>NC_045763.1:53429967-54071068 GCF_008692025.1 Phocoena sinus | reverse complement strand
CATAAACATTACTTCTGTTAAGTCTAAATTTCAGCCTGACCCAATTTCAGGTTCTTCTGAATCTAAAATAATCTCTCTCTCTCTCTCTCTCTCTTTCTTTTGATAGAAAACTATTTTGGGTGTTTGGAAACTAAGGAATTCAGTGAGCTTGGAGGAAGAGGAAAGAGTCTAATACCGGCAGTTTTTCACTTGAACCAAAAACCAGAACTCAAACTCTGAATTGGGAGAATGTTCAGAAAGGAACTACTAACTTAATATTAATATTAAATATTGATATCACAAAAACTTTAGTTTTTAAATAAAATTATAAAAAGCTTCAATTTATATATTTTAAAGTAAAAAGACAGCCAGCAGCGACCTCTTGTAATTCTTTTTGACTTCTCTACAGAAACACGAAAGCTGGCAAGGATCTTGTTTATTAAGTCTCAGTACTTAGTTAAAGGATATTATTTACTTAATAATTCACAAAGTTTGTACCTCTGAATACCAAAAGCCAGTTTTTTAATGAATTTACTCTAGTTTTGAAAATGGTTAGACTTTGATGCATGGCCAGTCATGCACTCAGTTGGTCAGGTGCCTAGGAGAACATGATATTATCTTGTCCTTGAGGAGTTAGAAATCTACTGAGGAAGAAAAATATGTACATACTAAATTATAAATCAAGGCAGAATGTGAACAGGACTTAATAAAGATACAAAGTCTTATCATGGCATAGAAGTATGTGTATACTTCAGAATATATATATTCTGATTTTTAAAATAACCCAGGTGTTTGATAAAAATTCAAACATTAAAGAATACATAACACAACCAAAATAATGACCCATAATAACTTGATGTATAATCTTAACGTTTTATGACTATGCTAACATGAAATATTATTATTATAAACATTTGTTAATGTTAATGAGTATGTCTGGACTGTATACAATGAGCTAGGCATTGTTTTAGATGTTGGGGTTATAGCTGAACAAAAACAGGGATTTCTGTTCAAGGAGCTTACATTTTAGTGGATTGAGACAGAGAATAAACAAAAAATAAAACAAGTAAATTATGTAGAATGCTAGAAGGTGATAAGTCCTATAAGGAGGTGGAGAGAGGAAGAAATAATAGAGGATGAAAAGAAGGACTAAGAGTCCTGAAGGATGGATTACAATTTTAAAATGGTGGTCAGGGTAGATCTCATTTAGAAGGTGACATGTGAATGAAAATTTAAAGGAGATAAGGGAATGAGGCAAGCAGATATGAGGGAAGAGCATTCAAGTAGAGGGGGCAGGCAGTACAAAAGTCCTAATGTGGGCATGTGCCTTACCTGTGCACTTTTCTAGTCAGAAAAGATCTTTTAAGTATCTGGAAGCTGACAAGCTTGCAGTGGCTGATACTAGTTTTCCAACATTCTAATTTTCACTTAAAATTATTGTGGTTTTCCTTGAAGTAACAGGTTCGTTTCACTCATTTTTTTAAAAATTTCTGTCAAATCTAAATAAATGTGGTTTGTCAGTTACTCTTTCATGAAAAAATGGCATTCCAAGAAAAATTGTCTAGTTTAGCTGGCAACTCAAATAATCACACATATGCTTCTCCTCAAGACAACCATCCCACTTTGGTATGCGTCAGAAGTGCTTTAGTCATACTGCCTATTTTATCACCCAAAAGGTTTGCACTTAAGAGTTGAGATTCAGGGACTTCCCTGGTGGCACAGTGGTTAAGAATCTGCCTGCCAATTCAGGCGACACGGGTTTGATCCCTGATCCAGGAAGATCGCACATGTCGCGGAGCAACTAAGCCCGTGCGCCACAACTACTGAAACCCGTGTGCCTAGAGTCTGTGCTCTGCAACAAGAGAAGCGACCGCAATGAGGAGGCCACGCACTAAAACTAAAAGTAGCCCCTGCTCGCCACAACTAGAGAAAGCCTGTGGCACAACAACGAAGACCCAACGCAGCCAAAAATTAATTATTTTAAAAAGAGTTAAAATTCAATGAAATTAGTCATTTCTACTGCTTCATCAATGACAATTATAAATTAAAGTGGCATTTTTACTTCAAGTTCATGATTGTGGGTAATACAATGGCTGCTAGTAGAGAGACAGTTATTCTATTGTGTCATAAACCCAAATATCTACATATTAATATTCATTTACTTCAGAATAATAATTGCTACTATGTATTGGGTGCCTGTTATTGTAACTGGAGCTTTTACATATATTATCTCATTCTGTCCTTTTAGTAACTCTTAAAGTTGTAGCTATCACATTCAGACCTAAATTACCCAGCAGAAGATGGACTATTTTTTGGTGCTGCTTTTTTTTTTTAATTTATTTATTTTTTGCAGTACACGTTGTGTACTGCAGTACACGTCACTGTTGTGGCCTCTCCCGTTGCGGAGCACAGGCTCTGGACGCGCAGGCTCAGCAGCCATGGCTCACGGGCCCAGCCACTCCGCGGCATGTGGGATCTTCCCGGACAGGGGCACGAACCCGTGTCCCCTGCATCGGCAGGCGGACTCAACCACTGCGCCACCAGGGAAGCCCGGTGCTGCTTTTTTTGTTGTTGTAGTAAAATACAGATAGCATGAAATTCACCATTTCAACCATTTCAGAATATATAGTTCAGTTCCATTTAGTAAATTCACAGTGTTGTAGAGCCATCACTACTATCTAGTTCCAGAATGTTCTCATCACCCTAAAAAGAAACTTCATACTGATTAAGCAGTCATTCTCTATTTGCCCCTTCCCCTGACCCCTGGAAACTGCTAGTATACTTTCTGTTTCTATGGATTTGCTTATTCTGGTCATTTCATATAAATGGAATTATACAACACATGGTCTTCTGTGTCTGGCTTCTTTCACTTAGCATATAGTTTTAAAGGTTCATTCATGATGTAGCATATATCAGTACTTCATCCCTTTTTATGGATGAAAAACATTCTGTTGTATGGATATACCACATTTTGCTTATTCATTCATCTCTTGATGGGCATGTGGATTATTTACACTTTTTGGATACGTGAATAATGCTGCAGGGAACATTGGCATACAAGTGTCTGTTTACATCCCTGTTTTCAATTAACTCCACTCCAGATCATATGGTAACTCAATGTTTCACTTTTTGACGAACTGCCAAACTTTTTCACAGCAACTGTGCCATTTTATATTCCCATCAGCAAATGTGTGAAGGTTCCCACTTCTCTACATCTTTTCCAACACTTACTATGACATCATTTTTTCACTTTTTAAAAAGATATTTATTTATTTGGTTGTGCTGGGTCTTAGCTGCAACAGGCAGGCTCCTTAGTTGTGGCACCCTGGCTCCATAGCTGTGGCATGCAAACTCTTAGTTGTGGCATGCGTGTGGGACCTAGTTCCCTGACCAGGGATTGAACCCGGGCCCCCTGCATTGGGATCGCGGAATCTTATCCACTGTGCCAGCAGGGAAGTCCCTATTTTTCACTTTTTGATTATAGCATCCTAGTAGTATGCTAGGTGAAAATACAATTACAAAATCTAATTGTATTTTCTTAGATTCTGTTTGTCTATTTGGCATCCATTCATCACAGGGCAAATACTATATTACTTATATTTTCTTATTATCTGTATTATTTATTTATTTATTTTTGGCTTCATTGGGTCTTCGTTGCTGCACGCCGGCTGTCTCTAGTTGTGGCGAGCGGGGGCTACTGTTCATTGCGGTGCACAGGCTTTGCATTGCTGTGGCTTTTCTTGTTGTGGAGCATGGGTTCTAGGCACGTGGGCTTCAGTAGTTGTGGCATGCAGGCTCAGTAGTTGTGGCGTATGGGCTTAGTTGTTCCACAGCATGTGGGATTTTCCTGGACCAGGGCTTGAACCTGTGTCCCCTGCATTGGCAGGCAGATTCTCAACCACTGCACCACCAGGGAAGTCCCTATTTTCTGTATTCTTGATGCTCTGGCATTTGGGGGCCTTACAGACCCAGAGAGAGAATATCCCTCCAAGGGCTGGCTAATTCCTAAAGATAATAACAATTTGCCAATTGAGCATGGGTTTAATATGTAAACCAACCAATACTGAGTCTATACACTCAACCATCTCCTTATCTAACTCTCACACACACTAAGCCAATATTTCCCCTGCTCTAAATGATCCCAGGGCCAGGTATCAGGCAACTAGTGACCATAGTCTTTCACCAATGAGAATGATGTTCATTATGGGTTTTCCATAGATGTCTGTTATCAGTTTGAGGAAGTTCTCTTGTATTCCTAGTTTGTTGAGGGTTTTTTTTTATCATGCAAGGGCATTAGATTTTTTTCAAATGTATGATTGACGATCATGTTGCTTTTGTCATTCACTCTATGAATATGATATACATATATACTGATTACGTTTACCTGTATTACTGATCTTATATAATTGAATAAACAAGAATCCTTGGAGAAATCTACTTCCCCCTCTCCCTTGCCTCCAATATCTATTCAGCCTCCAGGTTCCACTGGTTCTACCTCAAAAAATCCCAAATCAGGCATTTCTTATCCACACCTGTTGATCTTTAGCAAGGAAGTTCAAATTTCCTCTTTACTGCCCTCCTCCATTACACAACCTTTTGTTCTCTCCAGGAATAAAGATTAAAGAAAGACACAGCAACTCTATTCTAGTCTTAGCTTTTTTCACTAGGCATACCTTCCCTTCTTGTTCAGACTCCACCCCTCTATGACCATAGACCTAGGCTGGTCCATAATTCCTCATCCCCTAAGTCAATCAATTCAAGCATGGGCATATGACAAACTGTTCTAACATTGATATAGAAATGCAAGGAAACCAAAATAGCCAAAACAATCTTGAAAACAGAACTAAGTTGGAGGATTTATTCTTCCCAATATCAAATTTTAGAGGATTAGTCTTCCCAATTTCAAAATTTACTACAGTAATCAAGACTACATGGTATTGGCATAAAAGTAGACCTATATATCAATGGAACAGAATTGAAAATCTAGAAATAAGTGCTTACATCTATGACCAATTGATTTTCAACAAAGGTGCTAGGGCAATTCAATAGAGAAAGGATAGTCTTTTCAATGGTACTGGGAAAATTGTATTACCAAATGCAAAGCAATCAATTTAGACCTGTACCTCATGCCTTACACAAATATCAACCCAAAATATATCATAGACCTAAATGTAAGAGCTAAAACAATAAATTTGTTAGAAGAAAACATAGGAGTAAATCTTCATGATTGTAGGTTAGGCAAAGATTTCTTAGATACAGTACCAGAAGCATAAATGATTAAACATTACAAATTTAACTTTATCAAAATTAAATGTATTTTGCTTCAAAAGGTTTTCATTTTCATTAAGAAAGTGAAGGGCTTCCCTGGTGGCGCAGTGGTTGAGAGTCCGCCTGCTGATGCAGGGGACACGGGTTCGTGCCCCGGTCCGGGAAGATCCCACATGCTGCGGAGTGGCTGGGCCCGTGAGCCATGGCCGCTGAGCCTGCGCGTCCGGAGCCTGTGCTCCGTAATGGGAGAGGCCACAACAATGAGAGGCCCGCGTACCGCAAAAAAAAAAGAAAGTGAAAAAATAAGCATATCATGTTGCTATTAAAAGACTTGTCTCCAGAGTATATAAAGAACACTACAACTCAACGATAAAAAGACAAACCAATTTAAAAATGGGCAAAGGATTTGAATAGACATTTCTCCAAAGGAGAAAGATGTTCTACATCATTAGCATCAAAGAAATGCAAACCAAAACCACAAAGATGCCATTTTACACCCACTAGTGTTGGTTATAATCTAAAACACAGACAATAGCAAGTGTTTACAAACAGCTCATACACCTCAATATCAAAAACAACAATAACAACCCAATCAAAACATGGGCAGAAGGCGACTTCCCTGGAAGTCCAGTGTTTAAGACTCTGTGCTTCCAGTGCAGAGGGCACGGTTTGATCCCTGGTCAGGGAACTAAGATCCCACATGCCACACCTCACGGCCAAACAACAACAACAAAAATGCACAGAAGACCTAAACAGACATTTCTCCAAAACAGACATTACAGATGGCCAAGAGGTACATGAAAAGATGCTCAACATCACTAATTATTAGAGAAATGCAAATCAAAACTACCATGAGGTATCACCTCACATTGATCAGAATGGCCATCATCAAAAAGTCTACAAATAATAAATGCTGGAGAGGGTGTGGAGAAAAGAGAACCCTCTCCTACACTGTTGATGGGAATGTAAATTGGTACAACCACTATGGAGAACAATATGGAGGTTCCTTAAAAAACTAAAAATAGAGTTACCATATTATCCAGCAATCCCACTCCTGGGCATATATCTGGAGAAAACTATAATTCAAAAAGGTAATGCACCCCAATGTTCATAACAACACTATTTACAATAGCCAAGGCATGGAATCAACCTAAATGTCCTTCTATAGATGAATGGATAAAGAAGATGTGGTATATATATATATATATATATATATATATACACAGTGGAATATTACTCAGCCATTAAAAAAAGAATTGAAATAATAGCAAATGTTGACAAGCATATGGAAAATCAGAACTCTCATGTATTACTGGTGGGGATATAATAGGGTACAGCTGTTCTGGAAAATAAGAAGTTCCTCTAAAAGTTGAACATAGAATTACCATAAAACCCAGCAATGCCACTCTGAGGTACATATCCAAGAGAAAGGGAACATATATCTACACAAAGGCTTGTATACAAATATCTGTACCAGCATTATTCATACCAGCCCAAGAGTGAAAACAGTTCAAATGTCCATCAATTGTTTAATACATAAAGAAATCCTTACAATAAAATGGTATTTAGTCACAAAAAAGAATGAAGTACTGACATATGCTACAACACAGATGAACCTTGAAAATATTTTGTTATGTTAAGAAGCCAGACACAAAAGGCTACGTATCATATTGTTTCATTTCTATGAAATGTCCAGAACAGGAAAATCCATATAGACAGAACTGAATTAGTGGTTGCCAGATTCTGGGGTGGAAGGAGAGGATGGTAAATGACTATTGATGGATATAGGATTTCTCTTGGGGTGATGAAATATTCTAGAATTAGTGGTGATGGTTACACAATTTTGTGAATATACTAAAAAATGCTGCATTGTACACTTGAAAAGGGTGAATTTAATAATATGTGAATTATATCTCAACAACAACAACAAAAGGATGTAGGTAATGGAACATATTTGGTGATGGAGGAGAAATGTGCTCTGTTTGAAGATATTAACATGTTAAGTCTTAGGTACCTCCAGAATATCGTGGTAGATACCCCAAGCAGGCATTTGGAATTACTTCACTACAGTTCTGGAGACAGCCCAAAAGTCAGGTGAGTTTTGAAACCACGAAAAATGTGAGATCATGTATGGACAGCAGAGCAGTTCAACCAAATCTCTCCTTAATACAGCATATCAAGCCCTCTAGGAATGGCCTTTGCACTCTTCTCAGCCTGATCTTTCATCACTCTGTGTCTCAGATATTTTTCTCAACAAACTGAATTATATTCATTCATTAAACAAATATTTAGTGCTCAATACAGGGAATAAATGAGTGAGCAAAGCAGACATAGATAGCCCCTGACTTCAGGGAGCTTGCAGCTTAGAAAAGTAAACAAGTAGTTATATTTTAGTGTGGTTGGTGCTATGATTAGGAGAACAAGCTAAGATACTATCCGATTCTTTCTTCATAAAGTTGAGCTAAGTGCCTCTTCATTGTGGTCTCAGAGCACACTTTACAGGTTTTCATTAATTTACCACATCATCTGTGTTAAACTTTATCTACATTTGCATTTTTCATCCTAACCGTAATCTTCTCAAATTTGACTTACTATCTTTGTGAGCCATAACAATGCTGATTAAATAATATGAACTCAACAGGTGTTTGTATATGGCTATGGTTAAAGAGTATCCACTCTGCAGCCAAATTACTTGAATCCTAATCCAAGCTCTGACACTTCGTAGCTGCTTGATCTTTGGCCAAGATATCTAACTTCTCTGTGTTCAGTTTCTTCACCTGTAAAATGAGGATAATAGCAGCACCTACTATGCAACTAGAGATTATCATACTAAGTGAAGTAAGTCAGAAAGAGAAAGACAAATGTCATATGATATCACTTATCTGTGAAATCTAAAATATGACACAAATTAACATATCTACGAAACAGAAACTGAATCATGGACATAGAGAACAAACTGGTTGTTGCCAAGGGGGGGCGGTTTAGGGAAGGAATGGAATGGGAGGTTGGGGTTAGCTGATGCAAGCTTTTATAATAGAATGGATAAACAACAGGGTCCTACTGTATAGCACAGAGAACTATATTCAGTATCCTATAATAAACCATAATGGAAAAGAATGTGTATTTATATACATATATAGCTGAATCACTTTGCTGTACAGCAGTAAATAACACATCGTAAATCAACTATACTTCAATAAAAATAAATAAATAATTTTTAAAAAAAGAAGAATGAATGGGAAATAAAGAAGAGAACAAAATAATAGCACAAACCTTATAAGGTTCTTGTGAAGATTACAAGAATTCATGTAAGTTAAGTACATGCATGGAACAGTGCTGGACATATATTTTCTGCTCTTATTATGTTCACTTTACTAAACATCGTATACTCTGTTGTTATCATTCTTACTGTAATAACCAAGTTGGCTAATTTCAAAGAATAACTCCTTAACATGGGTATCTGTGTTTCAAATTATAACTGTGATACTAAAGATACCCTCCTTCATACAAAGTATAGCATGAAAGTTGGTCAGATTAAATTTTTCTGGAAAGTTGATCACAGTATTACATATGGAAATATATTTGGCATAGAAACCTACTGAATTAAACAGATTTCGATGAGCTGCCAGTAGATGGCTCTCTTAATATGCTATTTTATTTTCAGTTCAGATTTGTGCTTTTATGCATGGAGTCACACCTTCAAAAAACCCTGCTAACAGGGTAGAAATGGCTCTCCAGGAATTATCTAATTTATTTGTCTATCTTCTGGTAGGATTTACAATCCGCAGTTGTAAATTCATTTGCAGAGGTACTTCAGTGGATAGTTATAGGGTTTTTGTTTGTTTGTTTGGTTTTTAATTAAGAAAACATAAGAAAGCCCTTTTGGAAATGTAAATTCATTTGCAGAGGTACTTCTTCAGTGGGTAGTTGTGGGGTTTTTTGTTTGTTTGTAAGAAAACATATGAAAACCATTTTGGAAATGTTTTCATTGGAGCCTATTTTTATCTGTCATGATAGATGGATGAACATAATTTATACCTTAAATTTTTCATGGAAAATGGACTTCCAATTTTCTTGATATCTCAGTTTTTAATAATAACTTTAGACATGACTAATTCTTCCCTTAGTTTTTCTTCGTATTATAAAGCTAAATAATGACTTATAAAACTCTAACTTTACTATATCAGTTAGTTGTGCAGGACCTTTCTATTCCCATAGCATTTTTTAAAATTTATTTATTTTTGGTTGTGATGGGTCTTCATTGCTGTATGCAGGTTTTGGCGAGCAGAGGTACTACTCTTTGTTGCGGTGCGCAGGCTGCTCACTGTGGTGGTATCTCTTGTTGTGGAGCACGGGCTCTAGGCGCTCCGCCTTCAGTAGTTGTGGCTCATGGGCTTAGTTGCTCTGTGGCATGTGGGATTTTCTGGGACCAGGGATCAAACCTGTGTCCCCTGCACTGGCAGGCGGATTCTCAACCACTGCGCCACCAGGGAAGTCCCTCCCATAGCATTTTACCTTTATTTTATTATATTGTGATTTATTAGCTTTTACTAGTTTTACTATTAGTTCATCAAATGTTTCGAGCATAAAGCTGAGACAGGCCGGGACCTGTGACCCTTTGCTAAAGTGTTGCAATGCTTGTACCAGGACATACCTCTCCTCAAGCAACAACATGCAAAGAAACTATATGGGACTAAAAATAACTGCATGTATGTGCTGCTGGGGTAAATTCTGGACCCAAAAGATACAAAGATACCAAAAAACCCAACTGCCACTTCTGCCTGGAGCAAAAACAGGGTGTCAGGAGGAAAAGCACAATACTGAGCATGCCTCTGCACATAACACCACCTAAGGGGAGGGCAAACCACCTAAGCTACGCATCTGGCCAGAATCCTGGACACACCCCTACCCTCACCCCATAGAAGGAACCTGCTGGGCCCCCACCCCCAGGCCCAGCAAGCGCAAGCAATGGAACCTGTTGTTTGTTCGCGCTCCCCACTGCTGCAGCAGGGGCCTCAATAAAGCCTCGCCTGAATTTCTGGTCTGGCATCTAGTCAATTTCTATTGATTGGGGAAGGCCAAGAACTCTGGCCTTTAACAAAGCTATACTCTAGTCGCCAAAATATTTGTTGCTATGACAGGTATATCCAGATATTCACTAGTTAAACCTTATAACCTATAGTGTTCATAACCCTACCCACTGTTCCTGCAAAATTATAGAACTTATTTTCTCAGATTATATCTCTAAACTCCTGAATACACCTGTGCTCTACAGTTCCATCCCTTCCTAGGCCATTCTGGTGGGGGATGGCCAGTTTCTTCACTGCTTTCACACACGCACACACACACACAAAACAAAACAAAACAAAAAAATACTTGCACTCAAGCACTTGATAAAGATCTGCAGAATCCTAGAGAGGGGTCATAGGGCAAGGTGCTCGTTGGAATATTCTTTTGATTCACTTCGTATCTCCTCTTCATCACATCTCTCCATTTCTTCCCTATATATCCAGAATTCTAAAAATAAACTCAACCCTCTTCTTTATGGAACAGATCTGCCAAAAGTCAGACCTCAAGTTCCACAGACTTCTCAGCTGATCCCATGGGTAGCCCTAGAGCTGTAATGGCTCTTCAGATATGTCTTCAGTCAAGAAAAGAGGCCAGGCCTTGGTATCCCTCATTGATCAGTTTTTGAATGCAAGCTGCCCCCAGGGAGGTGTCATAACCCCCTCCCTGATTGAGGCTCCCCTCTTTGTCTAAGGGCAATTCCCAGAGAGAAAGACTCAGCTTTAAGCCGTCAGCAGCCAACACTCCCCAAAACTGGGGGAAACCAGTGCTTCCATCCTAAAAGTGGCGTCTGGGTGGTGCACCACAGAATCTACTTCAGAGTCCATCTTTAGAAGAAGAAGATAAGTCCCAAAAAGAAAGAAATAAATCCAGAAAGAAATGGAGAGACCCAATAATATTATTTGGGTTCCTCAGCTCAGCTTCATCCCTGGAATTCCTAGTTACATGAGCCAATAGATTCCATTTTCTGCTTAGGCTATTTGAAATTGGGTTTCTGTCACTTGCAGCTGAAAGATCTCTGATCAACAACACCTCATGTTTGAAGAAAGCGATAATCACTATTCTATTCTTTCAGCAATTACAATGTCATAATTTATTTGTTTACACATCTATCTCTCTAATTAGACAATAAATTTCTTATAGGATCATATTTTATTCATCCTATCTGTAGCATCTATGGCAGTGGTAAGTAAAGGAGATAATGAACAAATATTTGTTGAATTAATGAATAAGAAAATGCCAAAACGGGGCTTCCCTGGTGGTGCAGTGGTTAAGAATCCACCTGCCAATGCAGGGGACACGGGTTCAAGCCCTTGTCCGGGAAGATCCCACATGCCGCAGAACAACTAAGCCCGTGAGCCACAACTACTGAGCCCGTGTGCCACGGCTACTGAATTCTACACGCCTAGAACCCATGCTCCGCAATGAGAGGCCACCGCGGTGAGCAGCCCGTGCACCACAACGAAGAGTAGCCCTTACTCATCTCAACTAGAGAAAGCCCACACACAGCAAGGAAGACCCAAAGCAGCCAAAAAGTAAAATAAAAGAAAGAAAGAAAGAAAACACCAAAACGGTAGACAATGCACAGGAATAGATGTGGATGAGTTCACAGAGCACATTAAGTAGGGAAAGGACAGTCAAATGTTGACTTGAAAGGCATATTTGGCCTATCAGATTTCACTTTCCTTCTCTAAGCCCAGTCTCAGTTGGAATTTCACCCAAGATACTCAGATTCATCAATATTACATAGCCTTTGGTTGACATTTAAGCTAAGTTTGGTGGAATGCTCATTTATTCTTAAAATACACTTTTTGCCTTTTCTGTGGTTCTGAGCTCCATGTTCATTCTTGGTCTAGTGATTTGTTCACTGTGTATTTGGTCCCAGGCCCTGTGCTGGACTCTGGGAATATAGCAATGAGTATGACAGAAAGCTCTGTCCCCAGGGAGTATATATTCTTTAAAAAGAAGACAGATTTTAAACAAGTAATTACAAGCGCCATATGTACCACAAAAGGTAATTATGGGAGTGTATAGCACAACCTAAATTGAGATTAGGGAAATCGTCCCTGAGAAAGTGACATTTCTATAGAGAACTGAAGGGAGAGTAGAAATTAGCTCCCAGAAGCCCCCAACAAACATGTTATTGTGTCTCATTAGGCCTGAAATAATCCGTATAGTCCGAGGAATAGATGAATTCACTCAATAGGAATTCACTGAGTAGCTAAACTAACCAGAATCCCCTTCTGGAGCTGAAGGTGAGGTTAATCCCACCCAAATTACATGATTGAGAATGAGGGAGGGATTTTTTCCCAAAGGAGATTTTTGGGTACAGCTACAAAGAAAAAGCAGAAATTTGTGCTGAGCAGCAAGCACAAGCACCCCTTTATAGGGAGGAAGACTTGATTCACAGAGGCTGCTAGAAGACCTTGCCAGTATTCAAGTGAGAGATGAAAGTGACTTGGATGAGGAGAGGCCAGTGAAGGTTGAGAGAATGGACAGGACTTGATAACTAATTGGATAAAAAGATAAAGAGTGGGGAGACTAATCAAAGATGACTCCAAGATTAAATTTTTTTCCTTCTCAGGCTGTGACATAGTTAGCCTAGATGTCCTAAGAATTTGCTGGCTATGGGTTCACGAATGAGAAAAGATTTCCCGAGCTTATCATAAAGTTCCTTTTTGGTGTTTTCTAAACTAAGCTTATAAATGTCTCCTTTGCCCTTTAAAGCTCTCTCTTGTTCTTCTGGATCCTCATATGCTTCTTTTTATAACGTACTGCTTGTCTGAACCATATTCATTAATTAAATGTTAAGGCTACTTCTACCTTAGCTTCTTTATACACTGTATTAGGCAAGCATTTGACCCTTAATATTAAGCAGTGGTGAATGTCATGAAGTTTGAAATTACTTCAGAATAGTTCTTTAAGTATCAAAAAATAGTATACCCAAAATTGTAGACACAGATTGGGATGGCTGCTCATCTGATAATTCCCCTGTCTTTCTATCTGCTAAGAAATTCCAGATCACTGGGCACAAAGGTAGGCATATGATCCAGACTGAGTTAGTTTAAATTCCTCATTCCCCAGCCACAGTGACTCATCCAACGGATGGGCTCATCATTCCTTCCTAGATATTTTTCAAACTGATGCTGAGAAAAAGAGATTCACTTTCTTCTAAAAAAAATAAGCTTGAAAGAAGGCAATTACAGGTTGCTTTGTCTGTGTACTCTTCATGAATGTAGTTCATCTATAGAAGGAAAGATTGACACCACTGTGCAAAAAGATACAGAGACACAAGATATGGAAAGAGAGACAGAGACAGAGAGACAGAGATTTTGAAATCTGGTAGCATTTATATACTTGGGTCTTGCTGACCAGGAGCTATCTCAACTTCTGACCTTCCTGTAATTTGATCATGTGCTCTAGAAAAGCAAGGATCCCAAGTGCCTGGCACACGACAGCCACTCCAAGAATAATTGTTGAGATAGAGACTTCACTTTGGACCCAGATGGAATGATAGGAACCGCATTTACACTCCCTTCTGAAACAATTTAAAAGGCAGAGAAAATACATGAAAAAAAAAAGGTTTTTATTTATTTTTGTATTTTTATGTTTTTGGTCGTAGCATGAGGGATCCTAGTTCCCCGACCAGGGATGGAACCTGCACCCCCTGCAGTAGAAGCATGGAGCCCTAACCACTGGACACCAGATAAGTCCCAAAAAATGGTTTTTAGACATTGGACATCAGACAGTACAGAACAGTGTGATTTCTGATAGAGAAGAAACAAAGTGAGCCCTATAAGTACCCCCTTTTTATTGTCTGGAGAGTTTTCATACTGCATTGCAAAGAGAGGGGACGCTGGTGGAGTCTCACAGTCTCTCTGAGTTGAGAAGATGGAGCTGGGGTTGTGGGAGGACAAGGCAGCTAGAGTTCTCAGGGCAGCATACCAGAGAGGAGGTTGCTGCACAGAGAGAGTGCTCTGAAGATCTGCAGAGTTCTTCTTCATTGTTTAGCTGACTATTGATCAGAGGATATATATGAGGAACAATCTGAAGTGGGAACTGTAAAAAAAAAGTTTCCTATAATTTTCTTTGAGCAGATCTGTGTTCCAACTTGGAAAATAAATATATTCTTATAGTTTCCAATGAACAAAAGCTCTAGTAATTAAAAAAAATTCTTGAATGAATGTGAATCAGTCCATTCTCCCTTTTTCCTTAAACTAGTTCTAGTTGGGTTTCTGTTGCTTGCAACCAAAGAATCTTAGCCAATACACCTTAAAATTCCACTTCTGAAGTGATCTTCAGAAACTAACAAAGAATTTCAAAGACTTTGGTTATAAGAATGTCTATCATTTTAATGTTTATAAATGTCAAAACTCAGATTTTCTGATATTCCCAAAGATTTTTCTATGCAAATTGGTAAATTAATCTAATAAAATACTATGTAATAACTAACAGGACATTTTAGTTTCTCACTTGACATAGAAATGTGCTTATGATATATTGATTAGTTTTTTTAAAAATTAAAAATTTCCATTCCAAGTTATAAAACAGAATATACAGTTTTTATTGTGCATATGGATATATGCATATAAAGTGTGGATGAATGTTTCTTAAAACTTTAATAATCCTTTTCTCTGGCTGGTGGAATTTCAGGTAGTTTTTATCCTTAAAAAGAAAAGTACCTGTGTTTTTGGATTACCCATCCTACAATAAATTTGTTGCAACTCTTTTTTTTACTGCCTGTCTCAGTTGACCTCTGAGGTTTTGTTTTTGATCTAAAGTTTACCCCAATTTTCAGTTTATTTGCAAAGCAGAGAAGGTTGACATAATTTTAGTCAGTTGAATAATTAAGTCTTTTCCTATTCAGATTACAAATTACTCCTATTTCCCCAAACCCTCTTACAGAGCTCTAATTTTTGCACTTTTACAACTTAACAACCGTATACACAGTACACTTACTAGAGGCACAATAAAAATTGTTAGATAGATGGTTATTCTCTCAGTAATATCCTAAGGGAGAGATGCTGTATACCAAAGATATATGTTTGATAAAATGGGGCTGGAGAGGTTTTAAACTTTTACCAAAACACATCAAAGCAGCTCAGTTATTAAGCTTAGAAATGTTTCCTAGTGCCTGGCTGATCTAATGCTTTGGCAAATATTGAAAGTGACCTATGTCCCTAGGGGGAAGCACATTACGCCTCATGATTCGGTGTCCCAGATTTTCCAGAGAAGACCTGGTTTATTTCTTACTTTTGTTTTTCTATAGCAAAGGTCATTCCTTTATTGGATTTTAACTTTTATATCTCTCAAAGAGATTTCCTGTAAATAAATTCATGCATTTGAGTAAAATATTTTTTCTAGATTACAAATCCCATTTTTATTTAGAAAGATGAGCCAACAAAGCATCAGGATTGGAACAATTAATCCTCCAATAGGGTAATGTGGTGCTGGTGACCCAAACAGGATCAGGGAGATATATGAACGTTGTGGATATTAAAAATCTAATTTGGGGCTCACACTTGGTAACAACCAGAAACTACCACCTTGAATTCCCAATTTACATCTTAATTACTTCTGACCTTGAATTCTTGTCTCAGACATAAAGCTAACTAGCTGTATAAAAGACGCTCAGTCAGTCAGTTGCTTTCATCTATTTATCTCTCTAGTAGAATTTTGAAAAATGATCTATCAGCGATGCTGGGTTGTTTGAGAATCAAATGTAATAGTGAATGTACAAGTGACTTAAAAAGCACTGTTTGTATTTGCTAAGAGTCCTTTGTTAAAATCTTACTATGGAAGTTAAAAAATACAACACAAAAATACTGAGCTGCTCTGGTTGAAGAGGCTATGAAGGGCAGAGCCCTTCGTACAAATTTGGTATGTTACTCTTGCTTCTTCTTATGTTTATCAGAGAAAAATTGGAACAAGAAGAAAAAACAAAAATCAGTAATAATTCTACCAGATAGAGAACTGTTTGTGGAACTACGTTTTTCCAGACCCCAAAGAATATCTTCAAACAAACTTGATCAGGTGACTGGTTGATCAGAATGAAATCTCTTTCCCATTGTTCCATGGAGCTGGGATAAGTGAGGTTTGGGGCCAATAGTCAAAGTGAGGAAGGCAGATTTCATCATCAAATCCTGGAGGCAATGAAACACGTGGCCAGAATGAGGAGACAAAGTCCAGAACCTGCTGGATGATGAATCTGATTGGAGCCAGACTGAAGCAAACAGAAACATAGAAGCCCTGGATAACAGCTAGAAACAGACTAGAGTTCCTTTAGCTTTTTTTTCTTTGCCCCCGATTGAACCCACGCCCCCGGCTGTGGGAGCGCTGAGTCTGAACCACTGGACCACCAGAGAATTCCTCTTTAGCTTGTTTTTTATGGACCAGCAGCTGTAAATTCTTGGATTAATCAGAGTAGTAAAGAGAGTCAGGGTCATCAAAATAATTAAACTTAAAGTTTTGTTGAGTTTATAAAACGGCAGTTCGGAATTTTTGGATAAAGTTTTAGCTGCTATTAAAACGTTATTTTGAATATACTTTGAATTATAAAAGCAAGATAAAGATAATTTTTGTACCTTTTTTTCATTTAATTGGAATTATTTTCAAGTTTCTGCAAAAGTAATTGTAAAGCATTAAGTATTTATTGGTAAATAATGTATGTATTTCCAATCCAAGAAACATAATAAGTGAGTGAAGTTGAAATAAGTGCTTTATTTATTTTTTAATTTTTTAACATATATATTGGAGTACAATTGCTTTACAAGGGTGTGTTAGTTTCTGCTTTATAACAAAGTGAATCAGTTATACATATACATATGTCCCCATATCTCTTCCCTCTTGTGTCTCCCTCCCTCCCACCCTCCCTATCCCACCCCTCTAGGTGGTCACAAAGCAC
This sequence comes from Phocoena sinus, assembly GCF_008692025.1. Lineage (NCBI taxonomy): Eukaryota > Metazoa > Chordata > Mammalia > Artiodactyla > Phocoenidae > Phocoena > Phocoena sinus. Next base: position 54,053,850 of record NC_045763.1, on the reverse strand, counting down.
CGAGCTGATCTCCCTGTGCTATGCGGCTGCTTCCCACTAGCTATCTATTTTACGTTTGGTAGTGTATATATGTCCATGCCACTCTCTCACTTTGTAACAGCTTACCCTTCCCCCTCTCCATATCCTCAAGTCCATTCTCTAGTAGGTCTGTGTCTTTATTCCTGTCTTGCCCCTAGGTTCTTCATGACATTTTTTTTTTTTAGATTCCATATATATGTGCTAGCATTCGGTATTTGTTTTTCTCCTTCTGACTTACTTCACTCTGTATGACACACTCTAGGTCCATCCACCTCACTACAAATAACTCAATTTCATTTCTTTTTATGGCTGAGTAATATTCCATTGTATATATGTGCCATATCTTCTTTATCCATTCATCTGTCGATGGACACTTAGGTTGCTTCCATGTCCTGGCTATTGTAAATAGAGCTTCAATGAACATTTTAGACATGACTCTTTTTGAATTATGGTTTTCTCAGGGTATATGCCCAGTAGTGGGATTGCTGGGTCATATGGTAATTTTTATTTGTAGTTTTTTAAGGAACCTCCATACTGTTCTCCATAGTGGCTGTATCAATTTACATTCCCACCAACAGTGCAAGAGGGTTCCCTTTTCTCCACACCCTCTCTTGTTTTGATTTTTGTAAAGAAAAATGGTGTTTTTGGATTTCTCAGAACTGTTTTATCAAATGAGCTGTATTGTTACCTTCCAATAAACTTGTTTAATTTGATCTATTCTACTTATAGGATCTTGGAAATAGGTTTATTTAACTCCTCTTATTACCTTTAAACTTCTGCATTTTTCTGGCCCTTGAGTACTGCTAAAACATTTATAGGGCCATAAACTCTGTCTATATTTAGTACTTTAGAAAGTAAAAAAATTACTTATTTAGGAAGTAAGCCTAATTGGATGGCTCTCTTTATTAGTATCAATATTATAGGTTATCATTTTTTATTGTAAGTAAAACTAAAACTAGAATCATTTTTGGGAATTCTTAACTTGAGCTCAGTTGTAATATGTATACCTTATTACTGCTTTACTTCCGATTAATTTTATTCAGGAAAATAGACATAGTGGGTTGAAATTTTAGTTTTATAATGTAAAAATACAATGAAAAAAAAAAAGTTTCATTTAAGTTAGGTTTAGTTTACTTGACCTGCCATGTAAAAGAGGAAATTTAACAGGAACATGACAGAAAAATGAATGAGGAGAGGAGAAAATGAGATATGTGAGAACCTTTTCTTATTCCTCATTTCTCACAGTTGTCATCTTTTCATTCTTCTTTTCAACCTGAAAGGCCAAGTGAACATAAGAAAATATGTTTTCTCCATTTTCCCCTCTTTTATTACTTGAAATTAGTATATACATTTGTATATTTTAGTTTGACAATTCTCTGGCTTTATGAAGTATCATGTACGTGCTAAAATATACAAATACAGATATATGGTAATATAGATTGGTGTTGATGAACATTTTCCATTAAAAAGTCCCATTTATGTTTCCATTAGTTTATTTTTTATCTAGGTTGAAATAAGTATATTTAGAGCAGTGATGTAGTCTACCTCTGGAATAGAAAAAAGCCCAAATTACTGTTACCAAATTGAGAAAAACAATATTCATAAATGAGTTGCATGTTGATATTTTCTGATTAAAAACAGATAGTTTTGTGGTTTTATACTAATAGTTTTTATACTGGAAAACTACTTAGAAGTTATTGCTCTTGATGCATCTAAGTAATATGCAGTATTAAAGCAATGAGAAACCATGTTGAAATATAATATGGAAGTACTGAGAATTTTGCCAGAGTCAATTAACTTTGCTTTAATTATACTGTTGTTCTTAAGTTAATAGCTTTTTGGTAGCAGTATCAAAACCTCACTTTGTCAGTTAATAACTTGATCATTTACTTTTGCTTGGAAGATTGTAAGTTAAGCAATTTTCCTTCTTAAAAACTGAATTCAGCATTTTTAGTTAAACTGTTATTTTGTTCTTTGAAAATTAAAACATCTTAAATTATTTGTTTCTACATAGGATATTTTCAGTTTTCTCATTTTGAAATTGAGCCCAGGTAGTCCAGGTTCTCATGTTTAATTTGTAATGCTATATGAATGAATATTCTAATGCTTATGCCACATGAGTTTTAAAATGTTAATAAAAATTGTTAAATTAATTCAGTGTTTAGCAGAGCTCAGTCCAGCAAGTATCTGAATAACTGTCATGTTGAAAACACAAAATGACCAAGGCTTTGCCCTCAAGTAGCATTTATAGTTCAGGAGGTGGCATAAGACAAGTAGACATGTATTACATTGAATATGATAAGCATTCATACAGAAATAGAAATAAATCGATAGGGTAAGGAGGAGTGTTAAAATGAGAGCGATGTTGCATCCAAGTCAAAGTTCTTTATTGTGATGGTGATATTTAATATGAGCCCTAAAGTGTAGGCTTAATTTCTGTTGGCTAAGGGAGAAGGGGGAGGGTACGTCAAGCAGAGGAGATAACAAGAGGAAAAGTATTGGAAAAGAAAAATGTAGAGCATCTCTAGAGAATGGCAAATAGTCCAATTTGTTAGGTGCCATGGATACATATAGGGCACGATTTTTTGTCTTCTGATTGCACAAATCAGAATCCCTAGAGGTATGGCCTGGGAGCCTCCATTTCTAACAAACTTCACAAGTAATCTTGTACACCAAATTTGAGAACCACTAGTATAAGACAGTGCAACCTAAAGTGTGATACTTGATGTTTTAAGTGACCCTGGGACAAATATTGATACTTACACATGTATATTCATATTAGAAAAGAATAGCTGGCTTATTAAACATGTGGTTTCCTACTTATCATTGACCTGTACAAGGCTACTGGGGTTAAAATTATGAAAAGAAAATTATTCATTAATTGTAATAGAGATGGCATATATAGTGAAAATAAGGAAGGAGGTATATAAATGTCCAAGGCTTGGGAAACACTGCTATAGGAAATAGTGAAGGATGAGGCTAGAAAAGGAGGTTGGAATAATATTGTGGAGAGTATTGAATGCCAGACTGAAGAAGTTTGTACTTTGCAATATGTTCATTTTATTAAATTAGTTTTTGAAATTTTCAAGCATACGGAAATATAGAGGATAGAATAATAAATGGCCATGTGCTACCTCTAAGCTTAAGGGAGAAAAAAATACCCCACGTATATAATCGAAGTGTATTACCCTTCCCCAATCTTATTCCCTTATTTCCTTCCCAGTGGTAGCCACTATCCTAAATTAGTGTAAATTAGTATACTTGATGTATCTGTAAACAACATACACTGTTTTTTTTGTATGTTCTTAAACTTGTCATTAATTATATATTCATATAAAAATGTTATGTATCCTTTTGCAATTTGCTTTTTCATTTGATAGTGACTTGGAGATTATATCTATTCATGTTGGTCTAGCTTATTCATTTAAACTGCTAAATAGTAGTACATTTTACAGTATACTACATTTTTGTTTTCATCTTTATTGGAGTATAATTGCTTTACAATGGTGTGTTAGTTTCTGCTTTACAACAAAGTGAATCAGTCATACATATACATATGTTCCCATACCTCCTCCCTCTTGCATCTCCCTCCCTCCCACCCTCCCTATCTTACCCCTCCAGGCAGTCACAAAGCACTGAGCTGATATTCCTGTGCTATGTGGCTGCTTCCCACTAGCTATCTACCTTACGTTTCGTAGTGTATATATGTCCATGCCTCTCTCTCGCTTTGTCACAGCTTACCCTTCCCCCTCCCCATATCCTCAAGTCCATTCTCTAGTAGGTCTGTGTCTTTATTCCTGTCTTACCCCTAGGTTCTTCATGACATTTTTTTTTTCTTAAATTCCATATATATGTGTTAGGATATGGTATTTGTCTTTCTCTTTCTCACTTCACTCTGTATGACAGGCTCTAGATCCATCCACCTCATTACAAATAGCTCAATTTCATTTCTTTTTATGGCTGAGTAATATTCCATTGTATATATGTGCCACATCTTTTTTATCCATTCATCTGATGATGGACACTTAGGTTGTTTCCATCTCCGGGCTATTGTAAATAGAGCTGCAGTGAACATTTTGGTACATGACTCTTTTTGAATTATGGTTTTCTCAGGGTATATGCCCAGTAGTGGGATTGCTGGGTCATATGGTAGTTCTATTTGTAGTTTTTTAAGGAACCTCCATACTGTTCTCCATAGTGGCTGTATCAATTCACATTCCCACCAGCAGTGCAAGAGTGTTCCCTTTTCTCCACACCCTCTCCAGCATTTATTGTTTGTAGATTTTTTGATGATGGCCATTCTGACTGGTGTGAGGTATTACCTCATTGTAGTTTCAATTTGCATTTCTCTGATGATTAATGATGTTGAGCATTCTTTCATGTGTTTGTTGGCAAACTATATGTTCTTTGGAGAAATGTCTATTTAGGTCTTCTGCCCATTTTTGGATTGGGTTGTTTGTTTTTTTGATATTGAGCTGCATGAGCTGCTTGTAAATTTTGGAGATTAATCCTTTGTCAGTTACTTCATTTGCAAATATTTTCTCCCATTCTGAGGGTTGTCTTTTCATCTTGTTTATGGTGTCCTTTGCTGTGCAAAAGCCTTTACGTTTCATTAGGTCCCATTTGTTTATTTTTGTTTCTATTTCCATTTGTCTACGAGGTGGGTCAAAAAGGATCTTGCTGTCATTTATGTCACAGAGTGCTCTGCCTATGTTTTCCTCTAAGAGTTTTATAGTGTCTGGCCTTACATTTAGGTCTTTAATCCATTTTGAATTTATTTTTGTGTATGGTGTTAGGAAGTGTTCTAATTTCATTCTTTTACATGTAGCTGTCCAGTTTTCCCAGCACCACTTATTGAAGAGGCTGTCTTTTTTCCACTGTGTATTCTTGTCTCCTTAACAAAGATAAGGTGATCATATGTGCATGGGTTTATCTCTGGGCTTTCTATCCTGTTCCATTGATCTATATTTCTGTTTTTGTGCCAGTACCATACTGTCTTGATTACTGTAGCTTTGTAGTATAGTCTGAAGTCAGGGAGCCTGATTCCTCCAGCTCCATTTCTCTTTCTCAAGATTGCTTTGGCTATTCAGAGTCTTTTGTGTTTTCATACAAATTGTGAAATTTTTTGTTCTAGTTCTGTGAAAAATGCCAGTGGTAATTTGATAGGGATTGCATTGAATCTGTAGATTGCTTTGGGTAGTAGAGTCATTAGTGCTTTATTTTTTTAATATTTATTTATTTATTTGGTTGCACTGGGTCTTATTTGTGACAGGTGGACTTCTTAGCTGCAGCTCACAGGATCCTTACATCTCGCCAGCTCCTTAGTTGTGGCATGTGAACTCTTAGTTGCAGCATGCATGTGGGATCTAGTTTCCTGACAAGGGATCAAACCTGGGCCCCCTGCATTGGGAGCATGGAGTCTTAACCACTGCGCCACCAGGGGAGTCCCAAAATAAATGCTTTAAAGTTAAAAAAAAAAGAGTAAGGATCAGGGTGAATATTTCCCAACACTTCCTGCCTTCTCCTGCTTTCTTATATCTCCAGAACAAGTCAAGGATTATAACTTGAAAGAAATATGCCCAAATAAATAAATAAATATGCCCAAACAAAGTTTTTCTATAAGTTGTTTAAAAACATCACCATTATGTGGTCTATTACCCCTCTCTTTACCAAATCCATAAAGAGATTTTTAAATATCCAAACGAGATATAATTCTGCTTGTTGAGTCAAAACATTTATCTAGAAAATTCCAACCTATCCGTGCAAAGGTTCAAAACATTTCTGAAACACTTGACTATTGTTTTACAGCCTTCATTGCCCTCCTGCACATCTTTAGTCATTCTTTACTCTAGGAAGTCTTTACTGACCCATCCAGGCTGGGCTAAATGCCCTCCTATGTGCTCTAAGCCCCTCTATGTATACTTCTACTATTTCCACTTCTGCCTTGTATTGAAATTATCTATTCATAATCTGTGTCTTAAAAAAAAAAAACCAAACAAACATAATCTGTGTCTTTGGCTGAACTGTAAGCTTCTATATGGAAACCCTCCACATACTCCAGATGGGATTGAGTTCCCCTGCTACAAGTATCCCCAATTCCCTATGGTTTTTCTTTATAAAAGTTATGGGTGTGGGGATTCCCTGGTGGTCCAGGGTTCTGCGCTTCCACTGCAGGGGCACAGGTTTGATCGCTGGTCGGGGAACTAAGATCCCGCATGTCACAGGGTGTGGCCAAAAAATTAAAAAAGAAAATAAAATGAAATCTTGAAAAAGAAATTATGGATGTGATTATTTTTGTAATAGGGATGGTAATTACCACTGTCCAGTACTATATAACCATCAGGGCTGAAGCTTTCCCTTATACATCACTATTACTTTCCTCACTTCATTCCCTTTATTTTCAAAAGATTATTTGGAAAAAATGTTAGTTATTTCTTGCTCTTTTATTTAAGACTGTAGTTTATCTTTGCACAGAGTTTTAAAAATCAAATAATACAAAAAAAAAAAATCAAATAATACTATAAGACTCAAAATGAAAAAAAAAAGTTGTGCACTATTCCTCCTTCTCTACCCTTGATTCCCACTTTTCAAACACAACATTTTTTCCATTATATTAGCTGAATATTCTTCTGGTACTTGCTTCCATCTTCCTCAATAGCATCCTTGTATTGCTGCTATTTTGAGATTGCTATTTTGAGTTTCATATCTTTTAGCTTCCTACTACGGAGAGTGAAGATTAAGCTCTCTTACGACACTGCCCACCTCACGCCCTATCTCACACATTCACATACATTCTTTTCCGCCTTCATGTCTACCTTTATGATTACACAATCCATAACTTTTGGTTAACTCAACATGGCCATGCAGTATAAAACAATTATACTTCATTTCTTGTACAGTTTTTTGTTTTTCCTGGAATAAAAATAATTGTCTTTATTGATAACTTAGTTTTCTATGTTCCTATAACTAATTCATCCTCAAACATTCCTCCAGAATTATACATTTCCTTTCATGATGTTCAAATACATCAGGCTGTTTTTATTTTATTCTTTTCATGGCAACATCCCTGGTGGATACTTCTGCTTTCCTGTCCCCAGAATGAACAGACTGTTCTCTAGAAATGCTGTGCAGTTATTGCTCTGGGATCTCCTTCATGCTCATCCTGAGGATTCCCATCTCCTCCTTGTGCTGGATCCCCTGTTTTCTGAACCTCACTTCTTTCTTCCTGGTTTTGCTCCCTTGTTTTGTGGAGTACATTCTCCAGTAATTCCTGACAAAAGGTACACATTAAGCACAATCTTTAAGAACACAAACACCTGCAAATGTCTTTATCCTCACACTTGACAGTTTGGCTGAATATAGAATTCTAGGTTGAAACCATTTTCCTTGGAATTCTGGAGACATTGCTCCACTACCTTCTTTCATGGAGCATTGCTGAAAGAGTCAATTCCTTCCTTATTCTAGCTCTTTGTGGCCTCTTTTTTTTCCTCTGGAAATGTTTAGGAGCTTCTTTTTGTCCCTATTAAATAAAACTTCCCATGAGATGCCTTGGTGTGGGTCTTGTTAAATCTATTGTGCTCAGCATGTAGTGGGTTCTCTAACTCTGGAAAGTCATGTCTTTCAGCTGTGGAAAACTTTCTTAAATTACTACTTTGATAATGTCCTCCCCTGTTTTCTCTATTCTTTTTCGCGTGACATTTTTATTATGTAGATTGTAAACTGTCTTTCATTTTCTTATATTTTCTATTTTCCATCTCTTTTTCATTTTCATTTTTATTTTTTGGTTCTACTTTCTCAGGGATTTCCTCCAATTTTTTCTTCTAATTCTTGAGCTTTTGGAGGTTTCACAGCGTGAATCAGATTGTTATTACCTTCCCCTCTGCAAGTTTAGATTTGAGCTTTCTCTAGACTAGAATATTAGTTCTCATTTATTCACCTGCTTTCATGCTTCAAATTTTGTTATGTTGTCTCCTCTCCCATTCTCTTGGTCCTTATTGGCTTATGCCTTTATTGGGATTTCAGGAGAAACCTGTGGTGAATATATGAGTTTAATCCACCATATATAGTCAGAACTTTTGTTACTTTCCCACTATAACTGTTATGCTTGTTTTCAAGGCAACATGGCTACCTCTGAGTTACAGGGAAAAGATCAAGTACAAGAAAGCAGAAAAAAGAGAAAACACAAATGTTAATATTTCAAGATATTATAACATTTCCAACAGTACTGGAGCTAGCTCATACTGGCTCACAAGAATACATGGTTTTACATTCAGGAATTTGTGAGCCAGTTGGTAATCATTATTAAAAACTAATTAAACTTACAATGTTTATTATACTTTATAATATAATACTTATAATATTATACTTTATACTATAGTAAAAACATAGGTAAAAAATACTCAAAATTTATCACTTCCTCATTAGTTTAGTGAATTTTACTATCATCTATGTTCTTCAGGTTATTTACATCTATTGTAGTGATGTGCTATATATCTCTTCCCAACTCCATATTCAGTGAAGTCATATTAGTAGCTTAAAAGTGGCTATAGTGGGAGTATTTATATAAAATGCTACAAATAAGGAATTGATATTGTTCTTTTCATTGTCTAGACTTAAGAATGTAATGGAGAAAATATTAATAATACAAATTAAACTTAAGAGTGTGCTGTGTCTGTAATGGTTAGATTGTGAATAGCACAAAAAAATTAGGATATAGTTTTTCGATATTTGAAAACTATTATCTCATTCAGCAAAGAAATCAGTCACTGACAAACAAATGAAGTTCTGACATTCCTCTTTCTTGTTTCACTTTCATCTTAATCTTTAACTGAAATGAAAATATCAACCAACATTCAGGTGGACCCACACTCATTTGTCAGTTGTAACCATAGTTTGGCCATGCTTACAAGAGTTTCACAATCTACAAAATCATTCTGTGAGAATCAATTTGCTCTAATGATTTTACAATAAGGTATATATTATTATTTATAAATTGTGTGCTACACATCCTTTGTCTTAATAAAATTTAACATACACATACTTTTTAATTTATTTTTTGGAGAACTAGTTCTTAAACAATTATTAATACATCACTCTCTCTAAAACTTTCCCTATACTATAATTTCCATGAGGGCAGTAACTATTTCTGTTTGATTCCCCAGGTCTTGCAAGGTTTTTATTAGCTAGTAAGTACTCCTTAAACATTTACTGAATGAGTGAATGAAAGCTCAGGAAGTTTGCCTTATTCATTTTTATATCTGAGAAGTAGCACAGTGCTTGACACAGATTAAGTGCTGAAAAGAAATAATGTTTGCTGACCTGAACTGAATTTGAGTCTTAGTCTCCTAATCCTGAAAAAAATCCCATGACAATCAAACGCATCAAGGAAAAGAGTTAAGATGGTTTATTTTTTCAGGCACAAGTCTTGTTTTCATGGTCGCTTTGCAAGTTAAGTCACTTGCTGCAGTAAGTCCAGGGTGAAAGCCAGATCTCTGATTCCCAAAACAGTGCCCTATTCATTAGATTCCCTATTTCTCAAGGGCACCAGTATTTTCTGACACTAATGTTGAATAGGAGAGCTGGTTACTTGCTTGTGGCTACAAGATTTTTACTTAAGATAAATGACAATAAATAGAGTTGGGAGGAATCAGATATGATGTCTACCATTTAATGAGCACACACTATATGCTCATTTTAAAACTACACTTAAATCCAGTAGCTCGGTTTCTCTCAACAACTCTACAAGGTAGAAATTATCCTTACATTACAAATGAAGACACTGAGGTTCAAAGAGGTTTGTAAATTTACCTAAAGCTCACAGCTGCAAAGTAGCAATACTGGGATTCAAAACAGCTTTGTCTTAAGACAAATTCCACTATATTTTAATTGGACAGTGCTCTTAAACATCAGGTATTCATAGACCATTGTTCATGTACCACTTTCAGGATATGCATGCCAATCATATTATCATTTACTTCATATTTTCCTTGGACCTTCTTTTGTTATTTGTTAGCTTAATCTGAAATCGTCCATGAAATGATGGGTTAATATGTTGTTATAAAAAAGCAAACAACCCAATCCAAAAATGGACAGAAGACCTAAATAGACATTTCTCCAAAGAACATATATAGACTGCCAACAAACACATGAAAGAATGCTCAACATCATTAATCATTAGAGAAATGCAAATCAAAACTACAATGAGATATCATCTCACACCAGTCAGAATGACCATCATCAAAAAATCTAGAAACAATAAATGCTGGAGAGGGTGTGGGGAAAAGGGAACCCTCTTGCACTGCTGGTGGGAATGTGAATTGGTTCAGCCACTATGGAGAACAGTATGGAGGTTCCTTAAAAAACTACAAATAGAACTACCATATGACCCAGCAATCCCACTACTGGGCATATACCCTGAGAAAACCATAATTCAAAAAGAGTCATGTACCAAAATGTTCATTGCAGCTCTATTTACAATAGCCCAGAGGTGGAAACAACCTAAGTGCCCATCATCAGATGAGTGGATAAAGAAGATGTGGCACATATATACAATGGAATATTACTCAGCCATAAAAAGAAACGAAATTGAGCTATTTGTAATGAGGTGGATAGACCTAGAGTGTGTCATACAGAGTGAAGTAAGTCAGAGAGAGAAAGACAAATACCGTATGCTAACACATATATATGGAATTTAAGGAAAAAAATGTCATGAGGAACCTAGGAGTAAGACAGGAATAAAGACACAGACCTACTGGAGAATGGACTTGAGGATGTGGGGAGGGGGAAGGGTGAGCTGTGACAGGGCGAGAGAGAGGCATGGACATATATACACTAACAAACGTAAGATAGATAGCTAGTGGGAGGCAGCTGCATGGCACAGGGATATCGGCTCTGTGCTTTGTGCCTGCCTGGAGGGGTGGGATAGGGAGGGTGGGAGGGAGGGAGACACAAAAGGGAAGAGATATGGGAACATATGTATATGTATAACTGATTCACTTTGTTATAAAGCAGAAACTAACACACAATTGTAAAGCAATTATACCCCAATAAAGATGTTTTAAAAAAAATATGTTGTTATACTTTTCTAATTTATACGAACATGAATACATAATTATTAAACTAAAAATTTTGCCTGCTTACTACCTAAAATGACCTTGGGTACTATTAGAGATACATATACTTCCCTGAGGTAAACACTGCTTCTTGCAATGTGGCAGATTTAACTTGTACTGAGGTAGGAGCAAGGGTGATGGCCATATTTTTTGGTTTGTCTTCTGTTTCTTTCCTGAAAAAAAAGAGGAAATCATTCAATCTATTTTACTGGGAGGGAGAGGGAGGGGGCCTGACTCACACTTCCTGAGCAAATTCCCATTGCACAAAAAAAACCTTCTTCCAGGGTCACTGAAACCTTCCAAGTGACAGAATTGGAATTAGACTTGGCAAAGATTACTAAATGCCACCAGTGTTAGACAATTGAAGTTTTCTGTAGCAAGAACAGAATTCAAGAAAAAGAAAACCAAAGTGTTGGAAAGCACCTACAGTGAGAGTCACGAAGGATTAAAAAAATCTAAGAAAATCTTCCTGGCATTTGTGCTGCCCAAGCTGGAGTTGATAAAATTGTTTCTATTCTTTCCTGTAAGTAGGTTGGAGGAGGAAGTAGCTGGATTGTCTTTCTTGGCTTTTGAGTGGGAGGAATAACACAGCATTATCAGAGATAATGGCAAAAGAAAAAAGAGAAAAAAATGTTTTTGAACTGCTGAAAAACTAAGTTCATAACTCTGTGGAAGAACACAGATTTGGTTATATAAATAGTTTGGAATGTGGTCCAATGCATTTCAAAGGAAAAAGATAAAAAGAGCATCAGAAACCGTAACAGTCAAGACTATGGTGGTAAATAATATAGATCTTGTTTAAAGCTAGTGAAATATACATGTGTATATCTGGTTCAGTTTTAATCTATCTCCTTTATGGTGCCTACATGTCCCTCCACAATATGGTTACTACCACACATTCAATCCTCTCTTACCTCAAACTATTTGGGCTCTATACCCTATACCCTAACTGAGCCCAGGCCCCGGGGTCACTGCATGAGGGTTTCACCAACATCCAGACTTTAAGTTGACTAGAATTTGCAGATCTTAGTACTGTTACCCTCTTATTTCTTAAAAGAAAAGTCCCCTGTAGAATCTGGAGCTAAAAAAAGTACTGTTTTTCTTGAGGAAATAGAATCTTTCACAATATTGAGAACTTCACGATTGAGTATTTGTTCTCGTCATACCCCGATAGACTGTGTGGCTAGCAACCTAAATGACAAATTAAACGACTTCCAATTGCTGTAGAACCATCACAAAAGAATGACACACCATTTTCCCTCTCTGTCTGGGAGGAGCATGGGGATGGGAGAGGGGATGGAGCCAGGACTTTGTGTTCTATTTGGTAAGATCTAGGCTTCCTTTACCTAGTTAAGAGAACGTTGTTTGTTTTTGAAATCTAGGTTTTTGGAGGCTTGCTGCTGGATTGGCCTAAAGAGAAAGAGCTTCCGGTGTTAAGAGAGGAGGGGCTGGGGCAGAGGTAAGTTATCTAGAGTAGGCAGATGCATAGTGCTTTGTCCTCTAGCTGTGGGGCTTTGCACTCCACTTCCTCACAGTGGCCTAGAAGTTGCAGGAATTTTGACAGCACGGCTTTGTGCGTACCTGGGGACTGAATACTAAGTTGTAAACATCCCTCTGTAGTGAAGTTTCCAGTTGCCAAATCTGGCACAGAGGGAGTAGATGCTGTTTTCAGCAGAGGTAGCCACCTTAGAATAGATGATAGACAGGTGATAGACAGGTAGGCAGATAGATAGATAGATAGATAGATAGATAGATAGATAGATAGATAGATAGATTTAGACAGTGTGCATTTCAGCAACAAATTGATGGATTGAGAACTCTCTATATACCTCTTCTCCTCAGTTTCCCTGAATCAGGTAAGCCTTAGGGTCCTTTTATGAAGAATGAGACGGGGCCCTCTAAAAATAACTTAGATTGAATTATCAACCCTGATAGGGGAGAGTCCAAAGGATTTAATTTAATTTAGAAAAACAATGAAATGTGATATTTCCTATACCTTAGTTTTATTAGTTAACTATTGCTGTGTAGCAATATTACCACAAACTGAGTGATATAAAATATCACTCATTTATTAAGGGCTTAAAACATTATTCATGCATTAGCTCATAGCTTCTCTGGGTCATGAACCTGGATATGGCTTAGCTCAGTCCTCTGTTTCAGAGTCTCTGACAAGGCTGTGTTAGACCCAAGCGGTCTACGAGGGATTCCAACTCGCCCAAGAACCGCCAAGAGTCGAGAGCCGTTGCAACACGCAAGAGGTTTATTAGGAGCCGATGCACCGGGGTTCCCTGAACCTCACGCAGGAGGCCGATGGGGAACCCCTAAAAGCGGAATCACATACTTTTTATAGGTTTATTTATTCATAGGGCGGGTATATTCTCACAATGATTGGGTAAATGTGGTGACTTTTGAATTCATTGGCTTAGGAACTTTTGTCCCACCTTCTGGCCGTTATAGTTGTCTGTTCATTGTGGCGGTTAGGGCGTATACCTGTTACGGGCAACTGGAAAATTACCCGCTGTCTGGCAAGTCCCCGTCAACTGAAAAACTCCAAGAATTGGTTTCGATAGGGAGAAGGAGTGGCGCACGATAGGGAGAAGAATTGGTTTACGGGAACAAGTGAGGGGGTGGAAAGTCCCTAAAGGCCCCACAGCTGCAGTCAGTGTCAGCCAGGGCAGAGGTTTCATGTGAGGTTCATCTGGGTAAGGTTCTTCTTCCAAGTTCATATCATTGTTGGCAGCATTCAGTTCCTTGCATGTGGTTGGACTGGAAGCAATGTTGAGTGGAGACAGACCTCAGATCCTTGCCACATGGACCTTTCCACATGGCAACTTACTTCATCAAAGCCATCAAGTCAGAGAGCCAATAGAGTCTGTTAGCAAGATCAAGGTACAGTTTTGCGTAATGCAATCACAGAGGTGCCATACCATTACCTTTGCCATGTTCTGTCGGTTAGAAGCAAGTCACAGGCCCTGCCCACACCAACAAGAGAGTTTTACACAAGGTAAAACTGGCATGAATACCAGGAAGTGAGGATAATTTTGGGGCCTACTCTGCACCTACAATACAAATTTTAGAACAATTTTATAGCTGGTAACACTAAGAAGTTCATGGGAAAAATTGTAATTTAAACATAGTAATTTACATTAACTCCCAATGGGTAGTCATGCTAACAGTCTTCTTTTTCTTAGTTTTCATTTTCTTCTTTATTATACGTGCCTCCAAAAACTTTTTCAAATATTTTGTGGAAAGTAGTGTATATAAATAAATACACTTAACATACTGTTAAGGTCTAAATGTTTGTGTACCCCCAAAATTCATACGTTGAAACCTAATCCCCAATGGGATGGTGTTTGGAGGTGGGACCTTTGGGGGTGATTAAATCATCAGGGTGGAGCCTTCATGAATGGGATTAGTGACCTCATAAAAGAGACTAAGGAAAGCTGCCTAACCTGTTCTGCCATGTGAAGACACAGAGAGAAGAAGGCTGTCTATAAACCAGGAAACAGCTCTCACCAGACACCGAATCTGCCAGTGCCTTGCTCTTGGACTTCCCAACCTCAAGAACTATGAGAAATACATGTTGTTTAAGCTACCCATTCTATGGTATTTTTGTTATATCAGCCCAAATGGACTAAGACGCACACTTAATATAAAAGTAAACATTTTATTAAAAGGGGAAGTAAGTCAGACAAAGACAAATATCATATGGTATCACTTACATGTGGAATCTAAAAATAATGATACAAATGAACTTATTTACAAAACAGAAACAGATTCTCAGACATAGAAAACAAACTTATGGTTACCAAAGGAAAAAGGGGAAGGGCAGGGACAAATTAGGAGTTTGAGATTAACGTATACACACTGCTACATATAAAATAGATAGCCAACAAGGACCTACTGTATAGCACAGGGAACTATATTCAGTATCTTATAATAATATATAATGGAAAGGAATCTGAAAAAGAATATATATATGTGTGTATAACTGAATCACTTTGCTATGAATCACTTTGCTATACACCTGAAACATTGTAAATCAACTATACTTCAATAATAAATAAATAAATAGGCTGGAAATGTTTAAAAAAGGGGGGGTGGGTAGGGGAAGATAGGTCCTAAAGTATAAAACATGTAATATTTACTAAAGTGAGGAAAAAACAAATTTGCACAAAACAGATATGAAAAACATTTCAACTTCATTCATAGTAAAAGAAAGGCATATTAAAATTCACTGATATATACAACTTTTTATAGATCAGATCGGTAAAAGTTTGAAAGTTCTGTTGGTGAAACTTCTGGGAGAAACAGGTAAGAAACAAACTTAAATTACAATGTTACATACTGACAGGTGCTTTGAAGAAAAGTAAAGTAGGACAAAGAGTTAAACTGACAATGTCACGGGAATTCCCTGGCAATCCAGTGGTTAGGACTCGGTGTGCTCACCACCAGGGGCCCGGGTTCAATCCCTGGTCAGGGAACTAAGATCCCCCAAGCTATGCAGCGCCATGGTCAAAAAAATAAAATAAAGTGATGATGTTGGTATTTACTATAGATTAGTCAATATGGCCTATCTGGGGAGGAGACATTTGTGCAGAAACCTGAATGAAATGAGGGAGTGGGCTTTCTAGGATCTACAGAAGAAGGCAATTTTGAAAGCTCAGACCTGGAAAGAGGTTTGCCAAGTTTGAGGAGAGTAGAGAAAGCCAGAGTGGCTGAAGCACAGTAAGCAAGGAGAAGAATGATGGGAAGTGAAGCTGGAGAGGTAGTCAGAGGTCAGATTGCATACAACTCTGTAAACTATGGTAAAAACCCTTTTATTCTGTGAACCAAGGCCATTTGGAGGTTGAGAGCAGGAAAGTGATATGAAAGGGCTTAAGTTTTAAAAGAATCACTGTAGTTGCTAAGAGTAGTTGAGGAGGGGGAGGAATTGGGCAAGAATGGAAGCAGGAAAACCAGTGAAAAGACTTGGGCTCCTATTATGCATCTCAGGCAGAACGGTTGATTGCCAAGCCCATCCCCTGCCCCTAATTCACCATTCTTCATTCTTTCCCATCTCAGTAATGGCATTACCATCCTCTAAGTTATTTCCTTTCCATATCTCCTACATCGAGTCTGATCAGTGGCTTCTTTGGCCTTATCTAAAGAAGGCCAAAATCCATCCTCTCTTTCTGTCTCCACTGTCACTCTCTTAGTCCAAGGTACTTTCATGTCACATATGGACAGCCATCCTCTCTGCCGCTACTTACCATCTCTACAATCCATTCTCCACATGCAACCAGAATGAACTTTTGAAAATATAAATCAGATCATGACACTTAGCTGGAAACCTTAAGGGTTTCTTTTAGCTTTTAGAATAATATCAACATTCCCTATCAGTCCTGTAAAGCTTTACATGATGTGGCTCCAACTTACTTCATGCATGTGGTAGGCAGAATTCTAGCCCCCATGATCTTCACCCCGGGTGTTATTCCTGTGATTATATTTTGTTATATGGCAAAGAGCATTGTTTTAAGTTTGTTGTAATTTGCTACACAGCAATAGAAAATTAATACAAAGCAACTTTCTTTCTTGTTCACTGTGTTTTGTATCACACAGGTCAAATTTCTCTTCTTCAGATGTGCTAAGCTTCTTCCTGCCTTAGGATCTTTGCATTTAGATTTCCCTCTTCCTGAAATACTCTAATCATGACTGGCTTCTTTTCATCCCTTGGGTGACAGCTTAATTGTAAGAGCACCAGAGAGTCCTTCAATAACTACCCTATTTTAAGCTACACCCTCCCAATTTATTGTTATATCATCCCATTTATTTTATTCATAGTGTTAGTAGGTAGCTTTTATTAGGGACTTACATGTGGCATGCACAGCTCTAAGCACTTTACATGGATTCTTCATTTAATCTCCATAATAACCCCATGAGACTATATTACGATCACCAATTACAGACGAGGAAATGGAAAGCACAGAGATTGAGTACCTCATGCAGGTCACACAGCTAGTAAATAGCAGAGCCAATATATGAATGCAGGTAGACTAAATTCCGGAGTCTACACACTTAAAAACTGTATTTCCCCCACAGTATCTATCACATTCTAAAATCACCTTGTTTTTAATTTACTTATTTATTGTTTTTCTCTTCCTCTACACTCAAAACTAGTATGTAAGTTTCTCAAAAGTAGGAATCTTACTTGTCTGTTCACGTAGTAGCTGCTGAAGGGTAGCAAAACATGCCACCTCAAAATAAGCCACTTTGGCATAAGAACTATTTTGGCTGAAGGAAATTGAAAAGGAGTAGATATAAGAAAAACTCTCCGCCCTCCTCCTCTTTGCCCAAAAGCAAGTTGCAAATCTGTATAGATATTTCCCCTCCCAGCTCTATTGGGAAGGACAAAAGTTAATCACTGGAGACAACTCTAGATCCTTAATAGCCCAGAGATGGCACCAGAGGAATCTACATAACAAACTTTACTAATTAGCCTTTATCTTGCATTAGTTCCCCCATATGTTTGCCTTCCCTAGAAATTCAGACTTTTTCTTTTGTCTTGTCACTTGTCTAATAATTTATTTATTTTTCTTTTCTTAGGATGATACATAAACCCAAGTTCTAGCCATTCCTTTAAGTTACCCATCTTTAAATGCTCCCATGCCATGTTAATAAACGTCTGCTTGTTCTTCTGTCTTTCGTCTTTGTTAATCTCTCTTTTGTCACCCTAATTTATAGAGCCCCAGCTAATGAACCTAAGATGGGTAGAGGGGAAAATATTTTTTTCCTCCCCTACACTGCTCAGCAAATATTTTAGAATGAATGAGGAAAATGATAACACAGAAATTAAGTAACTTATCTGCAGTGACAAAGTATGTAATAGAGCCAGGCTTTGTACCTAGAACCACCTGATCTCAAGCTTGTGCCCTTAGCTCCTATTGCTTTTTTCATTAAAAGAATAATAGTAATCAGTTGTCATTTTCTTAATATATGTATAATATTGTCCCAGAGTATGAATACAGTTTTCTTTACCTGGCAAAATGATCCATCCAAAATGATTTCTTGGAAAATTTTGTGGAAGTTCATCCTTACTGTCAACTTACTCTGTTTTTGCTCTGGGGGCCTTCTCTGACACATCTCTCTGAGGCATATGCTGGGTCAGAGAAGTCTTTCTAGTGCCCCCTCAATTGCCTCTGCCTGCCCATAAGTCTGGCCTTGCATGCAACACATACCAACTTCTCTGCTTCCAAGAGATTAGTCTTCGCTGACCACAAAATATAATAACTATTTTCCTTTCCCTTGCTTCCCACACTAGTTTCTCTTCTGGTCTGTATCAGTGGCCCTTCCCACCTCTGAATATCCAAATTACAATGTATTTTGAGAAAACTCTGCCCCTGTGAAAACTTCCCTTCCTGGTGGCAGACCACTGACTGCTATATTCACATTTTAGTACTATAGATAGTTATCACTGTTTGAAGTCTCACAGCTGACTCCATTGACACAAAACAACACATTGAGGCCAAGATTCTGGCCTGTAAAATGTTTCCTCAATAGCCTGACATGAAACAAAGACAATCATACTGAGGCATTTGACCCAGGCTGCACGAGTCCATGGAAGTTAATTGTTTGGTGATTTCCTGTACTTGAGGCACAAATGCTTCCTTTTCCAACAATAGACTCACGAAAACCTCAGTCAATGCAATGAAATTAGGGGCTTCAGGGACAGTCTGTATTCAGATAACACTCAGTGGTAATTTAGGCGATGAGGTTTGCAGGATTGAAAGGCAGTTCGCAAAAGGACTACAGGTCCTCCCAGTGTGAGGGTTCTTGACTATGGTTCTGAGTATTTCTGGAAGGGTTGTGGCCTTCCTATCAGTGACTCCTTGATTTTATTGCACCCTATGCAGTTCAGAGCCTCTGCCTTACAAAGAAGGAAAAGGTGGGTGTGCATAATATACAAGCATAGGCTACCAAGGAGACCAAACTCCTAAGCATAGCATAGAATTGGATTTTAACTACCCAAACAGCTTTCTTCTGCCTCAGCCTGACAAAGACTCTCTCCTTGACCAAACTTAATCAGGCTCCTGTAAGCCCTCCTTCTCAACGAGACCTTGACCTTGGGTTTCAGCATCCAATTTTGTTGGACCCACACCACCTATTTTTAGCACGAATTCTTCTACATCTGGGAATTCCCTGGCGGTCCAGTAGTTAGGACTCAGTGCTTTCACTGCTGGGGCCTGGGTTTGATACCTGGTTGGGGAACTAAGATCCTGTAAGCCACGGGGCACAGCCAAAAAAAAAAAAGAATTCTGCTATATCAGTTTAGAGAGAATCCCCCACTCTTGATCACCCTCAAAATCTGGTCAAATTCGTCATCCTCCACCATCTCCCAGGTGATATCCAATCACTCTGTCCTACTTTCTGCAAGAATCCTATTAGGACAGTTCAGCAAGAATTATCCTACCCCCTTAGTAATTTTCCATCCACTGACTGACACCCTCATCCTCATGCCCCCACCCCACTTCTTGGCTCTAAATCCCCACTTTCCCTTATATTCCAAATTGAGCCCAGTTCTATCCTGAGGCCCCCTTTCCCCTATTGTAATAGTTTCTGAATAAAATCTGCTTTTGAAACAGAGCAGGACCCTGCGGGGCCCTCCCAGGTACAAAAGCCCCTCTGGGTCCCCTGTTTCTTATTTGTAGAAGGAAAACAGACCTTAGTCTCTTAGGCCTTTCCCAAGTTCCAAAATAGGACAATAGGGTCACAGGACTCCTAGTTCCCTGAAGGGATGCAGAAAACAATCTCATACGTATCTTTGAGTTGTTCTACAGAAACTAAGGTCTCCCCACCCAGGTGGAGGATGGTGATGGCATGCTGACCAGAAGCACATAGACCCCAGACTGGCTGGAACCAGAAGGTTGAGATTCCTGAAATACCAGCCTGTTACCTCACCACCAACCAATCAGAAGAAAGTCACACACCCTACAGCCTTTACCCCAAATGTTGCCTTTAAAAACTCTTCCCCCAAAACTATTGGGGAATTCAGGTCTTTTGAGCATGAGCTGCCCATTCTCCTTGCTTGGCGGTCTGCAATAAGCCTTTCTCTGTTCCAAACTCTGACATTTTGGTTTGTTTGGCCTTACTGTGCATCTGTCTGGCACATGAACCTGGACTCAGCAGCAATTTTACCACTTTAACTACCAACCAGCACTGTTTTTTCTTTGACAATCCCCTGTAGGGATCCTGTGCTCCAGTCATACTGAATTATTTTCCACTTCTCAGAACATTTCTTGCTTTTCCGCACCTCCCTGCCTCTATACCTGCCTAGGAATGTTCTTTCACTTCTCTGCCTGCTTGATGCCTATTCATTCTTCAAGACCAAGCTTATGTTATTTATTAGCCAAGTTCCCTCCTTTCCATTCCTAAAATCACTAGCTCAGGCTCTCAAAACTTCTTGGCTGGATGGCTGCCAACAATCTACATTCTCCAGGTCTTCAGTGTTGAACCCTTTCAAATCCATCTTCCCCCCACCAGCCAGAGCAATTTATTTAAGACACAAATTTGATCATCTTATCTCTTACTTGAATTCTTTGTTTCATTAAAAAAAATTATTGAGATGTAATTAACATATAACATTGTATTAATTTAAGGTGTTCAACATAATGATTTGACATATGTATATACTGCAAAATAATTACTGCAATAAGTTTAGCTAACATCCATCACCACACATAGTTACAAATTTTCTTTTCTTGTGATGAGAACTTTTAAGATCTACTCTCTTGCACTTCCCTGGTGGTCCAGTGGTTAAGACTCTGCACTTCCACTGCAGGGGGCGTGGGTTCAATCCTTGGTTGGGGAAGCTCTGCATGCCGCAGGGTGCGGCAAAAAACAAACAACCCCTCCCCCCCCCCCCCCCCCCCCCCCCCCCCGCAAAAGATCTACTCTCTTAGCAACTTTCAAATATACGGTACAGTATTGCTAACTATAGTCATCATGCTGTACATTACATTCCCAGTACTTATTCATTTCATAACTAAACGTTTGTACTTTTTGACCACTTTTACCCATTTTACATCCCCCCCACCTTTAACACTTAAAGTTTTCCCATCAATTACAGGGTAGATGCTAAGCTCATTAACGTAGAATATGAAGGTGATTCTTGATCTTTCTCCTGCCTATGTCTCTGCCATTTTATCTTTTACCCTTTTATTCCCGCTAGTTTTTCCTCTAGTAAAATCAAATTGCATGAGGCTCCCTCAAATACACATCCTCTGCCCATCTTCACTACCAAATTATTTCTTTTTTATGACTGCTCAAGTTGCCCTCCAAGCAACTTTCCCTAACGGCCTTAAAATATATAGGAATACTACACATATGTGCATATATATATGCCCACACACATACATATACACGATATAGGAATACTATATGTGTATATATATGCACACACATACATATACACACACCTATAGGGAATATACATTTTAGGAATGCTTTATATATGCATATGTACATGATAAAATAGTTATATACATCACCATTTCTGCATTTACTGCATTGGTTTATATGTATTAAATTTTCTCTATTCCCAATGAGATTATCAAATACTATGGGCATGGACCAGGTCTCCTCAATATAGCCTACTATATGGCACACTGTAAGCTCAATAAAATGTGTATTGAACAAAGAAATAAAAGGAACTCTAGAAGTTCCCTTTTTTAAAAAGTATTTTTCTCCATGCAGATAACTTAGCAACTGAAGGTTCATTTGAGTTAATAAGGTACTCTTTTAAATTGCCAACTCTCAAAGATGGAAACCACAGTTCTGTGTGAATTACTTCAAGCTGCTGAATTCCTGGCTCAGATTAGTAGGACTTGAGAGATTAACTGGAGCAGAGTAGTACATTTTTATTATTCTTTCTTTTAAAATTTATTTTATTTATGTTATTTGTTTATTATTTTTGGCTGTGCCGGGTCTTTGTTGCTGCACGCGGGCTTTCTCTAGTTGCAGCGAGTGGGAGCTACTCTTCATTGCAGTGCATGGGCTTCTCATTGCGGTGGCCCCTCTTGTTGCACAGCACGGGCTCCAGGCGTGAGGGTTTCGGCAGTTGTGGCGCAGGAGCTCAGAAGTTGTGGCTTGCGGGCTGTAGAGCACAGGCTCAGTAGTTGTGGCACACGGGCTTAGTTGCTCCACAGCATGTGGGATCTTCCCAGACCAGGGCTTGAACCGTGTCCCCTGCATTGGCAGGCGGATTCTTAACCCTGTGCCACCAGGGAAGCCCCACTTTTATTATCCTTATTGGTTGCCCAGCACCTCTGAACATTCTTGTATTTGGTGATTTCTCTACCCAATTAAATAGAAGCCAACCCTCACTTCCTCAGCCTTTCTTGCAGTTAGGCTCCTCCAATTGGATACATTTGTGCCAGACTTTGAAAGGGAAGCTAGGGACTTCCCTGGTGGTCCAATGGTAAAGAATCTGCCTTCCCTGGTCGGGGAACTAAGATCCCACATGCTGCGGGGCAACTAAGCCTGCGTTCCACAGCTACTGAGCTCGTGCTCCTCAACTAGAGAGCCCGTGCCGCAAACTACAGAGCCCAAGCGCTCTGGAGCCCGTACGCCACAACTAGAGAGAAGCCCTCATGCGGATGCGAAAGATCCCGCATGCCTCAACGAAGACACTGTGTGCCGCAACTAAGACCCGACGCAGCCAAAAAAAAAAAAGAAAGAAAGAAAGAAGGGGAAGCTAGAGAGATAAAGGAGTAGGCAGTACCCAGTCTAGCACGAGTGAGGCAGGTGTGTTCAAATTCCCAGGGAACAGTAGCAAAAGTTCTATCGGAAGGGTCTTTGCCCTACATTAGAGTCAGTGGTAGAGGCTGTGATGTTTCTCTGGTATGTGAGTTGTGCACTGATCCTCCAGGCCTGGTTCTCCCACCTTTCAGGAGATTCTGTGAACTCCTTAATGTCCTTTAATGAGTTCCTTTTCTGCTGAAACTAGCTAGAATATATTCCTAGACTTTCTATCTTATACCATGGACTAATAGATGAAGGGAGGAAGAGGGGAGTACTTAATGTGGTGCTTTGGGGAAGACAAGCTAGAAGAAGGATGGGGGACTTTGGACAGGAGAACAGCAACATAAGGACCATGGATGCTCAGTGGGGCAGAAATAAAGAGGCAGGTATGAAGGTAAATAAGAACCAGCAAACTTTGCCTACTTTGTTAATTTTGCTTGTGGTCCTGATCAGAGCCATTACAGACCTAAAAATGATTCCTTAGCTATAGTGAGCAAGGTGTGTGCTGAGAAATACTGATATCGTGATTGGTTTAGAAAGCTGCAGACTTTAGTCTTCTCCAATTTGCTCAAGCTCCCCAGTCCCGAGAACCCCCTGACTCCCCTAATGCAGATCGGGCTCTCTAAATTGTTATAGGTCTTTCCTGCATAAAACCTCTCTTTCTGTGAAGTAGAAGAGGGAGAGAAGGATAAGAGGGAGGAGAAGCAGCAGTAGAAGAAGAGTACAAAGAAACGAAAGGAGGAGGTAGTGGGGAAACTGTGTGGAGAGGAGAAAATGCTGGGGAGAGAAGAATATACTGTATGTGCAAATATCCATTTGAAAAAGGAGCATCATGTATTTTCTTTTAAATGCCTCTTCTTGGCTTTCCTCTCTCTCTAAGACATTCATACAGTACTGAGAATTTTCCCATTTGAAAAGTCTTCCGGAACATATTTCTTTGCCAATATTAAGGCTCTCCTATAAATGCTAACATATACGGACCATCTAAATAAACGTGGGATTTTTGGATAATATGTTCATATATATCCCACGAATATTTATTGAGACCCTCTATGTGCCAGGCACTAAACTTGGGAGCAGTGCTGAATAAGATAGATAAAGGCCTTTGGGAGCTTTTATTAGCATTGAGCTCATCTATACTCTCATGTTTCATAATCTATTAAAATAAATGTCCTCTGCTGAAATCGCAGTGGTAAAATGGCAGATTAAGCTATCTATCCCAAGGTTACGTACAGGTAGGTGCTTAGGATAATCGCTTTGTAATGATAAAGTGATGATACTATTAAAGCTCTGAGTATAGGCAGGGCAATGGAAAAAATAAATTTTTATCAAGAATATTAGAAACAGCTATAAATCAATCAATTGGGCTCTTCTAGATAGACAAATAGATGTGTTTAACCTGCGAGTGTGCTATTAGTGTTACTGAAGATACATTTCCCTGCTTCTGATGTTTTTCCATTTGACAGGAGCCCATTAGTATGTAAATTAGTAGAGCTTGTGATCTTCTGCCAGCCTGGCACTCACTCCACCCTGGGGGGTGATATTTGAAAAGAGAAGTTGGACGTGAACACCTTAGCTTCTTCCTCTTGGGATACAGTTAAAGAGAGAGAGCATGTGTTTATCTCTCTGCCCCTCTGCGTACAGATGCCACCCATGCTGGGGGTAGCCGAGGGGTCTGCCCAGCTCCAGCACTGCCTGCAACTGGGGACGTATGTCTGAATAATTCTGGACTCAGTATTAGGAAGCCCACTTGCTCAGACATCAGCCCTCTAACCTAACCTTTATCCGTACAACGGTGATTTCTTTAGGCTCCCACTTGAAGTACTCATGACATGCTTTCCCATTGATTCAGAAATCAGGTGAGGAAAAAGGACTAGTTACTGTCCCTTCAAATTAAGTAAAGATTGTCCCAACAACTAAGTAAAGAAAAACTTAAAACTTAGTGGAATGAGCCCAAGGTCTGACATCAGACCTGGGTTTTGAGTACTGGCTGTGGGGTCTTGGATAAGCCACCTAGCCTCAGAGAATCTCATTTCTTCTTTGGTGCCCTGGGGATAATATGTGTAGTATTGTTGCAAAGATGAAAGTTAACTTATGAAGGGAATTCCCTGGTAGCCTAGTGGTTAGGATTCCGGGCTTTCACTGCCTTGGCCCGGGTTCAGTCTCTGGTTGGGAAACTGAGATCCTGCAAGCCTCGTGGCACGGCCAAAACAGGAAAAAAAGATAGCTTATGTAAAGTACCAAGCACAATGCCTGGCATTTAATAAATGGTAACTGGTAACAGCAGCAGCAGTAGTAGTGACTTGGGGTACCCAGCATTGGGAGAGTTAAAAAAAGCATTTCTGCTTTCATGAAAACAAGCCTTTTTAAAGAGATAATACTAAACTTAATTTTTTAAAGTTTTAACTTTTAATTGGAATTTTTTCATCACTTAGCTAAAATACTTTTGAATACATTAATATGCATTTGAATACATAATTAAAATACATTTCTCATGTAAAACACTGCATGTTTTAAAATGATTTGGTCACTCAATAAATTCCTTAGAATTCAGGGGTGAGCATAGCACAGGGAGATCAGCTGGTGCTTTGTGACCATCTAGAGGGGTGGGATAGGGATGGTGGGAGGGAAGGAGATGCAAGAGGGAAGAGATATGGGGATATATGTATATATATAACTGATTCACTTTGTTATAAAGCAGAAACTAACACACCATTGTAAAGCAATTATACTCCAATAAAGATTAAAAAAATTAGTATAACCTTAAAAAAATAGAATTCAGGGGCGATAATGAGCACAATTGGAGTGAAAGTGTTTATTTTCAGTTTATTAATTTCCTTTGATTATCATAGAGAAAATCTTTGCTAGTCCTACGGTCTTCTTTGAAGTCAGACATGATGGGAAGTGTGCTGGGAAAGAACAAATCAGGCATCTTACTTTTGTAGACTCTTTGTGTCCCCTCATTCTTTTTTTTTTTAATTTCTTTTATTTTTAATTTCTTTTTTGGCTGTGTTGGGTCTTCATTGCTGTGCGCAGGCTTTCTCTAGTTGTGGTGTGCGGGCTTCTCATTGAGGTGGCTTCTCTTGTTGTGGGTCATGGGCTCTAGGCATGCGGGCTTCAGTAGTTGTGGCATGTGGGTTCAGTAGTTGTGGCGTGCAGGCTCAGTAGTTGTGGCTCACGGGCTCTAGAGCACAGGCTCAGTAGTTGTGGTGCACGGGGTTAGTTGCTCCATGGCATGTGGGATCTTCCTGGACCAGGGATCAAACCCGTGTCCCCTGCATTGGCAGGCGGATTCTTAACCACTGCACCACCAGTGAAGTCCCTTCCCTCATTCTTAAAGTTAATGTTCCATATATGGAATTGTCTGTGAGTCAACATATCTAGTTTTTTTCCCCTCATAGCCATCTTCCTGAACACAGTTTTGTCATCCTAGCCCATCTCTGCTGATTTCAATTCATCGTTGGCAAAGGTGTGGAGTGTTTTGTGGCTGGATGACAGATTTATGAAAAGAACCCAGGTATGTTTCTATTACATTTCTGATGCATGCTTTCCAAGGTTCATTGGGTTTAGAGATTTTCATGTTTAGCTCAAATAACTGAAAAGCTTTTTATGAATTTGTGACCTATAACTCTACTGGAAAATAGTGTAAATTGATTTAATTTAGATTATGCTGTTTGTTAAGAGGATACTCTTTTTACATTTTCTTTGCTATCCTACAAGGTTTTTTTTTAAAGTACACTCTCAGAGATTACTTCTTTTTTACTACTTTTTTTTAAAAAAAATAAATTTATTTACTTTTGGCTGCATTGGGTCTTCATTGCTTCGTGCAGGCTTTCTCTAGTTGCGGTGAGTGGGGGCTGCTCTTTGTTGTGGTGCATGGGCTTCTCATTGCAGTGGCTTATCCTGTTGAGGAACATGGGCTCTAGGGGCGTGGGCTTCAGAAGTTGTGGCTCGCGGGCTCTAGAGCTCAGGCTCAGTAGTTGTGGCACACAGGCTTCGTTGTTCCACAGCATGTGGGATCTTCTTGGACCAGGGCTTGAACACATGTCCCCTGCATTGGCAGTCAGATTCTTAACCACTGAGCCACCAGGGAAGACCTTAGCTTTCATTCTTTGATTCTAGTTTTATTTGTGTTGTTGCTGATGGGTAGATTTGTTTCAGAATGATAAAAACTATGAAAGCACTAACAGACAAAATGAAGAGTTTTACCTGCTTTACACGTAAAAATCTGTTTGTAGGGAAAATATTGTAGATATAAACTTCTAGGATAGGGGACTTCCCTGGTGGCGCATTGGTTAAGAACCCGCCTTTCATGCTATGTGTTTTTGCAAGGCACTAATGACCATTTTGTAGATTTAAGAGCTCCATGCTTCAGCCTTTGATTATAGAGTGTTCATATAAGGAGCCAGCCTAAGCAGAGATAGAATTCTTTGGACTGGAGTGCTCACCCACAATGGAAGCAATAAGAATACATCAGGGCTTCCCTGGTGGCACAGTGGTTAAGAATCCACGTGCTGGGCTTCCCTGGTGGCGCAGTGGTTGAGAGTCCGCCTGCCGATGCAAGGGACACGGGTTCGTGTCCTGGTCCGGGAGGATCCCACATGCCGCGGAGTGGCTGGGCCCGTGAGCCATGGCTGCTGGGCCTGCACGTCTGGGGCCTGTGCTCCGCAACGGGAGAGGCCACAGCAGTGAGAGGCCCGCGTGCCGCAAAAAAAAAAAAAAAGAATCCACCTGCCAATGCAGGGGACAAGGGTTCGAGCCCTGGTCCGGGAAGATCCCACATGCCGCAGAGCAATTAAGCCCATAAGACACAACTACTAAGTCTGTACTCTAGAGCCTGCAAGCCACAACTACTGAGCCCGCGTGCCATGACTACTGAAGCCCGCATGCCTAGAGCCTGTGCTCCGCAAGGACAAGCTACCACAATGAGAAGCCCGTATACCGCGAACTCGCCGCAACTAGAGAAAGCCCGTGTGCAGCAACGAAGGCCCAATGAAGCCAAAAATAAATAAATAAAATAAATAAATTTATTTAAAAAAAGATAAGAATACATCAAATGCATCAAATAAATGACTAAAAACCTGTATCTGGTCAACCCAGACAACCAGTGATACTTTAATAACTAGATTGATTTCTGACACTGGCATAATAAAATTAAGGGATTTTTTTTTCCTACTCTTAGGCAATATTGCCTGAACAAAACGCTCTATTATTGGTTCCCAGGGAATCAAGTTTTTAGACTGCTATGTCTCTAGCATCTTCTTTAGTTTCCTAGTATGGGAAACAATGTATTTGCTGAACTAATTCTTTTTAGCTAATATACTTATTAGAAATATTTTAGTGGCAAGGGTCAGAAACTCAACTCAAAATGGCTTAAGCAAAAATATGAATTTACTGGCTTATGTTAATCCAGAGTTAGTGTAACTTTAGGCATGGCTGGACCCAAGTGCTCAAACCAGTGCTGTTCAGTATAAATACAGTGAAAGCCACAAATGTGAACCACTTATGCAATTTTAAATATTCTACTAACTACATAAACAAGGAAAAAGAAACAGCTGAAATTAATTTTCCTAATATATTTTATTTAGTCCAAAATATCCAACATATCATTCTAACAAGTAATCAATATAAAAAATTATTAATGAGAAATTTTAAATCTTTTATTCATACTACATTTTTGAAATGCAGTGTGATTTTACATTTATAGCACATCTCAATTTAGACTAGCTGTATTTCACATGCTCAATAGCCACATGGGGCTGGTGGCTACAAAATTGGACAATGCAGGTTAAAACAATGCATCAGGAAGATATCTCTAGCTCCTGCTCACTCTGCTTTCCTCTCTGTTGGCCTCAGCATCCAGCCTCATCTGGCTAACTCCTATTTACTTTCAGTTTTTAGTTTTACCCATCCCTACCTATGGTGACCTTCTCTCTTACTCGGCCCATTTACTATGGTGACCTTCTCTCTTACTCGGCCCATTTACTAGAGACATACTGGCATGTAGTGGGCATTTGAATGTCTGTTCTTTATCATAAAAGTTCTAAGGGAGAGATTGTACCTGTACAAATTCATTATTTTTAGTAAGGGAAAAACTCAGGTACTGATCCCTTCGAAGGTAAGATTTCACAACCCCCCCCACCCTGACTCCTATCCATCCTCTTCCATATATAGGAAAGACACAGAAGGTTAGTTGCATCATCTGCACAATAAAAGATAACATTATTTATGGAATACTAGAGCTATGTCTACATTTGGGGAGGGAGAATTTTTAAAAAGTATTTATTTATGTATGTATTTGGCTGTGTCCGGTCTTAGTTGCGGCATGCGGGATCTTCATTGCGGCATGTGGGATCTTTAGTTGCGGTGCGCGGACTCTTCAACGTGGCGTGCGGGCTTCTCTCTAATTGTGGCATGAGGGCTCCATAGTGTGCGGGCTCAGTAGTTGCAGCACGCAGGCTCTCTACTTGTGGAGTCGTGGCTCTAGAGTGTACGGGCTCAGTAGTTGCAGCACGCGGGCTTAGTTGCCCCATGGCATGTGGGATCTTGTTCCCGACTAGGGATTGAACCCACGTCCCCTGCATTGGAAGGCGGATTCTTAACAAATGGACCACCAGGGAAGTCCCAAGAATTGTTATTCTTTATATTTGTCTTACCTCAAGAGAATTTGGGATTTTTTTTTCTTCTTCAGAGGTTTGAAACATCTCAAATGGAACAGTGAATTCCAAAATGGAAAAGCACAGGAATGCACTCATAAAATGCTATGATGTTACTACCTCTTGTGCTATTATAATTCCAATTTTACAAATAAAGAAACTGAACTATAGTGAAATTTTTTTAAAAATCCAAAATGATAGCATAAGAATGTCTCAGTGATTACCCATGTTCTTAACTACTGTGCTATAAAGTCCTCTAGTAAATGTGATGTCTTTTAAAATATGTAAGGAGACACACCATAAGGTTATGTCAAACTGCAGAAAAAACCAGGATACAGTGAAGAAAAGCTTTTAAAATGGCTGGAATCTGCTCAATATTTACATGTAGTAGTTGATTTTATTATGTGTGAATTTGTTTGATAGCTAGATCCACTGACTTGACATACCAAAAGGGTTGGGAATAGAGTTTAGGATTTCCACAGTGCTCTTAACACACTAGGCATTATTCCTTGTGGTAAGGACAGGTGAGAAATGAAGAGGGGGTAGAAGGATGAAGGGATAGGGAATAGGAGGTACAGACCCCATAGCTATTAAATGGATTTCAAAATAATACTCCTAATAATTATAAAAACAAGAGCAAAGATAGCTAATACTTATTGAGCACTTACTATGTGCCAAGCCCCTGAATTATTTAATTTTATCCTCCCAAAAATCTATAAAATTGGTGCCATTATTGCTTTCATTTAGATTCCCTGACTCAAGTAAGTAATGGCTCAACCATCTTATTGGAAATCTCCAATCTTCTTATTGGAAAGCTGGAGATTTGATTTGCTCATCATTTTCCTTGGGAATTCTCCCATAATGCTCCTGAATAACTTTTATTTTTTAATTTTATTACTTTTTTATTGAGGTATAGTTGACTTACAATATTACATTAATTGTACATTACACCCATGTAGCTATTTATTTTATACATAGTAGTTTGTACCTCTTAATCTCTTACCCCTATCTTGTCCCTCCCCGCTTCCCTCTCCCCACTGATAACCACTGGTTTGTTCTTTATATCTGTGAGTCTTTTTCTGTTTTGTTATATTTATCCATTTGTTTTATTTTTAGATCTCACATGTAAGTGAAAAATACAGTCTTATTTCACCAAGCGTAATATCCTCTTGGTTGGTCCATCCATGTTGCTGCAAATGGCAAATCTTCATTCTTTTTTATGGTTGAGTATGAATAATTTTTATTGTTCCTTCTTGAAAAGCTCTCCTTCTTTGGCTTTTAAGACACCACATCTATTCATTCTCCTCTTATTTCCATTGCCCTTTCTTCCTATCTGCTCTTTAGTATCCCTTCTTTACTTTTCTCTTTAAAAATTTGGTTCCTGCCCTCACCCTTTTCTTCTTTCCCTTGGTTGATGTATTTTCCCTGCTCTCATATCTCAAATAACATCTGCTTTCATACACCAAATTTCCACATAGATGCTTTGGATTCCAAAACTGGCCACTGAATATTTTTGCCTAAATGTCCTGTAAACACTTCAAACTCCATTTGTGCAAAACTGAATTCTTTACTTCCTCCCTAAATTTCTTTTTCTTATATGCTCTTACTCAGTAACTGCTATTCACCATCATCCCCCCAGGTTCACAACTCAGAAACCTGGGTATCATCTCTGGCACCGTCCTGTCCCTCACCTTCCATAGTCAATCTACAGCTGAGTCAACTCTTCTCCTAATTACCTCTCAAACTGGTCCACTTCCCTTCATTTTCACTGCCACTATCTTATGTTCAGGTTCTTATTTTTTTTCTTTTTTAACTGAAATATATTCAACATATCACACTGTGTGAATTTAAGGTGTATAACAAGTTAATTTGATACACTTACATATTGTAATATGATTCCCATTGTAGTGATAATTAGCACCTCTATCACATTACATAATTATCCTTTCTTTTTAGTAGTTGGAGAAATTAAGTTCTAGTATCTTAGCAAGTTTGATGATTATAATATTGCTGTCTATATTCACTGCACTGGAGTTATAACGCTAGGACTTATGTACTACTCATTGTAAGTAGGTACCCTTAAACAACATCTGTCCTGTCTCCCTACTCTCTAACCCCTGGTAGCCACCATTTTCTACAAGTTTGGCTTTTTATAATTCCACATATAAGTGATATTATAGAGTACTTGTCTTTCTCTGATTTATCTCACTTAGCAGAATGTGCTCAAGTTTCATTCATGTTGTTGGAAATCGCAGGATGTTCTCCTTTCTCAGGTTGAATAATATGCCAGTGTAAGTATGTATGGCATTTTATTTATCCATTCATCTACCAATGGACATTTAGGTTGTTTCAATATCTTGACCATGGTAAATAATGCTGCAATGAACATGAGAGTATGTATATCTTTTCAAGTTGGTGTTTTGGTTTTCTTCAGATAAATATCCAGAAGTGGAATTGCTGAATCATATGGTAGTTCTATTTTTAATTTTTCCCACAGTGGCTGCACCACTTTACGTTCCCATCAACCATGCACAAAATTTCCCTTTTTTCCACATCCTTGCTAGCACTTGTTATCTCTTGTCTTTTTGATAACCGTTCAAATTGGTGTGAGGTAATATCTAACTGTGATTTTAATTTGCACTTCCCTGATGATTAGTGATGTTGAGCAACTTTTCATGTATCTGTTGGCCATTGGATGACTTCTTTGGAAAAAATATCTAGTTAGTTTTTCTGCCCAGTTTTTAATCAGATTGTCTTTTTGTTATTGAATTGTATGAGTTCTTTATATATTTTGGACATTAACTTCCTATCTGATATATGGTTTGTAAAATTTTTCTCCTATTCTTTAGATTTCCTTTTAATCTTGTTAATTGTTTCTTTTGCTATGCAAAAGCTTTAATTAATTAATTAATTAATTTATGGCTGCGTTGGGTCTTCGTTGCTGTGTGTGGGCTTTCTCTAGTTGTGGTGAGTGGGGGCTACTCTTTCGTTGCAGTGCTCAGGCTTCTTATTGCAGTGGTTTCTCTTGTGTGGAGCATGTTCTCTAGGTGCACAGGTTCAGTAGTTGTGGCGCACGGGCTTAGTTGCTTCACAGCATGTGGGATCTTCCCAGACCAGGGCTTGAACCTGTCTCCCCTGCATTGGCAGGCAGATTTTTAACCACTGTGCCACCAGGGAAGCCCAAAAGCTTTTAAGTTTGATGTACTCCCAATTTGTTGATTTTTGCTTTTGTTGTTTGTGTTTTGGGTATCATATGCAAAAGAATCATTTCCAAGATCAATATCAAGGAACTTCTCTATGTTTTCTTCTAGGAGCTTTATAGTATCAGGTCTTATGTTTAAGACTTTGATCCATTTCAAGTTAATTTTTGTGAGTGGTGTAGGATAGGGGTCCAATTTCATTGCTTTGCATGTTTTTATCCAGTTTTTCCAAAACAATTTATTGAAGAGACTATTCTTTTCTCATTGGGTGCTCTTAGCTCTTTGTAGAGTATTAGTTGACCATATAACAAAGGTTGAATTCTGGGGTCTCAATTCTTTTCCATTGGTGTAGATGTCTATTTTTGTATCAGTGCCATACAGTTTTATCACTGTAGCTTTGTAGTACAGTTTGAATCAGGAAGTGTGACAGTTCTTGCTTTTTTTTTTTTTCCTAATGATTGCTTTGGTTATTTGGGGTCTTTTGTGGTTCCATACAAATTTTAGGATTATTTTTTCTATTCCTGTGAAGAATGCCGTTGGTATTTTGATGGGGATTACATTGAGTCTATAGAGGGCTTTGGGGATCAGGTCCTTTTTTTTCTTACATTGTATGATAGAAAGCTGCTAATTGTCCCCCAGGAAATTCATTCTCCCCTTTGTTTATGATAATAAACGCTTGTTTTTTAACTGCGCGCATGGCCTCACAGAATAAAAACTATATTTCCTAGCTATCCTTGCAGATAGGCAATGGTCATGTGTTTAAATTCTGGCTAATGGGATATGAGCTGAAGTGATGTGGAACTTCCAGGTCATAAACTTAAAGGGAAACGTATCCTCTTCTCCATTTTACTATATCTCAGGCTGTAAGGTGTATGTGGTAAACCATCTTGGAACATGCAAATGAGGGCAACAACTGACAGTCCATGTCCTGGAACTCTTCTACCAGCCCTGGGTTACTTATGCCCTGACTAAGTGAGGAAAAAGCTTTTATCTTGTGCAAACCCCTGTAATTTGGGTTTCTGTTACAGTAACCAGATCTATAGAGTGATACCCTTGGATTAGTACAACAATGTTTTGACTTGTCTACCTGTCCCCACTTTTAACTTCTCTTTAATCTGTTTTCTTCACTAAAGTTGGAGTAATCATTGTAATAGAATTTAAATTTGGTCAGATTGTTTCCTGCCATTTTCTACTTCTTACGCCATCTCTTTCAGTGTGTACTTTATATTCCTTAGCCTGGCAAACCAAATCCTACATAATCTGGCCTCTGCTTTATCTCTCCAGTCTTACCTCTTATCATTCCCTGCCTTGTGTGCCAAGCTCAAATCACATAGACCCATTTGCAGCTTCACAGAATAAGCCAAGCTCTCATACCTCAGTGTACCTGTACATGCTGTTTACTCTGCCAGGAATGCCCATTCCACACCCTCATTAGTTTCTCTGCCTGGCTAGTTTCTATTTGTCCTTTAGAATTCGTGTCTCCTCCTCTTGGAAGTTTTTCTTGCCCACCCAAGAATTGGTTATAGTCTCCTCTTATGTATTCCCAAAGTATTCTGTGCATACTTTTATCAAAGAACTGCCTGTTTGTCTATTATCTCCACACCCCTCCCCTACCAATTTCCTGGAGAGCAAGGATGATTTTCTCATTAATAGTGTATCATCATGCCCTAGGACAAACCCTGGCACACAGTAGCACTCAAAATATGTTTATTCAGTTAGTGAATAAAAGGCAGTGAATGAATGGATACCATGGAGTCATGAAAATACCATGGAATATAGAGACCTGAGTTTTGTACCTGGTTCTGCCACTACCTGGATGGTTTTAGTTGAAATCATTTCACTCCACTTCACTTGAGCTAGATAAGCTCTCAGGTTTCTTCCAGGTTTATGATTTACAAATACATTATATAAGGAAAAGTAAAAATATACAAACTTTTAAAGCTGACAACCTTAAGGGGCTGGCTAGGTAATTCTTGTTCGAAAAAATGTACCTTGAAAAAACATGCCAAATAAAAGTGAGCTTTTATAGCAGTATTTAAGTTCTTTCTACTTACAGCTTTCAAACTATTTTTGTAGAACCAATTATTTTCACAAAATCTTTCAGAAATATCTATTGTAATCTCTGTTTGAGAAGTAGAGAATGTGAAATTCAGTGATATTAGGTAACGTATTTGAGCTAGCAGCAGAAACAGAAGCAGAGTCAGAATCTGATTCAAAATTGTCTTGATAGAATATCCCACCTATTGTAAAAAATTGTGTGATATTATAGAGCTAAACCAATAAAGAAAGCAGTGAAATAATTTTCTTTTTATTATTTATCTATCTATTTATTTATTTATTTTTGGCTGTGCTGGGTCTTTGTTGCTGTGCACAGGCTTTCTCTAGCTGTGGCGAGTGGGGGCTACTCTTCGTTGTGATGTGTAGGCTTCTCACTGCGGTGGCCTCTCTTGTTGCAGAGCAT
Organism: Phocoena sinus; assembly: GCF_008692025.1. Taxonomy (NCBI): domain Eukaryota; kingdom Metazoa; phylum Chordata; class Mammalia; order Artiodactyla; family Phocoenidae; genus Phocoena; species Phocoena sinus. The sequence continues at coordinate 54,018,626 of NC_045763.1, read as the reverse complement.
GGGCTCTAGGCGTGCGGGCTTCAGAATTTGTGGCTCACGGGCTCAGTAGTTGCGGCTCGCGGGCTCTAGGGCGCAGGCTCAGTAGTTGTGGCACATGGGCTTAGTTGCTCCATGGCATGTGGGATCCTCCTGGACCAGGGATAGAACCCGTGTCCCCTGCATTGGCAGCCAGATTCTTAACCACTGCGCCACCTGGGAAGTCCTGAAAGCAGTGAACTTTAAACTAAATTACACATAGATTAAAATAGCAAATACAAAAACTAAGGTGCTAGATGGCATTCTATTTCAGAATCACATAATTATGGGGTTAGGCAGCATTCTTAAGAGGTAATCATCTATCTTTAAGCAAGGCTACACCTAGTAGTCCCCAAAAAGAGGAAGTTATGCAATTCTTTGAAATATTTGGGAAAAGAATATTCCACAACTCTTTTTCATACTTGTCCCAGTGCCACATGATACTGATAACAGAAAATTTACTACCTTAACAATTATCTAGAACTGAACCCATTCTAGCAATGACCCCATACATCCATGATTCCCATCCTTTCCTGGTTGTGGTAGGCAGAATTCTAAGATGGCCCCCCAGATTCCTGCCCCTGGTATACATGTTTTGTATAAGCCTTCCCCAAGCATGTGGGCAGGACTTGTGGATACGAGATAGGCACTCAACTGATAGGTTATATTATGTGATGAATGTATGACAATGGTCACCTTTGGTTATACAGTGATTGAAAATGAATATACCAGCATTACATGGTTATATTTAGTGAGAAAATGGAATGGTATCTGAAGGTAGCTCCCTCAATTTCCCTTATTTCTACCTTTACAATACTGCGTGATTTTCCATTCTTTTCTTCCCTCCCCAGGTAGCGAAGGAAAGGTACCTCTTTATCTCAAGGTTATCAAGTGTCTCTTTCAGAATTTCAATTGTTCTCTCTCCTCTTAGTCATTCCGCACAGCCTACAACACATAGGATCTCCTACCTGGCAGAACATTTCCATGACTCCAACTCTTTTGAACTTTGGTGCTTCTCCTTCCTTTCTGTGTCAGACCTGCTTGTTCCAGATCTACCCTACTGTTCCTAAAGAACATTGGCCTCATCTGGGCCCAGATCCAGATCAATAATCCCCATCAGATTTCAGATCCTAGCCCAGTGACACGAAATAAGAATGGCACAATAGGGTACCACTGATATTGGTTTCAAGCTGGCCCTTGCCCCAATGTTTCCTCTACTTGCTTTATTTCTTTAACCCCTAGCTTCTTAGGCCTTTTAGTCTGGCTACATGATAGATTCATTCTCTGAGCTTTCAACTCTATCTTCTCTAATCAGCGGGTTGTCTTCTCCCTTCTGATATCACACGAATTTGGGACCTTTTTCTTTTCTTTCTTTCAGCTTAAAAAGAATGAGGTAATGAATCCCCATGCTGCCATCACCCAGCTTCAACAATTATCAACGTAAGCCCACATTGGATTATCATTTTTGTGTGTGTGGTTAAAAGTACATAACATTAAATTTACCACCTCAATCATTTTTAAGTATAAAGTTCAATAGTATATTCACATTGTTGTACAACAGATCTCTGAAACTCTTTCATCTTTTAATTCTGAAACTCTGTACCTACTAAACATCAGTCATGTTGGATTATTTTTAAAGCAAATTCCAGACCTTATATCAGTTCGTTAATAAACATTTCAGAATGTATCTTTAAGGAAAAAAAGATGCCCCCACCCCACTTCTTTTTGTACAACCGCAAAACCCGTATCGCACTTAAATCAAGGTTTCAACAGGAAACAGAGGATACACTCAAAGAAGATAACTTTAAGAGGGTTTATTTAAAGGTTGTGGGTATAGGGGAACCACAAGGTATAGTACAGTAACCTAGGGTAAGTGACTGAGCTGGTACCACCTCCAGACCCATAAGGATATGGGGAGGGAGTGGTTACCAGAACCTGGAAAAAGAAAGAATCTATAGAGTGGGCTACACTGAAAAAATCAATGACCTTAGGTCAAGAGACACAGTAGGGTGATCTTGCAGGGAGGGAGACAGGGGAATGATACCCTGACATTAGTCTCCTCCCTCTCTCTCTTCTTTTGCTAGTAATTTTCACTGGCCTAGTCCATCTAATGGCTAAAGGGCATGGGAGCCCTACTGATATAATCCATTGAGTCCAGCCTTCTGGAGCAGAGAGTAGGGTGGAAAGTGGTTCTGGAGGAACAAAGGGAAGATACCCAGAAAATAATAATTCTTAATATCACTTAATATATTTATATGAATCATTCTAGCAAATTATTGAAACTGGGAAGGGGACTGTGGGAGCCCACTGAATTTATAGCCGGTTGGTCACAAGTACAAGTGGTAACCTATGACTTGCAGCTGTCATCTTAGGTGGGGGTAATCTTGCAGGATTGAGCTCTTAACTTGTGGGGTCTATGCAAAACCCAGGTAGGTTGTGTCAGAACTGAAATGAACTATAGACACCCAGCTGGTGTTTGGAGAGTTGGAGAATTGGTTGGTGTGGGGAAAAAAACTCCACATATTTGGTGTCAGTGTTGTGAATAAAATCAGCTCAAGATGTAATTCACATTCCATACAATGCACCCATTTAAAGTGTAAAATTTACATAGATTTTAGTATATTCACGGAGTTGTACGACCATCACAATTAATTATAGAACATTTTAATCACCCCCCAAAGAAACGTTAAAGCCATTAGCAGTCATTCTCCATTCTCCCTTTCTCTCAGCCCCTGGGAAGAACTAATCTACTTTCTGTCTCTATGGCTTTGTCTATTCCACACGTTTCATATAACTTGTGACCTTTTGTGTCTGGCTTCTCTCACTTAGCATAATGTTTTCAAGATCCATCCATGTCGTAGCATGTATCAGTACTTTATTTAATTTTATTGTCAAATAATATTCCATTGTATGTATATACCACATTTTATCCACTCGTCAGTTGATTGGCATTTGGGTTGTTTCCACTTTTTGGCTATTGTGAACAATGCTGCTATAAACATTTCATGTGCAAGTTTTTGTGTGGACATATGTCTTCATTTCTCCTGGGTATATACCTAAGAATGGAATTTCTGGGTCACATGGCGACTCTATATTTAATCATGTTGGGGACCTGCTAGACTGTTTTCCAGAGCAGCTGCACCATTTTACATTCCCATCAGCAGTATAAGGGGGTTCCAGTTTCTCCACATCCTCATCAACAGTTATTAATATCTGTCCTTTTTTTTTTTTGCGGTACGCGGGCCTCTCACTGTTGTGGCCTCTCCCGTTGCGGAGCACAGGCTCCGGACGTGCAGGCTCAGCGGCCATGGCTCACAGGCTCAACTGCTCCATGGCATGTGGGATCTTCCCAGACCGGGGCACGAACCCGCGTCCCCTGCATCGGCAGGCAGACTCTCAACCACTGCGCCACCAGGGAAGCCCATCTGTCCTTTTTTTAAAAAAAAATTATTTATTTAGACTCTGTTGGGTCTTCGTTTCTGTGCGTGGGCTTTCTCTAGTTGCGTCAAGCGGGGGTCCACTCCTCATCGTAGTGCGCGGGCCTCTCACTGTCGCGGCCTTTCTTGTTGTGGAGCACAAGCTCCAGACGCGCAGTCTCAGTAGTTGTGGCTCACGGGCCCAGTTGCTCGGCGGCATGTGGGATCTTCCCAGACCAGGGCTCGAACCCGTGTCCCCTGCATTGGCAGGCAGATTCTCAACCACTGCGCCACCAGGGAAGCCCAATATGCGTCCTTTTGATGCTAGTCATCCTAATGGGTGTGAAGTGATATTTCTCTGTAGTTTTGATTTTCATTTCCCTGATGGCTAATTATGTTGAACACTTTATTCATATGTGTATTGGCCATCTGCATATCTTCTTTGGAGAAACGACTATTCAAATCATTTCCTCATTTTAAAATTAGGTTATTTGTCTTTTTATTATTGATATATGAGTCGTTTATATATTCTAGACAGAAGTCTCTTATGAGACAAATGATTTGCAAACATTTCCTCCCATTCTTTGGTCTGTTTTTTCATTTCCTTGACGGTGGTGTCTTTTGAAGCACAAAAGTTGTTAATTTTGATGATGTCCAATTCACCTTTTGTTGCTTGTGCTTTTATTCTATTTTTAATCTTTTAAAAATTCCTTGCTACTTATTTCTTGAAGGAACCAGGTCATTATGTCCTGTATAATTTACCATATTCTCAATTTTGCTAATTGCAATCCTAGGGTATTACTTAACATGTTCCCCCAACCCCTATATTTTCTATAGGTTCATAATTAGATTCAGAGGTTGGATCAGATTTGGGTTTAAACTTCTGACGGAAATATTTCATAGGTGGTACTGTGTGCATCCTAAACATCTCCTCTTTACATCACATGAGGAGGAATACAGTGACTGATTGAATTTTTTGTGATGTTGATTAATCAGTGGGCTCTGTTCTTATTGTCCTAACCCAACCATTTCAAATTCTCCAACAGGCTCTTATTTAATGGTTTATCAGCTATCATGTTTGGGTCAGTGCTGTCCAATAGAACTTTCTATGGTGATGGAAATGTTCTATCTGTACACTGTCCAATATGGTAGCCTCTAATCACATGTGGCTATTGAGTACTTGAAATATGCCTAATACAACTGAAAAATGACTCAAATTTTAATTAACTTAAATGTAAATGGTTACATGTGACAAGTGGTTAATGGATAGTACAGGTCTAGGTTCACTATTTCACCAGAGTCTACACTACCTCTGCACTTGTTAGCTCAATTTCTTCTAAAATAACTTCCCCTCATCAAATATGACTACCTTGGAATACAGTTCATTCAGAAAAGGCATAACTTCAGCTTGTTTTTAAAGTGGGCACTGAGCCTACATTTCAGGCCATTTTGATTGGGGTAGCCTGGCCTTTGGGCCCTTCCCAACTAAAGAACCATGAGGGGCATACATTCCGTTTTAGGAGGATTGTTACTGTAGTCTCTGCGTCACTTGCAGGGGGTCGGTAATAGAAACTATTGGCGCTTCATACTTCTTCCCCACAGCTCATCTCTGATTTTAGCTGCAGCTGTGGTGGACAGTTATGCACACGGATGGCTTCCTACCTGAAGCACCTACCATATCGCTCAGCTTTTTGCAGCATGGAGTGTGGGAGTAGTTAATGTCCCAAGGATCAGCCTTCAACCAAGGGTAGCTAAATACTCAACCTCACAGGACCAATTCTGAAGTGCATACTAAACAGTTCTCCGGGGGGTGGCAGGCAGGATTAAGCTTTGCTGCCCACTGTGCTAACACTCAATAATGCCCCCTTTACTGGCTTTCTCTCCTCTAGTCCACTCTCTCTACTCCCTCTCTCCAGCTTCTAGGATCTCTTCCCTAATAAACTGCCTGCTTCCAAGTTGTGTCTCAAGCTCTGCTTTGGGGGAAATGTAAATTAGGGCAGGATCTCAAAATACTTTAGTCCATGGCATTTGGCCACAATAGTCTTGGCTTGACTCATGTGCCTACCCCTAAACCAGTCACAGAAGCCAGGGGAATGTGCTGCTCAGCTTGGCCAGGCCTAGGTCACATGCTCATCCTTGAAAATGGGCTGCTGGAATTTGCTCCATAAAAATGTGGTGATTGAGACTGGTGGATTGAGACCTGTGTGTTTGTGTGTGTGTGTGGCGGGGGGGGGGGCTGTATGTGCGGGTGCGCACACACACACACACACACACACACACACACACAGGGGGTAGTGTGGGGAGCATGGACGCTGGTCAGCCAAAACAATTCCCCTCTCAGTCCCTCTGTTGAGCTCCACACATATCCCTGAGACTGGACTCCTGTGGGATATGGATACCTGCCCACCACATTGGACTTGTCTGTGACGTCAGCTGTTCCCCAGAGGTGGGGACCACCATTCTTGCTTGAAGTATTCACCAGACTCTGTCTAGCCTGCTTACAGCTTGTCCTCTTCCTGCTCTAAATGTTCCCACCAAACTGCACAGTGCATGCAATGTCCTTTCAGACACTTTGGCAACTAGTGAGTCATGTACACAAAGAACCATTCAAAGCAAAATGTGGTCATTTCTCTGAGAGAGTAGTGAAAAGATGTTTGGAGAGCAGAGATAAAGGCATATAACATCTGGCTGGGAGCATGAGAGCAGACCAACGATTCAGCGACCATCAAGCACCCAGGACAAGCTTAAGGGTAGGATGAATAATGATAATAACAGTGATAATAATAACAGCAGGGTAGCTGTTATTATCCCTGTTAACAGCAGGTATAATAATAACAATGAATCCTCATAATACTCTTTCAAGTAGGTACAATTATTACCCTGTTTTAGAGTTGAGGTTAAGTAACTTGCTCAAGGTCACATAGTAAGGAGGTGACAGCATATGATCGGGTTCCTATCATGGAGGGTCTTAAAGGCCAGCATACAGTGTTAGCCTTGACTTGCAGTTCTTTGAGTAGCTGTTTCATGTTTCCCAATGGACTCAAACTTCCTGAGAACAGCACTTTGTACTACACTTGGGGAGAAGCTACATATGTACCTCTTTGAATAGACCACCTTTATTGGAGTGAGCATTGTTAAACAAAATAAATGAAGTCTTCCACAGTGGTTAGAGCACTGTGGATCTGACAGGAAGTTATGGATCTGACTAATTGAGGCTTTCACCTCTGACTCAATGTGTGACTCTGGGCAAATGAACTAACAGCTCCATGCTTCTGACTTTCCAACTGTAAAAGAGAGGAAAAGAAATATCCAACATACTTCACAGGGAGACAGCAAGACCATAATAAATAAATAAATACACATATTAAATTCTTGCAACACTTAAGAGAAAGGTACTAAAGAAACCACGGTATTTTTCTTAGTTTCACCGTAACATCAGTAATCAGCAAATATGCATTAGGAGCCAAACACATTAGACACTATGGGATTACAACAGAATAATGAAACATGACTTTCTGCTAGTCCCTGTTTTATAGGATTTGATGGGCAAGATCAGCTTGATTGGTAAATATACAGATTACTTAACAGAACATCAAAATGGTAAAGTACGTTAGCGCTTATCTGGTTCAACATATATATATGAAAAACAAGATTCAAAAGGGATATGTAATAGTCTCAGGAAGAGTGTTACTAACGGGGAAACACGTGTCTTCAAAGAAAAGGCCTGGGCTCAGGGTCTGAACTTCGGTTTAAGAGGTTACCATCTGTGGGACCTGGGGCCAGTCGCTTAGTTTCTCTGAACCAAATTCCTTTCCTCTAAAATGAGGATAATAATTTACTTCCAAGAGCTGTTGTGAAGATTAAGTAAAATCATGCATGCATGTAAAACTTTAATCCAGTGCCTGGCTTAGCACCACAAGTCAACTATTATTATCGTTACCTCTGCAGGAGAGAGCTCTTTTTCTGTAAGAAAAAACATTCCTTCTCCAGTCAGACCCCGTTAACAAGGTCGCAGCAGAACAGAAAGTGCTTTCAACTGCACGGAGATGGGTGCTGCAGGAACGTGGACCCAGCCCTCCCGGGCGGCACAGCACAGCCGCCTTGGCAAAGCCCATCTTCCATTTCCTTCCGTTCCTTTTCGGGAGAGCCTGGCTCCCCCCCCCCACGCGCTCGGTTATCTTATTCTCTTGCTTCGCCAGGTCGCTGGCCTCTCTCTGGCTTCTCTTTGCGTCCTCTCGGTCATGTGGGCCCCGCGGCAGCCGGGAGGCCTGAGTCTGCGGCTCGCCCCCTCCACGCCCCAGTCTTCCTCTTCGCTTCCGCGAGCCGCAGCTGCGTTCCGAAGCCAGGGTTCCCGAGGGGATTGACGCGCTGAGGGGAGGAGCGGTTTCTTGCTGCGCGCCTCTCAGGAGCATTACGGCCGGGCTCGTTCCCGGCTCCGGCCGCCAGCCCCAGCCTCACGGGTCCGGAGCGGGGACTGGAGGAGGCGGCGAGGGAGGGAGCGGGAGTGAAGAGGCACTCGCCCGCCCGTCCGCGCCCAGACCGCCGCAGCCGCCTTAGCAGCCATGGCCGAGCGCCGCGCCTTTGCCCAGAAGATCAGCAGGTAAATCTGGGGCGTGGGGCGCGCCGCCGCAGCCGGGGGAAGAGTCGGAGAATCCTCCCAGCCCGGGCCTAGGAGGCGGGTGGGTGTGGCGACGCGGACGCCGGGATCCCGCGGCCTGGTCGGCGGCTTGGCGGAGGGGCGGAGGGGCGGAGGGGGCTCTCGGCGGCCGCGGTGGCTGCCCAGGCCTGGCGCCGCCCTCCGAACCCGGCCCTTAGCCCGCGCCTCGGCCGGGGTCGCTGAGAGCCCCGCACGCCCGCGCCCCTGCCTCCGCCGGTTCCTCGGGCCCCCGGGCCTGGAGTTCGTGGCGGCTTATTGAAGGGCTGGCGGGGGAAGCTCTTCTGCCGGCCGCTCGGCGCTTCCCAAATTCTTTGTGTCCCCACCCCCGGGCTGGCCGGGGCCCTTTCCCTCTCCCCGCCCACCCCCGTTGCCCCTCAGGAGGGTGCGGGGGTCCGCCCTCGTCTCCACCCCAACAAAAGATTCGGCGCGCGGCGGGCTCCCGGCCGGTGCGAGGCCCCCACTCCTTCAAGCCTCTCACCCTTCCCAGAAATCTGACAGGAATCCTCTTTGCACCCAGGGGTCCAATTCAGAGTGGGCTCGTGCACCCAGAATCGAAAACGTACGGCCTAAATGAAAAGTTGAGAGCTTGTGGTCTGCACCTTCGGTGTCCAGCTGCCCGATCTGACGAATTGTAGGCTGGAGCTTGATCCTAGTAGTGTGTGAATGTAAACTGCGCCTGTGTTTCTCATAGCTCCAGAGGAAGATGGATGATAGGCAGTGTTCTTTATACACCGGCCCTTTGACTCGTGTTTTTAGAAGTCTAGCAGTGAGCAAGCGATCACGGTTGAGGTTTCTGAGCTTTTCACCCACTTGTGGTGGGGAGGTTACCACCTTTCTCCCCCCTAAAACTAAAAATTGAATTATGGTGGAGGATTCTAACATTTGTAGACTTTCATTGTGGAATATATCAGTGTGTATGACACTAGACATGTTTTGTTTAATAAGACCATATTTCTGTTCATCTGAAGTCCTAAGAAAAGAAACATTCGAATGTATTACTTTTTCCACAATTGTATTTCTGTGACTCTGGATCTTTTTAGTTTGCTGATATTTATTAAAGATTTTTGGACCTACCAAACAGGTCGTTTCTTAACTGCTTGAACTTCCATAGTGTTACTCTCTTTTGGCACTTTTTCATTTAAAACTAACATCTGTTTCATTTAAGCTTTTCTTTTTTTCTTTCGAGCTTTAAAACACATTTTATTTTCTCCTTAAGAGACAAAATAGCAAGTGCTTAAGAGCATAAGCTCAGACTGTGACCACGGGCTTAAATCCTGACTGTTATTTTCTAAGTTGGCACCTTGGCCAAATTGTTTAAGGTCTTTACTTGTTTAGAAAATGGGTAAAAAAACCGGTACCCAGCTCATAGAGTTGTTGCGAACATTAAACGGAATAATTTGTATAAAGGGTTTAGTACAGTGTATGGCCTTTACTAGCTATCATGGAACACTTAACAGTAATTAGTATAACCTAGGGAGCTGTGATAGACTTAATAGGAAATTATTACTTTTGTTCTTTCTAAAAATTTTTTTTGTAAAATAACTTGGTTTTGTTTCTGAAGGCAGTGCCATTTAAAAGTAGATGCGTTACTTGACATGCATGCTTAGTATTAATTTCTCTAAATAGAACCAAAAGCTTATCTCTGAGAACATTGTGCTGATCAAGAAAGTGCACATAAGGGAGTTAGGTGTGAAATACATACAATGTCTGTTCTCCATTCATGGAATTTGTTCTCAGATAGGGCATGACAAAACACAAGAAAAAAAGATAACCAGTTTTGCAAAACAACAAAAAAATTCAAGTTAGTATAGCCGTTTAAAGTTATAAAAGTAAGGCAATGGAAATGAAGAGACATGCATTGATTGTAGAGATACTTAGGAGGTAGGCATGGCAGTGATTGATGATTGCTTGGATAAGGAAAGTGAGGAAGACTGAAGAGTCTGGGAGGACATCCAAGTTTCTGACTTGGGCAACCAGGATGGAGGCAGTTGTTGAGTAAGGGAGGACAGGAGGAAGAATGGGTGTGAGGGTGGGAAATGAGGTGGGATGGAGATGATGATTCAGTTTTGGACATGTTGATTTTGAGGTGCTCATGGAGCATTCCAAGAGAAGTGTCTATGAGGCTGTTGGTACAGGTTTAAGGTGCAGAAGAGAGATTGGGTTGGAGATCTAGATTTGGGAGTCATCAGCAAGTAGATTGTAATTAAAGCCAGAGGAGTAGATGAGATAGTTGAGGAGGAATGCACAGGCTTAATCTGGAGGGAAGACCAAGGACAGAACTGCTATAGATGATGAATTATTATCTGCTTATTGTGAACGAAAGGTACTTTCCTCCAAGTTACCAAATATGGCTGAATAATACCTCTGAATAAATTATTGTTCTGCTTCTTAGTTTTCTACTGGGGGAAGTATAGCACAACTCTGGAGACAGACTGCCTGGTTTGACATCCTAGCACTGCCCCCCATTGTGTAAATTTGGATGAGTTACTTCCTCTCACTTTTGCCTCATTTTCCCTATCTATAAAATGGGGTCAATAGTAGGACTCACCTTATAGGATTGTTGTAAGGATTAAATATATCCATACATATAAAATGCTTATGACAGTGCTTTCTAGACAATAAGTACACAGTAAGTATCACTATTTTTTTTATTATTGCAGGATTTATAATATGGCCTAGGACTATTATTTGGAAGTAATAATCCTTTTTATGACATACCTATATGAACTTTGTTGCTCTGTGAAAAGCCTGTTGCTACTGGAAAACTTATTTTTCTTTTTTTAAAGCTTTATGATTTTTCAGAAACGTTTACTTTGAAAAGAATTATACTGATCTCTTTTCTGGCTCAGTTTTTTCCTAGCCCTTTGCATTTAGTGCTGTTATTTTTTGAGGCTGTGATTTGGTGATTTTTCAAAGCTCTTTATTGTACAACACTGATTGTGCTACTAACCTTGGCTCATCATAGAAAAGCAGACTTCATGTCCAGTATTGCCTCTTTTCTGTTCTCCCTACATTTATGTGTGTATGTATGGCTGCGTTGGATCTTTGTTGCTCTGTGTGGACTTTCTCTAGTTGCGGTGAGCGGGGGCTATTCTTTGTTGCGGTGCACAGGCTTTTCATTGCGGTGGCTTCTCTTGGTGTAGAGCACAGGCTCTAGGCGCACGGGCTTCAGTAGTTGCGGCATGCAGGCTCAGTAGTTGTGGCTCACGGGCTCTAGAGCACAGGCTTAGTAGTTGTGGCACATGGGCTTAGTTGCTCCGTGGCATGTGAGATCTTCCTGGACCAGGGATCGAACTCATGTTCCCTGCATTGGCAGGCAGATTCTTAACTACTGAGCCACCAGGGAAGTCCCTGTTCTCCCTACTATTTGAGGACAAGGCATATGCCTTGTTAACCTTTGTAATCACTCCCTAGTGTATAATAGGTACAATTTATGGAATGTTGATTGTAGATAAATGACCTAGGATTTTGTTTGGATTATTTTGTCCTATCACTTGATATTCAGCTGTAATGAAGAATATTTGTGTATGCTTAAAACACTTTTTACCACATTCTCATCTTCATAACCCAGAGGGTAGAAGAATATTGTAAAGAAGGTAGGCTGTAGATCACATCACCCAGGTTGAAATTCTACCTATACCAAATAATAGCTGTGTAATTCTGGGCAGTTGATCTAACCTCTTTGTCTTGGTTTGCTCATCAGTAAAGTGGAGCTAAAAACCTCTGTAGGATTAATTTGAGGATTAAATGAGATAATACATGTAAGACACTTAGAACTGTGCCTGAAACATAATAAGCATTCAAAAAATGTTAGCTGCTGCTATTATTCCTATATTATTTACTGTTATTTATTTGTTTATTTTTATTGGGGTATAGTTGTTTTAAAATGTTGTGTTAGTTTCTACTGTACAGTGAAGTGGAGTTCCCCGTGCTATACAGCAGGTTCTTATTAGTTATCTATTTTATACATATTAGTGTATATATGTCAATCCCAATCTCCCAATTCATCCCACCTCACCACTCCCACTTTCCCCCCTTGGTGTCCATACGTTTGTTCTCTACATCTGTGTCTCTATTTCTGCCTTGCAGACCGGTTCATCTGTACCATTTTTCTAGGTTCCACATATATGTGTTAATATACGATATTTGTTTTTCTCTTTCTGACTTACTTCACCCTGTATGACAGTCTCTAGGTCCATCCACGTCTCTGCAAATGACCCAATTTTGTTCCTTATTGTGGCTGAGTAATATTCCATTGTATATATGTACCATATCTTCTTTATCCATTCCTCTGTTGATGGACACTTAGGTTGCTTCCATGTCCTGGCTATTGTAAATAGTGCTGCAATGAACACTGGAGTGCGTGTGTCTTTTTGAATTATGGTTATTTACTGTTATTTATTATTCCCATAATACAGATGCAGAACTGAGGCCTACTGAGAATGAGATTATTTGCCTTAATTGAGGCTCAAACCCTAGTCCTCTGATTTCAGATCTTAAATTATTATTATTTGACTGTATTTTCTTTCTGCAAAATATTTTCTTCTGTGGTAGTTCTAGATTTTCTAACAGTGCTGCTATTAGTATACCAAAAATTATCCTTGTTTTCTTAATCTTTGTTAATTTCATATCATTTTGCTGCCTAAGAAGCAGAATTTAATGAAAGGCTTTCATCAGATCTTTATTTCTGAGGAAAATCCTACATGAGTAGGATTTCCTGGGTATAGGCTTATTTATAACCTCAATTGTTTTTAGTCTTGAATCTGTTCATAACTCTGGCTGAATAGGCTCAATCTTTTAATCTACTTTGTTCAATTCATAATCTCACTCCTGATCAAAGTCCTTTCCACGTAGTATCAACTATTTCAGTGCTGCCTGTTTCATCACTTTGGACACTTATACCACTTCCCTGACCTTCTGTTGTACTCATTTCACTAACTGTTAATGCTGAATATCTAACCTATTTCTTGCTCCTGAGATGCAGAGTAGTGTTAGAGGGAGACTAGAATAGTGTAGAGTTGATCTTTAAAAAATATATATATATATATATATATTATTTATTTAGTTGTGCCGGCTCTTAGTTGCAGCAGGCGGACTCTTCAGTTGCAGCAGGTGGGCTCCTTAGTTGTGGCATGTGGGCTCCTTATTTGTGGCATGCAAACTCTTAGTTGTGGCATGCATGTGGAATCTAGTTCCTTGACCAGGAATGGAACTCAGGCCCCCTGCATTGGGAGTGCAGAGTCTCATCCACTGTGCCACCAGGGAAGTCCCCAGAGTTGATCTTTTATTAATTAATGTCTTATCATTTGAAATGAGGTTTATTCCAAATAATTTCTCTTATTTATCATCTTTGTTTCCCTACCCCATCTTTTACCGAAAAGTTTGGGAGCATACCACATGAGTCCTTCATTTTAACCTCAGCATATGACTGTCCCAATATATTGTTCAACCATCTTTCTCTTGAGCCTGAAGGATATCTTGTACCTAAAACTTGCCTGTTTTATTGTACTTTGAATCCCATACCTTGCCACCTCCTCCCAACCTTGATCTCACAATTTTCCCTTTCCTTTCTAGCATCTTCAATCTATTCTTTTTTATGAATGTTTCCCTTAAGCCATAAGACTTATCCTGCCTTTCTCATCATAAAACAAAGAACCATCGAGTCTTCTGGCATTTCTGGCTGCCAACCAATCATTTCTTTTTCTTTTATAGTCAGTTTTCTCACATGTATGTGGTATAGTCACCAGTACTTCCTGCCTGTTCTCTTTCTCATCAATCCTGGGGCCATATGGCAGTGCTTACCATGCTACCTTATGTGTACTTGGATTATAGGACTCTTGAGAATTAGGAGCATCTGACTTCTTTCTTTTGTTCATCACTGATTTCATGAGGTACAGTTTTTTTTTTTTCTTTTTCTTTCTAAACTTTCTCATGCTTGCCCTCCTTTCCCCTTTCCCCCTATTTTATACTGCTTTTCAGAGCTCTTTGAGGGCTGGTCTAGGTCTTTTTATCTCCAGTGCTTAGCACAGAAACTTGTGTAAACTGGACGCAAAAGAAGTGTAGGAATGAACACCACCCTGCCACCCTGGAGCATCTTTCATTGCCTCACAACAAGGTCATGGCTGATCTAGTCCCTCTCTCCTCTAATTCAAACGTGTTACAAATGAAGTCTCCCTAAAACACAGCTTTTATCATGGCATTCTTATGTTCAAAAATATAAATGTAGTGGCTTCTTATGGGGTTAAATCCAAACTCCTGCTTGCATTTTAAAGTCATCTATAATCTGGTGCTTCTCTTGTTGCTTATTCTCTAGCTTACATTTTGGACTAGTCAGTCTGGTGTTTTCACTTTACCCCCACAAATGCTCTGCTCATTTCCATCTCTATAACTGTTCTATTGGTTTTTTTTTTTTTTTTTTTTTGATGTATCCTGCCTTTCCTTTTCTAAATCTTACCCTTTGCTTCAGAGTACTCCAAGCTGCTGGCCTGACATTTGGGATAACCATTTCCTTGCTTTTCTTTATTTTTACTACCTATGAATGCATCCCTAAGCAATATAATTTTTTATTTTTGAATTCATTTAAATAGAATCATACTGTATGTTTGTATGCTTTTCTGTCTTACTACTTTTGCTCAAAATTATATCTGTCAGATTCAACCATGATGTTACAAGCAGTTGAAGTTCATTCATTTTCATTGCTTTATATTATTTCATTGTATAAATATACCACAATTTTCCATTCTACAGTAGATGGACATTTGGGTTGTTTCCAGTTTTTGACTATTAGAAACAGTGTTGCTATGAGCATTCCTATACATATATTCTGGTACATATGTTCATGAGTTTTTCTATGGTATGCTCAGGTGTGGAATTGCTAGGTTTTTATTGCTTGTCCTAGCAGTTTTATTTATCATCAAGTTTATTAGGCTATGCCAGACTGTTTTCTAAGATAGTTGTGGAAATTTACACTCCCACAATGTTGCCTTACATAGTTACCATCACTTGGTATTGCCAGCTTTTTCATTTTGCCAATCTGGTGGATGCATGATCCTATCTTATTGTAAAAGTTTTAGTACATATTTGCTTGATAACTAATGAGATTGAGCCCTGTTTTGTATGTTATTGACCATTTGAATTTACTTTTTTGTAAATTACCTAATTAAATACTTTGCCATTTTCCTTCCTTGTTTTTTCCCTTTGGATTGTCTTTTTCTTATTGATTTGTGTGAGTACTTTATATGTATTCAGTAGATTAATCATTTATTGATTATATGTTTCGCAAATATCTTTTCCTACACTGTGGTTTGTTTTTTCATCCTTTTTATAGAGTCTTTTACTTTTTTGGGGGGCTGCACGTTGCGGCGTGTGGGATCTTAGTTCCCTGACCAGGGATTGAACCTGGGCCTCCTGCAGTGGAAGTGTGGGGTCTTAACCAGTGGACAGCCAGGGAAGTCCAAAATGGAGTCTTTTGAAAACTAAGTTTTAATGCAGTATATCAGGTCTTTTTTTTTAACGTTTAGTATTTTGGGGGTCTTGTTTAAGAAATATTTTATTCTCTGAGGTCATTAAGATATTCATCTGATGTATAATAAACTTTGTAATTACCTCCTTTGTGTTTAGGTTTATATTCCACCTGGACTTGGTATGTGTATGGTGTGAAATTTTAATTTTTTCAGAATGGATTCTCCTTTCCCCATTGATCTGTACTGCCATGTCTATAATAGATGTGTGTGTCCTTATTTGTGGTTTTTTTTTATGGACTCTCTATTTTGTCCCAGTGGTCTAGTTATACATCTTTTCACTAATTATAAACAATTTTCATTATAATAAGTTTTGGAATTTGGTAGACTCTCTCCACTCAACTTAAAAAAAAAAAGTGTCTTAGCTGCTCTTAGCTTTTTGAATTTCCGTGTATATTTTAGAATCCACCAAAACCAAACAAACAAAAAACTCCCAAATCCTATTAGAATTTGATTGGGATTGCATTGAATCTGTACATCAATTTGGGGGAGAAATGACATTCTTATAATACTGATTCATGGTCGTGGTGTATCTCTCCATTTATTTAGGTCTTCTTTGTATCACACAATGAAATTTTGTAGTTTTCTCCATAAGGTTCTTGCATATCTTTTGTTAGATTTATCCCTAGGTATATAACAATTTTGTATCAGCTATATACCTTGTTAAACTCTTGTTAAATCTAAGAATGTACCTGTGGATTCCTTTGTATTTTCTTTTTCTTTTTTTAAAAATTTTTACCAGAGTTTAATAATAGTCCTTGGTTCTTCAAAATGGGCACAGGCTTTTCAACTCTGGACAGTCCTCAGGTTACACAATAGCTTTGTGGGACTGATTCAACCAGAACTGTTGTGCTTTCTCAGGAAAACACAGGGTCAGTCTTTTTCAGGAGACCTTATATTCCAGCTCCATGCTTGAGAAGCTCCTGGTACAGGAAGACTGAACAAAGCTGAGGGGGAAGATCAGGCTGCAGTCAACCTACTTACTCTCCTGTGGCCTTTATATTTTCCATGTAGACAGCCGTATCATCTGAAAATCAAGAATTTTTGTTTTGTCTTTTCCAAACCTTGTAACTGATTTATTTTTTTGTGTTGGTCTGCAGGCTATTATCTTGCATTATTGTACAGATCTTTACTACCATTTCTACTCAACATTGTGTTAATATTGAGCATCCTCATTTTGTTTATAATCTCAAAGGGAAAGCTTTCTGTGTTTCACTTAATATTAAGCCTGGTGATTACTGTAGGTTTTTTGTAGGTACTCTTTTAGGCTGGGTTCCCTAGAAAATAGAGACTGAAACAAGGATTAAGAGTTGAGGCTTGGACTTCCCTGGTGGCACAGTGGTTAGGAATCCGCCTGCCAATGCAGGGGACACGGGTTCGAACCCTGGTCTGGGAAGATCCCACAGGCTGCGGAGCAACTAAGCCAATGTGCCACAACTACTCAGCCTGCGCTCTAGAGCCCGTGAGCCACAACTACTGAAGCCCGTGTGCTGCAACTTCTGAGCCCGCATGCTGCAACTACTGAAGCCTGAGTGCCTAGAGCCCATGGCTTCACAACGAGAGAAGCCACCACAATGAGAAGCCCACACACTGCAACGAAGAGTGGCCTCCGCTTGCCGAAACTAGAGAAAGCCCGTGCCCAGCAACGAAGACCCAACGCAGCCAACAAAAAAAAAAGTTGAGTTTTTTTCTGGGAGGCATAATCTCAGGGCATTAAAAGAGAAGAGGAAAGTGAAGAGAAGGATGGGAAACAATGTAAGGTGATACCTTATCTCGTTGGCCACTGCTTCACAAAGAGCTAAAGAGAGATCGTTTGCCAGGTGTGCGTGCTTGGCCACACAGGATATCTTTAGACAGAGGAACAGTTCCTTAGATGTGTAGATGGGACTGTGGAAGAAGAGGAAGTTTATCTACCTGCTTTTCTCCTGCATCCTGTTTTCCATTAGTCAGTTCAGTCTCCACAGAGAGTTAGTTCCCTTTAGTTTCTGGGATGCATCTTTTGGACCCCTTTGAACCGCTTGAGATGTCTCTGCTTTTTCAGTGGCCTTTTACAGAAGAGACTTTTTGGTTGCAAGTGACAGAAACTCAAATCAGATTAATTTGCACATATAAAAAAAAAAGGTGCTGATTCATGTTAACTGAGTACATTGGGTCCAGGGATACAGGTGATGTTAGTAGGCCTCTTATCTTCATGTCTTGGCTAGATTTTCCACAAAATTATAACAAAATGGTTACAATGAGAATTGACAGCCCCAGGCTCGAATCCTACAAGTTTAGCTGTGGCAGAAAAGATCCAGGGACACAGTTATTGGTCTGGCTTGGATCACATGTCCTTCCTTGAACCAATTACTGTGTTTAGGGATATAGGGGATTCTGGCCATTCCTGGGTCATATGTCCTCTGTGGTTTGGGGGAGAGATGTGATGGTGTCAGCAACACCCAATCTCAAGGAATGAGTTGCTTATCAAAAAGGAGTTTCTAACCAAAAGAAGGAGGGTCAGAGTGCTGGTCCCCAAAACAACTGATATTCTTTAAATAAAATTAGTCATTTGAAGTTGTGTAGCATCCCTAAAATCATTTAAATATATAGCTGTATAGTCAGCTCTACTACCTGCTAAAATTTAAATGTAACTGGTGAAATACAAAAAACAAACAAAACCAGGGTAACCTGATGCCAGCTGTGGATCCCCTGTCTCTTAACTTTGTTAAGTTTAGCTCTCACCTTAATGCCAACTCACAGCCTCCCAAAGAGGTCTACTTGGTTCTTGTTTTTTGGCTTTCCCATGCTTCTTTCTGCACCTGCACTCCTGCATCCACATGAGGTGTTCCATGTTTGTCCTGTGACATCAGAAAACTGAACTCCTTCACTCATATCAGCCTTTTAATGATTTTAAACTTTGCTAAAGATACAGGGGTGGTGGTAAGGAGCCTCAGAGTCCAAAACTTTCTTAGTGACTCCACTGCAACTCCTCTTTTTCCTGTCACCATCATTCTTTCTCTGACTATAAGCAATTTCTTACCCTTATCGTCACAGAGTAGTTCCAACCATATCCAAGCTCTTTTTGTTTTTTAAAAAGACAACTTTATAGAGGTATACTTTACATACCGTACAGTTAATTCATTTTAAGTGTACCATTCAGTGATTTTTAGGAAATTTATAAAGTTGTGAAACCGTCACCCACAATCCTGTTTTAGAGCATTTTCGTCCCCCTCCCCACAGAACCCCTTGTGCCAGTTTGTAGTCACTCCCTAGTTCCACCCCAAGCCCCAGGCAACCACTAATATACTTTATGTCTGTCTCTCTTTCTCTATATTTGCCTTTTCTGAACATATCATATAAATGGAATCATACAATATGTGGCCTTTTGTGTCTGGCTTCCTTCACTTAGCATAACATTTCAAGGTTTGTCAAGTAGTAGCATGTATCAGTACTTGTGAAGTGGCATTTCATTATGGTTTTGATTTGCATTTCCCTAATGATTAGTGATGTTTTTCTTGTGCTTATTAACCATTTACATATCTATTTACATATCTGTCTATATTGGTGAACTATCAAAATCTTTTGCTCATTTTTAAATTAGATTATTTATCTTGTTTTTGAGTTGTAAGAGTTCTTTATATGTTTTAGATAAAGGTCGGTCCTTTATTAGATATGTGATTTGCAAATATTTTCTCCCTGTCTGGTTTGCTTTTTTATTTTCTTAATGGTGAATTTTTTTTTTTTATACATCTTTATTGAATATAATTGTTTTACAATGGTGTGTTAGTTTCTGCTTTATAACAAAGTGAAAAAATATGGAACACTTCACGAATTTGCGTGTCATCCTTGCACAGGGGCCATGCTAATTTTCTCTGTATTGTTCCAATTTTAGTATATGTGCTGCCGAAGCGAGCACTTAATGGTGAATTTTGAAGCACAAAGATTTACATTTTGATAAAGTCCAATTTATTAATTTTTTTTCTTTTTTATGGATCATGATTTTGGTGTTGTTAGATCTAAGACTCGGCTTAATTCATACTCAAGAAGATTTCCTTCTCTATTTTCTTCTAGAGGTTTTTATAGTTTTAGCTCTTACTTTTGGTTTATGATCCATTTAGCATTAATTTTTGTGCATGGTGTGAGAAGGGGTCTAAATTCATCTTTTGTATATGAATGTTCAGTTGATGTAACACTCTTTGTTGAAAAGACTGTCCTCTTCTCATTGAATTACCCTGATACCTTGTTAAAAATCATTGATCTGTATGTCTGTCCTTACAGTATCAAACTGTTCTGATTACTCTCATTTTACAGTAAAATTTGATAGCTGAAAGTGTAAGTCGTTCAACTTTTTTCTTTTTCAAAATTGTTTTGCCTATTCTGGATTTTTTCCATTTCTGTAAACATTTTAGGATCAATATCAACATGAATTTTACCAACTTCTGCAAATATTCTTTTGGTTTTTTTTGTTGATGTTGTTTGTTTGTTTGCGGTACACGGGCCTCTCACTGCTGCGGCCCCTCCTGCCGCGGAGCACAGGCTCCGGGCGTACAGGCCCAGTGGCCACGGCCCACGGGCCCAGCCGCTCCGCGGCATGTGGGATCTTCCCGGACCAGGGCACGAACTGCATCGGCGGGCGGACTCCCAACCACCGCGCCACCAGGGAAGCCCTCTTTTGGGGTTTTGACAGGGATTGCATTCAATCTGTAGATTAGTTTGGGGAGAATTGCCATCAACAATATTAAGTCTTCAAATCCATGAACACAGGGCTTCCCTGGTGGCGCAGTGGTTAAGGATCTGCCTGCCACTGCAGGGGACATGAGTTCGATCCCTGGTCCGGGAAGATCCCACATGCCGTGGAGCAGCTAAGTCCATGAACCACAACTATTGAGCCTGCACTCTAGAGCCTGTGAGCCACACCTTCTGAGCCTGCGTGCCACAACTACTGAAGCTCGTGCTCCTAGAGCCCATGCTCCGCAACAAGAGAAGCCACCGCTCACCGCAACTGGAGAAAAGCCCGTGCGTGGCAATGAAGACCCAATGCAGCCAAAATAAATAAAATAAATAAATTAAAAAAAAAATCCATGAACACACTGTCTCTTCATTTATTTCGAGCTTTTTTGATTTCTCTTAGTAAAGTTTTAAGGTTTTCAGTGTGCAAGTCTTATACTTCTTTTGTTAAATCTATTTCTAAGTATTTTATTTGTGATTTTATCATGAATGGAATTAAAGAATTATTTTTGGTTTGTTTGTTGCTGGTTTATAGAAATACAATTGATTTTTGAATATTGAATTTGTATCTTCTGACGTTCCTGAACTCATTTATTAGTTCTAGTAATTTTTGGTGGATTCCTTAAGATTTTCTGCCTACAGGATATATTGTCTGTGAGTAAAGATAGTTTTATTTCTTCCTTTCCAATCTTAATGCCTTTAATTTCTTCCCTTTCCTTCCTTCCTTCCCTCCCTCCTTTCCTCCCTTTCCTTTCTTCCTTCTTCCCTCCCTTTCCTTCCCCCTCTCTTCCTTCTTTCCATTTTTCCTTCTTTCCTTCCCATATTCCACTGGCCGAATCCTGCAGTGTAGTGTTGAATAGAAGTGGTGAGAGTACACATCCTTGCTTTCTTTCCCGTCTAAGGAAGAAAGCATTTTACCATTAAGTATGATGTTACCTGTAGGCAGATGCTGTAGGAAAGGGAAGGAGGGGACGAAAATTTGAGAAGTATTTAAGACTTAGGATGAACAGAGTTTAGCAACTAATTGTATACAGTTTACATCAGGATGTAATTTGTATGTTTGTGGGTAAGGAGATTCTGGCTTTATTTTTATGAAGTAGAGTGGAGTTAAGGATATATTTATTTCCTTTTGGGAGGATTGACTTTTTACAGTAGAGGTTTTTTCCCCTTCAGTTTTCTTTTTAGTTGGCAGTTTCAGATCAGTGTTAATTTTTTCAAATGCTAAATTTAAAGATCTTTTTTCTGTAGTTATAACTTAATATGTTCCATGAAGTAGGGAGCATTATTATCACCATGTTTTAGTTGAGGAAATTGAGATATAGTGAAATGCTGTAGATCAGAATGGTGGAGACTTCCAAGTCTCCTTAATACAGTGCTTTCTAAATCTTTAACTTAAATGTCATCCCAAAATAGCGTCAGATGGGATACATGAGTCATCTGACATCTTTTTTTCCTTCATCCTCCCCCAAAAGGGACTATGTCTTAAATGTTAAGTGTATTATAGAGAAGGATTATTTCTGTTCTTTGGTTTCACAAATCAACCTGTATGTGTTTTTGTTTTCTTGGGGTTTTAGTGGTTACTGGTCCACTCTGGACCTTAATTCCTAAAGAATTCAACACGGGATAACTTACAAATGACAGTGCCTCAGATGGGAGTTTTAGTTAGCCATCCGTGAGAGATAGGAAACAGATCATAGCAGTGGTGGTAGTTATTATAGTGTTCCTATTAATATGTTGGTATATACTACAGACATTTTCACTGGACGTCTTTAACTGACCTCCTGGTTAGGTTCTGGAGAATATAGAAATAATTAATATAAACTATAACTAGAATTATTTACCTTTGGAAACTTGCTTCCATGGAAAGAGGCCTTGGGAGTTTTATGGATCTGAATTCAAACCCTGTCTCTACCTTTCATAAGTTACTCTATTTTTCAAGTTTATCTAAAAATATCTATTTTTTTCTTACTATAAAATAATATATGGTACTGCAGAAAATGTGGAAATGCAAAAGCCCCAAAAGATAAAATAAAAATCACCCATAATTCTTGATTTAGATAAAAATCTTGCAGTGGAGCTTACATTCAAGTGATGATCTTTGCGAAGACTAGAAATAGCTTAAATGTCTACAGTAGAGACTGGTTAAATACGTTGCAGTTTATTCATTTTATGGACTCTATATCAGATAAAAAGGAGAACAGTGGTTAAGAGTGGGGGCTCTGGGCTTCCCTGGTGGCGCAGTGGCTGAGAGTCTGCCTGCCGATGCAGGGGACACAGGTTCGTGCCCCGGTCCGGGAAGATGCCACATGCCGCAGAGCGGCTCTGCCTGCTGAGCCTGCGCGTCCAGAGCCTGTGCTCTGCAATGGGAGAGGCCACAACAGTGAGAGGCCCGCGTACCGCAAAAAAAAAAAAAAGAGTGGGGGCTCTAAGTTGAGACCTTAGTGCTATTCCTTATTGGTTGTATGACCTGAACGTCTTAAAACTTCAGTATGCTGGTATAGTGCCTACTTCATGAGTTCTTCTGAAGATTAAATGAGGTATATCAAATTTAACACTTTTATGTGTACCTGGCACATTGTAAATGCTTGATAAATATTGCTAGAATATTATTATTATTTTATGTGCTGATATGGAAGATTCCTAAGATAATTAAGTGTGTAATGTAAGATATTGAGAAAAGGTTATGTATGATGTCATATGTCATATTAAAAAATAAGGATTTCTTATATACGCACTGATGTACACACATCTTTTTCTTGAAAGACACCTAAGAAAATATTCAGTGGTCACATGTGGGGAATAGGGCTGGGGATTGGAAATGGTAGAGAGTTACACCTTTTGTTTTTACTTCTTTGTGAACTTTGAGTTTTTAATACCATGTACATTTTCCTTTTATTTACTTCTTAAATCATTTTTTTAAAAAGATGTCTTCCTTTATCAAGTTGTTTTGTCTTTTCTCCATACTGGAAAATCTTATTCTCTCCATACTGGAGAAATCTTATTTTCTCTTCTTCTCATAGTAAGTTTATTTACATAATTGTAGAGCTTGACTATAGTTCTAGAACCAGCCCTTTGCAGATATGCTAAAGACGTGTTAGAGACTACTTTGAGATAAGTAAACATGTTATCTTGTTAAAACATTGCTAAAAAAGAAAAGTTTCACATAGAATAGGAGAGCATTGTGTTTCAGTAGGAGTTTTTTTTTTCTTCAGTAGTAGTTTTTAAACTTTACCAGTTAACAAATGGGATAGTAATGATGTCAGCTAGGCTCTTAAAGAAAAGGTTTTACACATGTAGAACTCTTTTGTTGTTTCAGATTTTTTCCCCCCAGCAAACACTTACCTGATTACTTGACAGTAATAGATAAAAAGGCATACTTCTTGTGTCTTTCCAATCAATTAGAAAGCAACAATACTTATAGATTAATTTCCTCTGAAAGGCATTTGGAAAGTGCATATACTAGGTAGTCTCTAAATTCTTCTTTTTCCCTTACCTCCTTTTTTCTCTCTCCACTACACCTGTCTCTCCATTCCTCTTTCTCCACCCCCCCATTGTCTTAATTGTCTTAGACATCAAGGATGTAAAGATTAATAAAATGTAGTTCCTGCACTCAAGAAGTTGCTATCAATTGTTCCATTCTAGCATTCTTATTGAACTACTTTTTTGGGGGGAGGAATTATGAATTTCGCTATAGTCTCATTTTTTTTCACTTCAGCTTTTTAAACATTTTTTAAGCACCCAGAGTGTGCTAGGCACTCTGCGGAGGGTGCAAAGATAAGTAAAGCTAATTGCTTAGTTCCTTGCAAGGAGATAGGTAAATAGATTTGAGAATAATTTGATGTGACTAAGGTACTATGACTAAGGTACGGCTCGGTTTTCACAGTGGGGTAGTTCTTGATAGGAAAATGGCACCAGACAGAGTTAAAAAATGTATGTTTTCTTTAATGGCAGAAATTAGCCTGCTTTGAGACATTTATACAAAAAAAGAGACATAGCGTACTCCTATCAGAAGTAAAGTTTCCTTGTCCTCCTTCATTCCTCAAGGAGGTTGCAAAGGTACCTCTGAAGAGGGAGAGTGTGCCAGGCCTGAGAAGCCATATTCTTGATACTTTACCGCACCTTTTTTTTGTCCACCATACTTTTACATCTGTGGGTCACATTACTACTATTCTAGAAAAATCTACTTTGCAGTTTATGTGCTTCTATCAAAGAGAATGTTTATAAACATTAGGCTTTCTCACTGCTGAAATCAAACTCTGTCAGCAAGGCCAGGTTCTTATTCCACCATAGAAAGCAGTTTAGCTAGTCTGCTGCCTGTCTGAACTAGCCTCCTGGAAACTCCATTTCCTTAAATGAATGCGCATAAACACGAAATGCTTTGAAAGCGCAGAGGACGAGTGTCTAACCTGAGGAAAACAGGGCAGAAATAATCGGGCAGGGATATATGGAGGATATGATATACTTCTTGAAGAGTATTTGGCACATCTGTATTCCATATTTAGTTTGCTGGTTTTCTCTGTTAGGGCAGAGTAACCATAACTGAAGTGTTTTAAGCTAAATTATAGACATAATTTGCATCTCTAAAACATAAGGACATTTCCCTCCATTGTTATAATACTGTTTTCCCACATTAAAAGAACACTGATTCTTAATTATGTAATACCTTGTCCATGTTCAGATTTCTCATTATCCCCAGAAATGTCTTTTATAGCTGGTTTGTTCAAATCAATATCCAGTTAAGGACCATTCGTTGCATTTGGTTATATCGCTTAAGTCTTTTTTTCCCTTTTTGAGTAGACTTTAATTTTTAATCTTAAGTCTTTTTTATGCTAAAACTTAGCCCACTGCCTTTATTTATTTATTCATCACATTGACTTGTTGAAGAGACTTGACATTATAGAATGAGCTTTCTTCTGGTTTTTGTCTGATTGCTTTTTTTTAGTATTGTTAACACTGTTCTCTGTATTTCTTGCAATCTGGATGTCAGATATACAGGTTTGATTCAGTTCAGGTTAAATATTTGTGGCACAAATACTGGAA
Organism: Phocoena sinus; assembly: GCF_008692025.1. Classification (NCBI taxonomy): domain Eukaryota; kingdom Metazoa; phylum Chordata; class Mammalia; order Artiodactyla; family Phocoenidae; genus Phocoena; species Phocoena sinus. Next base: position 53,993,271 of record NC_045763.1, on the reverse strand, counting down.
AGGTGATACAGTGTTGCATTTCTTTAATCTATTGTTTTCTTTATTTTGCCTCTTTTGGTCTTTAATACCAACTATACACTATGGTAGAACTGTGATTCAATCCATCAGTTATCAGTCATGGACTTGGATAGTCACAGCATTGGAGTATCATCTGTTCTTGTCCTTTTTCTTTTGGGGATTTTTAGCTAGGCCTTTCTTGCCTTGTCTCTGATATGTGCCCTTACCTGGTATATTCCATGGTATATTCCCTTACACTTCTCCTCTGAGTTCTGTTTTTAATATAAACAGTGCCAGTTCCAAGAGATCTTATTCTCTTATTTGCATATTACATTGCAGATATTTTTTTGTGACTTTATAGGAGTAACTCAACTAACCTCTTTTATTTTAGTCTAAACTCTCCTTACTCATCTTTACTCAGGTGTTTCCTCTGGTTCCATGAAGAATGACTAGAGATGAGAGAGGCCCAGATTGGCCTTGGGACGTTCTAGAAATCATGGTTGATCGGGCGTCTGAAAGTGGGATGAGGTTAGAGGAAAGGTTAAATGCAACATAATTTTCCCTCAGGATGTGGATCCTTTGTTGGTTATTTCTAATATCCCATGGTGAACGGCCTTAGCGAGTGCTTGCTTTTGTAAAAACTGTAATGCATGTTGACATAGTGAGGGAGCTTACGGAAATGGAGAGGGTTGGTAAGGAGTTAAATAGATCAAATATTGGATCATGTGCTTTTGGAAGGGGAAGAAGATATTCTGCTATTATAATTTAAGAGTGTAAGTAACTATGGAATTTTTGACCTACTTTTCTTTCCACTTTGCAGTTAATACTAATAGCTTATTAGAAGTAAAAAAGACTTCCTTGTATTGCTTTACTATATGAGCTTCATTAGGAGTAGGAAAAATTGTTATTAAAAAAGTAATCTGTGATAAAGGATTTTAATTGATAACAGGTACTGTTATTCCTGATAACAGTTTATTCATTACATTTCTTGTGTCGCATACTTTGGACCATAGTATGGTTAAGAGATACTGTTTTTTTTTTTTTTTTTTTTGCGGTACGCGGGCCTCTCACTGTTGTGGTTTCTCCCGTTGCGGAGCACAGGCTCTGGACGCGCAGGCTCAGCGGCCATGGCTCACGGGCCCAGCTGCTCCGCGGCATGTGGGATCTTCCCGGACCGGGGCACGAACCCGTGTTCCCTGCATCGGCAGGTGGACTCTCAACCGCTGCGCCACCAGGGAACCCCGATACTGTTTTCTTAATTTGGGAAAATTTCCTCACTTACCATTGAGGAAATCTTTTCATGCAGAGGGTCTCAGTATAAATACATCCTTTGTCTGGGTTGCAGATGGTTTTATTGCCATTATAGCTCAGTTTGGAAATGGTTCTTATTTCAAATTATTGCTGATTTTCTCTTTGGGGAAAATTATGTCATGTATAAATAAGACATATTTGTAATGTGGGGATTATCCTTTGTATGTCTCTGTTATTAAATGAAAGATTGTCTCTTTTTGAAGTAATCGTATTTTAAATTTTGTTTCACTTTTTAACATTTTATGAAATCAGGGTATGTCTTTCAATTAATTGATAGTGTATTGCTTAATTAGCGAGGTTTTTCTTTCTTAGCTGTACTTGAAGTAATAGCAAGTCTTAACAGTTACTGAGATCTTGAACTTGATCAAATATAGCAGTTTACAATTCAGATTACTCGTGGTTTAGCCCCAGAAACACTGAGAAACAGAAGCACTGAGATAGTGCTGAGGTTGGTAGACTGAGTTGAGTAGCACTGAGGAAGATAGACACAATACTTGTTCTCTGTCTCTCTCTCTCTTTTTAAAAGCTTTTTCATATTTTCATCTCAGTCTTGACAACAGGATCAGGAGATTGTAAGGCCTTTAAACCAAACATAATAATGAACATTCACAGTGTATAGGCTTCATTAAAAGCCTAAGGGGAGTCATAAACTGCAGTGAATGTTCCTGTCCTCTCACATCCAGATGCTTTACAGAATTTCCCCTTTGCCCTCTCCTCAATCTGTATCCTCCTTCAAAGGTTACATTCCTCCTTTAGCTTTCATCTCTAACCTCTAATCGTTTCTTCATGCTCTTCTCTTCCTCCCTTGTCTTTTCTGAGTTAGTCTTTTTTATTTATTTACTTATTTTTTAAAATTCAGTAGACTTTTTTGGGAGAGCAGTTTTAGATTTACAGAAAAGTGGAAAGTACAGAGAGTTCCCATGTTTACTTCCCAACCAAGTTTTCCCTTTTATTAACCTCTTGGATTAGTATGATACATTTGTTATAATAGATTTATTATAATAGATAAGCTAATATTGATACATTATTATTAACTAAAGTCCATAGATTACATTAGGTTTACTGTTTGTGTTGTATATTCTATAGGTTTTGACGAATGTATAATGATATGTATCCATCATGATTGTATCATAGAGAATAGTTTCACTGCCCTAAAAATCCCTGTGCATTACTTACTCATCTCTTCCTTTTCCTCCTTCTTCCAACCCTTGGCAACCACTGTTTTTCACCCCTCCATAGTTTGCCTTTTCCAGAATGCCATATAGGTGGAATCATACAGTATTGTATCCTTGTCAGATGGGCTTCTTTCACTTAGCAGTATTCTTTTAAGGTTCTTCCATGTCTGTTTTGGCTTGATAGTGCATTTCTTTTTACTGCTGAATAATATTCCATTGTATGAATGTACCATAGTTTGTTTATCCATTTATCTATTTGACAATTATGAATAATAGATTAGCCTTTTTTAAAACACAGATATGATCTGAAGTACTTCAGATCACCTGTAAAGAAAAAGTTGAGCTAATTCAGTATCTTGAGCCTTAAAAATGGTAACTCTTTTACCTTTCTATGAAAAATTTCTAACTGAGTGGTCAGCTCCTAACAGTGCTCAAGAGATGTGTGTGGAGTGATTGAATATGAAAAAAGTTAAGGGGGTATGGAAGAGAAGAAGGAAGCTAAATATTATATCATATATTTGGATAATTTTTGGAAAATGAAATTGTCTAGAAATTCAGCTGGAAATTTGAAAGGGCACTAAGATGTTCAGGGCTCTGAATTCAACCATTAATTTGAGAACACTCCAGAACAAAAGTATCATCAAGCTGGCCCAGAATCGAAGGCAGTAGGCCTGTTTCATTTTACGTTCAATGGAATGATAGGAAGAAGGTAGGGTTTATTTTTTGGAAAAGAGTAAAAGAACAAAAGGCAAGGTTTATAAAATAGTGACCAGTTGATGATCATAGGGTGGAGGTTAGATATTGACATGAGGAAAATAATTGTACAAAATCTATTGATAGTTGTCTTTATTTTGTGTTCTTTAGTTACATTTTTTACTTAGTAAAAATGTTACTAATATGAGGAAGTTATTTAATGACTGGATTTAAGACTCACTGAATATTTTGGTTTATAATTTTGTGAAGTCTAAGGAATATAGAGCTTAATGAGCTACAGAGTCATTCAAATGAGCTACAGAGTCATTCAAAATATTTTTGTGTTGCAGTTTATGTTCATTGAGAAGAATTTGGGAAGGGATATGTAAGGCTGAAAATGTGATTAGGGTCAGATTATGGAAAGCCATTAATGCCAGAGTATAAAGACAATTTTTATTAGTTAAGTAAAAATAGGGAATAGTTTTCTGGGGCATGAATATTGTTTATAAAGTATTTTGAATTAATTTTATATCCTTAAAATATATACACATTAATATATACATCTTATTATAGCTTCCAGCTCTATCATAAACCAAAGTATCAATATGTTCCCTGAAATGCCATATACAAAAAAAGCCTTATGTAAGTTGGTTGTAAGTATTGTACCCTGTATCAGCATTATAAAGATGTTCTACTGTAATTATAGGCAGTATTTACCAAAATATCTTATAAATTTATAGCCTTATTGATGTGCTGAGATTTTGTTGTTCTTTAGATGACTTTTTAAAATAACTTAGCTTTCTCCCATTTTAAGTTAGTTTTCTTTTTAAAAACAATGTATTTGCTTTTTTTGTTGTAGAACTGTGGCTGCTGAAGTTAGGAAGCAGATTTCTGGACAGTACAGTGGTTCTCCTCAACTGCTCAAAAACCTCAACATTGTTGGCAGTATATCCCATCATACCACAGTAAGTAGCATATTTAAAATATGGTATGTTACTGTGTAATTCTGACTAGGCCATGAAAAAATAGTGGAAAGATAAGAGCCAGTAGATTGGGTTCCATCACTACTCTACACCGTTATTTGTTGCTATCTCACTCTTTTCTGAAATTTGAGTCAGAGGAGTGTTGGGAGGTGTTATAGAAGTGTTGATTTCCTAGGCACCTCTGAAACTTTACATTCAGGATTTAGTCAACTCTGGAATTTTACAATTAGAACTTCCCAGACCCAAGGTGATTCATACATGAAAATTCAGGAATCTATTCTAGAAATAATAGGTACTGAAGTAAATGTTAAATAATTATGTAGATTCATAGTATTATCTATCTCCTTTAATAGAAAGGAATATATAGTTATTGAATTATTGCTTTAAGCCAGGTGCTATGTCAGAGATATAAATATATGTTTTCTTATTCAAGAGGCTGGCATGAGGATAATCAATTTTGATAAAAAACTGGTACTTATTATAGTAGAAATATGAATTAAAAACATGCTCCATTTGTCAAAAACTGAAAAAGTAATTAAGACTGACTTGAGTGAAGTTGTATTAACACTTTCTGTTTGGTTATGAAATGGTACCAATTATTGAACAGACATCATATGCCAGAGCATAATAGTTTGATTGACTTGTAGCGACATGTTTATATATAATGTTTGTGTTATTAAAATTTTAAAACATGGAGTTTACTTTTAACAACAGTAACATACTGATTGGAGAAATTTTAGAATATATAGATTTCTGGATGGTTTCAATGTACATGGAGATGATCCTTCTAATGCTCTCTTAGTGTCTTGAACTCCTCTTTTCAACTGATTTCCCGCATTCTGTGTTACACCTTAACTATTCACTTCCATAGTCATCCCTGGATTTAGTCATTATGAATAACCATAAGCCTCCTGTAATCTCAGTTTTATGTTTCCTATTCTCTTAATACCACTTCTTATCTTTCTTGCTCTCTTGTTCTGGTGCTCTGACTTCAACTGTCCTTCAACACCACTGGGACCTAGAATTTGTGATCATACTAACTTTTGTATGTCTCTCACCCCTTGATGTCCTCTTTTCTCTCCTTACCAAACTTAAATTATTTGTTGATCATTATAATTACTCTTTTGCGTATACTCTTGGCTTCCTTAACTTCTTCTCGTCATTTGCACTACCTCAGTGCTGTTTAAATCCAACCTTCTGCTTACTTCATACCTGCACTTGTGCAGCTGAGTATGGCTGGAGGAAAACACACAGATCCCATTGACTGGTCTCACTTTAAAGTTATGACCACTAACTCATGAAGGCTTTAACATTGCTAGGCAAACATTTTATTTTCCTAGTCCGTTCATTTTCCCACTGTTTTAGTTGACCCATTTCATGCCTCCTACTCTTCCCTTAAAACCCTAATTGCTGTTCCCCATTTTCACTCTGAGGATGACTTGACTTCCTGTTTCACTGAGAAAATTGAAGCAGTCAGAAAGAACTTCCACATACTCCTACCACCATGTGTGTTCACCTTTTATCATCTGTACCCGTATTGTGTCTATTCACCAGTTATTTTAAATGAACCACTAGTGAACTAGATCCCAAGTTCTCTCACTCAAGTACAGTACTTTAGGAATTCTCCCTACTCTCTTTTTGAAAAAAATTTATTTATTTTATTTATTTATTTTTGGCTGTGTTGGATCTTCGTTGCCGCATGTGGGCTTTCTCTAGTTGTGGTGAGTGGGGGCTACTCTTCATTGTGGTGCACGTGCTTCTCATTGCAGTGGCTTCTCTTGTGGAGCACCGGCTGTAGGTGCGCAGGCTTCAGTAGTTGTGGCACGTGGGCTCTAGAGCACAGGCTCAGTAGCACGGGCTTAGTTGCTCTGCAGCATGTGGGATCCTCCTGGACCAGGGCTCGAACCTGTGTCCCCTGCATTGGCAGGCAGATTCTTAACCACTGTGCCAACAGGGAAGTCCTCCCTTCTCTTTTATATCATCACTTTTTCTCTCTATTTATTGGATCATTCCCACCAGTATATAAACATGCAAACATACCGTTATTTCTCCTATTTAAAAAAATTCTGCTTTTTTTTTTTTTTAAATTAAGCTATCGTTTTTTTTAAATAAATTTATTTATTCATTTATTTATTTTTGGCTGTGTTGGGTCTTTGTTTCTGTGCGAGGGCTTTCTCTAGTTGTGGCAAGCGGGGGCCACTCTTCATCGCGGTGCGCGGGCCTCACTGTCGCGGCCTCTCTTGCTGCGGAGCACAGGCTCCAGACGCGCAGAGCTCAGTATTTGTAGCTCACGGGCCCAGCTGCTCCGTGGCACGTGGGATCTTCCCAGACCAGGGCTTGAACCCGTGTCCCCTGCATTGGCAGGCAGACTCTCAACCACTGCGCCACCAGGGAAGCCCAATTCTGCTTTTTTTGCCCCACTTTTCCATCAGTCTCCAACTTCCAATATTTCTTTGCTCTTTTTTGCAACAAAATTCCGTTGAAGGGTTGTCAGAGCTTGCTGATTTCAATTTCTCTTCTTGTATTCTCTCTGAAAAAGTTCTTTTTAACTTATGGGAATCTTCAAACATACATAGAAGTAGAAGACTAGTATAAACATTAACATCTTTAAATTTAACCACAGTGCTGTTATCACACTTAACAAAATTAACAGTCCATAATTCTTTGGTATCATCTAATAATATCCAGTGCATGTTAAATTTTCTTGATTATTTCATACATATCTTTTTATAGTTGGTTTATTCAAATCAGGATCAAACAAAATCCACAGATGGAATTTGGTCTTAGATCACTTGCATTTTTAAAAAAAAGGGCAGCTTCTCCCTCCTCTAACTTTTTTTTTTAAATTGAGGTATGGCTGACTTACAATATTAAATAAGTTTCAGGTGTACAGCACTGTGTTTCACTATATTTAAAGGTTGTACTCCATTTAGAGTTATTATAAAATACTATGTTCCCTTTGCTGTACAATATATTATTGTAGCTTCTTTATTTTATAATAGTAATTTGTACCTCTTAATCTCCTACCCCTGTCCTGCTCCCTGTCCCCCCCACTGGTAACTACTAGTTTGTTCTCTATATTTGTGAGTCTGTTTCTTTTTTTGTTATATTCTCTAGTTTGTTTTATTTTATAGATTGCACATGTAAGTGATAACGTAAAATTTGTTTTTCTCTGTCTGACTTATTTCACTAAGCATAATATCATCCAGATCCATCCACGTTGTTGCTCACATGGTCATCTAATAGTCTACAAGGCTGCCAAGAGCATCCAGTGGGGAAAGGCCAACAAATGGTGCTGGGAAAGCTAGAAAGACACATGCAGAGCAGTGAAATTGGTTCCCTATCTTACACCACTCACAAAAATTAACTTGAAATGGATCAGTCTTAAACATAACACCTGATACTATAAAACTCCTAGAAGAAAATGTAGAGAAGAAGCTCCTTGATGTTGTTCTTGGAAATGATGTTTTTGGATATGACACCAAAAGCACAAACACCAAAAGCAAAAATCAACAAATTGGGGCTACATCAAGCTTAAAAGCTTTTGCACAGCCAAAGAAACAATTAATAAAATGAAAAGGCATCCTATGGGAGAAAAATTTTTGCAAATCATATATCAGATAAGGGGTTAATATCCAAAATATATAAAGAACTCATACAACTCAATAACAAAAAGACAAACAACCCGACTAAAAATAGGCAGAAGAACTAAATAGACATTTTCCCAAAGACGTTATCCAAATGGCCAACAGATACATGAAAAAGTGCGTAGGGAAATGGAAATTAAAACCATGATGAGCTATCCCCACACCTGTTAGAATGGTTATCATCAAGAAGACAAGCGATAACAAGTGCTGGCGAGGATGTGGAGAAAAGGGAACCTTTGTGCACTGTTGGTGAGAATGTAAAGTGGTACAGCCGTATGTTTTCTTCCATACTGGAAAACGTATGGAGGTTCCTCAAAAAACTAAATATAGGGCTTCCCTGGTGGCGCAGTGGTTGAGAGTACGCCTGCCGATGCAGGGGACACGGGTTTGTGCCCTGGTCTGGGAAGACCCCACCCCGCGGCTGGGCCCGTGAGCCATGGCCACTGAGCCTGCGCGTCTGGAGCCTCTGTTCTGCAACAGGAGAGGCCACAACAGTGAGAGGCCTGCGTACGGCAAAAAAAACCAAAAAAACAAAAAAAACTAAATATAGAACTACAGTATGATCCAGCAGTTCCACTTCTGGGTATTTATCTGAAGAAAATGAAAACACTAATTCGAGAAGATACACACACCCCAATGTTCATAGCAACATTATTTACAATAGCCAAGATATGGAAGCAACCTAAATGTCCATCAACAGATGAATGGATAAAGAAGATGTGGTGTATATACACAGTGGAATACTACTTCCTCCCCCAACTTTTAAGTTTGTTTGTTTTTATGCCATTGACTTGTTGAGGAAATTGGATTAGTTGTGTTATAGAATTTCCTGCCTTTTGGATTTTATGTTTATTTCCTTGTAGACTTGTTTCTCTGTCTTCTGTATTTCCTGTAACTGGTTAGATTCTGGTTCGACGTTTTTGAAATTTCTTCCTCATAGACTTGTTTCTCTATCTTCTGTATTTTCTGTATACGATTAGATTCTGGTTCAACGTTTTTTTTAATGGCTTTACTGAGACATTTTTCACATAACCATACAATTCATCCATTTAATTTACAATTCAGTGGATTTAATATGTTCACATATAATGTGCAACCATCACAACAGTCAATTTAGAACGTTTTCATTACCTCAGAAAGAAACTGTTTAGCTCTCACCCTTTTGTCTCCCTTCTCCCATCCCAAAACAACCACTAATCAAATACCAGAATTTTGATGGCACACCAGAAAAGACTGAAAGAGATCTGAACACTAAACATGTTAGTCAGAATTCCAATGCAGTGATTGTTGAAGTAAGATAGTGTCTCACATTGCCTGTAAGGGATTCTGTAGTGCTTCACTATTGCTTCTTATTGCATCCTTTAATCCTGCTTACTGCCTAGTCATTCTCTGTTATAAAATCATGTTGCAATCTCCTCCCTTGAATCTGTAAATACAGGATCTTTCTTTGGAGTCTTGCAAAATAATTTATAGTTGTAAGCAGCTCATCATTACATCCGAAAACTAGCCCAGGCAGTTGTCTCTGATGGGAGTCAGAGAGAGTGGAGACAGTTGTAGCAGAAATAAATTTATTTCTTTGCTCCAAGTCTAGTTAGTATTACACCTAGAAAACCAGTGACTTTCTATGTGAGTTTGGGAAACAAGATCATTTATCATCTCTGTGATTTAGTGTTGTTAAGAGAGTGTCATAGCTTTCTTCCCAACCCTAACCCTTACTTACTCTTGATATGATTGGTCAATCTTTGAGGAAAGGTTAGTTTTGAATTAGACATATGTAAGGACTCCCAGCTTTTGTCATTATTTTCATGGAGTATCATTTGTGACACTTTGAATCCTGAAAAGTGTACTGCCTCAGAAATAATTCTTAGGTGGAGAAACATTGATTTATAAAGTTTAAAAAAATGTTCGCTTAAATTTATGTATGTATGTATTTATATTGTGGTAAAATATACACAACAAAATGTATCAGTTTAACCATTTCTAAGTGTACAATTAAATGGCATCAAGTACACTCACAATTTTGTGCAACCATTACCACTGTCCATTTCCAAAACTTTTAAATTAACGCAAACTGAAACCCTGCACCCATTAAAAAATAATTCCATCCCCCAGCTCCTTCCAATCCCCAGTAACCTCCATTCTATTTCCTGTTTCTATGAATTTGTCTATTATATGTACATACCTCACGTAAGTGGAATCATACAATATTTGTCTTTTTGTGTCTGGCTTATTTCACTCAGCATAATGTCTTCAAGGTTCATGCTTGTTACAGCACGTGTTAGAATTTCATTTCTTTTTAAGGTTGAAAAATATGCCATTGTATATGTGTACCACATTTTGTTTATCCATTCATCTGTTGATGGACATTGGATTGTTCTCATCTTTTGGCTATCGGTAATGATGCTGCTATGAACATTAGTGTACAAGTATCTGTTTGAGTCTCTATTTTCAGTTTTTTTGAGTATATAGCTGGAAGTGTAATTGGTGGGTCATATGATAATTCTGTGTGTTTTGGTATTTTTTTTTTCCAGAACCACCGAATTGTTTTCCACAGCAGCTGTACCATTCTACATTCCCACCAGCAGTGCACAAGACTTCCAATTTCTCAATATCCTCTCCTACACTTGTTATTTTACATTTTTTGGTAATAGCCATCATAATGGGTGTGAAGTAGTATCTTGTGTTTTTGATTTGCACTTTCCTCATCCCACTAATTTTGTTATGTTTTATTTTCATTTAGTTCAATGTAATTTTTTTTTTTTTTTTTTTGCGATATGCGGGCCTCTCACTGCTGTGGCCTCTCCCGTTGCGGAGCACAGGCTCCGGACGCGCAGGCTCAGCGGCCATGGCTCACGGGCCCAGCCGCTGCCGCGGCATGTGGGATCCTCCCGGACCGGGACACGAACCCATGTCCCCTGCATCGGCAGGCGGACTCCCAACCACTGCGCCACCAGGGAAGCCCCAATGTAATTTTTAAGTTTCATTTTTCACACTTTTGTGACTCATGGATTATTTGGAACTGTGTTTTTAGTTTTCAAGTGTTTGGAGGTTTTCCTGTTGTCTTTCTGTTGCTAATTTCTAGTTTGATTACATTATGGTCAGAGAACACACTCTGTATGATTTCAATTTTTAAAAATTTTTTGAGGTTTGTTTTAGGGTTCAGGATATGGTCTGTCCTGGTATTTACTTTTTGGGCCTTTGAGAAAAGTATTTGGTCTGTTGTCGTTGGGTGGATTGTTCTATAAAACAATGTCAGTTAGATCCTATTGGTTGATGGTGCTGTTGAATTTTACCATATCCTTGTTGATTTTTCTGTTCGGTTTTCTTTCAGTTGTTGAGAGAGATGTCTTGAAGTCTCCAGCTATAACTGTAGATATATCTTATTTCTTCTTTCAGTTCTGTCAGTTTTTGCTTCCCATAATTTATAGCTCTGTTATTTAGTACATGCACATTTAAGATTGCTATGGGGCATAGCTGTTATCATCAGGTAATGTCCCTCTTTATTCAGTACTTTTCTTTGCACTGAAGTCGAAGTACTTTATCTTATGTTAATATAGCCACTTCTGCTTTCTTTTGATTAATGTATATATGGTATATCTTTTTCCATCCTTCTGTTTTCAGCCTCCTTATATTGTCTTTTTTGAAGTGAGCTTTTGGTATACCTTACTGGTACGTCATGTTTTTAAATCCATTCTGCCAGTTTCTTATCTTTTTATTGGTGTATGTAGGCCATTTACATTTAATGTTATTATCATTCTGCTAGGGCTTTAATCTGCCATTTTATTTTTTGTTTGTTCTCTCTGCCTTTTGTTTCTCTAGTTTCCTTTTTCTGTCTTCCTGTGGGTTATCTGAACAGTTTTTAGAATTCCATTTTGATTTATCTGTAATGTTGTTGAGTGCATATCTTTGTATAGTCTTTTTAGTGGTTGCTTAAGGTATTGTATATACATAACTAATCACACTACTGGTGTTGACATTTTACTAGTTTGAGTGAAGTGTGGAAATCTTATGTACCTTTATGTCTCTTCACCCTATAGGTATTAAATTATATAGACCTCACCTGACATTGCCTCAGCAGTAAGGGGAAGGAGTTCTTGTTACTGCTGTATAGGAATAGGTGTCCAGATTCCCTGTGTGGACTCCACTGACACTGTGGGAGTGGAGGATTCATTACCTTCCAGTAGATATGAAAATCTCAGCTCCCCACTCTGACTTCTCTGACATCATGCTGAATGGGTAGTGTTGGGATGGCTTGTTACAGCTTGGTGAGGGTGAAGTCTAGCTCCCTATTTGGCCTTTGCTGGTGTGGATATGGGTGGGACTACAGTTTTTCATGTGATGTTTGGCTGGAGTAGAGTGGTTATTCTCTAACCTTTTCTATTTTGCTAGGCTGCTGCTCTCTTGGTCGTTTGGCTGGGGAGAACAGGCTTTGGTTGTGTTTTTTGTTTTCCTATGCTCCTTGGTGTTTCTGGGTTGTGGACCTCTCTAGCATCAGGTTTGGAGTATATAAGGTAAAAAGAAATTTTAGGTAACTCACTATTGTGCTATTCCTTGGGTCCCGAGGTCCCTGTTGGTCTGCTTTTTTCTATCCACCTTTTAGAGCCGTCTTATGTTTATTTTATATATAATCTTCAGGGTTTGTAGTTGTAACTAGTGGGAAGAATAGAGAAAAGTATGTCTACTCCATCTTCCTGGATGTGGAAGTACCTACTTGTGACTTTGATGTTGAGCACATTTTCATGTGCTAAATGGCCATTTTAAAAAAAAAAAAATTTATTTTATGGACTCTGTTGGATTTTTTATTTTAAAAATTTTATTTATTTATTTATTTATTTAGGTTGTGCCAGGTCTTGGTTGCAGCACGTGTGCTCGTTAGTTGGGCTCGAGGGCTCCTTAGTTGTGGCGTGCAAACTCCTAGTTACAGCATGCATGTAGGATCCAGTTTCCTGGGATTCATCCTGTGTCCCCTGCGTTGGGAGATGGATTCTTAACCACTGTGCCACCAGGGAAGTCCCTAACTGGCCATTTTTATATCTTCCTTTCTGAATGTCTTACCAACTGCCCACCCCCACCCCCGCGCCATTTATTTGAGGGGGTGGTTTGTTTTTATGAGATGTGGGACTTTTTTATATATTCTAGATGCCAGTCACTTATTAAATGTATTTTGTAAATATTTTCTCCTAGTGTGGCTTGCCTGTTCATTTTCTTAACCATCTTTTGATGTATCAATTTTTCTTTTACGATTATCCCTTTCTCTGTCATGTCTGAGAAACCCTTGCCTACTCCAAATTTTGAAGATATTCTCCTATATTTCCTTCTAGCAGCTTTATAGTTTTAGCATTTATGTTTATATCTATGGTCCATCTCAGTTTAGTTTTTGTATATGTTGTGATGTAAGGATTGAAGTTCATTTTCCCCCCCATATAGATATCCAATTTTTTCAGCAACAGTAATTGAAAAAGATTTCCCTTTCCCTGATGAGTTGCTTCTATGCTTCTATTAAGCATGTCATGATAGTGTATTATGTACTTGGTAGAATAGGTAAGATAGAATGCTTATGAGAGAAAACCATGAATCTAGATCTTAAAGACCCAGTTTGAAATTTTGCTCTTCATTTTGTGGCTATTTTATTTTCAGAAGTTAACTTCTTTGAGCACAATTGCCTTTATTTGTAGAATTGAAATAGTAATTATCTCTAACTTATAGGGTTTGGGGGAGGTTTAAATGAGAAAACATATAATGATAATGATAATAATAGCTACTATCTTTTGAGTGTTTATGATGTGATAGTCATTCATTATTTTACTTAGTATCTTTAAAATGTTGTTGCTCTACCTAGTTGTTCAGTCCAAAGAAGTATAGGTTAAAGCACCTTCTTTGTAGTAATGCAAACTTGCACAGTAGGCAGGTGTCAGTGTTTTTACCCAGTTGAACATCTTGAAAAATAACATATTCTTATTTTCATTGGTCCACAACTGCACATTTGTTGTATAATCATTTATAGTTTTGCCTGAATAATTTTCTTTCTTGAATTAGATAAGAAATAGAGTATCTTATCAAAAACTATAATTTCAGCTTGGCTAAGGAATGCCACAAATATCCTATTATTGCTAATAATACTTTTAATAGGGTCTGTGTATTAGTCTCCTTGGGTGCTGTAACAAATTACCACAAACTGGGTGGCTTAAAACAACAGAAAAAAAACAAAAACAAAAAAAAAACCAGAAATGTATTCTTTCACAGTGCTGGAGTCCAGAAGTCTGGAATCAGTATCAATGGGCAGAAATCAAGGTTTTGGCAAGGTTGCACTTTCTTCAGAGGCTCCCTTCAGTATCACTTTCTTGCCGCTTCCAGATTCTGGTGGCTGCTTGTGGCACACCACTTCTACGTTTAAGGCCAGAATCTTCAAATCTCTCTTTTCTGTGTCTTCATATGGCTTTCCTCTTGGTGTGGCCCAAATCTCTGTTTATCTTCATATAAGGATATATATGATTGCATTTAGGACCCACTCAGTTAATCCAGGATAATGTCCCTCTTTTAAGATCCTTAATGATATCTTCAAACACTCTTATTTTATATTTTATTTATTTATTTTCACATATAAGGTCCATGGATTGGGATTTGGCAATCTTTTGGAGGGCCATTTTTCCCCCCACTGCAGTATGGTTGTACGTTTTTACGAGGATAACAGTAACAACAAGTAAAGTAAAAGCACCACTAAGAAACTTAGCAATGAAAATTCCAAATTATAAAAAAGAATCCCTCCAGTGAGTATTTTGTCACTGTATAGTATTATAAAACTGTTATCTTACTGTTTTTATGTGGGAGTTATGGGCAAAATTGAAGCAAGAAGATCAGAGAGAGTATGACCCAACACTGTGGTTTCTTTAGTTCATCTGGCTGAATATCTGTTGACATTTCAGAAATAGCAAGGGAAAAATTACGTTTTTTTTAAATAATAAATCTATTTAAGTTTTAAAATTCTTGTGTCCACCTCTTCCATTATACCCACCTCTCACATCCATCCCTGTTTATAAAGGTGCCCCTTACTGAAGCAGTGGATCCAGTGGATTTGGAAGATTACCTCATTACTCATCCTTTAGCTGTGGATTCTGGACTTTTAAGGGATTTGATTGAATTCCCTCCAGATGATATTGAAGTGGTTTATAGTCCTAGGGACTGTAGAACCCTTGTTTCAGCTGTACCTGAAGAAAGGTAAGGAGACATTTACCTATTTCTGGTTTTAGTGTAACTATAAAAAGGCTACCTTCCATTATTTTATTTAGAATCTATTTCTCGTGGTAGTGTTGTTTCCTATTATATGAACAAGAGCGCAGCAGCAGAATTCACAAACATCAATGCTTTCCTGTCTAAATTATAAATAT
This sequence comes from Phocoena sinus, assembly GCF_008692025.1. Classification (NCBI taxonomy): domain Eukaryota; kingdom Metazoa; phylum Chordata; class Mammalia; order Artiodactyla; family Phocoenidae; genus Phocoena; species Phocoena sinus. The sequence goes on along the minus strand of NC_045763.1, from coordinate 53,978,080 downwards.
ATTTTCTTTTTTAAAATAGTGAAATGGATCCACATGTTAGAGATTGTATAAGAAGTTATACAGAAGACTGGGCAATTGTGATCAGAAAGTAAGTTACATATTCATTATGACATTTAAAAATACTGAGTAGGATCTATAAATGGGTTAAGGTAGATTAATACTAATTATGAGACCTGAAAATTCATTTAAAAAATAGCTGAAAAAGTAAAAGAAGAACCTTTGCATATAGATATTTTTTCCTTAGGAGTTCCACAATTACTTTCTCTTACTTTCCTTATAAAATAATACATTTGTGGGGATAGTATTTCTATATTACCATAGATCATTAGTAACTAATAATAATATAAAATAATGATTTGTAGTCTAATTCTTTTGGGAAATCGTGGGTAAATATTGATGAATAATTTGTATTTCTAAAAAAGAATCCAATTTATTGAATTGGTTAAGTTTAATAGCTAGTTTTCTAGATCAAGCTGCTTGAAAGGTCTCTGCCTTTTATTAACTAACTGAATATTTACAGGTCCTTGACCTGTACATCCAATCAAGTTAGTAGTTGTAAAAATGTTTTGTTTTACCACAAAATTTATGTTTCTAATGGATGGTGTTTGAAATATCAAGTCAGATTAAGAAATAAAATAAAATTATTCTTCCTTTGCTAATTTGCATAATGAAGAAGGGTCTTCATACTGAATCTTCTTAGCCTTCTTTTATTTTTCTAAAGGAAGTATAATTACTGAAGTAGTGGAAAATTCTGTTATGACATTGCAGTTTTGAGAAATGAAGTTATCTGTGCTAAATTGTACTAGTAACAGTGATGTATCCATTGCTTATTTTGTTGCTGTTGTGGGCAACTGTCTTATTTCACTGTGTTTCACTCTTGGGGTTACTGCTGACATGCTTTTTAGTTTTAGTGTGACCTAATAAAAATACAATCTGCTACCCTTTATAAAGAAGAGCTGTTTTTATGAACTTACAATTTTGATAAGTATTTCAATAGCCAGATTTCAGAGATTACTGAAGAAGACTGTTCCTCTGTCAGATAACTCAAAAGTCTTTACCTTTATGCATGTATGTTGGAAACCTGTAATCAGAAATCTTAATAGAAATAGATTAGTTGTAAAATATATTAACCTTAGAATCATGGAGTCGTCTTGCTACTTAATTCTAATCAAGGGATTGCTGACCTTGATTTAAGCCAAGAGGGTACAGTAGTTAACATTTATGGTTATTTGCTATATGCTGGGCATTTTATTGGATACTTTACACTCATCTCATTTAAGGTTCCAGCAGACAAGGTAGCTCAGGCTCAGAGTACTTAAGTAACTTCTTTGAGGTCCCATGGCCAAAAAGTGGGATAGCTAGGATTAGAACCTAGGGGCATCAGATTCTAATGCTTGTAGTTTTTTCTGTTATACTAGATATTATTTATTACCTTCAGTAGTAAATGGAAGACCAAGGGTTACTTTTGGTAGACTAGAAGTTTTAAAGTATCCCTGAAATATAAAAGGTATGACTGGAACACAACAGAAAACCACAGCACAGAATAATCTAAGATACATGCAAAAGGTTCAGTAGAGCTTTAGGCTCAGTGAATACAGGCAGTGGAAGAGGGACCTAGGGTAAATGTTGGACATTTGGTTACTTTGAAACCTCTTATACCCTTCTTTATGCATAGAAGTGGGAGCAGAGGTATCTGCCTATTTATTTATTGATTGATTGGCTGGCTGCGTTGGATCTTAGTTACTGCGCCTGGGCTTTCTCCAGTGGCGGCGAGCAGGGGCTACTCTTCATTGTGGTGTGTGGGCTTCTCATTGTGGTGGCTTCTCTTGTTGCGGAGCACAGGCTCTAGGCATGTGGGCTTCAGTAGTTGTAGCACACGGCCTCAGTAGTTGTGGGTCATGGGCTCTAGAGAGCAGGCTCAGTAGTTGTGGTGCACGGGCTCAGTTGCTCCGCGGCATGTGGGATCTTCCCGGACTAGGGCTCGAACTCATGTCCCCTGCATTGGCAGGCGGATTCTTAACCACTGTGCCACCGGGGAAGTCCGGTATCTGCCTATTTTAAGAGCACTAATTATAGGGGCTTGAGCTCATACAATAGTGCCTGGGGTGGGCATACCTTGGAATAAGAAGGAGCCCTCATACCCAGAAGACTGGCAGACTCTGCCTGGAAGCATGAGGTGCCTCTTCTCCACAGCCACTGGATATGTGCTTGGCTAAGCAGAGACAGTATTTTCAGACAGATATGGGCTTACAAATTAAAAAATGAGCATTAGAACCTAGAATTGCCAACCATTTGATTAAAACCAGTGCACTTGAAAGAGAATTATCAAACTACAAATAAAAGAACTTATAATTTAGGAAATAGTTAATAGAACACACATCAAGACCCATACGTGTAACTAATATCCTCAAAGAGATGTGAAAAAGTTATGGTAACCATATAAAAAATCAACTGGTTATCTTTGGAAGTGAAAATTTTGTTCAGTGAAAAAAATGTTTAAAACTCAGCAGATGGGTTTAATGGCAGAGCGGATGTGACTGAAAAGTGGAATAGTAAGTTATAAGATGAAACCAAAAAATTCTTCCATAATTCAGCACAGAAGGGTAAAAGGATAGAAAGTACTTTATTCATTCAAGACATACTTACTGAGAGGCTAATATGTGCCAGGCACTATACTAAGCAGTGATGATACAGCAGTCAACAAAACTAACTCCGTTCCCTCATGGAGCTTATATTCTACTTGGGGTTGAGGGCAATAGACATTAAACAAACACAGATAAATATATAATAGTTGGGAAGAATAGAGGGAAGTCTTGTAGAGAAAAAAAGTAGGATGGGGGGATAGGGAGAGCCAAGAAGAGGTGATTCCACTTTGTGAATAACTAATCAGAAGAGGCCTTTCTGATAAGATGAATTTGAGTGAAGACATGAAGGAAGTTAAGGAGTAAGCCCTCTGGATATCTGGGGGAAGAGTGTATTAGGCAGAGGCAAGAGCAGTACACGCAAAGGCTCCATATTGGAAGCATGCTGGGAATGTTCAAGGAATAGCAGAGAGGTCAGTGTGGCTGGAACAGAATAAGTGAGGGAGAGAATGCCAAGATACAGAGTCGTAGAAATGGTGGTGTTGGATGGGTAATCATGTAGAGCCTTATCATAGCAACTGACTACAGGAACAGAATGATAATATAGAAAAGAGTATTGATCATGAATCATGTCATTCTTCTCAGCTCTCTTGAATTTCATACTATCAGTTTTTTAGGACATAAAGGAGGAAGAATGCAACAGTATTCTGGTTTATTAGAGTAGCTTAGATATCTAGTTTCAATTAAGGCACTTTTTTTTCACATTATCTCATTTTTATTAAAAAATACAAAAACTATAAGTATGTTTATACTTATGTATATGTATATACTTACGATTATACATACGCCCAGGAAAAGATCCAGTTAGTTAAATACTAGGAGTTCAACACTGATACTCTGAGTAGTAGAAATATAATGATTGTATTTTTACAAGTCTGTATTTTTAAATTTTCAACAATGAGCATGGATTGATTCTGTAATAATAAAATGTTATTTTAAAAAAAACCCTTTTTCATATAGAAAAGCAACAGTGTATTCTGTCCTTTAAGGAAAATACAAATGTTTCCCTTGAGGAAAAAAGGTGCAAAGACTAGAAAACAGTTTAGTATTTTTCAAAAATATCTGGTAATGGTTTTTTGCTGCAAAGTTTTGTCTGTTTGCCTTTAGTCAACATTGTGTAAAGAGTTAAACAGACCTGTGTTTGAATTCAAACTTTGTCACTTTACAGGCATTTTTACACAAATTAAGGCACTTTAAACATTTCATGAAAGATTAAAATATCTGCTTCTGAGTAATATCTTTCATGTTATTATACTGCATATTTTTATTTTAGTTATTCCAGAGAAAAATGCTTTCTTTTATTTTGTGATTATACTATGATGTGAGCATCATGTAGCTGCTATTTCAGTACCTTTCGCAGCAAGACATGTGAATAATTCATATTAAGTGTGATTCTTTACTATGTCATAAATTGACTGATAGAACCATATCATCCTCTGGTAATTATAATTGTTTATGCTCCAGTTAAAATTTCCCCCAGTTTGACTATATGAGGTGTGACACAGTAGTTGCTCTTTGATCATAATGTCTCTAATATTCTTGGACATTGGGTTGTTAGAAAAGAAGTATACATTAGTTTAAGAGTTGTTCTTAGCCTAATATATATATTATACAACAATATATGTTAATTAAGAATATATGTATACAGTGGTGTAGATCTTGCTATTCTTTCATTTTACAGGCTCTTTTTTTTTTTTTGGGCTGCGTTCCGTCTTCGTTGCTGCGTGTGGGCTTTCTCTAGTTGTGGCGAGTGGGGTCTACTCTTTGTTGTGGTGCGTGGGCTTCTCATTGCTGTGGCTTCTCTCGTTGCGGAGCACTGGCTCTAGGCGCATGGTCTTAGTTGCTCCGCAGCATGTGGGATCTTCCTGGACCAGGGATCGAACCCATGTCCCCTGCATTGGTGGGTGGACTCCTAACCACTGCGCCACCAGGAAGTCCCTATTTTTTCATTTTAGAAGCCTGAAGCTTTAGGTTGTTTTAAGATTTTTTATACATAATGAGATATAGCAAAATTTTTTTGGCTATTTGGAACTTTAAGCTTCAGTGCTTTATATATTTTTGCCTTTTAAAAATTTACATTGTTATGAATGCAGGATATATTTTCTGCTCTCTCATTTTATTCTTTAACCTGGCTTCCCATCCTTTCCTTTTACTGACCAATTCTCTGAATTGAAAGTACAACTTAAATTATATCCACAGGATTGTCATGAAAAGGAAGGACAATATGATTTACCTCTGGAAACTCATAAATGCTCTTTAGTTGGATTAAAGGAACTCTGGATGGAAGTTTTCTTAAACCTCTAGTTAAATACACTAAAAACTGCCAGAATATATTCTTATTATGTAAAGAAATAATGCAGAGAACAGTTGGCTTATTACATAATGATGATGAAAAAGTGAAAAATTTTCAAAAATTGATATTTCCTTAATTATTTTATTTTGAATAGATATCATAAACTGGGAACAGGATTTAATCCTAATACATTAGATAAACAGAAAGAAAGGCAAAAAGGTTTGCCAAAACAGGTCTTTGAATCCGATGAAGCTCCAGATGGCAACAACTACCAGGATGAACAAGTAATACTTTTATTTTTAAATGACTATAAGAAGTTATTTTAATATAGCTTTTTTTTATTCATTGATTAATATATTTAATGTTTTACATTACAGGATGATCTTAAAAGACGTTCAATGTCAATAGATGATACTCCAAGGGGTAGCTGGGCCTGCAGTATTTTTGACTTGAAAAATTCACTTCCTGATTCTTTGCTTCCCAATTTACTTGATCGAACTCCAAATGAAGAAATAGACCGTCAGAATGATGACCAAAGGAAAGCAAACCGTCATAAGGAACTCTTTGCCTTGCATCCATCACCAGATGAGGTATAGATAATTTGGATATAAAGAAGTAAATGATTATTAATATAGATGTTTTGGGAGTATGAATTGTGTGTAGCATTATGATAATGTAGGGAATAAAACTTAATTGAAACATAGCTATGCTTTTTGTAAATGAAATATAGTTGAGCACACTTATGATATAATGACTCCTGTTTGAGGATAAATAGGCCAGTCTTTTCTGTGTTCACTTGTGAAGACTAAAAGTAGTAGATTAATAAAATAAGTTCTTAAAAAATAAATTGTAAAGGGTTGACATATGGTAAGCATGCTCATTTTGGTGTTGCTTGTCAATTTGTAGGAAGAACCAATAGAACGACTTAGTGTTCCTGAGGTGCCCAAAGAACATTTTGGTCAAAGACTTCTTGTAAAATGTTTATCACTCAAGTGAGTATTTATTTTGTTTACTATGTAACTTTTATTTTCTGGAATAATATTTTGAATACCAGTATAACAAAATCCTGGTAGATTTTATACTTGTGTTTGTGTCCTTTTGAAAAGTAATGTTCTGTACATAATTTTAAATTCTACTAAACATTTCATCCTGCCTATGAAGCTGAGCTTGAGAGCATTTTTGGCTAGGTGAAGATGACTCTGCCTCAGTTATATAACTAGTCTTAAAACTTGAAAAAACATTCACTGAAATCTGTAGTATTTATCAGACACTGTTCTTGGCTTGAGGAATATAAAGACAAAGTATCTTTTTCCTTAGAGATGATTTTATATTTGTTACATGGCAGGCTTTCTTTTTTCTTAAGATTTTGAAGTACGTAGTAATGGTTGATTTAGACTGTGAAAGGTATACGTGGAGAAGTGTGTTTCAGGAAGAGGGGCAGTATAGATGGTGTAGCACAGATGTAGAAAAGTACAAGGTATTGAGAGAATTTATTTTTGGAATGAGAGTTTCTCTTGAACTATGTATTTTATTTTTAAACTGCTTTATCCTTTTCCTTCTTAAAGGTTTGAGATTGAAATTGAACCCATTTTTGCAAGTTTGGCTTTATATGATGTGAAGGAAAAGAAAAAGGTAAGGTTATATAATTTGAACCTAGTCTTTTGTCACAATCATAGGTTCAGAAACCTGTTTTTAAGTTGTTTTATAAGATAAATAATGACTTTTGGAGAATATTATTAAACATGGATTTTTTAAGAAGAAAGTAGAAATTTAAGACATAAAGTATTTTCTTACTCTAAAATAGTTCAGTTGACCTAGTTTTTATTTCATTGAAAGAGTTCCAAAAGCAAGTAGCAGAAGCAACTTTCTTTTAGTTTAGTAAATAGAAAAAAAATACAAGAAAACCATTTTAGGCAACTGATGTATAAAGGATTATAATGATGGTGACAGTGAATTTTTGTTGATGTAATTTTCAGATTCTCACTAGCTAAAAGATCATTTATATATATTTCAAATATTTTTGTCTAAAGTAGTGCTCTTAGTTTTGCCATTATATCTTTATTACACTTAGGAGTTTTTCAGAGGGCTGTCTCATACAGCATTTCAGTATTCTAAGCCTAATGTGTAGTAGAAACTTAAAATGCCTTTAGTGACTTCTGCTGTCAACATATTAGGATTTCTATAGTGGAACTGTATTCCAGCAACTTGTATTTGCTAAATCAAATCTTCTGAGATGTTATTCATGTAATTGTTTTAAAGACTCAGTTTGGGGTAATTCATCTCAATAATAATTTCTTTATATACTTTATTAGAAGTTAAATTTCTAATTAAAAGAGTGTGGGAGGGCTTCCCTGGTGGCACAGTGGTTGAGAGTCCGCCTGCCAATGCAGGGGACATGGGTTCGTGCCCCAGTCTGGGAAGATCCCACATGCTGCGGAGCGGCTGGGCCCGTGAGCCATGGCCACTGAGCCTGCGCGTCCTGAGCCTTTGCTCTGCAACGGGAGAGGCTACAGCAGTGAGAGGCCCGCGTACCGAAAAAAAAAAAAAAAAAAAAAAAAGAGTGTGGGATATGGTTCTTTAGAATATGTTTTTTGCATTATATATATTTTTGCTTTGATATAGACATGTAAAGATCAGTCAGTGAAATATATGGTAAACTGTATGTTAGTATAATCATCTAATATTTGTAATATTTTAAGACTGTATGATTTTTGTGAGTTTTTATAAAATACACAGGTTTTAAATTTAATATATGAATATGTTTTTTAGATTTCAGAAAACTTTTATTTTGACCTTAATTCTGAGCAGATGAAAGGATTATTACGTCCACATGTACCACCTGCTGCCATTACCACCCTGGCACGATCAGCTATTTTTTCTATCACTTATCCTTCCCAAGATGTTTTTCTTGTAATAAAGGTGAGAATAATGTTAAATATATTTGTTTATTTGTGTTGTGTCTGTATACTTGTGTCCCTATCAATATTGCAAGCTTTTTAAGGGTAAAGATTTTATCTTTAACCTATTTTTTCACCTTAATATTTCTTAACACTATATTAGACATATACTATAGGCGCTACCTAAATTTTTCTTGAGTGGGGAGCTTTATTAGGGTTCTCCAGAGAAATAGATCAGTAAGAGGGAGATACACACACACACACACACACACACACACACAGACACAGAGAGAGAGAGAGATTGATTTTAAGGAATTGGCTCGTGTGATTGTGGGGGCTGACAGGTTTGGAATGTGTAGTGCAGGCTGGAAATCCAGGTAAGGGGTGATGTTGTAGGCTTAAGTCTGAATTCCACAGGGCAGCAGACCAGAAACTCAGGCAGGATTGCTGTGTTGCAGTCTTGAGAATCCTTCTTTGAGAAACCTTAGTCTTTGTTCTTCAAGTCTTCAACTAACTGGATGAGGCCCACCCACATTATGGAGGGTAATCTGCTCTACTCAAAGTCTACTGATTTAAAAGTTAATCACCTCTAAAAAATACCTTCATAGCAACATCTAGATTGGTGTTTGATAACCTAGCCATGTTGGCATATAAAATTAAGCATCATAGGAACTATACTATGATTTTATCACTCAGCTCCTAAATATATAAATACTAAAATCTAAATCACTGAGATCATGGAGCATTATGATTTGACTGTCAGCCAATTAAGAATAAGGATTACAGGGCTTCCCTGGTGGTGCAGTGGTTGAGAGCCTGCCTGCTGATGCAGGGGACACGGGTTCATGCCCTGGATCGGGAAGATCCCACATGCCACGGAGTGGCTGGACCCGTGACCCATGGCTGCTGAGCCTGTGCGTCCGGAGCCTGTGCTCCGCAATGGGAGAGGCCACAACAGTGAGAGGCCCGCGTACCACAAAAAAAAGAATAAGGATTACAGATTCTAAAATCTGAATATTACTAAGCCACTTAGCTTAGGGTAACTTAAGAATAATTTACCTTAACTTGACCTTGACTTGAGAATAGCCTAAAATATATTCTTTAATCTTTTTTTCTGTGTTTATATAAAATTATCATAAAAAGGTAATGAATTTTATAATAAGGTTATAAAGTGGATTGTCATGAAATGAATTTTATTTACCCACAGGAATAATGTCCTAATTTGTGGACAGATTCCTATGAATTCAGGTTAAAATAAATCTTACTTACAATGAACAATCTTACAAGCAAAGATTTAGCAGCAGTGGTCTTCAGAAACTCACTTAAGAGTAAAGTTCTAGATATTAATACAATTGATAAATGTATATACACAGTTATTTTACATGGGAAAATAGTTTTCATAAAATAGAGCATATTTGAGGGAATGAACTGGAAAGATAGAGATGGTGATTGGAATACTGGCTGCTTAAAAATGAGACTATTCATACCATACGTTCCCAATTGTGTAAAATATATACACACACACCTATACACACATAAATGGTTGTATATACATAGAAAAAGACTTTTACATAATTTCAAAAATATGTACAAGTTAAAGTGTTTTACAGACTTTAAAGAAAATGTATTTAGGAGGTTTTCTTAAATCATAGTCCAGCAGGATGTTTTTGTTTTTTGAGAGAAAAATCCCCTTGATCTGTGTATTAGTTAGTTATTGCTCTACAAGAACAAAAAGACAAAATCCCAGTGGCATACAACAATAAGCATTTTTTAGTTCATGCATCTGAGTTGTCTGTGTGGTCAGCCAATATAGGTTGAACTCTGTTAGGTAGTTGTGCTCCTTCCAAGTGTCTGTAGGTTGGCTGGGTGTCACTTGATTTAGTTAGAGCTGTTCTTTGTATGTCTCTTTTCTGGTAGGCTAGACTGACGTATTCTCATGGTGATTGCATAAGTACCAGAGAGCAGACCCAGTTGCACAGACACTTTTCTAGCATTTGGTCACATCACACCAGCTAACATTTTATTGGCCAAAACAGGTCACATGATAACACAAACTCTCAGAGTTGTGATACATACCTGACCTCTTTATTTGGAGGAATTGCAGTGTCATATAGCAGTGAGGGGGTAAAGGAACGGTGAAGAGTCATAGGATATTTATATGTCACCTTTGGTAGATGCTGCCATATTGGTTTCCAAAGTATCTGTGATAGTTGTATTCCCCACCAGGAGTGAATAAGAGTTTCAGTTAGTCACACTTACCAGTTTTTTAAAAAACTGACATATGAAATACGTATAATAAGACCTGTATAGTTTACAAATGTGGGGTAAACAGAGAGATGAATTCTTACTATGTATTTTTCTGTGTAATCATGACTAAGCTCAAGCCATACAGTATTTCCATCACCCCATCACCCTGGAGAGTTCTTTTGTTTGTCTTTCTAGTGACTATTCCCTCTGTTCCACCAGATGACTAGTATTCCAACTTAAATCACCATTATTTAGCTTTTCCTCTTCTTGAATTTCATCTGAGCACAGTCATACAATATGTAGTCTTTTGTGCCTGGCTTGTTTCAACTCAATATAATTTCTGTGAGAATCCTCTATATTATGTACAGCAGTAGTTTGTTCTTTTATTTTTATCATCATGTTTTACTTCATTGTCTGATTATAGCACATTATTTATCCTGCTTAGATGAATAGATAGACCTTGGTAGACCATAGGGTTTTTTTTTCCCCCCTAATGTATATCTGGTTTTCAGTTGGTTATTATGAATAAAGCTTCTATGTACATTCTTTAACAAGTCTTTTGGTACATGAGTATACATGTGTTTGCCACTCTGTGCTTGCTTTCTCACAGAATGTTATCCTTTGATAAATCAAAGTTTATAGCTTACATGTTGTCTAATTTATCAACCTTTTTCTTTATGGCTATGGTATTTTGTGTTTTATGTATGAAATTTTTGTCTCCCTCAAATTCAAAAATATATTCTCTTAAGTGATCCCTGGTAAGAGTAATTGTTTCACCTTACACATATAGTTTGGAGTGAAGTTGAGATGAAGATTAATGCCCCCCACATATAGATAACCAAATGACCCAGCACTATTTATTGAAAAGACTGCTTTTTTCTCCTACTGCTTTTACAAAGTATCCCATGTCATAAATCAAGTGTTCATATGTATGAGATTTTTTTCCCAGAATCTTTTTTGGTTCAACTGGCCTGTTTGTCTTTAATTGGCACTAGTACCACACTGTTTTAATTATAGTAGTTTAGAGACTTCCCTGGTGGCGCAGTGGTTAAGAATCCGCCTGCCAGTGCAGGAGACACAGGTTCAATCCCTGGTCCGGGAAGCTCCCACATGCCGCAGATCAACTAAGCTGGTGTACCACAACTACTGAGTCTGCACTCTAGCGCCCACGAGCCACAACTACTGAGCCCATGCGCCACAACAACTGAAGCTTGCACACCCTAGAGCCCACATGCCACAACTGCTGAGCCTGTGTGCTGCAACTACTGAAGCCCATGCACCTAGAGCCCGTGCTCTGCAACAAGAGAAGCCACCACAATGAGAAGCCTGTGCACCACAACAAAGAGTAGCCCCTGCTCACCGCAATTAGAGAAAGCCTGTGCACAGCAGCGAAGACCCAAGGCAGCCAAAAAAAAAATTATTGTAGTTTATAAAAAACAATATATTTTTTTCTAGCTTTATTCTTCAAGATTGCCTTGGATGTTCCTTTTTCTTTTTCTTTTTTTTAAATAAAGTATGATTTCCATTTTATTGTCTTTTCAGAGAACAGTATTTCTTCAGTCTTTAAGGACTTAGCTCCTTACGTGGGCTTTGGTGGAAGTCGTGGGGCAGCACCTGTAGGTCTAAATCAGGGTGGAGGTGTTCGGTCCTTCTGAGCTTCCTGAGAACTATTCCTGACTACCTTGCTGTGAATGGCACAACTCATGCAGTAATGTAGTTTCACATACAGCTTGGAAAGCACATAGGCATCAAAAACACTTGCTTCAGAAATGTCCCTGACGGCTTAGGCCTCTACTGTGTTCTGAATGATGAGCTTCTTAATGGCCTTGTCCTTGCGCAAGCATCGGGCACAGTTGGTGCAGCAAACAGGCTACACATGGCCATGGCCCTTTTTGGCATGACCGTTGTTCCTTCTTTTCTTGGTCATCTTGGAAGTGAGGAGGTGAGAGAGGCTGGATGTTTTTGACCCTTTACATTTTTGTATAAATTTTTGCTTGTCAGTCTCTCCATGCTGCCCCAATGCAGGCATACTCTCTCTCAAGAAAGAACTTGTTGAGATGTTAACTGAGATTGCATTAAATATACTGATCAATTTGGAAAAGCTGACGTCTTTAAACTGCTGAGTTCTCCAGTCAATGAGCACAGTATGTTTTTAGGTCTTTTCTCCTATATCTTCCTGATAATTTGATATTTTTGACCCTGTTCTAAATGTTATCATTTAAAAATTTTCATTTTAAATTATATACAGAATTTCATTCATCACTGGTGTATAGAAATTCAGTTATCTTTTCTTTATAAATTTTTATTTATAGTTAGTAACATGCACAAGGTGTGCACTTTCTTTAATTTTTACATACTTAACTCAGTTGTGTAACCAAATCCAAATCAAGGTATATAGAACATTACTCAACAGCCTTCTTTGGCCCCTTCCTGCTATGCTGACTTATCATCATGGATTAGTTTAACCTCTTTTTCTTCATAGAAAAGGAATCATATATATTCTTGTGTCTGACATTCTAAAGAATTATATGATTCATCATTTTTGCATGTAGCAATAGTTGGTTGTTTTTCACCCTGCATAGTATCTTGTTATATGCATTTCACAGTTTGGTCATTCTAATAGTCAATGGACATTGGGGTTATTTCTAGCTTTTGGCTATATTGTAAGTAATGCTGCTGTAAACATTCTTTTTTTTTTTTTTGCGGTATGCGGGCCTCTCACTGTTCTGGCCTCTCCCGTTGCGGAGCACAGGTTCCAGACGTGCAGGCTTAGCGGCCATGGCCCACCGTCCCAGCCGCTCCGCGGCATGTGGGATCTTCCCGGACCAGGGCACGAACTCGTGACCCCTGCATCGGCAGGCAGACTCTCAACCACTGCGCCACCAGGGAAGCCCTGTAAACATTCTTATATATGATTTTTGCATTTCTATTGAGTATATAGGTAGATGTTGAATTACTGGATCATAGTGTATTTATAGCTTCAGTTTTAGTAGAAAGAACCAGTTTTCTGACGTGGTTAGTCCAAGTTTCAGTCTCATCAGCAGTGCTCGAGAATTTTATTTGCTCCATTTCCTTCTTAACATTTGATATCATCAGGTGTTATTGTATTTTACATTTCAATTTCATTTATTTTATTACGTATTTTATTTCTGGTGCATTTGCAGGGGTATGTCAGTTTGGCTTTAATTTATAATTCCCTGATGTCTAAGAATTATTGGCCATTTGGATATTCTGTTTTGTGTAGTGCTTATTCAAATAGTAAGCTCATTTTTAGCTTGTTTATATACATAAAAAACACAAATTTTAAGTGTATAGGATACATAAGTTTCAAGTGAAAAAAATACAGTTGTGTAATCTTCATTTCATTGGATTGTTTTTATTTTATCAATTATTAATTTATTAATTTGTAAGAGCGCTTTATGTATCCTCCATTCACTAATTTGAAGTATCAACTTTATTATGTGCTAAATTCTTGCATACACTTCATTTGGTTTCTGGACTTTTATCCTATTTTATTTATATTTCTTTTGCTAAAACATTAAAAATTTTATAGGGGTAAAGTGAGACATTTTGGAGAAAAATGATAAGTAGAATTGTATTGGCCACTTAATATTTTGTGAGTTATCTTTTTTAATTGTAATTTTGTACTTTGATGTTATATTAAATGGAGATGACTTTTAAGACTGATTGCTTTTATTAATAGTTTTAATTGAGGTAAAACACACATAACATAAAATTTACCATCTTAATCGTTTTTATGTGTACAGTTCAGAATTAAGTATATTCAGATTATCACGCAAGCAATCTTTAGAAAATTTTATCTTGCCAACAAAATCTTAACCCTCTATACACATTAAGTAGCAGCTCTTCATTTCCCCTTCTCCCCAGCCTCTGCCAACCAGCATTTTGCTCTTTGTTTCTATGAATTTGTCTATTCTAGATACCTCATTTGAATGGAATAATACAGTATTCGTCTTTTTGTGACAGGCGTAATGTCTTCAAGGTTCATCCAGGTGGTAGCATGTTTCAGAATTTTCTTCCTTTTAAGGCTGAATAATATTCCATGTGTATGTGTATACTCATGTTTTGTTTACTCATTTTTTGATGGACACTTGAATTGCTTCTACCTTTTGGCTATTGTGAATAATGCTGCTATGAACATGGGTGTGTGAATATCTGTTTGAGTCCCTGCTTTCAATTCTATTGAATATATACCCAGAAATAGGTTTTCTGAATTACATGATAATTCTATTTTTAACTTTTTGAGGAACGTCTGTACTGTCTTCTACAGCAGATTACGATTTTACACCATAAAAAGCACACAGGGGTTCCAGTTTTCCATATCCTTGCCAATGCTTGTTATTTGTTTGTTTGTTTATTTAATTGTGGCCATCCTGATGGGTGTAAGGTGATATCTCATTGTGGTTTTGATTTGCATTTCCCCTAATTATTAGTGATGTTGAGTGTCTTTTTATATGCTTCTTAGACGTTTGTATGGCTTTTTTGGAGAAATGTCTATTCAAGTTCTTTGCCCATTTAAAAATCAGATTATTTGTTGTTTTGTTGTTGAGTTGTAGGATTTCTTTATCTGTTTTGGATAAAGAACTCCTTATCAGTTATATGATTTACAAATATCTTCTCTCATTCTGTGGGTTGCCTTTCACCCTGTTGATTGTGTTCTGTCATATACAAAAGTTTTAAATTTTGATGTAATCCAATTTAACTATTTTTACTTTTGTTGCCTTTGCTTTTTTTTGTGTCAAATCCAAGAATACATTACCAAATCCAATCACAGGAAGCTTTTCCTTTATTTTTTCTTCTAAGAGTTTAATAGTTTTAGGTTTATGTTTAGGTGTTTGATCCATTTTGAGTTAATTTTTGTATATAATATAATGTAAGGGCTCAACTTTATTCTTTTGCATTTGGATATTCAGGTATCTTTTAATATCATTTGTTGAAAAAAC
Source organism: Phocoena sinus (assembly GCF_008692025.1). Taxonomy (NCBI): domain Eukaryota; kingdom Metazoa; phylum Chordata; class Mammalia; order Artiodactyla; family Phocoenidae; genus Phocoena; species Phocoena sinus. Next base: position 53,963,037 of record NC_045763.1, on the reverse strand, counting down.
TTTTCTTTCCCCATTGAATAGTCTTGGCACCCTTGTAGAAAATCTAACTATTTATAGTTTTCAAATTACAGATCTTTCACCTTTTTGGTTAATTCCTCAGTATTTTATTCTTTTTGATATTATTGTAAATGGAATTTTTTTCTTAATTTCCTTTTTGAATTGCTCATTGCTCGGGTATAGAAATGCAACTGATTTTTTGTGTGTTGATTTTGTATCCTGCAACTCTGCTGAATTTATTAGTTCTAACAAGTTTTTGTGTGTGTGTGTGTGTGTGTGTGTGTGTGTGTGTGTGTAATATTAGAGTTTTCTATATAAGAGATCATGTTGTCTGTGAATAGAGATAATTTAACTTCTTCCTTTTCAATTTGGATGTTTTTGTTTCTTTGTGTTGTCAAATTGCTCTGGCTCAGACTTCCAGTACTTTGTTGAATAGAATTGGCAAAAGTGAACATCCTTATCCTGTTCCCTCATTCTAGAGGAAAAGCTTTTGGTTTTTCAGCATTGAATATGATGTTAAATGTGGACTTTTCATATATGGTCTTTATTATATTGAGGTAGCTTTCTTCTTTTCTAAGTTCATTCAGGTGTTGAATTGTCCAGTTCTTTTTCCTGCATCAGTTAAGATAGTCATGTGTTTTTTTTCTGTTATTTTGTTAATGTGGTGTATTATGTTGATTGATTTTTGTATTTTGTACCATCCTTACATTCCAGGCTGATTGCTTTTATTTTTAAGCTTAATTAATCTTTACTCTTTTTGTCTTTGACAGCTAGAAAAAGTGCTACAGCAAGGAGACATTGGAGAGTGTGCAGAACCATATATGATTTTCAAAGAAGCAGATGCCACCAAGGTAGAATGTCATGCCTCTTATTTCTGCCACTTTCATAGTCATTAGCAGTCACTTTCCATTCTCCTCAGATCCCCAAACCCAACCCTAAACAACCTCTAATCTCCGAAATTATAATTTGGGAGAATACTATACAGAGCATATTAAAGAATTTTACTACTAGTTCATTTTTTTCTCTTGGCCTACCCATTTTCTTTATATCCTTCAGTACCTAGCTTGAGTCATGTGCTATGCTATTCTTTAAAATCTCCCTCACCCCAAGCTAATGGATTCCTAAAGAATCAAATTAGTTCAGTTTAATTCCTAAATAATAAAAAATTTCCTGTGTTTGCAAAATAGTGATTTTGATGGAACTTTTTCTAGCAAAGCAGAAGTATTCTGGGCCTCTGTCTAGCTGCAGATAATTAGGAAATATGGTAAAAATAGAAAATACAATCTCCATTTTGCCATCAGATAACTAATTTCTAGAATTTGGATAAACTTATAAAGCAAAAATAATAGGTGAACAATTGGTACCAAATTCCAGATACCCTGAGTTAGTTATAAGAATAACAGGTGGGCTTCCCTGGTGGCGCAGTGCAGGGGACACGGGTTCGTGCCCCGGTCTGGGAGGATCCCACATGCCGCGGAGCGGCTGGGCCCGTGAGCCGTGGCCGCTGAGCCTGCGCGTCCGGAGCCTGTGCTCCGCAACAGGAGAGGCCACAGCAGTGAGAGGCCCGCATACCGCAAAAAAAAAAAAAAAAAAAAAAAAAGAATAACAGGTGAGGACTCCCCTGGTGGCGCAGTGGTTAAGAATCCGCCTGCCAATGCAGGGGACACGGGTTCGAGCCCTGGTCTGGGAAGATCCTACGTGCTGTGGAGCAGCTAAGCCCATGTGCCACGACTACTGAGCCTGTGCTCTAGAGCCCGCGAGCCTCAACTACTGAGCCTGCGTGCTGCAACTACTGAAGCCCGCGTGCCTAGAGCCCGTGCTCTGCAACAAGAGAAGCCACTGCACCACAACGAAGAGTAGTCCCCACTCACCGCAACTAGAGAAAGCCTGCGCGCAGCAACAAAGACCCAATGCAGCCAAAAAAAAAAAAACAGCATAGCAGGTGATTTTTGGATCTTTGAACACATGATTTAATACGTCAAACAGCCAGGAGAGGTGTGCTTGAGGAGTATTGGACAAATCACCACAATCTAGAAAATGTTTTGCTTTTTATTTTTCTGAGATTTGGAACAAGAATTGAGTGTTTTCTGCTAATATGGGTGCATCTGAGCACATGATATTCTCTGATTTCTGGATATCTGGTTGAAATTAGGGTTAAACTATTCTGGCTTTCCCCAGGTCGTCATTTTACAAATTAAATTGCTCTGTTATATGAAGTTCATAGGTGTATAATTGCAGCTTACTTCACTCTTCTCTTACATATTCACATGCTTGATAAGGGTCCTTAATTCTCTTTAAGTACTCTTAAAGCAAGAACCTATTTTGAAGGTATAATAGATACAGCAGTAAACAGTCCTACCATTTAGCTATTTCTTCATCTTTTCTCAGTCCTGAGTCCTAAGGTAGGACACTGCCATTTGAGTATACCTTACCAATATCCTATATGGAAATAGTATGTGAGAGATTTTAGTGTAGGTTTTCACCCTTGGACCATTGGTTGGCTATTGCAGGCCACCTTAGTGTTTGTTTCAAGGATAGCCTAAAAGTTGAGCCAGCCTCAGGATGTCTTCCAGATAAGCACGTGGTATTTGGATCATTGGTCTTTTTCCAGGGTTTAGTCCTCTTGTCATACTTTTTTTGTTTGCTTCTTTTATTACAGCTCTGGGCTTATTTATTGTTGGTTTATTTGTGACCCCCAGTCCCACCTCATAGTTGTCATAAGTTAGTGATTATGTCAGAATGGCCCAACTGCTTCCATCTTTTTTAGAAAAATAAAATTTAATAAGTCGTAGCCTAGAATATTTTGTGGTTGGCAGTTCGTGTCTAGAACCTGTTGTCTAGGTTATGTTTCCTTTCATAAAATAGTACTTTCAGTACATAAACATGTTTGACTCTTGCTGTCCTTTCTTTTCTCCCAACATAAGATCATCACAAACAGAAATTTTAAAGACTTTCACATACATTTGTAGAACTGGTTGAGGTTGCTTAGTAAAGATAATATACTGTTAATTGATCTCTGAAAGGTACAGATTGTTTTTCCATCTTTGCTGAGAATTGAGAATTCTTAACCTTTATATTTTCCTTTATATATTATGAAATAGCCTTTAATTCATTTCTTTGAATGTAATCATATAATGTATAAAGTTTTGTTTTGCAGAATAAGGAAAAATTGGAGAAGCTGAAAAGTCAAGCTGATCAGTTTTGCCAAAGACTTGGGAAGTATCGCATGCCTTTTGCTTGGACTGCAATCCATTTAATGAATATTGTTAGCAGTGCTGGGAGTTTGGAAAGAGATTCTACAGAGGTGGAAATAAGCACTGGAGGTGAGAATGTTTTATATAAAATATTTTTACATGTATAATGCTTTTCTTTTTCTTATATAGTCTTGTTATATTTGTAAGCTTTGCAATGTAGTGAGACATTAAAAGGGTTTTCTTTTTTTCCTTTAACGGGTTTATTGAGATGTAATTTACATACGTACAGTTTGCCCATTTAAGATGTATGATTCAGTGTTTTTTTGTTATAGTCATAAGGTTCAGCAAATGTCACCACAATCTAATTTTAGAACTTTCATACTCCTTAGTGGTCACTCTTCTCCTCAAGTCCCCAAACCTAACCAAACTGTAATTTATTTAGTCTGTATGGATTTGTCTATGCCAGACATTTCATATTAATAGAATTATACAATGTGTAATCTTTTGTGAGTAGCTTCTTTCACTTAGCATAATGTTTGAAAGGTTCACACATGTTGTTACATCTGGGTATAGTCCATTTTGAGTTAATTTTTGTACATGGTAAGAGGTAAGGGTCCAACTTCATTCTTTTTATGTAGATATCTAGTTGTCCCAACACCATTTGTTGAAAAGGCTATTCTTTCCCTATTGAATGGTCTTGGCACTCTTGTTGAAAATGAATTGACCGTCGTCATATGGTTTTATTTCTGGACTCTCAGTTCTGTTCCATTGATATATATGCTTATGCTAGTACTATACTATCTCTATTATTTTAGCTTTGCAGTAAGTTTTGAAATTGGGAATAGTGGGTCCTCCAATTTTTTTAAAGATTATTTTGACTATTTTGAGCTCTTGCATTTTCATAAGAAGTTTAGGGTCAGGTGATAATTTCTGCACAAAGGCAGCTGGAATTTTGATAGGAATTACATTGATTTGGTAGATCAATTTGTGGAGTGTTGCCCTCATAACAATATTAAGTCTTCCAATCCGTGGAATGTTTTTCCATTTATTTAGATCTTAAAAATTTATTTAAACAATCTTTTGTAGTTTTCAGTGTACAAGTCTTGCCCCTCTCTTGTTAAATGTGCATCCCAGTATTTTATTGGTTTTTGATGCTATTTTAAATGGATTGTTTTCTTAATTTCATTTTCCTAATGTTCATTTTTAGTAATAGAAATACAATTGGCTTCTGAATATTGACCTTGTACTTTGAAACCTTTTTGAATGTGTTTATTAATTCTAATTTTTTTTTCTTTTCTGGATTCTTTAGGATTTTCCATGTATAAGATCATGTCATCTGCAAATGAAAATAAGTTTACTTTTTTTTTTCCCCATCTGGATGTCTTTATTTATTTTTCTTTTCTAATTATCTTGACTAGAACCTCCTGTACCATATTAAAAAAATGGCAAGAGTGGATATCCTCATCTTGTTCCTGAACTTAGGGGGAAGGCACTCAGTCTTTCACTATCAAGTATGTTGTTTGCTATAGGTTTTTCATAGATGTAATGTAGTAGTTTGAGGAAGTTCCCTTCTATTCCTAACTTTTTGAGTGGTTTTGTCATGGAAGGATATTGGATTTTGTAAAATGCATTCTTTGAGTTTATTGAGATGATTTGTATGGTATTTTGCCCTGTAGTCTTTTAGTATGCTGTTATTGCATTAATTGATTAGTTTTGGATGTTAAACTAATCTTACACTTCTGGGAGAAGTCTCACTTGGTCATGGTATATAATTTTTTTTTATGTGTTGTTAGTCTGTTTCCTAGTATTTTGTTTAGTATTTTTGCTTCTATATTCCTAAGGGATATTGGTCTGTAGTTTTTCTTCCTTGTAATATCTCTGTCTGTTATTGGTATCAGGGTAATAATACTGGCCTCATTGAAAATGAGTTGTGATTTTTTCCTTCTGGTTTTTGGAAGAATTTGTAAACAATTGGTATTAATTTTTCATTGAAAGTTTGGAAGAATTCACTAGTGAAGCCACCTTGGCTTGGTCTTTTCTTTGTGGTAAGTATTTTCATTACTAATTATATCTCTTGTTATACATCTATTCATATTTTCTCTCTCATCTTGAGTCAGTTTCAGTACTGTGTATCTTTCTAGAAATGTGTTCATTTCATCTAAATTATCTAATTGTTATCTAACTGTTGACTTACAGTTATTCATAGTATTGTAGTATAATCCTTTTTCTCTCTAAGGTCTGCTGTAGTGATGATTTTAGTAATTTGAGTCCTGTCTATGTATTTGTTTTTTAATAAATTTATTTATTTTTGGCTGCATGGGGTCTTCGTTGCTGTGCAAGGGCTTTCTCTAGTTGTGGCAAGCAGGGGCTACTCTTTGTTGTGGTGTGTGGGCTTCTCATTGTGGTGGCTTCTTTTGTTGTGGAGCACAGGCTCTAGGCACGCAGGCTTCAGTAGTTGTGGCATGCAGGCTCAGTAGTTGTGGCGCATGGGCTTAGTTGCTCCGCAGCATATGGGATCTTCCTGGACAAGGGCTTGAACCCATATCCCCTGTATTGGCAGGTGGATTCTTAACCACTGCACCACCAGGGAAGTCCCCTGTCTATGTATTTTTTTCTTCATTAGTTTAACTAAAGTTTTAAAAATTTTATCTTTTTGAAGAATCAGTTTTTGGTTTCATTGATTAGTTTTCTATTGTTTTCCTAGTTTCTATTTCATTTATTTCCACTTAGCTGTTGTCTTTTTTGGTATCCTTTCTTTTTTTTTTAACAACTTTACTGGAGTATTGCTTTACAGTAGTGTGTTAGTTTCTGCTGTATAACAAAATGAATCAGCTGTATATCCCCATATCTCCTCCCTCTTGCATCTCCCTCCCACCCTCCCTATCCCACCCCTCTAGGTGGACACAAAGCACCGAGCTAATCTCCCTGTGCTATGTAGCTGCTTCCCACTAGCTATCTGTTTTACATTTGGTAGTGTATATATGTCCCTGCCACTCTCTCACTTCGTCCCAGCTTACCCTTCCCCCTCCCTGTGTCCTCAAGTCCATTCTCTAAGTCTGTGTCTTGTCCCTAGGTTCTTCAGAAGCATTTTGTTTTGTTTTGTTTTAGATTCCATATATATGTGTTAGCATACAGTATTTATTTTTCTCTTTCTGACTTACTTCACTCTGTATGGCAGTCTCTAGTCCATCCACCTCACTACAAATAGCTCAATTTCGTTTCTTTTTATGGCTGAGTAATATTCCATTATATATATGTGCCACATCTTCTTTATCCATTCATCTGTCGATGGACACTTAGGTTGCTTCTATGTCCTGGCAATTGTAAATAGAGCTGCAGTGAACATTTTGGTACATGACTCTTATTGAATTATGGTTTTCTCAGGGTATATGCCCAGTAGTGGGATTGCTGGGTCATATGGTAATTCTATTTTCAGTTTTTCAAGGAACCTCCATACTGTTCTCCATAGTGACTGTATCACTTTACATTCCCTTGGTATCCTTTCTAATGCTTGCTTTGGGTTTAGTTTTCTCTTCTTTTTCTAGTTTGTTAAGATGTAAACTTAAGTTACTGATTTGAGATCTTTCTTTTTTTGTAATATAAACATTCACAGCTATAAATTTCTCTCTGAGAACTTCTTTAGTGATACATCATATGTTTGGGGATTTTGCATTTTCATTTTCCTATATCTTAAATGTTTTAAAATTTCCCTTGTTACCTCTTTGATCCATTGGTTATTCAGAAGTGTGCTGTTTAACTTCCACATGTTTATGAGTTTCTCAAATTTTCTTCTGTTATTGATTTATAGCTTAATTCCAGTGTTCTTGGAAAACATATTTTATATGATTTGAATCCCTTTGAATTTATTGTATTTTGTTCTATAGCTTATTATATAGTTTGTCTTAGAGAATTTCCTGTCTGTGCTTGAGAAGAACGTGTATTCTGCTTTTGCTTAGTGGTGTATTCTGTAGATGCCTGTTAGGTCTAGCTTGTTTATAGTTTTGTTTGTTTTCTACAACATAGTTGCTCTATTGGTTTTGAATTATAAGGTTATCTTGCAAGGACTTTGAACGCAAGTTGTCTTAAATTCTTTTTCAAGCTCAAGTGCTAAGACTGAGGGGCCATTATATGGTGACCAAAATTTGCATTGTGTGCCTATTTCCTAGTAAATACATAGTTCCTCTATAGCTGTTCTTCATAGCTCATATTGGGTTATATGCATAATCTTTGTGTGGTAGAGACTTATTTTACACTGGAGACGTTTTTAAAGAGAACCCAAAGATTTAGGTGTAATGCTTCCTTACAGATCTCCCCAGAAGTGAAATTCTTCTGCTGTAATCAGTATTGCTGAGGGGATAATTTTCAACTTTAGTGGCTATTTTCCTGTGTTTGGAGGACTGCTTTAAAACACATTTTAAATATTATGGAAATGAATGTCTTACTTTTTTTCCTTGGTAGAACGAAAGGGGTCTTGGTCAGAGAGGAGGAATTCTAGTCTGGTTGGCAGAAGATCACTTGAAAGGACAACAAGTGGAGATGATTCTTGTAACTTGACCAGCTTTCGACCTGCTACTCTCACAGTGACAAATTTTTTTAAGCAGGTATTGTTCTGTCATGGAGGAATTCTAGGGGGCTATTCGTACTTAAATTTCTTGTGATTTCAGAAAAATCATAATTTTCCATGTATTACCTGTACATGTAGTAATTGATTGTGATTTTAACAAGTTAAAAAAATTAAGAATAAAAATAAAAAATATAATAAAAAATAATATTATAGCTGTTTTTTCATCATTATATTTATTTAAATGTTGGCATTGATTAGTAATGCTTCCAAATCAATCATCCACATCTGTATCCTATTTCTTAATTTTAATATTTTAACTTTTCTTAAGCATTGATATTTTATGGATTTTCTTAGAGTAGGTGTGTGGTTATATCTGTCTTCCCCACTCAAGTTGTTTTTGATCTAACATACCACATTCATGGTATATAGAATAGAAATTTCAGGCTCTAGTAGTGCATTTTTGTGCTAAAATTATTTTTATAGGTGAGTTTATAGGTCCAAAAAGTTCTTGATCAAAGATACTGTGTTCTTTGCAAGTATATTTCCTGTACTTGAGTCAAATCAGTAGTTTTCAAGTGCTGGTCATGATCCAGTAATAGTAATGGAATAGTAATGGAAATTTAGTAGATAACACCCAGCTTAAAAAAAACAAACAAACCAGTAGAATAGAAAAATAATAGTGCATTGCACTTAGTGAAGTTAAATATTGCTTCAGTAGGCTTTTTCCCTCCAATTTTTGTGTGCATGCATACCTGTCCATATGTGCATACATGGTGTATGTGCTACTGGATTTTGATGTAAAATGAATTTTATACTCTGAATCAGGATCAGAAAATTTCGAAAGTCTGTCTAAAGTAACCAGAGGACCAGAACATTTTAAGGATGGAAGAAAATTTGTATTAGTGTGATAAACTGGAGAAGGGTACTATGCATGTATTTTGGAGCGGATTAAAGGAAAATGCTAAGTATTGCCTCAGAATTCCTCCTTCTGTGGTGTTATTCTAAATAAGAGGGGAAAATCCTGGCCTAGTGACACCTTATAACTTGAGAGGGCAAGGTGTTTAGGGCAGGATGTGTTATGATTTGACAGCTAGCTGTCTAGTATAATGCTACAGTTATATATCAGTAGCATTTACAGGCAGCTGCGCTGAGAGACTCAAATGGAAAATAAAGCAGGTGAGAAGGGTCTGAAGTGGTAAGGGTCTTTTTATTATGGATAATAGTGCAAGAAAGAATCTAGAAAAGGCCACAGTGTTACTTGGATGAGGTGATAGGCCACATTTAGCTATGGAAACAGGGCAGTAGATTTACTTGTTACAGTGACACAACCTTGTGGCTGTAACATTTCTCTCTCTCTTCGTCTTCAGCTGGTATATCACTTCTGCCACTATTTCCACAGCTTTTTTTTTTCTTCAGCATGTTTTATTATTGAACTAGTATTATAAACTTAAATCAGTAAGTCATCCATCCACCCACCCACCTGTTTATTCAACAAATTTTTTTTTTTTTTTGGCGGTAAGTGGGCCTCTCACTGCTGTGGCCTCTCCTGTCACGGAGCACAGGCTCCGGACGTGCAGGCCCAGCGGCCATGGCTCACGGGCCCAGCCACTCCGCAGCATGTGGGATCTTCCCAGACCGGGGCACGAACCCCTGTCCCCTGCATCGGCAGGCGGATTCCCAACCACTGCGCCACCAGGGAAGCCCTCAACAAATATTTTTTGAGCATTCATCATGTACTGAACACTGTTGGAGACTGGTAACTGGAAACTGGAACAAAGTGATTGTGAAAACTTAAAAAAGGATGATTGCTGGAAATATGGAGCAATGGAAAGCATTTACACTTGACTTTTGTACAGTTCTATAATTTTTTAACTATTAACATATATGATATTTATAAGTATTTTTAAATAGCTAGGATATTATGCATCAGGCAAGTGCATATTAAGTAAAAAGCAGAGTTTATAATTTTAATAAAGTAGAATTCAAGGTACAATTTCTCCTGAATGAGATACAGAAGGCAGGTTATTTATTTACTTATTTATTTGTTTGTTTGTTTGGCTGTGCCGGGTCTTAGTTGTGGCATGTGGGATCTTCTTTGCAGCATGCGGTATCTTTTGTGATGCACAGGCTCTTTGTTGCGGTGCGAACTTCTCTTTAGTTGTGGCGCACGAGCTCTAGAACGTGTAGGCTCAGTAGTTGCGGCATACGGACCTAGTTGCCCCATGGCGTGTGGGATCCTAGTTCCCCAACTAGGGATCGAACCCTTGTCCCCTGCATTGGAAGGTGGATTCTTAACCACTGGACCACCAAGGAAGTCCCCAGGTTTTTTTTTTTTTAAATGAGAGATTACTGTCCATGATTGGGATATAGTAATCAGGAGTGTTTATGTACAGATTTGAAATGTGTCAGGCCAAAATTATTGGAAATACATAGAGATTTAAAAACAAAAATTAAATCCATACATTAGTTTTAAGGACATTTGTTCTATTTGTTGACATGTATAGAAGTTATCTGTTGCTTCAGGAGTACATAGCAGTACATGCAGTGTGGAGGGGTGAGTGTCAGCTAGGCTTATTCACATGTTTGGCGATTGACTGGGGTCAACTGATCTAGACTGACTTCTGCTGGGAAAACTGAAATGATTCAGACCTTTTCCATGTGTCTCAGCTTCCACTCTTATACTCTAGCAGGCCAGCTTGGTCATGTTGTTATAGCAGTGACAGAAGTTCCAGAGAGGGGGCAAGCTTACTTACGCAAATGCTTTTCAAGTCTCTGTATCATGTTTGCTTACTGATTAGAACAAGTCTCGTGGCCAAGCCCAGGGGAAAGAACTGTGTCCCACCCAACAAAAGGCATGGAAACAGTCAGGGAGTAAAGAATGGAGGCCATTGATATAATCAGTTTAACAAGTGAAGTAGACAGAAATAATTGAATCTTGAGATAATTTGAATGTATTCTAAATAAGGACCATTTGAAGATCTGTATTCATTTCTGTACTCAAAAGGAGAGAATATGCTCTTTTAGTAACTGATGGAACATTTACAATAATTAATTGTATATTTAGATCACTGATAAAATCTTCTTGAAGTCAGATTCTCTAACTGTAACTCAGTAACACTAAAAACCATTTATAAAAGTATTGACAAAAATCTCCAAACACTTAGAAAATAAAAATCACTTTTTAAAATAATGGCATAAAAGAAGATCAGTTCTGTATTCTGTTTAGAATACAATTGTGAACAAATGAGATCTGGCTCAAGGTGAGCTCACAGTAATAAAGGAGGCTTAAGTATGTTTATTACCAAATAGGATAAAAAGACAGTATATGAATTATGCATTAAAAATAATAAGATGTCAAATGCAGGAGGTTTGGATGAATAAAATGTAAAGACTTTAGAATAAAAGAATAAAATCAATCTCTACCTATTTTAACTGTAAGAAAAAATATTACTTTAAATTGAGAATTCTTTGTTAATTGGATATGGTTCGGTTTTTTTGTCTCTTTTCCCCCATTGATTGAGGTCTTTTTAGAGTTTTCTTTCTGGTCTTATTATTGGGATAGTTGTCTTGTTTTTTTTAAGAGTAGTTTTTTGTTGTTACTTCTTTCTTTTCTTTTTCAAATGTAGCCAATGCTCTATATTTTGCATTTAAGAAATTTGGTGATATAAAGTTGAAAAGACAAATGAAAACTCAAGTGTAACAAATTTATGAGTGTCATATATATATATATATATATATATATACACATACATATATGTCTGTTTTCTGTCTATATTCTTGTTTTCTTCTCTTTATCTCCCTCTAACTTGCATCATTTTTTCTATATTTTAGAGTGCCGTGTAACCCCTTATAAACACAGATAATGGGCTGTAAATAAATCTATAAAATTTAAAAATAGATAGCAATATTATAGCTCAATACAACTTGAAAGCAAGAAGGAAGAAAATAGGTTAGCATATTTATTTTTAATCATAATTGTATTAATTTAATTTTACTTTTCATTCAGACTGAATTGAAGGAAGAAGGGCAGGATTATTAACAGGCAGTATAAACTTATTTCAATGTACTATATTTTTAAAATCTAATACTTTTTCCTCTATTTTTAAAATTAGGAAGGAGATCGCTTAAGTGATGAAGATCTATACAAATTCCTTGCTGATATGAGAAGGCCATCTTCTGTTTTACGGCGACTAAGACCTATTACAGGTATTTTAAGATTTTGTGTAAATGTGATGACAACTATTATCATCATTAATAATTGTATTTTTTATAATTATCTATTCCTTTTTCCAGTTATCTAGCCCATACATGTTTCTGTGCTCAAGACCTGTCAGCCTTCTTCATTTCATTATTCTGCTCTCATGTAGTCTAACAGTTTGGATGCAGGATTCAGTACCTTTGATAATTTGAGTACGGAAATGAGAATGATGAATAACATTGTGGCTTAAAATTATTTTCTAGAGGGAAAAAAATACATGTAATGGTAGATATTCAGAAATAGATTCATATTATGATCAGAGCAAACCATTCCAGAGTAAAACTATTTTGAAATCTACCAAATTTAAAGTAAATCATTTAATCTTCAAAATGGTTTTTTTCTTCTTTTTCCCCCTCTTCTTCCTTTCCATTCATTCATTCAGTAAGCATTTATTATTTTATGTCTTTATGTCTGTATTAGTAATTTGTAAGTTTGAGACTTGATAAGATGAAATAATTCAGAGATCTGAGATGATAGCAATTTTGTTTTCTTCCCAGACTTCTTGCAAAAATAGGATCTAAATCCTTCCAAAAATACTAATAGTGTGAAGTTATTATTTATTATGTTTACATTGTTTTTATAATGTATTTTTATATGCAGCTCAGCTGAAGATAGACATTTCTCCTGCACCTGAAAATCCCCATTATTGCCTAACACCAGAGCTGCTTCAAGTGAAGCTTTACCCTGACAGTAGAGTTAGACCTACCAGAGAAATTTTGGAGTTTCCTGCAAGGGATGTCTATGTTCCAAACACTACTTACAGGTAGCACATTTTAATTTTGGAGAATTCCGAAATAAGATACTATATATTCTAATATTAATAGAGAATGAAACTCTTCAAAAATCTTTTGTAGCTTTGTTATTCCATTTCTTCATGATTTTATTAATAGCTGTAATGTATTAAGCTATTGCTGTGCAAGAGGTATAATGTTAGTTACCTTACATACATTATCTTATTTAATGTTCATAGCTTGAAGTAGGTATTACCTTCATTTTAGAAGTGAGTAAACTGAGGGATAAGGAGGTTATACTTTACTGTGTTGGAGCTAGCATTTGAATTGTGGGTTGTTAGGTTAAAACATTTGAACTCTTAGTTACTGTATTTCCTCATGTGTTCTTATTAGCAGAATCTAGCATTACACATGAATCATATGTATGTGCCTGCACTATGTTCTAACAATAAACAATATCTGGTGATTCTACATTGCTCAGAGAATACTTGACACAAGGTTATTGGATAGGCTTTTAGGCCGAACCTGCATAACTCCAGGGGTACCATTTAGATATACTCTTTATAAATGAGGTTTCCTTTATTTGTGAATGCTGAGACCATGACTTGACATGTCTACTGGGATACCCAACAGGGCCGCTCAGACATAAGTTTCTGCCTAGACTTCCCCATCTTAATGTATTTCACCACCGTTTACCCAGTTCCTGAGGCCAAAAGTTTTGGAATCAAAATGATTTCTCTCCTTTTGTTATTCCTCATATTTACTCCTCCACGAAGTTTTGTAGGCTCTGCTTCAAAATGAATCCCAAATCCAATACTTTGTACCTCCTCCACCTTTAAAATTCTAGTCAAGTTACCATCCAGATCAGCACTGTCAAATAGAAATATAATGGGAACCACATTTGTAATGTAAAATTTTATAGTTGCTACATTAAAAAAAATAGAAACAAGTGAAATTAATCATGTTATTTAACCCAATATATCTAAAATAGTATTTTAACATGTAATAAATGTAAAAAATTCTTTTACTTTTCTTTCACTCCTGCTAAAAATCTTCAAAGTCTGGTGCGTATTTTACACTTAAAGCACATCTCAGTTCAGATGAGCCACATTTCAAATGGTCAATAGTCAGATGGGACTAGAGGCTAGAATATTGGACAGCTGCTGATCTCGAATTTTGTGTACCTTTTAAAATTTGATCTTATTTCTACCCCTGCCTCAGTCAATTCTCAGCGTTGTAGTCAGAGAGATTTTTAAAACATATAAATCAGATCATTTATTCCTCTGCCTAAAGCCCTCCAGTGGCTTCTATTATAAGCAGAACAAGAATGAATTTTTTTATAGTAGTCTATAAGACTATATGATCTGGCTCCTGCCTTTCTCTAACATATCTTACTAATCTCTGTCTTGCTCATTTTAGCCTCAGTGGCCTTTTTGTTCATCCTTGAACAAACAAAATTCTGCCTAAGATTTTTTGATTTATTTTCTTCTCTTTGCCTATTATGTTTTTCCCCAGATAGTCACATGACTTGATTCCTTATTCAGACATATATCTGCTTACAGGACATTCTTGTCACCCTAACTAAAAAGATCTGCTGCTTCCCTACTCTAGCTTTTTACCCCTCCTTGTATTTATCATTATCTGGCACTGTAATATGTAGTTATATGATCATCTTTTCTCTTTCTCATTAGAATGTAATTACTGTAAAGGGCAGGGACTTGTCTGTTTTGTTTACCACTTTATCTCCAGCATCTAGAATAGTGTACAAGCACATGGAGAGCACACAGTAAATACTTACTCAGTGAGTTAAGAAATAAGACATTGTACAGTGGTATGAATGGAATTTAGAGTCATGCAGATATGGGTGTGACTTCTGACTCCACTGTTTATTGTTTAAGTAACTTGTTTTAAGGTACCAATTTATTGGCACTCAGTTTTATTAATAAAATGTGAGATGATAATACCTGTCTTCTCTTGTGAGGGTACAGAGCGCAAAGCATTACACGTGATTGGCACATAGTGTGAGTAAAATTCCTGGAAGATAGGCTGAAGAAAATATATACTGCTTTTTCAAAAGAAACAGGTAATATAAGTATTCTCCTATAAATTATATATATAACTATTTAAAAGGACATGGAATAAAGAAGTGATCCAAGGTTTGTATTGAACAATTTAGAGGTTGTCAACTCTCTCTTATCTAGTACAGGAATCTCATCTAGAACATTCCTAACTTGTGTTTATCTGTCTTTCCTCTGCTTGGATTATTTCAGAGACAGGGAAAATGGAATTGGGGACTATGAGGGGTCTTTCCTTTCATTTTCCTACTTACCTTTGTTATTTATTTACATATTTATATTTTTTAAACAAATTATATGAATATACTTAAAGTTCACATAGTTCCATAAGGCTTAAAATTAAAAACAGAGGTCCTTCATCTTATTCCTACCAACTTTTCCCTATGCCGTTGTCTAATCTTTATTGTCAGTCACTAGTAACTCTTTTTGATCCTTCTTTTGGTATTTTACTCTTTGTTTCTAAATAGCATGTTCATGCTGCTATTTCTTGATTCTTTTCCAAGATTTAACTCTGATATCTCCTCCTTAAAAAAATACATATACTTGCATAAATCCAGAAAAAAAATATACTTGTCAGCTCTGTAAAGCTTCATATTATCAATTATTTCCTCTCTTGCACCTTCCTTGGTCCCTTTGCAACTAAATTATAAGTTAGTATAGCAGGGGAAGTTTTCTAGGCTCACTAGGCTTACTGTACAGTTGTCATCTTAGAGCCTATTCACCATTTTCCTAGAAATTCTGTTTGCATTTCTTTTGCAATGGAGTTCTTATCTCCTATATATTTTTTTCTTTCTTGGTTTACTCATTATACTGAGAGCCTTTAGTATCTTCCTGGATTAGGGTGTAGGAAAGTACCTGCACATATTATATGCTTGATAGAAGTTAGTCATTATTATTATCATTGGCTTTATTACATTACATTTACCCAATCGTTACACAACTTGAGAGAGATTGGTTTGAAAGCTTAAGGATACTGGGCTTTTGGGGTATAATTGGCTAAGAGAATGATTTTAAAAAGGAAGGTTATCAAAGTCACTAGTGGCCTTTTTTGTATTATTACTTGGGCCTTCAGTGTCCAGTGAGACCTGAATACCAAATCGTATAGGTTGCTTATTCTACTTAGAACTGTGAAAAAATTTTAGTCTCAGGCAGCTAATATTTTTTAGGAATTTATAATTTTTAAAAAACCTTTCACTTATCTAGAAAATCTAGCATAGGTAGAAATAATTTTAGAATGACAGAAGGAGATATACTCAGCAGATATCAGCTGACACACAGATATCATAAAATTTTACGTAAATTTCCATAAATATTTGCTGACTGAATTGTTGTATTGGATCACAATAATACTCTTCTAGCTCAGTTTGAATTCTTTCTACCTTCTGAGGCATGTTTCAAGGTATGTTTCAAGGTAAGCAGTGATTTCTGATAATACGTGTTAGTAGGCATTATGCAATCTATATGTGTACATTTTCCCAGTGAATGATGTTTAAAAAAGAAAGTAAAGTTGGCACAAGGACTCCTTTTAGTTTATATATAGCCATTATCTCTTTAACTCTGCACAGCAGCCTGCACAGAGCCAATACAATTATCCGTTTTATAGATGACAGAGCTGACATACTGTAGGGTTCAAATTTCTATCTGAAAAAACAGGAATTTAAGCATTTTTAGTGTGAGTTTTAAGAAAGTATTTGCACATTGTATTTATTTTTAGTAGTAAACTTGAGTGTACTTTAAAGGGTTTCAAGGGATAAAAAATATTAAAAAAATTATTGTCTGAGTAGAGGGAGAATGAATGGACGTGATTGACGCAAACATTTGACAAGTGAGAAATCATAGGGAGGACTGTATTCTGAAAGTGGCAGATCTCCTATTACTTAACACCTATTGCTTCCAATTTTTATAGTTATCAAATAATTTAGAAAAAACTAAAAGGATATGTATGTAAAAAATATATATTTTTTAGTTTAATTTTTTATGTTTTACATTAAAATATGCTTTTACAGATATTATTGAGATTTCTCTCTCTTTTTTAACGTTGTAATATTTTATTTCAAAAGAACCATTTAGTTTTCCTCTACACATGATTTTTTTTTTTAACATCTTTATTGGAGTATAATTGCTTTACAGTGGTGTGTTGGTTTCTGCTTTATAACAAAGTGAATCAGTTATACATATACATATGTCCCCATATCTCTTCCCTCTTTCTCAAAGAGATTTGTTTTAAAAAAATCTTTACTAAGCTATACCTAAAGTTGGAGATTTTCACATTCAAATAAAGTCTGTCTTTTTTTCCCCCACCACATGTGGTTGTTCACTTATTCTTTTAAAGTGTTAACACAGAAGGGACTTGATCTGTTCAAATCCTCTATAGGGGTAAATGAGAATGCACAGATACATGATAGTTTTGTTTTTTTTTTTTGCGGTACGTGGGCCTCTCACTGTTGTGGCCTCCTCCGTTGCGGAGCACAGGCTCCAGATGCGCAGGCTCAGTGGCCATGGCTCACGGGCCCAGCCGCTCTGCGGCATGTGGGATCTTCCCGGACCGGAGCACGAACCCGTGTCCCCTGCATTGGCAGGCGGACTCTCAACCACTCACCACCAGGGAAGCCCTACATGGTAGTTTTTAGCAATTAGGAACTGAATAACATATTTCTTATTGTGCAAAACAAGTGGAGATAATTTATATCAATTGCTTGCTTTATCAAGAAAATACTTATGTTATCACTCTATCTTAGAAGAAATGCTAGTGCAGTTGTTACATTAAGATAATCAAATAAAAAACTTTCTTACTCATGGAAAAAATTTTTTTTGTTGAATATCTGAAATCACTTGAAAGTTAGGTAGTAGATTGTGTGTAATGCTACTCATGTTCCAAATTTGTACTTGATGACCACTGTTGCACTTGAGTTAAAAGATCATGGTACATCTAATTAAGCAAATGCCCGTGTGTTTTATTGACATCCAGTTTTTAAGAGATATGTCGTAGAGCACGATATTCTTGGTGAGACTATTAAGAGTTAGTTTCTTTCCCCCAAATAGCCTTAGTTGTAATCACCTATTGAACTTTCATATCTTTGTTCTTCTTCCATTTCGTAGAAAGACCATATCCAGCAAATATGCTGTTACCAAGAATATAAGAATGAATACAGTGGTTCAGACTTGGTGACACTGAGAAACAAAATGAAAGGATGTGGTTCATTTTGATCCGGACCTTAGTTAGCAGTTAGTAATACACCCCCATTCATCTCTCAGTAATCCTTAGTAAACCTATATTATCTGTGACATTAACCTGATTATAGTTTTAAACTTTTTATAGTGGAAAATTACGAACATACACAAAAGTATATAGAATAGTACAATTAACCTCCATTGTCATTCTTATTTCATCTATTACCTGTTCCTTTTTTTCTGTAATACTTTAAAATGAAGCCTAGTCATCATATCATTTCACCAGTCAGTCCTTCAGTTATGTATTTCTAACAGATAAGAACTTAAAAAAAATTAGCCCCAATAACACTTGAAATGTTTTATAATTATAATTTATAATTATAAATGCTTTATAATTTTACCCTGTATCAGTTTTCTCCTGGGTAGTTTAATAAGTTTATTGTATAGTGATTGAATTTTTTCCCTAAAATTCTGTTTCTAGGAATAGCTTGGTCAATCAAAGTAAATGTGTACAGTTGGCCCTTCATATTAGCAGGTTCCACATCTGCAGATTCAAACAACTGAAGATTGAAAATATTTGGAAAAATAAATTCCAGAAAGATCTAAAAAGTAAAACTTGAATTTGCTGTGTACTGGCAACTATTCACATAGTGTTTGCATTGTATTAAGTATTAAAAGTAATCTAGAGATGATTTAAAATATGCGGGAGGATGTGCATAGGTTATATGCAAACACTTAACCATTTTATATAAGGTACTTGAGCATCCACGGATTTTGGTATCCTCAGTGGTCCTGAAACCACTCCCCTTGGATACCAAGGGAAGACTATACTACTTATGACATGAGAGCCATGTAATTCATGTTTCTTAAACCAGGTTATCATATGATGGTAGGTCTCCCTTCAGAGTTGGGGTTCTTAATACCATTTGGCAGTCTTGTGAATCCTTTGATTCTTGTTTGGGAATAATCTTTCTGAATGTATAAAATGAAATACATAGGATAACAAAGGAAATCAATTATATTAAATAACAATTATCAAGATTTTAAGTTGTGATATGTTTCTTTATTAATGAATTAAATAACAAGATCTAGCTGCAGGTCTAAAAACTACTGTATTCTCTAGGTAGTAATAAGCGTGAACAGTGTTTTAAGATGTCTGCAATAGTTGTGATATAAAGTCATGTATGATTTCTATTAATGACAAAGTCTCATGTATTGCTAATACTGGTATAGTTAGTTTCCTGCATTCAAAATTTAAGGAAGTGTAAATTTCAGTGAAAATTAAGGAGTATTTTTTTTTCCCTTCAAGTTTTCGGTTCTCTGCTTTAGAGAGTATTGGTCTTTGTTTTTATTTTTAGTTTTCATAGATGTCACAAACTATTGCCATACTCCACTGTTTTGGTTTTGCCCTAGATATAGCACTCTGGCTTTTATACTATTTAATTGGTCCTAGTTTATTTTAACTACAAAAATTCTTGATTTGAGAGGTCTGTTCTCTAACATTTTAACATAGCCACCCAGGAGTTTTTAACTAGGGGCTTGAACATGGTGGAGTGTTATCTCAGACTCCAAGGGAAGGAGTAAAATTCCAGAAACAGCAGCAGAATGTGAGGAGAGCACTTTTGTTCCCCTGTCCTGAGAGTTAGAGTATTTTCTGTTAGGAAGCATTTGTACGGAGTATTTACTTAAAGAGATGTGAATAGTGATACCCAAGATCCAGTTTTTGCAAGTATATACATTTGTTTAGAACTTTGTAGTTCATACAGCCATTCAAATACAGTAT
The DNA here is from genome assembly GCF_008692025.1 of Phocoena sinus. Taxonomy (NCBI): domain Eukaryota; kingdom Metazoa; phylum Chordata; class Mammalia; order Artiodactyla; family Phocoenidae; genus Phocoena; species Phocoena sinus. The sequence continues at coordinate 53,943,264 of NC_045763.1, read as the reverse complement.
CTTACTTGATAATTACAGGTCCATGAAGTAGATTTGACAGAGTTATTATTATTCCCATATATATGGGATATGGAAACTGAGGCTTAGTTGCCTATTTGAAGATAAACAGAGCCTTACATCTTTAAAGATACAGGTTATTGCTTTGTCAAATAAATGTAATCATTTTGTTAGATGTATGATTGTTCTTGGGATTAAACATATGAATTTAGGAAAACAGTTTTTATATTTGAGATGGAATCTCTGATTTTATATTTTCTAAAATGTCATTGAAACCTCATTTTATAAAGGCTTATTAGGGGGATTGTTAATCCTATTTTCATGACCTTGAACTGCTCATTTCACACCAATTGAGTAATTTTGCCCTATTTGATTTGCCATGAAAACACTTTGGACTTTGATAAAAGGGCCAGCATTTGATCACTTTGTAGTACATGCATAAGTGCAATGTTTGTGGTTGTTAGTTATGGGAGAAAAACAAAAGGACATTTGATTATTCTGTAACAGAATGTGGAATATGTAACAATACATATTTGGAATAGGTTTTATAAGGAGGTAAATAGTAGATACTCAAATACTGATTAATGAATACATTTTTGATTAATGAATGAGTTAATTGATTTCCATGAGTTATTAGGAAGAAAAGATACAAGCGTGAAAACATGCTGATTCTAGGATGGCAGGATTTAAATAGATTATACTACAGTAGGTAACTCCTACATGAGAAATGTATATACTTTCAGTAAAATTCACACTAGTTCAGAGTAAACTCTTGGTATAGAAATTCTGTAGGAATTCACTAAAATCAAGTAGATTGACTATCTTTGGTGCTGTTGGGGTTTTTATTACTATTTTCCACTATTTTTAGTGTTATGATTTGCCAGATTTATTTTTCTGTCTTGTCTTTACTTGTAAAGTGCCAATTGAAGGGGTCCAGACAGTAATGCTGCAAGGTTTCAGAGGAAGGGCCTCCATTTACTAGGATACTTGTGGAATAAGTGAGATCCTCTGTGCTACCCTTGAAGTATAAATAGCATCTAGCCAAGCAGAAAGGTGTGGAGAGGTATTCTAGGAAAATGGAACGGCATTAGGAAAGTATACAGGGGATGTTTCAAAGTGAATAATTTTAATTAGATCTGAGGGTTTGTGTTGGGCAGGAAATGGTTAAAGAAGTATTTTGGCGTCAGATTATAGAAATCCTTGAACACCTGGAAGAGATTTGGATTTTGCTTTGTAGGCTTATGCTCTTGTAATTGGGGTACACATTCTTGTGAGGGCACAGCTAAACGAGATATGCAAGTCATGGTAGAGGAGAGGTGGTACACAAAGTTAATTGCAAAGCCAAAGATGCCTCCTGGGTTCTAAGCTTTTATGAGTGGAAGCATGGTAGTGCCATTAATATATATAAAGAAATAAGGCATGGACATATATACACTACCAAACGTAAGGTAGATAGCTAGTGGGAAGCAGCCGCATAGTACAGGGAGATCAGCTCAGTGCTTTGTGACCAGCTGGAGGGATGGGATAGGGAGGGTGGGAGAGAGGGAGATGCAAGAGGGAAGAGATATGGGAACATATGTGTATGTATAACTAATTCACTTTGTTATAAAGCAGAAACTAACACACCATTGTAAAGCAATTATACTCCAATAAAGATGTAAAAAAAAGAGAGAGAAATAAGGAGGAGAGTGTGAAAAGGTAAAAGGGAGAACCAGCAGAGGCTGTAAGGTATTGATGAATTTGTTATTTGATAAATTGAGTTTGAAGAGGCTATAGGATATCAGAAGGAGAAATGGCAGGTAGGCAATGGAAGAAGGGGAACTGGAGAGAGATCTGGGAGTAATATGTAGATTTGGGAACTTTATTCATGGAAAAAGATGAGTCCATGAGAGTAGATAGAATTTCTGAGGGTCAGAGTAGAAGAGATGACTGAATATTGTCCATTGGTCCACAATGCTTAAGACTAGGATGGATTAGGGCTTTAAAGATGGGTTCAAGTTGGAGATAATCCTTGGAGAGTATAGTAGTATTGTGGAAGCAAAATGAAGGTCAAGTTTGAGAAAAGAATATTGTTATTAGTAAGTAGTAGAGAAACCAAAGGGAATGTGGTCTAAGAGGTCACTAGATTTGACAGTTGTGTTAGTGGGACAATTAGAACACTTTTGGCAAACTAGTGAGGACAGAAGGACACAATTTTGTGAACCATAAAGAAAAAAAATCCTTTTTCTTTCTCTACCAGAATTCTCTCTCAATCTGAGCTTTATATACAGAAAAAAACTCACTTAATGTTCCTAAATGGAACAAAATGAAACATATTGTGTGAGAATTATAAAAAATTGGAAAACAGAGACAAAAATTGGTATATTAAATAATGCATTATTTTGCATTTGAAAGCTTCCTATTTTAAGCCATTTTGGCATTCTCGCTCTAAAAAGTCAATTTGGACAGCTTGAATGTGGTTCTGAAAAAAAGAAAACCTACTCTTGCCTTTATTCTTTTGTATTTTTTGGAACAAAATATTTATGTAGGATCCACATAGATCATCCATATTTGCATGTATCATACAGTAAAAATATATATGACATATATTGGATAATTTAACATACAGAATGCTGAATATTTATTGACTAATGTGAGTCACTGTATAGCTTGGGCACTAACCTTTAAAAATTGGATTTAATTCAAGACTTTATTTCTCCTTGGTAGTTTCTTTAAAAACGTATTTAAAAATAAATACTGACAAGTGATACTATGGTCAAAATATCCTCTAATAATTCTTGAGGATTTAGAATTATTTAAATTAGAAATAACATAATCATACTTCTATTGGATGTCAATAAAAACTGCAAGAATTGGACTTCCCCTGACTCCATGCCTCCACTACAGAGGGCACGGGTTTGATGCCTGGTCGGGGAACTAAGATTCTGCATGCTTTGGCACAGCCAAAAAAAAAAAGCTACAAGGTTTAAAATTTCTATAATTTAGGGGACTGAGTCTTTATTGAATTTGGAAACATACATGAACATCTCTCAGACTATTTAAACATTTAGTTACTTGTTATGATTCTTAATTGTTTGAAAACCTACACATAAGTATTAGACTCACACTGTGTTCAGGGGGAATAAATGATAAAACTTTAACTTGATGCCACCAATACATTCATTCTTATTGTATTCTGACAAGATCCCTTTAAAATTATTTGTTTTCACAATATTAAGTGTTAAAATATGTATACAGTACAGATAAGTTAACAAACAAGTTAAGCTACAGCAGTACTTGATATTTAAAGTCAATATGACTTAGCAGTTATGATCTACTGTATATAAGACTGTGAATCTATTTCAGTACAGTATTTCATCCTGCTTCATTTGGCTTCATAAACAAAGCATACCAAACATTTACTCCAAATTATTTTGTAGCAAAATGAAGTATCAGTTTTAAGATTCATATTATCAATTTTCACATGTACTCTGAACTGACTGAATTTTAGTTTTGAAATTAATATTACAGCATTTAAGAAATGTACAGTTATTAGTCCTTTATAGTTATTCAAGTTTAGAATTTTAGCAAGAAAAGTAGTTTTTAAACTGAGGAAGTTGTAAAATTAGCTCACATGATGACTTTGAAAATAAAAGTCTCTTTGTAAGTTTTTTATTTAGAAAGGTTATTTGAAAATTCACCCATTGGTTACAATTCAGATTGTGACCATCTAAAATTGATTCGCACATCACAAAATATATGAATAAATGATCATAAGAATTTTGATTGAGAAAGGTAAATGGTGTTCTTTGAGGTGATGTGATGATATGTTTACTATTAAGTTGGTAGTGGCTTTAATATAAAGAATTTATTTCTAAAGCCTTCTATTAGGGATTTAATACCAGATTTTTAAACCACAGTAATTTCGGATGAGTTTAATGTTTAATTTATTGGCTTTTTAAATTGCCTCAGTTCATTCAGAATTTTCTGAATCTGTTGGGCGGATCAACATTTTGGTTGATTTGATAGAGTATAACCTTCCATTTTGAGACTTCCAGCATATTCCTCTTCTCCTCTCTGGCTTAGTCTTTGCTTTTGGCTTGTTATATTTACCATTTAGGTTGTTTTCCCCACATACATCATGGCACCACCAACCTCCTAAAAAGGATAGATACGCAGATTAATAGATACAAACTCATACGTAGTTACTGTTATTATATTTCTCCAGTGAGTATATCTTCATTTCTTATAACAGTGTTGTATACATATATTCCAATTTAAAATAATTTATACAAGTCTCATATACCTGACCAAAAATAAAATATCTGAGAAAGGTTAGAGGTAAAATACGTACTCAAACTAGAATCAAGTTAACACTTACGTTGAGACGTTTACCTATAGAGAAAATGTTTATATTGGATTCAGATTTTAAAGAATTGTCTGACATTGAAAGATATTAGCTATTACTTTGGGAAGATATTTTGAAACTTTGAAAATAAAATATTTATATTAGGAACAGTTTACCTGAATTACTTTCTGGACAATTGAAGTGTCCTTTTGCTTTGTGATCCCAAGTAGAAAACATCAAATCTTTGTGTTCCGGGAGTGCGTTGGGGACATTGCCAGCAATCTCAACTAGATGTAGTGTATAGTTGGTTTCATGATCTCCCAGGTGAAAAGAATATTCAATATAATGCTTGTTGTCTTTCCAATCTTCTAGCTCAATTCGTAAGATATATTTAGATTGCTTTACTAGGGAGTATATCTTCTCTAGACCCAACCAAAACTCTCCTGAAAAGAAAAGTTGTAAAAATCTGTGGATTGTTAACTGCAGATTAGGCAGCAACTATTTTTTTTGAGAGTGTTCTTTTTTTCTTTGGTGTAAGTAGATTAGATGTTTTAGTCTTGAATCCCTTGGTTATTTTAGAGTCTCGTAAAATATTTCTTTTTAAAACAATGTTATTCAAGATAGTTATGTTAAAATAGTAATAGGTGTTAAAATACAACAAGTGTTAAAATAGTAATAGGCCTACCTAAAGTCTGATTATCCTTTCTGAAATGGATATTATCAGGCATATTTCACAGGTGAAACGTGTTAGACTATTATAAGTACTTTTAGGGCTAGTCATTGGTAAAATATCTAACTTCTGGGTCCTTATATGTACTGGCTTTACTGTCAGCTGTTTATTAATATGAATATACTATCAAGAGATTTGTTAAGTATTTCCAGAGACTTGTATAATAATGTAATTTTCCTCAAATATAATCTTGGCCTTTGATATTTGCTTGATATATACGTTTTCTTTGTAGAAAAAGAAGGAAATAAATTAAAAAAACATTTTAAATTAAAAAGCATAATTTTTAATAACTTCTCTATAATTAAAAATTTTATTTGGAATTAAAAATATAACATATTGTAAATACAAATAGATATCTCTGATTATCACAATTACTCTCTAATTATCCCTTTTATTAAAGCATTTAAGGAAAAATGTCAAAATTTCCTTACTGCTGTTGAATTTGTAGATTTCATTTTAAGAATTGCAAAATACAAATGGCTTACTTTCTTGTAGAAATAAGTGAGTACTCTAGATTCTCTCAGAAGAAGATTTGGAGCTACAAAACATATCACTGATTCTACCTTTTAGTTAGGGATTTAACTGGTAGTTTGAATACAGAATTGTTTAAATGATCAAGTAGTACTGAATGTTTAAAAATTCGATATAATAATGGATGTTATCCACTTTATTAATGAGTACATGTACATCACTCATGGATTTTTATAATATGCTTTTTGGATTTTAAACCTCTGTCATTTATTTTTATTTTGCTTATTTTGTTTTTTACCTTATTTTGTGGTCAAAATATAACAATTTTCATTGAATTAAACTAAATTTATTTTAAACCACACATTGTATAGTATACATTTATCATATTTAAATAATTGAAACCTAAACATTTTGTACTGTACATCTGACAGCTTCCTTGTGCCTTCCAACTTCCAAATAGTTAATATCTAAAATGTTAATAAGAAAGTAGAATGACCAGTGATAAGGATGGTTTTCTTTGTAGTCCATTCATAGCATTTAGCACTTATTTGAAGCACTTAGCCCTTAATCAGATTTATCTTTGATAATTATAATTATGATAATTAGAAGCCATCCAATTAAATTGTGATAAGTATACATAGAACAGACATGTAATTGTGAAAAGTATAATTCAAATAAAGACACTTGTAATAAGTTCAGTACTTACAAATGTGTAGTGATTTGTTAATAATTTATATGAAGGCTGGGAGTGTTCCTCATTCATTGTATTTCTAATGCCCAGTCTGTAATAGGCTCTTAATAAATATTTTTAAGTTAACCAGTGAATGAAGTCAGCTTACCATCAAGCCTCCCAAAACCATATTTGTAGTTTTCCCAAGTTTCATTGAAGTTTTGTGATCCATCTATTCGGTGTTGAATTAATGTCCATGAACTACCTGAATATAATGAACAGATTGTTTATTTTCAGTAGACTGATGCTGATAGTTGTAACAAAATGCGGTTTTCTGTTTGGTTTTAATTGGTGGCTGTACAAGGTAGTTATTAATGTTGTTATGGTAATAACATTTTATTATTTATTATGAGCCCAAGAAGTTAAGTGAAGGGCAACTAATGAATTTGTCTTAATAAACTTATTGACAAAGGTCATTTTAGATTATTTTATAGAAAAAGATGGAGAATATTGAGCAAATGCCTGATTAAATACATAAACAAGACAAATATAAGTACTAGATCTGTATAACTACTTGTGTTATATATATTTCATTTTATATGTATTCAGAACAAAAATAACAGGATTAGCCTTACTAATAGGTAGTGAGTAACCTGAGCTAGCTACTGTCTAGTTTCTCTTAGGCTCGTTTTACCTGAGGTAACATCACAGTAGACGTTGAAAACTTGAGAGTTGCTGGGTCTAATGGAATAGATGCCACTTGTATGTTCACCTCTATTATAAATGATGGTACAATCAGCAGGAATGTCTAGAATCAACAAAATGTTATTATGTAAGATACAGTAATAAAGAATGATATCTTTAGAGCTTGAGATTTTACTTGACATTTTATGGAATTGTGGTGACTGTAGCCTTCAGTCTTTTTCAGTAATGTGTTATTGAAAAGGTACTTTATGCTAAAGCATTTTTATTAGATGGCATATTATACAAAGAATATCAAAATAGTTATTACCAAACTGATTTATTTTTAAGAAAAGTGACAAAATTAGAATTTTAAACACTTTTTCCCCTTAGATCTAGGAAAGACATAAATAAAATACCACATATGAGATGTTAGTATAGTGCTTGGTGCATAGCAGGTAGTCAACAGATACATGAGGAAAGAGTGAACGTACATAGAGGAAACTAACAGAGAACTTTTTTCCTTTATGAATTACATTAAAAATAAATGTGTTTTCAAACTATATCATTTTTTTAAAGCTTGGGTAGGAATGGAGACTTTGTTCCCCCTCTTTTTTGTTTTTCTTATGGAAAGTAGAAACATTGAAGAGAATGCCATAATCTTTTCATCTGTATTCAACAGTTGTTAACATTTTGCCGTATTTGCTTTATAAACACAAATACATACAAATATGTATTTTGCTGTGCTATTTGAAAGGAATTTGCAAACATCATGCCCCTTAACCCGTTAGATATTTTGGCATCCATCTCTTAAACATGAGATTATTCTCTTACATAACTATAATACCATCATTACATCTAAGAAAATTAATAATAATTTTATATTATCTAATATCAAGTCTATATTTATATTTCCCTGATTGTCTTAAGAATGTTTTACAGGGTTTAAAAAAATCACCAGGATCCAATTTAGGTTGACACGTTATATTTGTTGGATTTATCTCTTTATTCTCTTTTAGTTAGTCTAGAACAGGCCCTGAGAATAGAGATTTTTGATGGAAATGTCAAAGAAGAAAAATTTGATGATATTAGTTTCAAGAAGGAAACCCACCAAATTATCTTACCATCATGTTCTACATTTTTTGTTTCATTCAAGTGAAGAGAGGGAGTAGTTCTTGGTGCTCTTGGTTTAGAAGAAAGAGAATTTTCTGTGGATTCTTGAACACCAGTTCTTCTTAACTGATAAAAGAATATAAATCTACTTTTAAAAATGGTACTGAATATACAGTTAGGGGAAATCTGAGTTCATAATATGTTATTGTTTTCGATGTTAAGAGGGATAAGCAATGCTATACATATTATACAGACTTGCTGTTCTCAAAATATTTAATCAGGCACATAAAGAGTTCAAAAAAATAGAGAAAGACAAGGCAAAAAACAGCAATTGATCAAAAAACAGTAAGATCAAAGGCAGAGACTTTACTTAGAATATTTTAATATGTTCTATTTATTTATATGAATGTAATATATATTCTGTTCAGTGACACAGGCAGATTTTAAATTTCATAATTCTCAGTTGTAGGTCTTAAGACCTAGCACATAATTTGAACAAGGCTGCTTTCTTGATAGTTTTTGACATGTAATCATATCTGTAAAGGTAACAAATAGGCAGTTTTATTTGTGTACTTTCAATATATTCAATATTTCATTGTATGTTGTGCTGGGTTTGCAGTTTATTGACCGATAGCTTTTCTTATTGATGGGTTGAGAAGAGCAGAGTACGTAATGTGTTATTAGTGTTAGTTTTTTGAAGTCAGCATAAATGGCATTTCCTAGGATATACTACATAAAGATCCATTGTAAAGTTCACTTACTGGATGTTAGTCTTTTCTACTAAGTAACTGTGATCTTATAGTAACTTAACTTTACAGTTTTGGTTTCTTAATTTAAATTTGAATAAGTTGGGTCAGATGATTTAAGCCTTCTTCCAACTTAGAATTCATTGTTGAATTCTTCATACATTTTATTATTAGACAGGATGTATATTATTTTATAATAGTGACATTTTGCTTTTGTGAGCAGGTTCATTTACTCATAATAAAAGATACAGGAAAAGAATTAGAAAAATAACATATAGTAAGAAGGCAATTATGGAAATCAAAACTAGCTGGCAAAAACCCCTTTTCAGACAGTTAGCAAAAATAACCTACTGAAATTATGAGTCATAAAATTACTGAAACATAATGTGTTTGTTTGGTGGAAATTGGTAATATTTGTTTTATAGTTCTTGGCGTCTATTTTTTTTTTTACACTAGTTTCTTCAGGTCTGTATTATTTTTGAAACTCTTGAACAGCTGTTTAGTAGTATTATTACTAATTAATATTTTTGAACGATAGTACTGTTTATTGGAAATCTTAGATTTTGGCATAGCTTTATTCCAAACACGTACCTACCTTGCTCACCTAGTCAGTTATTTACATTGTAGATTAATTATATTGTTGGGTATTAAACTTTAATTATTAGACATATAGCTTCCAATAATAATATTAATCATAGTAAGTTTTTATTGACTTCCTTGTGCTAAATGTGACATTACGTTTATTAACATGTATTTATTAAGTGCCTACTATGTGTCAGACAGAGTTCTATATTTTGGAGCTATAGCAATTTTAAAAAATAGAAGAAACTTTCTGTACTTATGGAGCTTACATTCTAGTGCAGGGACAGACAAGATAAATAACTCAAATATGTATTATGTTAAATAGGGATAAGTGTTCAGGAAGAAAAGAGAGTAATGAAGGAGGTAGCAGGTTTCAAGCATGGGTGTAGGGGATTATAATTTCTTTCTTTTTTTTTTTTCTTGTTGAGTTTTTGTCTAGTTCGTTTATTAGAATGTACATAAATATCTACATTGAATGGAATTAAACATGAATATGGGATCATGGTGTAGAGGACAGGTCACTGACCTAGGAGTTAGCCCATCTGTGTTCTGACCCAGCTCTGACACATGACTGCGAATATTCCAGTTTGTCTAGAGTATAAGGTGGATTGGGAGGTAAGGCAAGAGGCCAAATAGGTAAGAAGGAAAGAATAGGTGGCACCTGGGGGATTATAATTTATGATTAAGTTATCTGGGAAGGCTTCTTTGAGAAATTTGTATTTGAGAAAGACCTAAAGTGAGTAAGAGTGGGCCCATGCAGATACCAGGGTGAAGAGCATTTCAGACAGAGAGCAACAAGGGCAAAGACCCTGAGATAGCAGCCTGTTTGATGTGTTTGTGTAACAGTAAAAAGGCCAGTATGACTAGAGTACAGGAGATGAAGTCAGTGAGATGATTAAGAGTCATCTGGGTTTTATGGGCCAATACGAGAGAGACCGGAAGCCATTGTGCGGTGTTGAACAAAGAGAGAGAGAGTCTAATTTAAATTTTAACTGAATCTCTTTGGCTGCTATATTGAGGATGTACTTGGCATGAATTAATTCTTTTTTTCTCACAACAGTCCTGTAAGACAGATTCTTTTATTATCTACATAGAGTACATTAGGAAACTGATAAGGGGTTAAGTAATTTATTCAAGGTCACACAAAAGTTTTGGAGCCAAAATTCAACCCCGGGTAGTGTATTAGCTTCAGAGCCTGCAAACCTAATGATCATACTGAGGTGATCCTTTTATTCACTATCCAACTATAATTATTTTAAATAATTTTAGGGTCCAGCGTTTTCATGGACCTAAATTTTATGTAAAAGATTGGACATACTATTAAAATATTGACTTACCTGATTTTCAATTTCTTTTATTTGACTGTGCTGTTGATTTAATTGTCTGTATTGTTCTTCCACGATCTGAAGAAGATCTTTGATGCTATTATCTTGCTGTTCTACAAATGTCTGGACATAGATTATAGGTTGGTTAGAAGTTTCTTTCTTTTTTGTTAAATTAGACTTTTTAATTTCCTATAACACTATCACAATCTAATTTTTTAAACTAATACTGGATTAGAAAAATGATATTGGTAAACCTTTTCCCCTTGTATTCTTCTTTCACATAGTACATACTTGAGTTTTATTTAAAATGTACCATCTCTAAAAGCTGATTTCCTGAACTTTAAACTACTTCAATTAAATGAAAAAAAAACAGTATTTTAATATCTTTTCCATTAACTGTATTACTTTTATACATTTTAAAGATGGGAGAATAGTTACACAAGTTATATTCCTTTAGCTTTTTACTTGCCTCCAGTAATTTGCAATAGTATAATAATTTAGTGTTCTAAATTTCATTGCTTAACTGTCTTGTAATTTTCATCTGAAATGCAAAGTTTAGTTATTTTCATAAATAATATTAGGGAAACAAAAACCAACTTGAAATTATAATGGGAAAATTTATTTCCTGGAGTCTTTTTTTCATGAGAAAAATATAGTGTTTCAACAGTTCAACAAAGTATTTCAAGTAGCATGTTTTAGAATATTTTTTTAAAAAGATCCACATTGAAAACATAATCATGAACCCTCTTTGTTTTATACTTACTTTGAGTGAAGTTATTTCCGGGTGTTCCTGAATTTCAGGTTGATTTTTAATTAAATTGGTTAATTGGTCCTCCAGGTATCTCACTTTTTGTTGAAGTAGAATTTTTTCTTCAAGGAGACTTTCAAGTTTTGAGTTGAGTTCAAGTGACATGTTCTTTACTTCTTCATTTTTGACTTGCAGTCTGGATGTAGTTCTTCTAAGTTCCTTTTCTTCTTCTTTGATTTCATTGGTTTGCAGTGATAAGTCATAAAAAGACTGATCAAATATGTTGAGTTTTTGAAATATGTCATTAATTTGGCCCTTAGTCTTATGAACAAAGTCTTTAAGACCATGTCCTAACTGAAGTAGGCCATTGGCTAAAATTTTTACATCATCTAACATAGCAAATCTTGATTTTGGCTCTGGAGATACAGAATCAAATGATGGATAATCTTGGTCAATTCTGGAAGAAATAACTAGAGGAGCAATAAAAAGAAAGAGCTTAATAGTGTACATTTTTATCCTAATTATTCCCTTTAAAACGATTTGGAATTCGTTTTTTTTCCTGCAAGCATACCTAGACTTCTGAACTCTCTATATAACACTATTTGCCACATAAACAGTAAGGTTGGCAGGTGAATATAGTTAATCATTAAGCTGTTTAAACTTGTATGAATGTAACCTTCCACATTGAGTTAGATCAATGCTAAATGAAGTCAAAGAAATGAACAAAGAATTTAATAGGTCATTTAAAATGGTTATTGTATTTAATTTTGCTGTATTATAAACTGCACTTTCAGTGTTATGAGATCTACCTGTTTTTAAAAGCTCATTTTAATTTATCACGATTTTTAAAGAGATTTACAGGTAAATACCAAATTCTTTTGACTGATAAATTCATCATTAAAGTTGAGGAAAAATTAATGAATTAAGTATACATTTCCCAAATTGTATTTTAGTTTTTTTTGGAAACAGTGATTGATTAAAAAAGAATGCCTTCTCTGTGAAGCCCTCCTCCACATCTGCAGGTGGTGTTAATGCTGCATTCCCATGGTACTCTGTATAAGCTAACATATGATTATATATTCCTTATTATTTGTCATTGTAATTATTTGTTAGTATATCTTTTTGCTTCAGATAATCTATCTAAATCATATTTGTATATTATCACAAAATCCCATACATTAAAATACATTTCATCCTTTTTCTCTGTTATAGTCTATGTCTCTATGTTCTAGCCTCCTCTTTTCCGTGTGCCCACTGTAAGACCAATAGATTATGTGGTTTTCTAAGGTCAACCAGAATTAAATATTGGGTTGACCAAAAGAAAGGTTTGTTCATTTTTTTCCATAAGATGGCTCTAGTAGTGCTTAGTTGTCTTTAACTTCATTCAAAACAATTTTGTTAGATTGTATGTGATAGCTGTCATATCAGTGTGCATTTAAAAAAAGACTTACAAAATTGGTGAATTTTTGTGTAGCCATTTTAATATTGAAGATGGAAGAAAAAGCAACATTTTGGCATATTATGCTTCATTATTTCAAGAAAGGTAAAAATGCAGCTGAAATGCATAAAAAGACTTGTGCAGTGTATGGAGAAGGTGCTGTGACTGATTGAACATGTCAAAAGTAGTTTGCGAAGTTTTGTGCTGGAGATTTCTCACTGGACGATGCTGCACTGTCGGGTAGACCAGTTGAAGTTGGTAGCGATCAAATCGAGACATTAACTGAGAACAATCAACCTTATACCACACGGGAGACAGCCAACATAGGCAAAACATCCAAATCAAGCGTTGAAAATCATTTGCACCGGTTTTGTTATGTTCATTGCTTTGATGTTTGGGTTCCACATAAGTTAAGTGAAAAAACAACCTTCTTGACTGTATTTCTGCATGTGCTTCTCTACTGAAACGTAATGGAAATGTTCCGTATTTAAAACGAATTGTGATGGGCAATGAAAAGTGGATACTGTACAATAATGTGGAACGGAAGAGATCATGGGACAAGCGAAATAAACCACTACCAACCACAGCAAAGGCTGGTCTTCATCCAAAGAAGGTGATGTTGTGTGTATGGTGGGATTGGAAGGGAATCCTCTATTATGAGCTCCTTCCAGAAAACCAAACGATTAACTCCAGCAAGTACTGCTCCCAGTTAGACCAACTGAAAGCAGCACTCAACAAAAAGCATCCAGAATTAGTCAACAGAAAACGCATAATCTTCCATCAGGATAATGCAAGACTGTATGTTTCTTTGATGACCAGGCAAAAACTGTTAAGCTTGGCTGGGGGGTTCTGATTCATCCACCGTGTTCACCAGACATTGCACCTTCGGATTTCCATTTATTTCGGTCTTTACAGAATTCTCTTAATGGAAAAAATTTCAATCCCCTGGAAGAGTGTAAAGGGCACCTGGAACAGTTCTTCACTCAAAAAGGTAAAAAGTTGGGAAGATGGAATTATGAAGTTACCTAAAAATGGCAGAAGGTAGTGGAACAAAAGAGTGAATACATTGTTCAATAAAGTTCTTGGTGAAAATGAAGAATGTGTCTTTTATTTTTTTTTATGAACCAAAGGCACTTTTTGGCCAACCCAATACTTACAATGTCAGAAACTATTTGCCCATTATAAGTTTTTCTAAAGTTTGTGTGCTTGGTAACAATATTCATGATCTAAATTTAACAAAACCAAAAAATTAATAGTATGATTAAAAATAATGTTCCCCTGTGCTTCTAACTTAGTGTTAAAAGGAAAACTACTAAATGTTTCAGTTAAATTATAAGTGATTATTTTTCTTGAGTGTTCATATTAAGAACTATTTTTGAGAAAATAATAAATACTTTTAAAATGCCTTATCTTGACAAATTAATATAGTAAAATTGTTAAGAGTGTGGTCTTTGGAATCAGATTATGGTCTGGTCCAGAAGCCAGATCTAGCTATCCTGCCTTAGATAAGTTACTTAACCTTCCCACACCTCAGTCTCCTCTTCTGTAAGTTGGGTATTTTTTTTTAGCACATACTTAAGGAGAAGCAAAAGAAGTAATATGTGTAAAGTACTTAGAACAGTGTCTGGCAAATAGGAAGTACTCAAAATGTTAGTTATTATGTCCATGAAATTACGTTTAATTTGTGTGTGTGTATGTGTGTGTGATTAGCCCTATCTAAATGAAATTTTTCATAAATGCAATAGCTCTTTTGCAAAGGGAAAAGTTTTAACATAATGAATTTCAGTTTAAATGGTAAATTATCAAGCAAAACTTTACAAAATTTATCATTTCCAAATTTATTCTTAGAAATGCTTCTTCCTGGAGTAAAACAGAGACCCTTACTTTTGATGATTTAGGATTAAGGGCTTTTGGATAGAACAGTTGCAGTAGATGTCATAAACCACAGTGGCTAAGAGTTTGATTCTGGAGAGAGACTGGATGAATTGGAATCCTGGCTGTGCTGTTCTTCAGCTCTGTGAAATTACTTAGCTTTTCTGATCTCTGTTTTCTTGTCTATCAAGTGAAGATAATACCTACTCTATAGAGTTATATAAAGACTAAAAATATTTTAAAGCACTTAGAGCACTACCTAGTGTTTAGTAAACATTACACAGTATTATGTATTAGTATTCTTTTGTAATTAAAAAGGCAATGCACTTATGTAATATTGCTGTAATATTTTATTGGTAAATATTATCTAGTCTTATGTTAAGATGACATAAATTGGGAAGTTTTGCTAGAGTCTGGGTTTTCTGAGTTTGGTCTCTTGGACCTTGAGAAGTACAAGGAATTATGTCTTTTGTTTAGCCTGTGTATACTTTTTCTAAGTGTCCAATACAAAACCACATAAATACTTCTGTTTGTAAGAGAAATATAGAATGCAAGTAGATAAAAATATACTAATACTTCCACTAATGAAGAAGAAAAACAAAATATTTTTCCTTATTCTTCATTTTCATCTTACATTTACCACTGGTACATGTTATGGAATTATAGAAGTGTATGTTGAACTAATGAAGAAATTTGAATTTCCTCCCTCTTTTTAAAAGAGATATGTTAGTGTTGTGATCATTGGTCCTGAAGGGCATGTTTCGAAACTTCTCCTAACTAAACTGTCTACTTTTCTGGCTTAAAACTATTGACCCTGATATTTCATCCATTTTCTGGTTGAGGGGGAATGGAGATGGGCCAGCTTCTTGTCTCTATTGTACTATAAGCTGTTCATTGGTAAGATCTATATCTGTTTTAAATTTATATCCTGTATAGCACTTTAGTACAATGCCTAACATGCTGGAGAAACCATACATTTTTATTGAATGAGTAAGATAATGATAAAGTCTTAACATGGGAGTTTTTCAAACACAAAATTTGCATATAATAGATACACCTTTTTGATATAGGAGGTTCTTTTCAGAGAAAGGAATTTGAAAAGTAGTCCCTTCCAGTGCATGAAAGTAACTGGACACTAATACCAAAGAAAGGCTGTGTGAAGGAATTTCCTTCTATTTGGTTACTCTGCTGGAGTATTGACACTTTTTGCACCGTTTATATATTTCCTCACATGTAACACAAAAAGATAGATTAGAGGCAGTGGTTGCATATTCTTGGTTTATAGTATATTGTCTCTGGGTAGAAATATCTGGATAATTTTTTTTCTTACCATAGTTTGAGATGTTATTTAATATAATTAAAATAAATAATTTGCCTAATTATAAGCTGTGGAAGAGTGTCAACATGGGAAATGTAATGAAAGTAGTAATTTTGTAAATGATTTTTACATCTACCTTTTAATGCCCCCTGTCTGAGTACACATTGTTAAAGGCAGAATCTAATCTTTGCTTGAACTTGTGCCTGTTTAAATAGAACTCTGATAAGATGTAACCAGTAATGTTATAAAAACTTAAAATTTTTATGCCAAAGAAACTAAGCAAAATTAAGACCTAATTTAAGAATTCCTAGTTTCAAAGAACTAATATACAAAATTTCTTAGCTGCATAGAATTTTAGGACATTTGGGAGCTTTGTTTAAGTTCCAAGCAAAGCAAAGTCCCTTATCCTCCCCCAGGTTGTGCAATCTTATGGAGATTTGAGTTCCAAATAAAACACAAGGCATTTGGGGTCTGTTGAATATAGTATCACTAGTAATTTCTTCCTTTTAAACTGTGGTCATTTGTTTTTGAATTAATATATTCGGTAGAAAGATTCTAAAAGTAACTGAGAAAAGCATATTTATGAATAGAAATATTTATAGTAACTAAAGAATAATGCCAGAGTAATATCAATACGTTAGCTCCCTTTTCCTCTCTTTGTCCAGAACAGCACTGTCCAATGGAAATATAGTGTGAGCTATATGTGTAAAAAACTGAAAAGAAACAAGTGAAATTAATTTTAATAGTATGTTTTGTTTAATCCAAATCTAGTATGTATTTTATACTTTCAGGATATCTCAGTTAGAACAGGTACACATCAAGTACTCTGTAGTCTCACTAGACCATAGTATTGGACAGCAGAGGTCCAGAAGATGAGTGACTTTCGAAGGAATCATTTTGTTTATCTTAGCTTTTTTCTCATGTTCACTATTAATAAATGTTAATTTGTTATGTTGAAAGTATTTATCGTGGAAACTCAGATATTTGAAAAACCTATAAAAAATAAAAATCCTGACTCTTCCCTATTAACATTTTGGGGTCTATCATACCAGTTCCCTTGGATGACTACCTAAATGTAATTTTTTTTTTTTTAACACAAATGGGAGTGTGTTATATATAGCTTGTGTTATATATATAAATTGATTCAAGACCATAACATTTTAAAATTTACTTTCATATGAGTGCCTATACCATATCCTTTTAAATGGCTACACAATCTTTTATTATATGGATGCACCTTAATTTAATCATCTGCCTGTCAATGATCATTTCAGTTGCTTGTAATTTTTTGATTACAAACAATATGCATAGAAAAGGTATTTATATTTGTGTATAAATATTTTCATATGATAAGTTCATAGATGTTAACTTTCAAAGTAGATTTCTCTTGTCAGATTATCCTTTAAAAGAATTGTGCCAATTTATATCCCTACCAAGAGTATATGAGAGTTCCTCTTTTCCCATGAATTTTTACCAATGTTTTAAATTGACAAAGACAAAAAATATTGATAAACATAGTAGGCACATATATCTAGTTTATTTTGCTGTCTGTCTTGCTCTCTTTGTGAATTACCTGAGAATTATCTGAGTCTCCCTCCCCCCATCAAACTTCCCACCCCTTTTTTGTTTGTCTCTTTCTGAGTAATTTTAGGAAGTATTCACATGTGATGGATACTAACTCTTTGTCATGTGTGTAGCAAACAGTGTTCTTCCAATTTGTCCTTTGTCTTCCACTTGTGTTTATGGTATCCCCTGCTCTGTAGAGGCTTTAAAATTTGTCTTTTATGATTTTTTGTGGCTCATGCTCAGAAATGCCTTCGTCACCTATAAAATATGGTCTCTTTAAAGGTTTTCTAGTACTTGTATGGTTTTATTTTTATTATTTAAAACTTTGATTTAATCTGGAATTTATTTTGAGGAAGTGGTGAAATATGAATTCAGCCTTAAAAAAGGTCAGTCAGCTATCTCAGCAACTCAACACTTTTCATTGATCTCCCTTCTCTCTGCTGATTTAAAATTCCTCTGAAGGAGTATTATAAATGCACGGTAAAGACTTACTGGGTTTATGTGGAAATTTATTAGTGGAGTTAGCAGTCAAATGAAAAAGAGTCTAGGCTAAATGCATGCCTTTCACCTTCATAGACAAGTTGAATTTAAAATTGTATTGCTTATATTAGAAATCAAGCATAGCTTAATGTTCAGTTAATTCGCATTTCATATGAAAATTCAAACTCCAGAAGAGTTAAGTAACTAAAATATTATGTGAGTTCTATACTATTCATTCATTCATTCAATCAATCATTTATTCATATGAGGAACTATTCTAGGCATTGGAAATAGAGCAGTTAACTAGATTCGTAAGGTCCTTGCCCTCATGGAATTTGGGCTTTATTTAAGGAGATACATAAACAAGAAATAATGTACAAACAAACAAGATAATTTAGGATTATCTTAAGCAGATTATTTAAGAGTTGTGAATGGGATAACAAAGTGATGTTATGTGGGGAGGTAAAGTGAGGCTTTCTAAGACTCGAAAGATGGGAAGGGGCCAGTTATGTCCATATCCACAAAGCTAAAACAGTAGTAATCCAAATGCAGAAATTGAGGGGTGGGGGACGGCATGATATGTTTTGCTTTTCTGTGTGTTTTGCGTGTCTATCGTACTTGAAAATTTCTCACTGAAATTTATGGGCAGATTCTTTAGTTTCAAGTCCTCTTGTGGGCCCCAGTGACATTCTATGTTCATAGCATCTATCATACTGCAAGTATGCCTGTCTTATTCTCCCTCCAGACTGTGATTTCTATGAAGTCAAGAACTTTGTCTTTTATCTCTATATTCTCAGTATCTAGTATACTGCATACTCAATAAATGTCACAGTGAGGCATTATAAACATCATAAAGGCCGATCTGTTATCATGTACTTTGGATCCTGTTCTCTCCCACCATTTCAGGAATCATTACATTCTTGTTCTAGTGTATGCAAACTCTGTCTCAACTAAATTCTTTTCATTAGGATTTAATCAAACTTAAACCTTTCCAATCTTAAAAAGCTTCCCAAATCCCTATGTTCTGTCTCCAACTATTGCATTATCTTTCTCCCATTCTCAGCTACACTCTTCAGAATTTCACTTATTTCATTTTCTTACCTCCTACTTACTCTTTAAACCTACTTTTGTCTGTTTTCAGCCTGAGATTTCCAGTGACTTTGAAGTTGCTAAATTCAGTTGACATTTTTCATTTCTTACCTTATTTGGTCTGTGAATAGCATTTGACACTTAACTCATAATTCTGCTTGTAATTTCTTCCTTGGGCTTCCTTGCCACTGTACTTCCATGGTTTTCCTTCTGTTTCTTTGTGGGTGCCTTATCAGTCTTTGTAGGTTCATCCTCTTCTGGATGACCACATAATCTTCAAGTTCCTTAAGACTCCTTTGCTCGAATAATACACAATGAGAGTAATTAAGTGATATTTTAGTTCTCTCATAGTTGATGTCCTTGAGAATGGTTCTCAGCACAGGAAAAATGATATATAGGTGCAAGATAGAAAAGAATAAATAAAAACCTTGTATTCTTGAATTTGAATTTGGATTATCACTATGAACTCAGGATATATTTCATGTTAAAAGCATTTTCCCCTAACTCTTTCAACTTTAAAAGGCCTAGAAACAATGAATAACCCACAATGAGTGGCCTGGAAAAACATTACCCATTCAAAAACCCCAACTCCTTGGAGAAATGGCTGATTCCAGGTTTGGGAAGAAAGTGTACAAGAAGAGCCTGGAAGGTCTTCTCGTAACAGATAGTAAGAAGACGTTAAAGACTATTATGGCTGAATCAAAAGGAATCACGAGCCAGTTTGAATTGACCTTTCCACCTGCCAAAGATGGTACAATTTGAACACCAATAAAGATAATAACTGCAAAATATTGAAACCCGTTAATATGTTTGGTCCATGAGTTTATAAGTGATGCTGTAAAAAAAAGACAAAATTGATCCCTTTTAGAGGAATGTAATGTACCAACTGATTATTTTGAAAACTGGCAGCTAATGGAAAAGAATCAAGCATTTATTCTTGCCTCTCATATAATGGCTCACTGGCAAAGCAAATAGTAGATAAGGAAAAGTGCTCTTCATAGACATATTCCAGCTGTTAAATAAAGAAGCGATGATAGAATATCACCTTTTGGTAATCCTTAATGAGTTAATGGATTTAGGCATTGGTCATCATTGTCTACTAATTGCACAAAAAATGAAACAACAACCAAACATTTTCCTCCTGATAGAAGGACACAGTACCATTTATGAAGTGACCTTGCCACCAAAATTTGACCAAGGCTCTAGATTCAACTCTCAATTCATAG
This sequence comes from Phocoena sinus, assembly GCF_008692025.1. Taxonomy (NCBI): domain Eukaryota; kingdom Metazoa; phylum Chordata; class Mammalia; order Artiodactyla; family Phocoenidae; genus Phocoena; species Phocoena sinus. The sequence continues at coordinate 53,922,885 of NC_045763.1, read as the reverse complement.
AAAACACAGAGGAACATGTTAAATGTCACTACAGTGTGCAGTTAGTAAAATCCAGCCTCTGGAAAAATCTACACAAAAATATCAATAATTCTTCAACAAATAAATTGCAAAGGGAGTAGATGAAAAGACTTCTCCATGATCAACTAAGTACCTGTCTGTTCCTCCCATAGCTTCTGCATACTTCTCTCACGACACAGCATTGTTTTGAAATGGTCTTGTTTATAGGTATTTCCGTGCCATTAGATGTGTGATATATTTTACCTCTTTTTATCTTCTTGTTTTTAACTTTTGACATTTTAATAATAATGTGCCTTGGTGTGGGTCTCTTTGAGTTCATCTTATTTGGAACTCTCTGAATTTCCTGGATCTGGATGTCTCTTTCCTTCCTCAGATTAGAGAAGTTTTCAGCCATTATTTCTTCACAGTTTTCCGTAAGTAGGTTAATGCCACTATACATCCTGCCCTGCAACCTTTTTTTCATCCAACATGCTGGATATCTCTTTCTGCATTAATAAATACTGCTGCATATTGTCATTTTTTGGGACTCTGAAATGTATTCTTCTTTTAATATATCTTAATTTAATTAATTAGTCCAGTACTGATGAACATGTTTCTTTATAATTATTTCCTAATATAAAAAATGTCTTGCATTTCTTTGAACACACCCATTTGTACGTATGTGCAGTTCTCTCCTTAGACTAGAGGTGGGTTTGTTGGGTCAAAGGGTATGTTCATTTAAAATTCCTATATTGCTCTACCACCTTCTAGAAAATTTAGACCTATTTTCATTGTCCTAGCAGTTGATGAGGAGGGTTTTATTATGCTTGAAGTCTTGTTCATCAGCTCTGAGCAAACACTAGTTTTCAGGTAAAGTAACTCTCAGTCTTTTTTTCTTTTTTTTTTTAAGCCCTCTCTTTTGGTGCCTTTCCTTGAATTATTTCTCATCTCTGTGTTGGCAGCAGGGACTATTAAAGCTGTGTAAGATGCAACTGGACATGAAGTCAAATAATTGTAGAGTAGTATGTGATTTTCTCATAGTAACTACCTAATACTCTTATACGTACCGTATTATCATATGTGTTTTTGAATAATAATGTAGAATATTATACCTCTTAAAACCTTGATCACATTTATACAAAAAGCCTGATTTCTAAATGTCATCCTATTTATATCTTCTTGGAGAAACTAAGATAATATTAGAACTGTCTTTTAACTTCTTAATAATGTTTCTGTTCATACTTGTTTATTTCCCAGTAGCCTCTTCTAGAGGAAAGAACATGCATTTTTAAGTCTGACTGAACTGTATTCTCATTTCGGCTTTGCCACTTATTTGATTGTATGTGAAAATCTCTTAACTTTTCTGGGCCTCAGTTCATCTGCAAAAGGGGGGTATATTTGATTGCTGTCTGTTTGAATGACTGCTCTAAGGATCAAATCAAACATTGTATGTGAAAATAGCATAGTGTCTAGCAAATGCTAATAATTCAATATTTGTTCATCTGTTTCTTTTGTGGTGTGTAGTAGTGATACATAGTGTTTTTAGATATGTATTCACTATCATGTATACTCTTGCCTTCACAGAAACCTTCTCTACATATACCCTCAGAGTCTCAATTTTGCCAACCGTCAAGGTTCTGCCAGAAATATAACAGTTAAAGTCCAGTTTATGTATGGGGAGGATCCTAGCAATGCCATGCCGGTAAGAAATGTTCTTTACATTTCCTATTCTTCACATACAGTTCAAATAGACCTTTTTTGGGGCAGGGAAGGTAATCACTTGGTTGGCAGCTCTGAACTGGAAATGAATGTGATCTTGCAAACAAAATTTCTGACTTCATTACTTCCTGTACAGGTAGTAATGGGTTTATTTGAAGTCTTATTTATTGAGGACTTGGTATATGCTAGGCACTCCCAGTGATACAAAGATGAATAAGACATAATCTAGAGGATATTCAGAATACATAAAATTTTAAAATAATGAACTTCAGAAGAGGGCCAGATCAGAATTACCTAGGGTACTCTTAACAGAGCAGATACCTCTTCTCTACTCTTCCATCTGTGATCCTGATTCCCCGCCTTTAGAATGAAAGGCCAGGTAAGGGAGGTGGAAAGTGGTGGGTAGTATTATGGGGTTGTGGTATAGTTTGAAAATGTCCCCCAGGTGATTCTAATTTGCATGGTTCTTACCATCTTTGTTGAGAAACTCTGGCAGTAGTTCTTAACTTTGGCTGCATTTTACACTCACTTGGGGAGCTTTTAAAAATACCAATGCCCAGACAATCCCATTCCAATTACATTATAATCTCTGGGGTGGGATACCAGGCAGATATCAGTATTTTTAAATCTCCCCAAGGGATTACATTTTGCAGCCAATATTGATAACCAGGGTATGTGCTAATTATTAGAAGATTGGTAGTATAGGGTTTCAAAGGTATAGGTGTTCAGAGGAAGGAGAGAATGCCTCAAAGGTGGTTAAAATGTTCATAGCAGTGGATCTGTCTAGACTGTGGGGAAAGGAGAGCAATTCAAGTTGGAGAATGTCCTTCAACAGAGGTAGAGTAGTCAGTTGCCAGTGAGCCAGAGCAATGCAAGATAAGTCAGGAATAGTAGATTGAGGCTAGATTGGGGAGGTTCTTGACTGCCCACATTGTCATTTAGGATTTGTGGGACACTAGTAAATTCAGGTTCCATGAAAGTAGATTTTCAATTTACGGAGTAGGAGCACATCTATCACTGTAGATGTTCAACCTCTGAAAGAACCCTAGTGGAATGAAAATGCGCTAAGAACAGGTGCACTGTTTACAGAGTTTTATTTTAGCCTTCTATGGCAGTCATTTGAATCAAGTTCTTTTGATTTTCTACAATATTTACTAAGAAAACTATATATTTTCCTTTCCACTGTAGCCTCAGTTTCATCAACATTTATAGATCTTGATAGCAGCAAGCACAAATTATTCATCTTTGTATTCTTCTATGGCAGCTGTTCCAGATCCTTGCATGCAATACATGCTGAATAAATATTTGTTCAATAAATGTAGAATTTATTTTTGAGGTTTGGAATGAGCATTTCATGCTTTTTACTAGCTCTTCATGTTTGCCGAAGGAATGAATGTACTAATCATAGTCAATGAAAAGATGCTGGATTGTGAAAATAGATGGCTCTGTTATCCTATATGTGAATGGCCATATGAATTTGAGCTTATGACAAATGTAGTATATGTAAAATAATTTGTTTTTACTTTTTGCCTAACAAACTCTTCCTTGTCTTAGCATACATATAGCCTCCTCTACAGAGCCCCAGCTGCGTCCAGCCATATTGGCAGTTATACCACTCCTTCATTTGGTGCCACCTTAGTGTCTTCTCACTTTTTTTATGGGCTGTTTCATTTTATGGTTATATGCTTGTTTCTTTATCTCAGCCACTAGACTGTGAGCTCCTTGAGGGCAAGGACCATGTCTTACTCATATCTGTATCTTGCCTATCATAGTGCTTGGCATTAATTGTCGCTCAGTCTATGTTGATGAATGATTAAAAATACATGTTAAATGGTCAAAGGAACACTTTTCACTTTATATCATTGCATGTTATGAAAATAAGTTACTTTTTGAAAAACAATAGCTTCTCAGAGGGAAAAAAATGTACTGCATTCCTTTCTCTTGTGTATTATTAGTGATATGAAAATATAATGCTTTTATGTTTATGTGAGTGGCTGGTTTGAAATAGTGTATAAACACAGACACATTATATTTGCTTATTTTTTTTAAAAATGAAGACTGTCCAAATGAATCTTAAGATAATTTTTTGATCATACAATGTTGATATGATAAAATCATAAACTTCATAATTTTGGCACTGGAACAGCATTTTTATAAAAACATAGTAAGGTAGTCTTAGAAATTGATGAAATTAGACATATACAGGAGACTCATAATTATTATACTTTTGCATACCCTTAAAATAAAAGGACCTGCTTGAAATGTTGCAAAAAGAAACACAGATATCTGTTACGTTCTTTTTATTTAAGGATGGTGCAACTTAACCCCTTTGTATAAGGAGTAAACTTTGAGTTGTTTTACCAGTTGTGTGATAGAAGTGTGATGACATGTCCACATACCTATTCATGCATGTGTAGAGATGACTGGCCAGACTTAGAAGTTTAATCTATGACTAGATAACATTGTAAGCCTGTCACATAGTAATCATAGCTATGACCTTGACATCATTAAGCCATTTATGTAATCTGCTGCCCTAATTAACCGTAGTATTGCTTGGTAGAATTCGAGAGGCAGATATACAAGACTGAATTATTTTACCTCTAAACCTTCTCCAAAGTATTGTAGTAGTAGTGTATTTTTTTTTTAATGTGGTGGATTTGAAAAAAACAAACACATAAATAAGAATATAAGAATGGAGCTCCTCTTCCATTGTAGAGTAGCTTGCAGGGAGTACTGGAAGTTAAAGGGTACGTAGCTTGACCTAAATTAGGGTATTTTAATATCATTTATAAATAATTTATATTTGACGTTCAGAATGACTGTTGTTTTAGTGGAGAATCCACCAATTTATATAGTAGATATATGCCACCATTCTAGGATCATATTTCTTATGTAAATTCCAAATGATGTGCTACATCTAGATTTTAAAATGAATTCTTTACCTTCTTTAAGAAAAAGGAAAGAAATGTACCTTATTGCCCAATAGATATAAATATAATGGATAGAAACTTTTTGAATGTTTGAATGTCAGATGGGTCTATAGTTGAAAAGAAATTTACAGTTAAGCAATTGAACGTATAGGCACATTGTTCTTCATTGGGCTTATTTTGCCCATTGTTCTCAGTTATTAAATCAGACAAATTCTTACATAGATTTGAAACATCCAGCATTTATTACAACAAAGTTTCAACATGCTGTTATTTGTTACAGGTAATCTTTGGTAAATCTAGCTGTTCAGAATTTTCAAAGGAAGCCTATACAGCCGTAGTATATCATAACAGGTACTGAATTCAAATATTTCTTTCAAAGTTTCTCACTTCTCAGTGGCATTGTTAGCACTCACGTTAGTGTGTTTACCAAATGCTTTGCTGCACTGGATGTGCAAATTCAAGACAGCTGACATCAGAGTTATAATTTTCAACCTGTAGATGCACATTCTCTCCGTAGACATCTCAAATATAAGACTTTATGCACAAAACATCTTTTCTGTCAAATTCTCTGATCCTTTCATTTTTATTATATTGTTATTGATTATCTTTATGGCCTCTGGTCCTTTGGTCTTTCCCTGTTATTTTCACCTGACACTTTGTAGTTTTACTTAACTCTTTACTAAGCTTGCACTCAATTGTCAGTTAAATTGGTGCAACATCCAATAAATCATCGACTCAGTGACTTTCCCTTTTACTTCTTTGGGAATTGATTGTTAACTCTAGATAACCTTTAACTCCTGCTTTTTTTCCCCCTCCTCCTCTTCCTCCTGCCCTCCCTCCCCTTCCCCCTCCTTCACCTCCCTCTCCCCCTTCTTTTGTTTTGATTATCGAATGCTATTGGAGAAAAAACACAAAATTGTGCCAATCAGGGCTGCCACAAATTGATGTTATTTTATCATATGATGGGGCTACAGTAATTTACTTTATCACATTTTATCTTCTTTTGGCCCCTCTGTTCTTTGGTAAATTTTTTTGTCGTCACTTTTTTACCTTCTCTCCCATTTGGCAGTAGCTATTTTAAGCTTTTCTTCCCCTTTCTCTAGCTCCTACTTCTTTTCTGTTTGCTTTAATTCTAGTGTTCCTACTTTATGAAGTTGATTGAGACCATCTAACTTGAGATCTATCAACTTCTGTGCTCTTCACCTCAAATTGTCTCCATGCAGATCTGCCTTTCCTCTGTTTCAAAGGTGGTAATGGCGCACACCTTCCTCAGTGTGGATCTTTTCATCTCTCCTCTCAAAACGATCTTATCCAGGCTCTTCAGAATGTGACTCCATCAGTTATTCCTTTTCTTGCATCATCAGTCTTCTATTTCATTGGCTCCATCTCTTATTGCCACAAAATTTGTTTTCTATACTTAAAAAAAGTCTTTCTTCAGTGCTGTTGTGTAGCATGGTTTTTCCTTACCCGCCTTAAAACTTTTCTTTCTCACGTTTATTTTATGACCCTCTCTTGGTTTCCTTTTATCCCTTTGAACACTTTTTTTTAATAGTAATTATTCTAATTTTTCTTTTTCTTTAAAACATAGGCCTTCCACACAAAATACGAAAGTTTTGCCTTTATCCTTCTTTTTCTATAATATTCTCTCCCTAAATAATCTTATATGTATTTCCAGAGTTACATTCAATGAAAATACTACTACTTTTACATTTATGTGGATTGTTCGCACTGTTTATTTTCTCTCATAACCTTCTTTCTGAGATACAGATGTGTATTTTCAGTGGCCTTTTAGGCGTATTCATTCGAGTGCCTGCTGCCTTCTCAATTTCCATGTATTTGTTGTCGACTCTCTTCCTAAGCCAATCGCTGTCTGACTCTTTATTTTTATTAATCGTACTACGATTTTTCGAGTTGCTCTGACTCAAAATGTAAGACATTCTTGTCTTCCTTCTTATTTTGTCTAATATACAATCATCTTTTACATCTTGATGATTGTATTTCTGCCTCATTACCAAGCATATCTTGTGCTGTCCTGTTTCTGGGCCTTTCTTGGATCTTTTTTCTGTTGTAATACTGGTTCCCTCTAATTGAACTCCTACTCATACTTTAAGGTCCATATCATATATCTCTTCCTAAATGACAGTTCCCTGATCTAAAACTTGAAGTAATCAATTCAGCTCTGTTCTTGAAGCATTTAACCTTATATGCTGTACACTAGGGGTCGGCAAACTTTTCTAAAAAGGGCCAAATAGTATATATTTTAGGCCTTGTGTGCCATCTGGTCTCTTGCAACTACTCAACCTTGCTGTTGTAGTGCAAAATTAGCCATGTACAGTAAATTGCAAATAAATGGGCATGGCTGTCTTCCAATAAAATTTTATTTATGGACCCTGAAATTTGAATTTCATTTAACATCTCAAGTGAAATATTCTTTTGAATTTTTTTAAGCACTTAAAAATATAAAGATCATTTTTAGTTTGTAGGCTATACAAATGAAGTAGTGGACTGGATTTGGCCTGTGGCCATAGTTTGCCAACCCCTGCTTTATAGCATAGCTATTGATATATGTGTGTCTTACTTATATTTCTACTGAATTATATATTTTTGAGGGTTATTTTTCTTATGTTCATCTTTAAAACCACCACAAAAGTAACACAGTGCTTAGCCTAATGGTGGGTAATTAAAAATACTTGTTGATGAATAACTCGTAGATGTTTAATTTTCCATAAGAGCCTTTACATAATATGATTCCAGGAAAGAAATGAACTAAAGCACTAGAAGCCAGAAAAGATATTTATAAAGAAGGTTGTATTTTGTAAAAGTATCTCAGTTTGTGGCTAGGTCTTTATTTTGTTGCTCTTAGCATTAGGAGAATTAAAATGATACAGTCTAACATTACTAGTAAATTCAACTTTCTCGTAATTCAGTGGTGATTAGTGAGATCAGTAATAAGATATATAACATCTTTTATTCACCAAAGTCATCAAATTCTCAGATGGCTAGCATTAGCTACCTTTCTTACGGGTATTAAAAGCCTTATGCCACTTAATTTTTCTGTGATCAGATCTACACCTGTTAGCATTTTTGAGGCTTATTTGAGATGGAAGAATATTTGACATATTTAGCATCAGAGAAAAATCCCTAACTGGTGGGATGGGCTTCACTTTAAAGGTAGTTGGAACTATATGGTTTGGATGTATTTTCATTGAGTACAACAGAGAGATACGAACTGAATATGGAAGATGGGGATGCTAAGGTTCTATCCCTTTTAGGTCTATATCATAAATAGCAGCCATGCTATCTTATAAAAATGCTCTTAGGGCCCACTCTCAATGAATGTTGAGATGCAAGTGCCATTGGTTTGATCAAATATGATATTTGTTGTATTCCTTAGTAGCTGGGAGCCCTTCTAAACGGTGGGGCACATTGCAATTTGTGGGGATTCCCTGATTTTTTCTTTTCTTTTTTCTCTTTTCCTTGTCCTTTTTTTTTTGTAAAGCTGTCAGTCAATACACAACTGTCCATGTTTAGGTAACATTTATTTCTTTAGCAATGGAATGATAGATATAAGACATTGCATAGAGAGCCCATCTTGATACCAAGTTGTCTAAAAATTCCTTCTTTCTTTCTTTTTTTTTTAACAAAAGGATAATACAATTTAGTCTTACTATGAAGCTGTACTCCTATAACAGAAAAATGTTTTTCTATGGTATGGTTATAAGATATACACTTATAAAAGCTCATTATTTTTTTTCTATGTAATATGTATCCAAATTGGTTTATAAATATAGAAAGCCTTGCCCTAGTCTCTTCTCTTATACAGTTTCCAATCTAATGAAGATTTCAGCATCAAGGTGGTGATTATTAATGAATTTTCAAATAGTAGGATTACTCAACCCATTAATAAAAATGGGATGAGAAATTTCAGAAACAGTGGCAGCTCCCTCATCTGGAAGTAGGGGTTAGTTACTTAAGAGCTTGGAAATAAAAATATTTTGGACTAAAAGAAAGATTAAGCATGAATCCTGAAATTAATTTTAAAATTACTCAAACATACAAATGCAATAATTGTTTATTTTGAACACATTACTGACTATTGATGTTTTGTTTTGTTTTTGTATGAAGGTCTCCTGATTTTCATGAAGAAATCAAGGTTAAACTCCCTGCTACTTTAACTGACCATCATCACTTGCTTTTTACTTTTTATCATGTTAGTTGTCAACAAAAACAAAATACTCCTCTTGAAACTCCTGTTGGATACACGGTAAGTATATTTTGTTAAATATTTAGCCCTTTGATCTTAAATATAATTAACAATATTTAAGATAATTGGTGTTCATTATTATTTGAGTATTCCTTATCTGATTCCCCATGTTCTTTAGGAAGGGTCATCATAACAAGAAAATTCTCAATATAGTTAACCAGTGTCATTAATTAACTAACTAACATGTATAAACACTTAGGTGTTGGTCCTGATTATTGTATATTTACCCAACAGTACTGTGTAAATGTAACAGTTTTAAGGGTTCTTTGGAAGAAAATGGTTTGAACGTAAAATGATTAAAAGAGACCCTTGGTAATTAAAACCCTTTTTAATTGTCTTAATTAAAGCAATTAAAACGCCTGAGTATTTTTTGAAAATCATTACTACTGAATTACAAAAGTAAACCTAAGATGAATACATCAGTGTGCTACCACAATTTTGTCAGAAAGGCATGCTTTCACCTAAAAGAGAAAAACTAACATTTGATACATATCTTTTGTCTTCAGCTTATGACATGAATTTTTGCTAAATGTAAGAAAATAAGTTTATGTCATACTTCTTAGTTTTGTTTCCAACATTCTTATCTAATCAAATCTTTCTTTCCCTATTTACATTGACACTATTACCCCAGTTTAAAATTGATTCACTTTGTGGCCTTTTCTACTTTCTATTACCAACTTTCCCTTGGATAATGAGGACCTGCTATAGATTTAAGTATTGCATAGTTAGTTGGTAATGTTTTGGGGATCCTCCTTAAATATTGTTGGGGAAACTTCTTTAGAGGAATTATGAAAACCTATTATTATTACCTGATAATTAAATCCCCTTGGTGTTTAGTGATGTGAAACGAATTTGGCTCATACCAAGTTCTTAAAACAGATTTTCCAAGTAATTACTTTTATAACAAACATATTTAAATTAATATTGTTTCCTTTTATTTAAAAGTGGATACCGATGCTTCAGAATGGACGATTAAAGACTGGGCAGTTTTGCCTACCGGTCTCACTGGAAAAACCGCCACAGGCTTATTCTGTACTGTCTCCTGAGGTCAGTTTCTCTCACATTGAAATTCTCCAGTTTGAATGAAATGGGCTTTTCATTACAAAGATAGTTTTCTCAAACTTGCTGTTTCTTCTCTCTCTAAGTATGTATATAATGAAGTAATAATATTATTTTCCAAGGGACATTAGCAGCTTTTATGATGACATATGTGACTTGAAAGAAACAAAAACATTGGGAAAATCTCAATCAAGAATCAGTAGCCACTGTTCAAAAACCAAAGTGCCTTTTGAGAGAATGGTTACATGATGATTACCAATGTCTCTTAATGCTTTGACTACAACTGTTTGTAACCATTAATCTGAAATGTGTCTTGTGAATGTTCTCCTGGTGGTATTTATTTTTCATTATAGAACTTTAAAAGTTTTCACAAATAAATTTATATTGTTTTTAATTAAAAAAAAAAAGGCGATGTAAGGCTACTGCTCTGACCTCCTTTCTCACCATTCTCTGTCACTCTGCCCTGACTACATAGCACAGCGCCTTTGTTGTCCCTCATACATGAAGAGCACATTCCCCTCTCAGGCCATTTGTACTTTCCTTTGCTGGCAATGCTCTATCACAAGACCTGCTTCTTATTTAATTCAGATATCCACTCAAATATCCCCTCTTCAGAGAAGTCATCTATAATTACTTTGTTTTAAGTAGCAGCCTCCACCGCTTTTTATCCCTTTGTTTATCCTCATAATACTTATCACTGGGACTTCCCTGGCAGTCCAGTGGTTAAGACTCTGCACTTACACTGCAGGGGCTTGGGTTTAATCCCTGGTCAGGAACTAAGATCCCACATGCCGTGGGGCGCAGCCAAAAAAAAAAAAAACTTACCACTGACTTTATAGTTCATATATCTTTGTTTATCTGTTTATTGTCTACAGAGTATAAGCTCCTTGAGGTTAAGGACTTTGTCTTTCTTATGCATTGCTGTATCTACCAGTGCTTAGAATAGTGCTTGGCTCATAGTAGACAGTTAATGAATATTTATCAAATGAATGAATAAAGACCGTAGGAAAGAAATAGGACAGAACCCCCCCAACCCCCAAATCTTTCATTCAGTTTTCCAGGAACATATCTTTTCAGTAAAATAAATTAATCTTCTGTCAGGGGTAGCATTGTATTTCAAAAGGAAATGTTTTTTTTTTTTTTTGTGGTACGTGGGCCTCTCACTGTTGTGGCCTTTCCCGTTGAGGAGCACAGGCTCCGGACGCACAGGCTTAGCGGCCATGGCTCACGGGCCCACCCACTCCGCAGCATGTGGGATCTTCCTGCACCGGGGCACGAACCCGTGTCCCCTGCATCAGCAGGTGGACTCTCAACCACTGCGCCACCAGGGAAACCCCCAAAAGGAAATATTTTAAAAGAAAATATAATTTTATGGAAGTTATGGATTTGTTCTTAATTGATTTGCAGATTCAAGGTCAGCTTTCTAAAGGGGGAGGCTGATGGTTTTCTTCTAGCTACAACGTGTATGTTCATATATAAAGAATATGGTGATAATTTGGATTTGACTATAGATACATAGTATGGCTGATCGATATGTGAGATTAAACCACCTGATTAAGTGCTTAAACTTTTGTATATTTTAATTATATTAAAAGAACAGTATATATTCTTAGCATCATTATTATATTTAAAGCATAGTATATATTAATTTTAGTGCTTAATTTAAAGCAAGTGAGAGATAAATATTTAAATATTTGACTTTTATAGGTCATTGTTTAATGCAATTTTGTATTCACTTTCCTGGTTGAGGTTGAGCTCTCTTTGATTCAGAAAGTCAGAGAACTTCTGATATGTGTTAACTTCAACAGTTCTTTGGACCTTAGAATATGAAGCTTGCCATATAATCACACTTAGGTACTGAGAAACTAATTTCTGTAACTAGTGAACTATTGCTTTATTATATTTCACTCAGTGGTAATTTTCAGTGATAAATGGATCATTTTCTTCTTAAAACTGGGTAAAAAGGAAGGTGAACCTTTGTTGGCTTTGTTACACCACATTTTCTTGGTTTTCTGGTGTTTCCCCCTTAAGTTTTCATGTTCTTTTCACTCTGAACCTGTAAGCACTCTTCCCAGGCAGGATCACTGACTGCAGTTCTGTGAACAGTACTCAGAGTGGTGTGGTATATAACTTACAAGAGGACCAAGATGCTCCTGACTCCTACTGCTAGTTGATGAATCTTAAATCTGCATCTCTGCTCACTCATTTCCTGCCAGTTATTTGTCTGGTAAATTAAAAAGCCTAGTGATGTCTTTGCCAGGGTGTTCTGTAGATATCTCAGACGTAAAATGTCCCTAACTGGACTCATTCTTGTTGAATACTGTTGGAACTTTATGGTGAGAGGAAATCCTTGGCCCCCAATATGCCTCAACAGAGTGATTCTAGTGAATTTATCTCAGTTCAGTGTCATCAGCTTTTCAGGATTAGTGTTTATTGGGCTCCAGGAAGCAGATTCATGCTTACAAGATTCATACAAGATTGACATATAGACTAGCATGGCAGTTTATCATCTCTATTTGCATAGGTGTGCAAAGATCAGCATATAGGGTATTTTTGAACTTAACAGTGGTTACACCTGAGGTTAGTTATACTTTTCAATTTTTTGTTATTTTATTTAATAATATCATACACACTCATGAATCCACCACCCAACCAAGAGCTAGAACACTGACAATAGTATACATCACTTATGTGCTCCTCCCTTATTCCATACTCTTCTTCCTTCTAACTACAAAAAGCTAGGCTTTAAAAAAAATTGTGGTAAAATATACATAACATAAAATTTACCATTTTAACTATTTTTAAGTGTACAGTTCTGTGGTATTAAGTACATTCACATTGTTTTGAAAACTAGCCTCTTAAAACTGCTTTTTTTTATTTCCAACAAGAGCAAAAGTTTATTAAAAAGTTTATCTTCTTGGGCTTCCCTGGTGGTTCAGTGGTTGAGAGTCCGCCTGCCGATGCAGGGGACACGGGTTCGTGTCCCGGTCCGGGAAGATCCCACATTTCGCAGAGCGGCTGGGCCCGTGAGCCATGGCCGCTGAGCCTGCGCATCCGGAGCCTGTGCTCCGCAACGGGAGAGGCCACAACAGTGAGAGGCCCGCGTACCGCAAAAAAAAAAAAAAAAAAAAAAAAAGTGTATCTTCTTTAGAAATTTAACCAGAATATTCCATTCTGATTAATGGAGAATTTAGTGTATTACAAACATCAAAATATTAGGGGTAAATCAACACCTACCAAAATGTCTGGAATGGTGAATGGCCAGATGTGGTTGGAGGTTTCATGTACTGAACTTAAAAAAAAAAATCTTCTGAGTTGGTTATACACCTGTATTTCCAATCATTTCTGGGAAGGTGGGGGCAAGGGGGTGAGCCAGGAATCAGATTTTGAGAATAAAAAACGTAGAGCTGCAAAGAGAGATGTTAACAAGCAAAGAAGTAAAATATTAGGGAGAAAAAAATGATTTAAAAAAAGTACTACAGAGTTGGGGTAAAATAAAACTGAGTATAAATGGTCTGTATGGTAAGGAAAAGAATTCCTTGGTGATCTCAGCCTATGTGGGTCAGAAATAAAGTGGGTGAGAGGCCATTTATTTTGTTGACTGAGATACCCTCATACCATTTTTCTGTAAGGTTTTTTTCCCATAGAATCTTTTATTTTTTTAATTTAATTTTATTATTTTTTTATACAGCAGGTTCTTATTGGTTATCTATTTTATACATATTAATGTATATATGTCAATCCCAATCTCCCAATCTCAATCACCCCCCACCCCCACCCCCCCGGTAAAACTACCTTTTTTTTTCAAAAATAAATTTATTTATTTATTTTTGGCTGTGCTGGGTCTTCGTTGCTGCGTGCAGGCTTTCTCTAGTTGCGGAGAGTGGAGGCTGCTCCTTCATTGCGGTGCGCGCACTTCTCATTGTGGTGGCTTCTCTTGTTGTGGAGCATGGGCTCTAGGCGCGCGGGCTTCTGTAGTTGTGGCATGCGGGCTCAGTAGTTGTGGCTCACGGGCTCTAGAGCACAGGCTCAGCAGTTGTGGCGCACCAGCTTAGTTGCTCCGCGGCATGTGGGATCTTCCGAGACCAGGGCTTGAACCCGTGTCCCCTGCATTGGCAGGCGGATTTTTAACCACTGCACCACCAGGGAAATCTCTAAAACTACTTTTTAAGTGAGGTATATATGTGCCTAAAGAATACATTGTTTACTTTGCTTATTTTATGAATTTAATGAAAAGGTTATTATGCTATAAATCATCCTCTGAGACTTGCTTTTTTCATTCAGCATTACATTACTAAGATTTAGTGTTTATTATCCAAATAAAACATTCCTTCGGAATTTCATTGTACTTAGAATATAATCTAGATCTTTTTTCCTGCGACCTACAGGAAATCTCTGAAAGACCTGGGCTCTTCCACTTCTGCAGCGTCATCTTCTACTACCACCATACCCCTTGTTCCGTACTTACAGCTTCTTCCAAATTTTTTCCAGCCTCTCAGTCTTTGAATTTTGTCTTTCTTCTTCCTGATCTCCTCATGGCTGGAGTCTTTTCATTATATTTATTTCATTATATATTTCAGATAGCACTTCCTCAGAGGGGCTTTCCCTCACTCCATGAATTTTCAACCCTTCCTTCCTCCACACTGCTAATACAGTCTATCATTTTTAATCCATTTTTATTTACTAAATACTTATCACTATCTGAAATTCTTATTTTCTTTTTTTCTACAAGAAATGGGTAGTAAGCTCCCTGAGAGCAGATGTTATGTTTATCATGAAACCCTAGTACCTAGAAAACTGTGTAGAGACTTCAGTAAATATTTGTTGTATGAATTTAAAGAATAAAATTACAGGATTATTGGTATTAGCAAAAAGTAAAAAATGGAAATTACCTGGATGTCGAGTAAGGGTTTGTTTAATTAAATTTTTGTACAGCCATACAATGATACAGTAGTTAAGAGGAGTGATATAGATTTAAATATCCCAATGGGACATTTGTAATAAAAATATAAAAACAAACAAATAATGTCGTGACAGCCAAACTCAATATGTAGATATATCAGCAACTGGGTGGAAATAGTTTGGAAAATATATACCAAATGTAGCTCTCAAAGGGGTGTGGGATTATGAAAGTTTTTTTGTTGTTGATTTTTTTTCTAATCTCATATACCTTTGAAAGGCAGTATAACATAATATCCAAGATTTCACTCTCAGCTCCCACTGACCTCAGGTGAGTTTCTTATTCTGCTGTGGACTAAATTGTTCTAACCCCCAATGTGATGGAATTTGGAGATGGGGCCTTTGGGAGGTAATTAGGTTAAATGAGGT
Organism: Phocoena sinus; assembly: GCF_008692025.1. NCBI lineage: Eukaryota > Metazoa > Chordata > Mammalia > Artiodactyla > Phocoenidae > Phocoena > Phocoena sinus. Next base: position 53,907,588 of record NC_045763.1, on the reverse strand, counting down.
CATGAGGATGGGCCCTCATGCTGGGATTAGTGCTCTGTAAGAAGAGACACCAGAGAGCTTGCTCTCTTGGCTGTGTGAGGACAAAGTGAAAAGTGGTCATCTTCAAGCTAGGAAGGGGTTCTCACCAGAAACTGACCATGGTGGTGCCTTGATATTGGACTTTTCTAGTCTTCAGACCGTGAGAAAATAAATTTCTGTTATTTAAGCCACCCAGTATATGACATTTCGTTGTGGCAAACCGAGCTGATTAAGATAGTCTCTCTGCCTGAATTTTCTTATCTGTAAATTGAGGAGAATAATTAATGCCTACAATAAATATTTGTAGTGCATAAAATATATTTCCACATATTTTTTCTCATTGAGATATTGTAATTTTTTTTCATAATTCAAATTTGTTTCAGAATTCATAATCAAGTTAAGCATCTGTGGTCATTGTATTCAATATCTTGTAGGTTCCTCTACCTGGCATGAAATGGGTAGATAATCACAAAGGTGTTTTTAATGTTGAAGTTGTTGCTGTTTCATCTATCCATACACAGGTAAGTGAGTTTTAATAATTTTTGTGATCAAATTTCACTTAAATGAATTGAACATTTTGTCTAGAACTTAAATCAGTTTTGTCTGCTATAAGATTTATGAGACTATATATCAGTTAAAAATGTATAGGTTTGGAAGTTACTTTTTAAAGGAATCAATAAAATATCATTTAATGTGAACAAAAGCAAATATTTTACTTTTCAAAATGTTATTGACTTCATTTTGAAAATTAAGTGATTTTTTTTTTCTAAGTTTCTAGAACATAGCAGAATAATTAGAGTTAAAAAACCATCATCCAGCTCGTTTTACTTCTCATAGACTTAGATATTTCAAATGGAAAGGGTTCTTAGGGATCACCATATTTTTCACTATATTTCTGGAATGTGCCAAGCTCTTTTCAAAGCCTTTGTATTTACTCTTTCTTTAGCCGGAATGCTTTTTCTTCTCACATTCATTTGACTTCTCTTCATTAAGGCTTCTCCTTACCTCAGAGAAGCCTTTGCTGGTGACTCTTAAACATAGCAGCTCCATCACTCTGTATCGTCTTACCCTGCACTCCTTACTGCTGCTTATTTTCGCTTGTGTGCTCTTGCACTTTTGCTTTCTCTCACTGTGTGTGTGTGTGTGTGTGTGTGTGTGTGTGTACATATAAATGCATTCATATCCTTTGTTTATTGGTTCTTTCCCCCATTAGACCGTAAACTCTGTGAGGTCAGGGACGTTGTTACCTGTGAAGGAAAGAGCCTGCCCTTAAAGTACCTTACAGTGAAATAGGGGGAAGTGCAAAAATAATTATAATAAAACTAGTATTATGTTAGATATATGAACTAAATCCTTTTAAGTACAGAGAGAGAGTTGTTTGTTTTGCTGGGAACTGAGTTGCATTGGTGAGTAGGCATTTACCATACAGAGAGAGGGTAGACAATGCAATTGGTAAAAAGCAAGTGCAAGGAGGCAGTAATCTGCCGAAGGAAGGGTAATTAATCTGGTGTGACTGCAGTTTAAAGTATCTGGGAAATCATGGTATATGAGCATAGAAGACCAGGCTGGTAAAAGATTATGAAGGACCTTGAATGCCACAGAATTTAGGGTGTGTGGTGATTTCTAACATAACTAGTAAGTGTGAGAGAAGTAAATTTGGGAGCATACTAAGGGAGATAAATTATGGGGCTATAATGAGTTTATTTTTGAGTTTGAAGTGCCTGGGCACTTCAGATGAAGATGTCCTATAGGCAGTTGTAACTAATTAGGAGTTTAGGATTGGGGGTAACAGAATAAATGTGATAGCTGAAACTGTACTAGTGAATGTGATTTTCCAGGGAGAAAATGTAGAGTGAGAAGAGGCGGGTGTTCAGAATAGAATATGTGGGTTCTCCAACTTGAAAAGGCAAGGGGTGGTATGCAGGGGTTTCCAAGGCCACCTTTAAGTTCTGTTATTTTCTAGCAGAACTCACAGGACTCAGCATATAGTCATATTCACAGCTGTGATTTATTTTAGTGAAAGATATAAAGAAAAATAAGGTAAGGGGAAAGAGGTCAAGACTAGATGAAATAGGACACAGGCTTCCAAGAGTTTTCTCCTACGGAGTCATAGAGGATAAGTTGAAACAGCATATGTGAAATGTTGTCTACCAGGGAAGCTCAGTTCCCAGAGTTTTTACCATAGGCTTGTCTCGTAGACACCCTCTGCCTAACACATACCAAAATCCTAGATTTGCAAAAGGAAAGCAGGTATTAAGCATAAGCCATATTGCTTGCACAGACAGTTTAGGTATAGTGAGCAATCGCCCATCAGTGGGAACCCTCCTGAAATCCAAGTTCCCAGATGCCAGCCAAGGGCCAACCTTGTAAGCAGGCCTTTGAAATGTCTTAAGCTTGTTATGTTAACTCTTTTCTGCACAGTGAGGTAGGGAAAGTAAAAAGGGTGCTCTATATCACGTTTTAAAACAACAGCAAAGGACTTCCCTGGTGGCGCAGTGGTTAAGAATCCTCCTGCCAATGCAGGAAACATGGGTTTGATCCCTGGTCCGGGAAGATCCCACATGCCGTGGAGCATCTAAGCCCTTGCGCCACAACTACTGAGCCTGCACTCTAGAGCCCATGAGCCACAACTACTGAGCCCGTGTGCTGCAACTGCTGAAGCCCATGTGCCCTACAGCCTGTGCGCCACAGCTACTGAGCCCACGTGCCGCAACTGCTGAAGCCCACATGCTCTAGGGCCTGCGTGCCGCAACTACTGAGCCCATGTGCTGCAAATACCGAAGCCTGCATGCCTAGAGCCCATGCTCTGTAACAGGAGAAGCCACCGCAATGAGAAGCCCGTGCACTGCAACCAAGAGTGGCCCCCGCTCACTGCAACTAGAGAAAGCTCACGCGCAGCAACGGAGACCCAACGCAGCCAAGAAAAAACAAACAAACAAACAGCAAAAAGGTAGTATATACATTTTATTTAGCAGTATGCAGGTAGATCCTAGTAAAATAATGCTCCAGTGGAGTTTTTACTTTTCTGTTGTTAGATATGCTTATGTTTCCTATAGACCTTATTCTTCTGATAATGAGAAGGTTGACATTATAGTACACTGTTTAAATATATTTCTTCCCTTAATAAAATTATTCTTAATATCACATGATATCTTCTTAAGTATACAAATACATTATTTTTCATGTTTTTTTGAATCCTGTAATCATTGTTAGTGTTCTCTTTTTCTAGTGTTGGTAATATATTTGTGTTTTACTCCTGACTTTATTTTTGTGGAGGCAGGTAGATACATGTATTGTCTTAATGTAACAAGGAAGGATTTAGGGCAAAATATTTCATAGAGATGATTTAGAATCTATAGAATGTAGAGGAAGAATAGAGTGGAAGTGTCTAGTGTGTAGCCCCCTGACATTCACAGTCCTGTGACTGAAACTCAAAAGCTTATAAAATTTTACAACTCTGTAATATAATTTTATCATGTGTTATAATCTTTTTTAAAGGATCAATTGAAGACAATAAATGTTTTTTATGATGTTTTGTACTTTGCTTGTAGGTGCTTTGAAATTTACTGGATATATAGTTAGAATTCAATAGAATTATTTTTATTCATTTAAAACATATAAAATTAGAACAGTATTAAAATTATAAACGTGAAGTTGTTTAGCATTACTGCCTTTTCGTAAAGTTTATTTTCATTGTTAACTAAGTAAAAGTCTTCCCAGAGTTTCAGTAGCCTTTTTCTCACATCCATTGGTCAGAACTCGGTCATCTGTAGGTATAAAGGAGGCTCGAAGAGCAGGCACATTACTGCTTTAAATAAGATTGTGGTTCTGTCAGTGTAGAAGGAGGTTAAATAATAGCAGTTAGGATTTAGTCAGGAGATAGAAACTGCCAGTAATTTGAGTGGAGAAAATCTGCAAATAAATAGTTAACTAAGTTAATGGTGATTCACTACTAAATGGGTTAAAAGAGAATTCTGATTGTAACAAAGATAGCAATTGCAGAAAGTGGTAAGGGAAGAAGGAACCTAGAAACCTAGAGCAAGATCTTGAAGGATGTGAGTCAGACCTCTGAGGAGAGGACACCACTGCTACAGGAACACAGTGCCTGCCATGCTGTAGTATTGAGGAAGCTTGGTAGAGAGCTCCTGCTGTGGAACTGTGAGAGCCACCACTGCTGCCCATGTCCCTCACCTCTGAGCCACAGCATGTATGTCTACTCGCTGCCATTAGGAAAGCAAACAGGAGGAAGAAGATTCCCTTCTAACTCCTCAAGCCTAGCAGACTGTTTCCCATACCCTCTGTTGTCAGAGCCTATCACAAGCCAGCTGACAAAGGACAAATGTAGTTTGAAGAGTCTAGCTCCAGAATTACAAAATGTGGAAAAGATGGTGGGTTTGGATGGAGCTAAGAGGTAATAAATTAATAATGGGCTCAGGTAGGTTACTAACACACTCGCCATAATAATTGAGCTCTAAAACAATAAGGCAGACTCACACTGGAAAAAGAAATCCTAATATCAACAGTTTTTTTGAGTAATCAATAGTATTTGAAGTGGCTACTTTACAATAATAGCTGAGAATAGATGTATTTAATTGGAAACAATGTTTGTATATACGAATATGTACTTTTTTGTATTATCAATTAATACGAGATATCAGTGGTCCATAGTTTGTGGAATGTATGAAGTTATAATTGTTTAGTGCCTCTGTTCATTCTTTGTTTTAGGATCCTTATCTTGATAAGTTTTTTGCTCTGGTGAATGCTCTGGATGAACACATGTTCCCAGTCCGAATTGGAGACATGCGAATCATGGAAAATAACTTAGAAAATGAATTGAAGAGCAGTATTGCAGCATTGAATTCATCTCAGTTGGAACCAGTGGTCCGATTTCTTTATCTTCTGCTTGATAAACTGATACTTTTAGTTGTTAGACCTCCTGTCATTGCTGGCCAAATAGGTAATTTACCTATGTTGGGGGAATCATGAAATTTATCATTCAACATTTCTAACTTTTACAGAAACAGAATCATGATTCCTTTTTGCCATCTCTATAAGGACTGTGTTTGACTTTGTGGGGCGTTGTTACTTACTTGTTTCTAATGCTGGAAAATAACTTTCTTTTGTTTCTATAAAATGTGCCATATAGACTTTTACTCAAATTATGAAAACAAATTTATTTATTCACTCACCAAATATTTATTAAGCACTTAATGTGTACCATACAGTGATAGGCACTGACAAAGGCATGGTTTCTGATTTTAAGGATCTCATAGACTAGTTAAGAAAACATGCAACTGATAAATCATATTGTGTTTTACATGACTTATAATCTACATTTTCACTCATCTGCTATCCTCTATTTAATATAGCTATTATTCTCTTCGTTGACTCAAAATCTCTATCTTCTTTTTGTGAGTTTTTCTTGAAGGAGAGGTATTCAGGTTTCCTACCTTTTTTCCAAGATTCATTCCTTTACTTTTGCTAACAGCTTCCACCCAATCCTGCAAAGTAGTTGAGTTTGTGAGAAATTTCAGCTAACTTGTTATAGAAGTTTCGTATTAAGTGGTGGCACAAAGGAGAGTAGTATTCAACTCCTTGAGATTTTTTTAGGGACACTTGTAAGTAGAGGTAATTCTTGGGTTGAGCATTTAAAGATGAGTAGGAGTCTGACAGGTAAATAACTAGCCCAGGGAAATGAAACAGTATGTGTATAGTACACAAACAGATAAACTAACCTGGAAATTTCGGGGGAATTACAAGTAATTAGTTATGAATTGGAGGGTTAGTGATTAGAGATGATATTGGTCGTAGGGGAGATGAAGTAGGGTCCTTGACACATTAGGAAATTTGACTATTATTCTGTAAGAATCAATAGCCTTTGAAGGATCTGGTCTTAATTAGAAAAGTAATGTGACTAGGTTGGCTTTTATAAGGATGATTTTGCACGGAGGTAGATTGAAAGTGAGAAGATCTGGAGGCAGGCAGACAGATTTGAAATCTTGAATTTTACACAAAAAATTCTGTGGTCCTGATAAAAGACAGTGATGGTGGGATAGAGAAGAGAGGGTAGTTTAAGAGATACTGAAGAGATGTTGTAGAAAGTAATGTTACAGAAGTCATAGAAGGTTTTAAGAAAAAAAAGTTAACATTGTTCATTTTTGTAGATTGTATAGTAAAATAATCACAATAGTAACAAACATTTCCACAACACAGTGTACCAGGAATTGTGCTATGTACTTTATATTAATGTATGAAATCTTTACAACTCTAGGTATAGGTATGAATTTCATGATTTCATGAATAAAATGATGAACATACGCTTAAAAATTTACCTAAGGGGCTTCCCTGGTGGCGCAGTGGTTGAGAGTCCGCCTGTCGATGCAGGGGACACGGGTTTGTGCCCCGGTCTGGGAAGATCCCACATGCCGTGGAGCAGCTAGGCCCGTGAGCCATGGCCGCTGAGCCTGTGCATCCGGAGCCTGTGCTCCACAACGGGACAGGCCACAACAGTGAGAGGCCCGCGTACAGCCCAAAAAAAAAAAAAAAATTTACCTAAGGATTCAAACCCAAGCAACTGACTCTAGAGTCCCACTCTTATCTACTATACTATACTGAAGAAGTGTCCACTGGTGAAATTCACGAGAATAGTCTTGGTCAAATAGTGAAAGTAGAAACCAGATTACAGAGAATTTAGTAATAAACAGCAGATGGTGAAAGGAATGCAAAAAGCTTATACTGTTTTGAGAAGTTTAGTTAGAAGAGGATGCAAGGTTGATTAGGGCATAAGAGTGGAGAGATTTGAGCATGTTTATATGCTTTGAGAATCTGTATAGAGGTGCAAGAGGGTTTAATTAATGAAGCAAGCATGTAGGACAAAAATTAAGGTGGATAGATCATTCTTATATAGGAGATGAGCACTGCTTCCTTTGGAAAGGAACTAAAAATTATTTCAAATTCTGATAAATTTATAGTAAAAATTTCAGGACTTTCATGCTCTATAAATTTCTACCTGAGATAAAAAGCAGGATTTGTGGAGAAGGGAGTAAAGTGGACCTAGTTTTGTGAAGGATTCTGATGGTTTGGAATAGCTACTATGAGGAAAAGGAAAAGGAGTCAACCAGGAACACAGGTAGGATTGCTAAACCCTGCTTAGGTTTCTCTCTTTCTAGTCTCTCTTCTAGTTCAGTATATATAGATTAATCTTCCTAAATGACCACTCTATCTGATATTTCCTCTTTCAGGAAAACTTAATTGGCCTCATTATCTGTTCATAAATTCCTGTCTTGATTAAATAAATCATAAAATGTGAGGTGCTATTGCTCAGAATGGCTGTTTGGATTATCCATTTATTCACTGAGCTACCAGAATTTCCCAATTTTTGCAAAATTCTTGTTATATACTAACTTGAATGGCTGAGTAGGTATTACTTAGCCTGGCATTTAATGTGCTATAGTCTTACCTCAACCTGGTTTTCTACCCTTTTTTCCTTCTAATCCTTTTACAGAGCTACTCACTTCAATTAAGTTGCTTATCAACTCTTTTCTATTAAGTTAATATTTTTAATAATCTACTTTTATTGGTAATTTTTATTTTATAAACAAAAGTAACATGTGCTCAATGTATGGTATTTAGTTTCTCAGAGTCATCTTTAAAATGAGAAGTTACTTCTCAAAGGTTATATATAAGATAGATTTTTTACTTATCATGTGCTTTGTATTGTTTTACAAAGTAGTGGGTACTGTTTGATGATTCTTTTTTCTCACTAAGTAAAGCCACATAGTTTTCATGTTAAATTAGTAAAATTAGTTTTTTCTCATTTTTTAAGAAAAGTATTTTTGATTCAGTTAATACAGTATCATAAAGATACCATAAAATTAATATCAAATATCATCTTTATACACTTACTGTGTGTAGTCACTATACTTAATGCATATAGTGAAGGCAAAACCTTGATCTTTTTGGAACTTACAGTCTAAAAAAGTTAATGGAAAAATATTTTCCTCCTTCTTAAAAGTAAATCTAGGTCAAGCATCATTTGAAGCCATGGCATCAATTATAAATCGGCTTCACAAAAACTTGGAAGGAAATCATGACCAGCATGGCAGAAACAGCCTTCTCGCATCATATATCTTTTATGTTTTTCGCCTACCGAATACTTACCCTAATTCACCATCACCAGGTATTTTATTCTTTTTACTAAGAAACTATCTTGCATAGATTATGTGTTCATAATAGGATTGAAATAATCTTGTAGTCCATGGTGTGATGCATTTATTCAATAGCAGACATTTGTTGAATGCCTGCTAAGTGCCATGGACTATGCTATGTACTGGAGTTAAAAGGATAAATAGGTTGTATTTTAAAGCATCATTATTTATACAGCTTCCTTTAAGTTGAATTAGAGAGATCTTTGTTGAATTAATTTTTGGAAATGAACCTTGAAAATAACTTCCATCTCTGGAAGCATTTTATCATTCCCAGTTAAGATAAATAATTTAGAAAAATGGTACAGATGAACTGGTTTGCAAGGTAGAAATAGAGACACTGATGGACACCAAGGGGGGAAAGCAGGGCGGGGGGAGGTGGTGGTGGTGGGATGAATTGGGAGATTGGGATTGACATATATACACCAATATGTATAAAATAGATAACTAATAAGAACCTGCTGTATAAAAAATAAAATAAAATTTTAAAAAAAGTTGCATCACAAGGCATTATGGGTAAAATTGGAAGGAAGAGTATTTAAGAATCCCCACTGAGGTTCTCTGAGTCTATTTGAGGCTAATGCAGTCATCTCAGCTTGATTTATGATTATGTAGTCTGACGTACGAACTGCTGTTTGTGCACAGTTTAATAAAAGGCTATTGCTCCAAATTCCAAATTAGCAGTGAGGGTGATTTCTATTAGAAAAGACATTTGTGGAGGATTTTCTTCTTGATACTTAATAAAGTGAGTTCTTTTTCTCAGTGTAATACATGCTGTTGACTTGTGGCTCAGCTCTAGGGACTTGATGTTCTATTCAAAGAGTAAAAACATCTCTCTGCTCATTGTTTATTTACTATATTTTGGGGTACATATGGCAATGTTGTTTTCCTTACAGTTCCCAGTTCAGTTTTTTCTCTTGATTATGTGTTAAAAATATGTGCATAAAGTTCCCCAGTATCTCAGTAAAAAAAAAAAAAGATAAATAGAATGTTATATTTGTCATTCAGAGTGCTATTGGACATTAAAGAAGAAATACAATGGCTCAGTAGTTTCCTGGTAACCCTGTGAAACCTACAATACTGTAAAAGATTATCCTCTAGAAGAGTTCTGATCTCTTCATGGTCAATAAAATCATACAGGCTTTTTGAATATTAGAGCCCAGAGTAGCCACTTACTTTTGTTTTATATGACATAGGTGGTAGTGGTGGTGGTGGGGGATGTCTTAGTTTGAATCACTCTTTAGTTGTTCAGTTAGTAGGTTAATGATTATGTTGTACATACCTTTCAACCTGTTTACATATTTGTCTGTATGAGTCATCCATTCCTCACTAGTGATAATGGTAAGTGCCCTTTTCAGCTGTTGTCAGTGTTAGCATTAATAATGGTGACAAGTAATTATGACATTCACTCTGAAAACTAGGCATAATAGTAATCTCAGTTTTAGCACATTTTACTTCTTAATTGAAAGAGAGAGCTAATTGACTCTTAAAGTCTTGCTCATAATTTCCTATCTTGATTTCTAAAATTATAGTACTTGAGTCTCTGAGTATATAAGTGATTGTGGACTGTATATAATGCTACTCCATTTACTGTTCCATTCAGTACACTATTAGAATTGCACAGATTTTGCAAAATGTCTTTTTTTACATGCTGACCTGAAGACTATAAACTACTTAGTTGACAGGTGTGTGTCATTTGCAAATATGACACTCAGGTTTCTTTAAAAAAGAAAAATGGAGATACAATTGTTGGGTGCTTTAGGTTCATAGATCCTGGTTGAATAATGGTATCAGGCTTGACTTCAGACAAAAAAGGGATTCTTTGCTTTTTTTTGTATAACCTGGGCTTTTAGGAGAATTATCTTTAGTATACATTTATGTATGTATATTATAAAGATGCCTTTTTTTAATAGTTAAAATTGTCACTGATAAAGATAGAGACCTAAGCCATAGTTTCATTTAAGAGATATTGACAGGAAATTGGCTCTCCCTCTTAGTGATTGTGTTTCAAGGGGCAGAGCAGGAGGGGTGGGAAAAAAGGAAAAGATATTAGCTGGAGCATTTTGGGTCTTAGACACCCTCATGTATAAGGAAAGGTAACGTTTTTGTATGTTTCTTATTACTTTTGTTTCTTATTGTATATGTAATACATAATCATAGAAACATTGAAGAGATAATGATTGTATTTATAATTCACATGGTTTTGTCAGCTGCTGTAAAATAAATTATCTTTGTATAGCTATCACTAGGTCTGCCATGTTTTTCTTATTTATAGTATTTTCATTTAGAAATAAAAGCAATTTATGATCTTTGTGGAATTTTGTAAAGTGGAAGAGATTTTTTCAGGTCCTTTGCTGATTAATTTTTTGCTTAATTATATGTTATTTTATGTACAACTCTAGGTCCTGGGGGTTTGGGAGGATCAGTGCATTATGCCACAATGGCTAGATCTGCTGTGAGACCTGCAAGCCTTAATTTAAATCGTTCTCGGAGCCTTAGTAATAGTAATCCAGATATATCTGGAACTCCCACGTCACCAGATGATGAAGTACGGTCAATCATCGGCAGTAAGGTAAACTGAAGATACGCGTCTATAAATTTGGTTTTCAGGTTGTGAACAAATGAGAAATGTCCAATTGTTTTACTTTTTCTTAATTTTAAAATGTATTTGAGTTAGTAATAAGAAAGAAATTGTACATTTCTATTCTATCAGTGAACACATAAATGTTTGATGTTTCTATTAAATGTTTTTGCTATTACAAACTGGTTTGTGTGCTCTGCTCAAGAATATCTGCCAAATTAAAAAATGTGTGCAGGATGACCAGTCACATACGACTCATTGTCTGTCTGATTATTATGTGAAAAATGGTTAGATTGATTTTCTAGAGGATTAAGAGAGACCTGTGACTGCTGTGTAGCTGGGACATACTATCAACTTAAAATATGAGCCTCCCTTCTCCAAAAGTATCAAGAACAATAATTAACAATTAATAGAGCTACATTTCACATGGAAAACTCTATGTAAGGTGCACCAGGATTAGAAAAATATGATTTATTTAATCATGGTTAGTGATTATCCCAGACAATAAGGGAGAGGCCAGCCAATATAAGATCCAGCTATATTTTATGTAAGCATCAATCTTTATTACCCCCCAAAATATACTTAAGGAACAAGTAGTCATTACCTTTCTATAGTTAAAGTACAAAAATAACTCAGAGTTTGAAAATCAAAGTGGAAAAAAAGAACAGTAAGACTGAGGCCAAGAAATCACATTATGTTGGGTTTTGACCAAACCATTTTAAATTGATTTTTTGCTATTAGAAAGAAGGAAGATACCGTTGTTATGGAATCACAGCCAACTTTTCTTTGGCATTTTAGTCTGTTAATTAGGATATGAGGAAGAATTAGTAAACGTGTTTTGGGGTGTGTTTTTAACCCTTAGCCTGAACTAAATAGACCTTATTATTTTTTTAATGATCTGAGCTTGTTTGTGTGAAATACTTGAATATGGATCAAACACATCAGAATTACTTAAATCTACTCATATAGTTACAGAAATTTTACATTCAGACACTTCTAATAAACTTTAGCATTGCACATTTTAAAGTACCTTTTACGTAATTTGAAAGTAATTTCTCACAGATCAAAAATACATTTTTTAAAGTAATCTCTTACAGATGAAAAAAATATTTTGTAGCCTTATAATTTAAAAAATAAATTAAACATGAATTTCAATAACTTAAAGATCCAAATAGGTGTTACTCTAATTAAACAAACTTTCACTTTTTGTGAACTTTTGAGAAAATGATGTTCAGATGTATTTACATGGTTACTGCAGAGTAACCTGAGTAATATAGGAATTACAAAAGAGACAGCTTTTCTCCCTCCACATATCTTTCCATGTCTAGGAAGAGAAGGTTTTTTATCCTTGTCTTCATTCTTGATCTTTTCTCATTGTAATGGAGGTAATACTAAACATAATTTACGTACGTAAAGACAGTTCTTCAGTGGAATGAATCTCATTTGTGAATTATAAGAACTTTTCCTATTAAAGAGCTTTAGACGCCATTTTTCTCAAGGTTCTACTTTTGAAACATCTCTTAATTTCTGTAAGATTTGCATTATGCTTCATTTAGCATAATTCTAGAGTTTTCCTTTATATATGATGTATTTGATAGATTATAACATCAAGATTTAGAACAAAAGTGTACATGTATTGGAATGATTATTTGTCTTTTTTCAAGTGGTTCATAAAATGGGACATAATAATAATGTAAACTTGCTTCTGGTATTATATACATAAACTTTTGAGAAAGCCGTCATAAGATGAGACTTTGTCTTATGACAGTACAGTCTTGTCCTAATCAAATTTTATTCAAATGGTTTTTGTGTGTTCTTTTTTTTTTTTTTTTTTGGTTGCATTATTTTTAATTAGTTTTTTTGTTTTTTTGCGGTACGCGGGCCTCTCACTGTTGTGGCCTCTCCCGTTGTGGAGCACAGGCTCCAGACGCGCAGGCTCAGCGGCCATGGCTCATGGGCCCAGCCGGTCCGCGGCACGTGGGATCTTCCCAGACCGGGGCACGAACCCGCGTCCCCTGCATCGGCAGGCAGACTCTCAACCACTGTGCCACCAGGGAAGCCCCCTGGTTGCATTATTTTTGATAGCTACCTACCTTCATTTTGGACTATCATTTAGTCATAATCCCTAATAATAATGGTATATAATTTTATCTCATTGAAAAATTATAAGGAATCTGAAGTTTATTTATAGCTACTCTTTATTTATTCTGATTTTATTGGCTTGGAAATTAGAGAAGCTCTTCTTTAATGATTTTTGTCTTTCACTCTGCCTTAGCCATGGTCATACCCTTAGTCTTGTCATGATGAATAACTTTAATCCTCATTATCTCAATTTCATGCATCTTGTTCTCTAACCATTAGCTCATATTTTTCTGCCTAGTACCCCAACTCCAACAATTTCTCTGCTCGGCAACCTCCAATCACTTGATCGTATGACCTTTTTACTGTACCTCACGCCCCTAATGTTCTTTCCTCCAATTTAGCCAGCTTAAATTCCATGATCAATCATTATAATTATTACCATTATAAACAAACGTCAATTCCCTTATCTTTCCCTTACTTCATTTTACTTGCTTAGCCAAACCTCAAACCATAGCTGAATTCAGTTGACTGCCTGTGCCGTTAAACATGCTTTGAGAAAAAAAAAAAAAAAAAACATGCTTTGAGAAATACCATGATAACTGGTCTCATTTGAAATTAAAGGCCATGAACCTCAAGAGAGCCCTTAATGCTGTCAAGCAATTATACTATATTTCTTTATTCCATTTACTTTCCCATTCTCCCAGAAAAAGGTTTAATGCCTTCTTTGGTACCTCAAACCCTCTAACAGCTCCCCACCAATCCCCCTCCTCACTTTATCTCCTACTTCATTAAGAAAATTGAGGCCATCAGAAGAAAACTTTTGTCACCTTTGACCATCACATCTACCTATCCACTACCATCTACTACTACCTACTACTTAAAACTCTGCTATAGATGAACTGTCCATTTCCCTAAGTCCATTCCCTATTTGTATACAACCATCTATCCCCTTTCACCTACTCAAGATCCTCACTCCAGCAGTTCTTTCATCACTGTTCTACATCATCAGTTTCTCCCCATCTACTAAATCAACCCATCCCATAAAATGGGATAAAAAATAAAATTTTTAAAATTTCTCCCATAAAAAAACTCCTCTCTAGTATTTCTGCTGGTAGCTTCTTCATCATTTCTCTGCTACCTTTTGTAGTAGAATTCCTTAGAAGAGTTTTCCATACTTGCTGTCTCCAATTCTTTTACTCTCGTTCTCTAACTCCTGTTACCCTACTTCAAACATATTCCTTGGATCTTCAGCCCATACTGCCCTTCTAATGCCCCCAGTGCTCTCCATGTTCTTAAATCCGAAGGTTAAATCTCAACACTTGGCTGAATTTACCTTACAGCAGCTTTTGACACAGTTAATTCTCCAGTTTATTCTATTTACTTAGCTTCTAGGTTACTACACTATCTTGATTTTCCTCTTTACTGATTATACCTTTTCAGTCTCCTTTGTAGATTCTTCTTTTTCTGATCTCTTAATTTGGAAGTGCCCCAGGCCTCTGTCCTTATTTCTTGTCTTCTCTTGTCTTGTTTTCTCTTTTCTCTACACTCACTCACTTCATGATCTTATGAAGTCCTGTTGTTGTAAGTATCACTTTATGCTGATATCTCACAAAAATTGTATTTCAAGTACAGATCTCTCTCTGGAATTCTAAACTCAGCTGCCTTTTGTAAATCCTTTAGTTCAGATTTGCATATATGTTAAAGGTAGAGCCACTTCTCATCACCTCTAGTACTGCCATTTAGTCTGAACTACCATCATCTCTTCCTGAATTAATGTAATAGTCTTAAAGATGGTTTCCTTCCTTCCAACCTACACTCACTTCACAACATAGCAACCAGAATACTGCTTTAAAAACTTAAGTTACAAATAAACAAAACTTAAGTTGGATTATGTCATATCTCTGAGCAAGATCCTATGACTAACTCCTTTACCTCTTTTAAGTCTATACTCAGAGAACTACCTTCTCCATGGGGTCTCCTCTGACCACTTATTTAAATGTATAAGTGTGTCTTTCTCCTTAGCCTTGTCCCGGGGACTTCTTATCCCCTTACTCTGTTTCTTTGACTCGTAACATTTACTACCTTTTAATGTAACATATAAATTAGTTACCTGTTACGTTAATTTTTTAGTGTTTGTCTCCCTTTATTAGAGTATAAGCTCCATGAGGGCAGAGATATTTGTTCACTGATGTATCCAAAGCAACTATAATGTCCAGCATATGAAAAGTACTCAGAAGACATGTATCCAAAGAATGAATGTTAGTAAGCATTGAGTATCTCTAGCAAGAATAAATAACTTTTAAAAAATTGAATTATGCTTTTGTTTGCCCTCTTGCTATCAGGATTAATTAAATACTTAAAGATCTTAAGATATTCGGTTTTATGAAAGTTTTGGTTAGACTTTATTTCCTAATACAAAATGCAGAACTCCTAAAGTTCTAAAATACTATCAACAGGCTTTTATTACTCTAGTGGCTATAAAACCATATTTGTGAGATTTTTTTCATAATTATTTTGCCAAAACTGATCTTTATTTGTCCTAGCAATATTCTTTAAACATTCAGTTGTGTAAATGTATGGTTGCACCAGGTTTGAATTTTATTGCTTTTAAGCAAATGCCAGTGCAATTTTACATTGATAATTAGTTTCTTTCTAATGTATCATCTCCTATTTTTTCATTTTTTTTCAAAAACTGAGAGCTTACTGTGTGCATAGCTTACTAAATCCACTATGCTGAGGATTGTATTGAAACATGAGTATTGATGTCAAGTCAGATACACTGTGAGCCTTATTCAGGGAAGGAGCCTATCTATACCTAAGGGACAAAACAAAATAATAATGTTACAGAGATTTGGCAAAAACAGAATAAAAACACTTCATGCACATGTACACACATTTGATTAATCTTTTCTGTTAGTTGGAGATATGTAAACATAGTTATTATATTAGTAAATATCAGTGATGACTTTGCTTAACTAAGGGCTGTTTGATATAATTCTTAGCTGTATGACATTTAAATTGTGGAAATAATTTGCTTTACAAATAAATTGGCCACCAGTTTTCTTTAAACAGTTGGCTTTGACTTGATGTTATTATAACTGTTCAAAGCCTCAGTACTGTGGATATAATGTATAATTAATGGCACAAAGAGATTTATTGTTTTTTCTCACATTACTCATTAGCATGTGCCTTAGTTTTAAAGGAAATTATTAAGCAAGAAGTTAAAAAGTGAACTTATGAGTACGGCAAAGTTATTGTTTTTCTTTTTGTAGAAATTTATGATAGAGAGAGCACAGTTGTAATTTTGCAGAAATTAGATGCTTATATTTTGTTATTTTTGTAACATGAGTAGTGACATAATTTGGGAGACTGAAAATTTTTGTTTTAACTTACCTGAAAAACGTATTGTGTGCTGATTTGCTTTTATTTGAAATAATATAATGGGCTTCTGAGAAGTCTTTATTAATACCTATAAAATGGGGTATTTTATTTTAAACAAATCTATTGATTACATAATTTTATGAGTATTTGAATATTGCCCAATATACTTTGCTAGGAAGCATTTAAAAAAACATGTATGGCAAGTTTTTGTTAAAATTATTTTTTAAGAGTTTACTATATTTGAGGCATTGTATTCAGTGATTTACTTCCATTATTTAATTTGATCTTTACAGTATTAGGGAGACACTTATCATTATTCCTATTTTGTAGCTAAGAAACTGAAAAAGAGATTAGATAACTTACCTTAGATTTTACAGTTAGTAAGCAGTAGAACCTGGATTTGAATTTTAACTCTCATCTTACACATTCAGTGTCAAAAATGAGGGGAAATGGGTAGTTACTGTATCATCATTTCAACTTCTTTGTATTTTTGGAAAAAATAGTGAGAAAAGGAAGGGAAATATTCTCCCTAAAAGCTAAGCCCTTGAGAGCTAGTAGTAGTTTGTCTTCCCTCTTTCCCCCTCCCCTTTCCTCCTCCCCTCCCTTTTCCTTGCCCCCTACCTCCTTCTTCCCTTCCCACAATATACATGCATGGGCCTCACTCCCAGAGATTATTTAACTGTTCAGAGGTAGGGCCCTGCACATTTGTGGTGGTAGTTGTCCTTAACCTTACCAGGTGATACTAATGTCTACATAGAGTTGATTACCACTGTTTACTCTTTCTTTTCTTTTACCTATCCTTCTTTGGTGCTTTCTGGTTTGGGTTCATACTCAGGCTCTAATATTTTTAGTTGGCTTGTCTTGTGTTGTCTTCAGCAGTCCTCTAAAATTCTCTTCTACCTTGCTCAGTTCTATTCGTAGGTTCCTAGGGCCCAGCCCATGTTGCTGAATCTGGATTTCTGGGGGTAAGGGCCAGAATCTGAATTTTATAATTCAGGTGATTCTAATAATCAATTTTAAGAAATTGAAGTAAAGCCCCAGTTCCCTTTACCTGGGATCATAATAACCTCTTTCAGAGAAGACAGACATACTTCACTTCTGGTCATACACATTAATAGCATATTAAATTAACTTCAAATTAATGATAGTGATGATGAAGATACAATTCCTATAGACAGCCTTGGCATAATGTTTTTCCTTACAATTTTTATATAAAAAAGTAGCCCATTATGTTTTTTTAAATAATAAAATTCATAAATTTATTATTTGTTAGTAAATCTACCCATTATGTTTAATTTCAACAAGCACAATAAGACTGAGCACAACTCCAAAGCTACCATCATTTTTAGGAAGGAGCAAATATCGGGCATCTTTTTTTTTCTTAATTTTTTACTTAATTTTTCTTATTGGTCCCTAAAAGAGGAGGCAAGTTCAAATAGAATTATGGAGTATTGCTACACAAAAGTTTTCAGTTGATGACAGATGGAATAAAATTAGTCTTTTAGACAAGATTGGAATGTTTTTCTTCTTCCATTTTTTTTTTTTCTTCCTTTAAACCCTAGTTAGATTTAGAGGAAATTGTCTGTTGCTAACTTGTACCATCTCTGAAGAGAGTTTGGGGGGATGGTGCTGTGGGATCTTTAGTTGTTGATACTTAAAGGTGATCCCTTTATATAAAGAGAAATTACCTTTAAATGCTATACTTAACTTCCTTTGTGATTTTTAAAAAATTATGTAATGAGATAATTTTGATGAACTAATATTCTATAGATGCCTAAAAATTTTGGTTGCTTTAACAGTACTAATTAAAAACATGTTTGCATTGGAAAGTCTGGATTTCTTTAAGAATATAGCATGCCACATGTAATATTTCTTTCCTTTCCAACTGCTTTCTATTATATGCTTAGGGTTTAGACCGCTCCAATTCCTGGGTTAACACTGGTGGTCCAAAAGCTGCCCCATGGGGATCCAACCCCAGTCCAAGTGCAGAATCAACACAGGTGGTGTTTATATTAGAGGTTTCTTTATTCGCTGCTGATGTTTCCCTTTAGAACATTACTTTTTAGTATATACTATGATTTCAGTGGCTTGCTTTTTAATAATTAAAAAGTGTGTATTTTTGTTTACTTAGCACATTTTCCAACTGCTATGCATGAATACCACCAATTGCACCAGTAATACTCTCCTTTCCTATTTCCTGTCTCCTTCTCCTTCCCTCCTGTCCACCCCATTGATGTTTCAGTGCCTGCTGCTTATGCAATTGATGGCTTTGATAACAGTTTCTACTTTTGGGGTAGTGCATCTTTAGTAGGAATTTAAAAATTTTTTGTGTGGAAAAAACCTGACAGTTTTCCATTCGCTTTTGGTTTAAAGTGTAGCTATTGTACCATTGTCATTTAGCATTTACTATCTTGTCATTTTCTTCATAATCACTGACTAGAAATATTGGTAATAAACTGAAATTAAATATGAACAGTATATGATCCCCATGCTGTAAGATTAAGTGCCAGAAGCAAAAATCTGTTTTAAACTGTACTGTGTTGCAAAGTATGAAATTTGTTGTAACTTATTTGTACTAGGTTTTGCTTACTTAAGTCTAATTGCTTGATAGCTAATACTGCATGATTCCTCAAAATATACTTCTCATCTGTGTATTGGCTTTGGAGGACAGTGCTCTCGTTCTTCAAGAAAAATTTTAATTGCAAATTTATTATAAATGATTTATATTTAATATAGTATATGGCTAACCTGAATCGTAATTTTTGATGATAGTGAAACATGAAAGAAATGATTCTAAACTTTTAATTTTTTAATTAAATATAAAATTCTTGATTTCTCTTTTTGGTCCAAGACCAGTGAGAAGTATGTTTTTACTTTTTACATTTTCTTACTAGATACATGCATGTGTATAGATCACACAGATAAAAGTTTCATTCTTTGCAGCACTCTGGATTTATATAATCATTAAAATACTTATCTTTTAAAGATAAAATAAATAGAAGCCATTTTGATACTTCTAATGCATTGTCGTTAAAGCAACTTAAAATAGTGAAAATGGGATGAGCGATAAAACAGATGGCTGTTAAAATGACAGTAAAGCTCTATGTAAAAAATTGTATATAATCCTTGAACTGCATAGTCATCCACAGCAGACTTTAATGGTATCTCGTCATTCATTCATCTTCACTCCATAGGCTATGGATCGAAGTTGTAATCGTATGTCTTCGCACACAGAGACGTCAAGTTTCTTACAAACATTAACGGGACGCTTACCAACTAAAAAGGTAGATTCATATGAAGATAGTCCATGTAGGGGGAAAATAATTCCAACAATTACGTAGATGTAAGGATTCTTTACATAACCAGTATGAGACGTTACAACAATTGCACTGTTTTTAAAAATACTTTTGAGCAAGCATTGCTTGTTTGATGTCTTTTTGGGCATACCTCTCCATTGCAAGCTCTTTTACATTACTATAATGTTTATATCTTTGCAGATGACTGTTTTTAGAGTTTAGTGCATTAAATTTGATCATTAAATTTTAGTACCAAAAAGATTGTATCAACTCTTAATTCTGTTTCTGTAACTGCTTCTGTTTTGTGTTTTAAATCTCCAGGGAAAGGAAGATGAGTTAGAAAAATTATCACTCTTAGTAAGATATGTTGATTTGCTTCCCTTATGCACAGTTTTGTTAGTCCTTTTTCATATTAATATACACTATTGTGCAAATGCTTTGTATGCATATCCATGATAAGGCAGGAAATTTCTGCTATTTTAATAAAAATACTTTAAATACCTGAAAACTTGAAAATTAATGGCTGATATCAAAGTTTACATTTTTAAAGGTATTTCCTAAATTGTACCAGCAAAGTTCATGAATGTATTTGCATATGCTGAAATATGTATGTAAGGCACAAGCCAGATTTTATTTGTAACTGTGAGTTTTCGGTTTAGTTTCTTTTTGCACGTACAATTTAGGAGGCTATTTCCCACCTGTCGTTTTAAAATTACATTTTACTCCAAGATAACATGTAATTTTTTCAGCTATTCAACATGCCACTGTCTTATGTGTATAAATAGCCGTTTCGTTAATGGGTGTCCTCACTGCATCATTGAATGGTTCACATGCCTTATTTTGCTTATTCTCATTATATCTTCATTTGTACTTGCATTATTTGGTTTGTGTTACCAGCAGACCTGACACTGATAATAACTTTGGATTTACTTCTGGATAGCTATTTCATGAGGAGCTGGCTTTGCAGTGGGTTGTTTGCAGTGGCAGCGTTCGGGAATCAGCTTTGCAACAAGCCTGGTTCTTTTTTGAGTTAATGGTGAGCAAACTAAACACATTCTTTGTTTTTCTTGTTAAACAATGTTGTGTTAGCTCATGATTTTATCCTAGAATCTTTTCCTGTTGCCCATCTTGTGGTTTTACATGTGCCTCCAAGACAAAATTACCTTTGCTACATCTCTAAATAAACACTGTGGACAGTCAGCACAATTTAGATGGAGTTATAAAGCTAATTTAAACTATATTTTTAGGGATAGTTGCAGAAGCTAGCTATCTTTTTAAAGGAAACCTGTGATACATTCTTTCTTAGTCTGCACATGCTAGTGTATAATGGCAGTACTATTGATTTCATACCAGATAAAAAGAGCTTTATAGATACCTACTGCTTTTATGGTTAGAAAGCTCTTAGGGAAATGCCAGTCACAGCCAATGAAAAACAACAACACTTTCTACTTAATTCAGTAAATGATATTAAAACAAATAAATGAATTAATATTTTAATAAATATCTACACACACACAACATAAACACATATATACACAAAAGCAATATACATTTATTAAGTACGTACAGTATGGTAGCACAGCCCTATGGGCTAGGGATTACCAAGGCACAGAGAGATTAAGTAACTTGTTTAAGTATACATAGCTTGTATACAGCAGAGCTGTGATTCAGACTTAGGCATTCTGGCACTAGGGACCTTCCTCTCTAGCTTTAGAAAGCTGAAATCACTGAAACTTTTTCTTCCAAAAAAATTATGTAAAATAATAAATAAGAAACAAAGGAAAGCAAAACAACAAAAAAGAGACAGAAAAAAGAAAAAGAAAAGAAACAATGGAAGTTTCTAGAGTATGCCATAGAATCATTCTTAGCATTGAATGTTACTTACGTTGAAGATTAGAAGACATTTCTTCTGTAAGTTAAAACTACAGTGAGGTATCGCCTCGCACCAGTCAGAATGGCCATCATTAAAAAGCCTACAAATAATAATTGCTGGAAAGTATGTGGAGAAAAGGAAACCGTTCTACACTGTTGGTGGGAATGTAAATTGGTGTAGCCACTATGGAGTATAGAATGGAGGTTCCTTAAAAAACTAAAAATAGAGCTACCGTATGATCCATCAGTCCCACTCCGGGGCATATATCCGGAGAAAACTCTTAATTCAAAAAGTTACACGCACCCCAGTGTCAAAGCAGCACTATTTACAATATCCGAGACATGGAAGCAGCTTAAATATCCATCGAGAGATGAATGGATAAAGAAGATGTGGAATACATATACACTGGAATACTATTCAGCCATAAAAAAGAATGAAATAGTGCCATTTGCAGCAACATAGATGCACCTAGGGATTATCCTACTAAGTGAAGTAAGCCAGAAAGAGAAAAGTTAAATACCATGTGATATCACTTATATGTGTAATCCAAAATATGATACAAACAAACTTGTTTACAAAGCAGAAACAGACTCAGACATAGAAAACAAACTTACGGTTACCAAAGGGGAAAGGGGGTGGGAGAGGGATAAATTAGGACTTTGGGATTAGCAGATACAAACTACTGTATATAAAATAAACAACAAGGCCGCACTGTATAGCACA
The DNA here is from genome assembly GCF_008692025.1 of Phocoena sinus. NCBI lineage: Eukaryota > Metazoa > Chordata > Mammalia > Artiodactyla > Phocoenidae > Phocoena > Phocoena sinus. Next base: position 53,885,430 of record NC_045763.1, on the reverse strand, counting down.
GGGAACTATATTCAATATCTATAATAAATATATACTATATATACACAATATATACAATACATACAATATATATGTATATATGTATGTATATATACAATATATACAATATACTATAATAAACCATAATGGAAAAGAATATGAAAAAGAATAAATATATATAACTGAATCACTTTGCTGTAACCAGAAACTAACACAACATTGTAAATCAAATATACTTCAGTAAAAGATTTTAAAAAAGACGTTTTGTCTAGAGATTTGCTAATCTACAAAAAAAATAAATCAGGGACCATATGTAAATGGTAGGCAGCTCATTTTTTTCCCCTAGAGAATAAACACCAAATTGTAATTCATGTGTTTTTAATATAAGATCAAATGACTTTTTAAAAATAGTCTTACATGTATGTTCAGATTTCTTAAACATGAAATAGTTTGACTTGTCTCTGTTATTTACCAACTGTAAAACCTTGTCATTAATTTCCCTGAATTAAAAATTTTTAGTACTGTTAACACATTGTTGTGATAAGAATCCATATCTAAAAGTATTTGGTAAATTGAAACCACTTTAATTTTTACCTAACATTTTATTCTTAATATCTAGTCATCAGTATTTAATGTACACCCACCATATGCCACGAGATGCTAGGTGCTAAAGATTCTACATGCAGTCAAGGTTTCTAACCTCTCAGAGCTAACAGCTGGGGGGACATGGAATGGCAGAATTGTTAAGTCTTGGAAAGATTTAATTTAAAATAATTTTAAAGGATGAAATTTTTTTCTGTTGACATACCCATAATTTGTTTCCCACTGATAGCCAGGATAATGTCATGAAGCTGATACAGAGATTGAGTTGTATTGTGTTCGATATTTTTCTAGCGCATACAAAATATTGTAGGGAACTTTTTCAAAATATTTGACGAGTTAAAAGTATTTTATCTATCTGTTAAATTACATGGTATGTTGACAAAAATAGCTCTAATGTTTAGAATCTCTGTAACTGTTCATTACATCCATAAGAAATTAAACGAATGGCTTATTTCTTTTTTCAGGTAAAGAGCATGGTGCACCATTTATACTTTAATGATAAACTTGATGCACCAAGGAAAAGTCGTTTTCCAGAACGTTTCATGGATGACATTGCTGCTCTTGTCAGCACAATTGCTAGTGATATAGTTTCACGATTTCAGAAGGTGACGGTAACTTATTTTTTTAAACAAAATCTGTGTTTCAAGCACACGTTAAACTATATTTGTTTTTCTTTTAATTGTTTCCCAGGACACAGAAATGGTTGAGAGACTCAACACAAGCCTTGCATTCTTTCTCAATGATCTGTTGTCTGTTATGGACAGAGGATTTGTGTTTAGCCTTATAAAGACCTGCTATAAACAGGTAATGCATAATTAGTAATAATTAGTAATCAAATAATTTAAATGCTGCGTTTGCTCTTTTAGGGCTAGAGCTAAGAGATTTTTCAAGAACACATTTATATAATGATGTTTTTAAAAAGTGGCATATTTTTATTAGTAAGGGAAAGATAAATTACATTTATTAGGACACAGGACTGTGGCAAGCTGCTGTCAGTACAGCTGGCTTTTCATTGAGTTATACTGGCCCATTTATGACTTTTAGATTCTCATTCAGAAGTAGACCATCAAGTCAGGAGTCTAAATGTAAAGCAGCCCCAAGGTGCCATGCAAGAGTAGCATTTTTACTGAATGAACAGCTAACCCAACCTTTTCTGTCTTAAGTGATTTTTAAAGCAGTTGCATTTTGCTATGTATTCCTCATGATGAAGCCCTAGACATTGTAGAGTTTAGAAGCATGAGTAGGTGTTTACCCAAGTCACAAATATTATCTAGCTTTTTCTAAACTAAAAGTATCCTAGAAGTTTTCTACAAACAGCTGGTTTTGCTTTAAATTTTTTATCAAATGATTAATGAAACCTGGCTTTTAGAAAACATTAGTTATTCATCCTGATAGACCATTTGGGTACTGAGCTGTATAATCATCCTAGAATTACCTTTTAAGGGAGCTTTAAAAATGTACAGATCTCTGTGTCCCATCCCAGCATTTCTGAGGAGTTTGAACCCTGGTGGTGGGGGTGGGAGTGTGGGAAACAGTGCTTATAAAGTACTCCCTGCTGGTCCACAGATTAGTTTTGGGGAACTACTGGTTAAAAATGCTATTTGGCAGTCTAATACTTAGAATTTTGAAGCTCTGTTCTATTGGATGCAAATATTGTATGTTTCTTTTAATAGAGAAGTTAAAACTATGTGTGGGCACTGATCTATTTGCAAGTATTTGCAGCACTATGTATTATTTTTACTTTTTCCCTGATATTTCATGTATTATTGCTCCCAAAACCTGTCCTGTCCTTATTCTTCAAGCACTGGCCTCCTACATTTGCCAAACATTAAACTAGACTCTAGGGATGCTAAAACTATTCAAATAAGTCAGTCTATGTATGTTTCCTCAAGTAGCTAATGGGTGTAGCTGGGAAGATAGATAATTATAAATATAGGTTAACACAAGGTGCTGTAAAAAGAATGGATAATTTATTTTAGGAAGTTATTTTGGTGGTATACTTTTTCTTCATAAAGCATATCTTTGAGAAGTGGAAATATTAATGCTATATTGGAAATATAAGAATGTGGCTTTAGAATGCACCTAGTCAGTGGATTTATACAGTAAATCTTGTAGTTCCAAATTTTTTATTTTAGGAGTAACTTTGGAAAAAGCCAATACTGTTATTTAAACCACAAAATTCAAAACTGCTCACTGAGTACTGTTCTTTAATTCTTCTTTTTGGTTGAATTTGTTTTATTTATTTATTATTATTATTATTTTTAAAATCTTTATTGGAGTATAACTGCTTTACAATGGTGTGTTAGTTTCTGCTTTATAACAAAGTGAATCAGTTATACATATACATATGTTCCCATATCTCTTCCCTCTTGAGTCTCCCTCCCTCCCACCTCTCTATCCCACCCCTCTAGGTGGTCAAAAAGCACCGAGTTGATCTCCCTGTACTATGCAGCTGCTTCCCACTAGCTATCTATTTTACGTTTGGTAGTGTATGGTAGTGTCCACGCCACTCTCTGGCTTTGTCACAGCTTACCCTTCCCCCTCCCCATATCCTCAAGTCCATTTTCTAGTAGGTCTGTGTCTTTATTCCTGTCTTACCCCTGGGTTCTTCATGACACTTTAATTTTTTTCTTATTCCATATATATGTGTTAGCATACGGTATTTGTCTTTCTCTTTCTGCCTTAACTCTGTATGACAGACTCTAGGTCCATCCACCTCACTACAAATAACTCAATTTCGTTTCTTTTTATGGCTGAGTAATATTCCATTGTATATATGTGCCACATCTTCTTTATCCATTCATCTGATGATGGACACTTAGGTTGTTTCCATCGCCGGGCTATTGTAAATAGAGCTGCAATGAACATTTTGGTACATGACTCTTTATGAATTTTGGTTTTCTCAGGGTATATACCCAGTAGTGGGATTGCTGGGTCATATGGTAGTTCTATTTGTAGTTTCTTAAGGAACCTCCATACCGTTCTTCATAGTAGCTGTACCAATTCACATTCCCACCAGCAGTGCAAGAGTGTTCCCTTTTCTCCACACCCTCTCTCCAGCATTTATTGTTTCTAGATTTTTTTGATGATGGCCATTCTGACTGGTGTGAGATGATATCTCATTGTAGTTTTGATTTGCATTTCTCTAATGATTACTGATGTTGAGCATTCTTTCATGTGTTTGTTGGCAGTCTATATATCTTCTTTGGAGAAATGTCTATTTAGGTCTTCTGCCCATTTTTGGATTGGGTTGTTTGTTTTTTTGTTATTGAGCTGCATGAGCTGCTTGTAAATTTTGGAGTTGAATCCTTTGTCAGTTGCTTCATTTGCAAATATTTTCTCCCATTCTGAGGGTTGTCTTTTGGTCTTGTTTATGGTTTCCTTTGCTGTGCAAAAGCTTTGAAGTTTCATTAGGTCCCATTTGTTTATTTTTGTTTTTATTTCCATTTCTCTAGGAGGTGGGTCAGAAAGGATCTTGCTGTGATTTATATCGGAGAGTGTTCTACCTATGTTTTCCTCTAAGAGTTTGATAGTTTCTGGCCTTACATTTAGGTCTTTAATCCATTTTGAGCTTATTTTTGTGTATGGTGTTAGGGAGTGATCTAATCTCATACTTTTACATGTAGCTGTCCAGTTTTCCCAGCACCACTTATTGAAGAGGCTGTCCTTTCTCCACTGTACATTCCTGCCTCCTTTATCAAAGATAAGATGACTATATGTGCGTGGGTTTATCTCTGGGCTTTCTATCCTGTTCCATTGATTCATCTTTCTGTTTTTGTGCCAGTACCATACTGTCCTGATTACTGTAGCTTTGTAGTATAGTCTGAAGTCAGGGAGCCTGATTCCTCCAGCTCCGTTTTTCGTTCTCAAGATTGCTTTGGCTATTCGGGGTCTTTTGTGTTTCCATGCAAATTGTGAAATATTTTGTTCTAGTTCTGTGAAAAATGCCAGTGGTAGTTTGATAGGGATTGCATTGAATCTGTAGATTGTTTTGGGTAGTAGAGTCATTTTCACAATGTTGATTCTTCCAATCCAAGAACATGGTATATCTCTCCATCTCTTTGTATCATCTTTAATTTCTTTTGTCCGTGTCTTATAATTTTCTGCATACAGGTCTTTTGTCTCCTCAGGTAGGTTTATTCTTAGTTATTTTATTCTTTTTGTTGCAGTGGTAAATGGGAGTGTTTTCTTGATTTCACTTTCAGATTTTTCATCGTTAGTGTATAGGAATGCCAGAGATTTCTGTGCATTAATTTTGTATCCTGCTACTTTACCAGATTCATTGATTAGCTCTTGTAGTTTTCTGGTAGCATCTTTAGGTTCTCTATGTATAGTATCATGTCATCTGCAAACAGTGACAGCTTTACTTCTTCTTTTCCAATTTGGATTCCTATAATTTCCTTTTCTTGATTGCTGTGGCTGAAATTTCCAAAACTATGTTGAGTAAGAGTGCTGAGAGTGGGCAACCTTGTCTTTTTCCTGATCTTAATGGAAATGCTTTCAGTTTTTCACCAATGAGGATGGTGTTGGCTGTGTGTTTGTCATATATGGCCTTTATTATGTTGAGGAAAGTTCCCTCTATGCCTACTTTCTGCAGGGTTTTTATCATAAATAGATGTTAAATTTTGTCAAAAGCTTTTTCTGCATCCATTGAGATGACCATATGGTTTTTCTCCTTCAGTTTGTTAATATGGTATATCACATTGATTGATTTGCGTATATTGAAGAATCCTTGCATTCCTGGAATAAACCCCACTTGATCATGGTGTATGATCCGTTTAATATGCTGTTGTATTCTGTTTGCTAGTAGTATGTTGAGGATTTTGCATCTGTGTTCATCAGTGATATTGGCCTGTAGTTTTCTTTCTTTGTGACGTCTTTGTCTGGTTTTGGTATCAGGGTGATGGTGGCCTCATACAATCAGTTTGGGAGTGTTCCTCCCTCTGCTATGTTTCGGAAGAGTTTGAGAAGGATAGGCATTAGCTCTTCTCTAAATGTTGGATAGAATTTGCCTGTGAAGCCATCTGGTCCTGGGCTTTTGTTTGTTGGAAGATTTTTAATCACAGTTTCAATTTCAGGGCTTGTGATTGGTCTGTTCATATTTTCTATTTCTTCCTGATTTAGTCTTGGCAGGTTGTGCATTTCTAAGAATTTGTCCATTTCTTCCAGGTTGTCCATTTTATTGGCATAGAGTTGCTTGTAGTAATCTCTCATGATCTTTTGTATTTCTGCAGCGTCAGTTGTTACTTCTCCTTTTTCATTTCTAATTCTATTGATTTGAGTCTTCTCCCTTTTCTTCTTGATGAGTCTGGCTAATGGTTTATCAATTTTGTTTATCTTCTCAAAGAACCAGCTTTTAGTTTTATTGATCTTTGCTATCGTTTCCTTCATTTCTTTTTCATTTATTTCTGATCTGATTTTTATGATTTATTTCCTTCTGCTAACTTTGAGGTATTTTTGTTCTACTTTCTCTATTAGCTTTAGGTGCAAGGTTAGGTTTTTTATTCTAGATGTTTTCTGTTCCTTAAGGTAGGATTGTATTGCTATAAACTTCCCTCTTAGAACTGCTTTTGCTGCATCCCATAGGTTTTGGGTCATTGTGTCTCCATTGTCATTTGTTTCTAGGTATTTTTTTATTTCCTCTTTGATTTCCTCAGTGACCACTTTTTTATTAAGTAGTGTATTGTTTAGCCTCCATGTGTTTGTATTTTATACAGATCTTTTCCTGTAATTGCTATCTAGTCTCATAGCGTTTTGGTCGGAAAAGATACTTGACACAGTTTCAGTTTTCTTAAATTTATCAGGGCTTGCTTTGTGACCCAAGATATGATGTATCCTGGAGAATGTTCCATGAGCACTTGAGAAAAATGTGTATTCTGTTGTTTTTGGATGGAATGTCCTATAAATATCAATTAAGTCCATCTTGTTTAATGTATCATTTAAAGCTTGTGTTCCCTTATTTATTTTCATTTTGGATGATCTGTCCATTGGTGAAAGTGGGGTGTTAAAGTCCCCTACTATGAATGTGTTACTGTCAGTTTCCCCTTTTATGACTGTTAGTATTTGCCTTATGTGTTGAGGTGCCATTATGTTGGGTGCATAAATATTTACAATTGTTATATCTTCTTCTTGGATCGATCCCTTGATCATTATGTAGTGTCCTTCCTTGTCTCTTCTTATAGTCTTTATTTTAAAGTCTATTTCATCTGATATGAGAATTGCTACTCCAGCTTTCTTTTGGTTTCCATTTGCATGGAATATCTTTTTCCATCTCCTCACTTTCAGTCTGTATGTGTCCCTAGGTCTGAAGTGGGTCTCTTGTAGACAGCATATATATGGGTCTTGTTTTTGTGTCCATTCAGCCAGTCTGTGTCCTTTGGTCAGAGCATTTAGTGCATTTACATTTAAGGTAATTATCGATATGTATATTCCTATTCCCATTTTCTTAATTGTTTTGGGTTTGTTATTGTAGGTCTTTTCCTTCTTTTGTGTTTCTTGCCTAGAGAAGATCCTTTATCATTTGTTCTAAAGCTGGTTTGGTGGTGCTGAACTCTCTCAGCTTTTGCTTGTCTGTAAAGGTTTTAATTTCTCCATCAAATCTGAATGAGATCCTTGCTGGATTGAGTAATCTTGGTTGTAGGTTTTTCTCCTTCGTTCCTTTATATATGTCCTACCAGTCCCTTCTGGCTTGCAGAGTTTCTGCTGAAAGATCAGCTGTTAACCTGATGGGGATTCCCTTGTGTGTTATTTTTCCCTTGCTGCTTTTAATATGTTTTCTTTGTATTTTATTTTTGACAGTTTGATTAATATGTGTCTTGGTGTGTTTCTCCTTGGATTTATCCTGTGTCGAACTCTCTGTGCTTCCGGGACTTGATTAACTATTTCCTCTCCCATATTAGGGAAGTTTTCAACTATAATCTCTTCAAATATTTTCTCAGTCCCTTTCTTTTTCTCTTCTTCCTCTGGAACCCCTATAATTCGAATGTTGGTGCGTTTAATGTTGTCCCAGAGGTATCTGAGACTGTCCTCAGTTCTTTTCATTCTTTTTTCTTTATTCTGCTCTGCAGTAGTTATAATAGTGGAACTATTTTCTCTTCCAGGTCACTTATCCGTTCTTCTGTCTCAGTTATTCTGCTATTGATCCCTTATAGCGTATTTTTAATTTCATTTATTGTGTTATTCATCGTTGCTTGTTTCATCTTTAGTTCTTCTTAGGTCCTTGTTAAATGTTTCTTGCATTTTCTCTGTTTCCAAGATTTTGCATCATCTTTACTATCCTTATTCTGAATTCTTTTTCAGGTAGTCTGCCTATTTCCTCTTCATTTGTTAGGTCTGGTGGGTTTTTTTTTTTTTGAACATCTTTATTGGGGTATAATTGCTTTACAATGGTGTGTTAGTTTCTGCTTTATAACAAAGTGAATCAGTTATACATATACATATGTTCCCATATCTCTTCCCTCTTGAGTCTCCCTCCCTCCCACTCTCCCTATCCCACCCCTCCAGGCTGTCACAAAGCACCGAGCTAATATCCTCTGCCTTGCGTCTGCTTCCCCCTAGCTATCTACCTTACTATGTTTGTTAGTGTGTATATGTCCATGACTCTCTCTCACCCTGTCAAAGCTCACCCTTCCCCCTCCCCATATCCTCAAGTCCGTTCTCCAGTAGGTCTGCATCTTTATTCCTGTCTTACCCCTAGGTTCTTCATGACATTTTTTTCCCCTTAAATTCCATATATATGTGTTAGCATATGGTATTTGTCTTTTTCTTTCTGACTTACTTCACTCTGAATGACAGACTCTAGGTCTATCCATCTTATTACAAATAGCTCAATTTCATTTCTTTTTAAGGCTGAGTAATATTCCATTGTATATATGTGCCACATCTTCTTTATCCATTCATCTGATGATGGACACTTAGGTTGTTTCCATCTCCGGGCTATTGTAAATAGAGCTGCAATGAACATTTTGGTACATGACTGTTTTTGAATTTTAGTTTTCTCAAGGTATATGCCCAGTAGTGGGATTGCTGGGTCTTATGGTAATTCTATTTGTAGTTTTTTAAGGAACCTCCATACTGTTCTCCATAGTGGCTGAACCAATTCACATTCCCACCAGCAGTGCAAGAGGGTTCCCTTTTCTCCACACCCTCTCCAGCATTTATTGTTGCTAGACTTTTTGATGATGGCCATTCTGACTGGTGTGAGATGATATCTCATTGTAGTTTTGACTTGCATTTCTCTAATGATTAATGATGTTGAGCATTCTTTCATGTGTTTGTTGGCATTCTGTGTATCTTCTTTGGAGAAATGTCTATTTAGGTCTTCTGCCCATTTTTGGATTGGGTTGTTTGTTTTTTTGTTACTGAGCTGCATGAGCTGCTTGTAAATTTTGGAGATTAATCCTTTGTCAGTTGCTTCATCTGCAGATATTTTCTCCCATTCTGAGGGTTGTCTTTTGGTCTTGATTATGGTTTCCTTTGCTGTGCAAAAGCTTTGAAGTTTCATTAGGTCCCATTTGTTTATTTTTGTTTTTATTTCCATTACTCTAGGAGGTGGGTCAGAAAGGATCTTGCTGTGATTTATGTCATAGAGTGTTCTGCCTATGTTTTCTTCTAAGAGTTTTATAGTTTCTGGCCTTACATTTAGGTCTTTAATCCATTTTGAGCTTATTTTTGTGTATGGTGTTAGGGAGTGATCTAATCTCATACTTTTACATGTACCTGTCCAGTTTTCCCAGCACCATTTATTGAAGAGGCTGTCTGGTCTGGTGGGTTTTTATCTTGCTCCTTCATCTGCTGTATGTTTTTCTGTCTTTTCATTTTGCTTATCTTACTGTGTTTGGGGTCTCCTTTTTGCAGGCTGCAGGTTCGTAGTTCCCGTTGTTTTTGGTGTCTGTCCCCAGTGGCTAAAGTTGGTTCAGTGGGTTGTGTAGGCTTCCTGGTGGAGAGGATTATTGCCTGTGTTCTGGTGGATGAGGCTGGATCTTTTCTTTCTGGTGGGCAGGTCCACGTCTGGTGGTGTGTTTTGGGGTGTCTGTGGACTTATGATTTTAGGCAGCCTCTCTGCTAATGGCTGGGGTTTTGTTCCTGTCTTGCTAGTTGTTTGGCATAGGGTGTCCAGCACTGTAGCTTGTTGGTCGTTGAGTGAAGCTGGGTGTTGGTGTTGAGATGGAGATCTCTGGGAGATTCTCTCCGTTTGATATTACATGGAGCTGGGAGGTGTCTTGTGGTCCAGTGTCCTGAAGTTGGCTCTCCCACCTCAGAGGCACAGCACTGACTCCTGGCTGTAGCACCAAAAGCCTTTCATCCACACGGCTCAGAATAAAAGAGAGAAAAAGTAGAAAGAAAGAAAGAAGGAAAGAAGGAAGGAAGGAAGGACGGATGGGGATAAAAGAAAAGAAAGATAAAATAAAATAAAGTTATCAAAATAAAAAATAATTTTTAAGAAAAAAAATTTGTTTAAAGTAAAACAAAAACAAAATGGACGGATAGAACCCTAGGACAAATGGTGAAAGCTAAGCCATACAGACAAAATCTCACACAGAAGCATACACATACACACTTACAAAAAGAGGAAAAGGGGAAGAAATCATAAATCTTGCTCTCAAAGTCCACCTCCTCAATTTGGGATGATTCGTTGTCTATTTAGGTATTCCACAGATGCAGGTTACATCACGTTGATTGTGGAAATTTAACCCGCTCGCTGCTCCTGAGGCTGCTTGGAGACATTTCCCTTTCTCTTTGTTCTCACAGCTCTGGGGGCTCAGCTTTGGATTTGGCGCCGCTTCTGCGTGTAGGTCGCTGGAGGGCGTCTGTTCTTCTCTCAGACAGGACGGGGTTAAAGGAGCCGCTGGGGGCTTTGGCTCACTCAGGCCGGGGGTGGGGGGGTTGGGAGGGGCACGGAGTGCCGGGCAAGCCTGCGGTGGCAGAGGCTGGCGTGACATTGCACCAGCCTGAGGCGCGCTGTGTGTTCTCCCGGGGAAGTTGTCCCTGGATCCCGGGACCCTGGCAGTGGCGGGCTGCACAGGCTCCCCGGAAGGGGGGTGTGGATAGTGACCTGTGCTCGCTCACAGGCTTCTTGGTGGTGGCAGCAGCAGCCTTAGTGTCTCATGCCCGTCTCTGGGGTCCGTGCTGCTAGCCGCGGCTCGTGCCCGTCTCTGGAGCTCCTTTAAGCAGCGCTCTTAATTCCCTCTCCTCGTGCACCAGAAAACAGAGGGGGAAGAAAAAGTCTCTTGCCTCTTCGGCAGGTCCAGACTTTTACCCGGACTCCCTCCTGGGTAGGCGTGGTGCACTAACCCCTTCATGCTATGTTCACCCAGTCCTCTCCCTGCACTCTGACCGAAGCCCGAGCCTCAGATTCCAGCCCCCGTCGGTACCGTTCCTCTGTGCGGAAATCTCTCCACTTTGGCCTCTGCACCCCTGTTGCTGTGCTCTCCTCTGCGGCTCCGAAGCTTCCCCCACTCCGCCACCCGCAGTCTCGGCCTGCGAAGGGGCTGCCTTGTGTGTGGAAACCTTTCTTCCTTCACAGCTCCCTCCCACTGGTGCAGGTCCCGTCCCTATTCTTTTGTCTCTGTTTATTGTTTTTTCTTTTGCCCTACCCAGGTACGTGGGGAGTTTCTTGCCTTTTGGGAGGTCTGAGGTCTTCTGCCAGCGTTCAGTAGGTGTTCTGTTGGAGTTGTTCCACATGTAGATGTATTTCTGATGTGTCTGTGGGGAGGAAGGTGATCTCTGCGTCTTACTCTTCCGTCATCTTCCCCCTCTCTCTCAGCACCTTATTTTAAAGGTAGTAATATTTTCCCCCAAAGCAGTTATTCTGTCGAATACAAGGGTTTCTGACACTCAACAATGACATAGACTAAGAGGAAGAAGCTATTTCCTCCTTCTTAGCCATCTCCCTTTAATTTAGAAATCACTTTAATTCATCATTCTGGTATTGGTAGTAGAGAAATGATATGTTCAATTGGTGTTTTCTTATTTATGCAACACTTACAAGGTATCTTCAAAGCTTTATTCATTACCAACTCCAAGTGTCTTGGTGTCCCTGAGGCTGGATTTTCTGCGCATCATCTGCAGCCATGAGCACTATGTTACCTTAAACTTACCCTGTAGCCTGCTAACTCCACCTGCGTCACCATCACCTTCTGTTTCTTCTGCAACATCTCAGGTATGCAATATGTATGAAAACAAATTTTTTTAAGTCCAGACTTGTGGAAAAAGCATTCTAAACACTGGAAAACATGAAAAGTAACACTGTTGAATAATAGCTGTGTGATAGGCTCCATACTAAGTGCTTTATAAGTATTAAATGGTTAAGTAATTTATAAGTATTAATCATTTACTCCTCACCGGAACTCTAGGAGGTAAGTCCTATTATTATCCCCATTTTACAGGTGAAAAAAATTGAAACACAGAAAGGTCAGTAGCTTACCCAGGGTCACATATAGTAAAAATTGGCAGATCTAGGCTTTGAACCATGGCACGTGTTGGCTTATTCTAGGGCCCAAGTTTTAACCACTTTGTTGTACCCCTCTTACCGATTCAGGCACAAGGGAGTGAATTCAACTACATAAACTCACTTGATGTTTTCACAGGTTGGGTTTTTTTGAGGCAGACACAGACTGAGTTTGGGAGACAAGGTATTTATTAGATGTCAATACCTGTGAAAGGAAGGGGAATGAAGCGTAATTTAGCAGAGAAAGAAGTCAAACTGCAGTGCAGTCCTGGAAAAGCCCTACCTGCCTTTCTTGTATCCAGAGAACCCAAAGGAAACTAGATGGGTGTTTATGGATTTTCACAGGGTGCCTAGTAGTTGCTCTAAAGATGACAAAGGGTTATCGTAGCAATTATTATGTGTCCTGTCATACAGATTGAAATGAAGCGATTTTGTGGTTTTCATATCAGAGAAGCCTGGATGTTCCCTCCTAGTGAAACATCTTTTTGCTATATAATTCCTAAGGCAAACAAGCTACTTCCTTAAGCTCTTAATGTCTAGAGTGAAAGTTGATATGAACTCTTTATAAGTTTATTTTTGAGATATTTAATTCCTGAAAGTAATTCCCTACACTAGATCAACCTCAGATGTTTGATAAACTAAATTTTAAACTTTACTCAGAAAGATTAGAAAACATCAGAGAACACCCCCAACTTTTCATTTTACCTTTGCAAAAATTCTTAAGGATCAGCCTGTTTCCACATACTTTTACCTGGCTAGGACACACTTCTTTCAATAACAAATGAGGCTAGTCCTTTGCTCCCTTCCCCCATCCTCTGTCAAAGATATGGCTACACAGTCAAGTACAAATTAGTCAAAGGTACAGTTCCTAAAACCTTTAATGAAACACATTTGTTTACACCTGACTCCCTGCTGAACATCTCATTCAGCCAAGAAATTAACAGAATTTCTTCCATTATCTCGTTCCCTACTTTCTCATCTAACTGCAGAATTTTCAGATTCTAATAGATGACAGAGACATCACTCTTTGGGAAGTGGGGGCAAGGATAGTTTTATATGCTTATTAGGAAGATGATTTCTCCATAGAGAAATCTGAAGTCTGTTCTTCTAAGAAACCTCGCATGGGCGGTCTTGAATATGGATTAAGGATGATGAGATTGAGGACATTCTTGCCTTAAGCATCTTGTGGGGGGGGGCGGGATGCTATTTTACAGTATTAAAAAACTCTTAAAAACTCAGTGAGTGGACAAACAAAAGACAGTAATTTTCTGGAGATAGTGTTTTCCCCGAAAAACAACTTCATAGTATTTGAAATTTCTCTGGAAACCCATAGATAGCCTTGACTATGAATATTTCTCTTGTACTCAGCAGTGAGTACATAATGTAGCATATGGATTTAGTTCCTTTTTTCCCTTCAGAGTATGATATTGAAACATTAAGTGGCTAAAAGTATAAAGGAAAAAGCAGATGAAAAAATTTTAATATGAGAAAAAGGAAATTGAAAATAATTTAAAATGTTATTTCATCATAGTTTCCTATACCAAAAGTAAGAGCAGTTACTTTCTCCAATGTTAATAATAGTAATGTAAAAATAAACTTTAAAAGTTTATCTCACTTTCAGATAATGCTCACATCTCATTTGTTGTAGTGCTCTGTCTATAGAATGTTTTGTTGCATAGCTGTTATAGTTTTGTTCTACCTCACTCCCAAACAGAGTTCTGGATTTTCCACCACTGTGCAAGACCAGAAGATTGCAAATATGTTTGAATTGTCTGTGCCTTTCCGCCAGCAACATTATTTGGCAGGACTTGTGTTAACAGAGCTGGCTGTCATTTTAGATCCTGATGCTGAAGGGTGAGTAGACCAGTTTTTGCCGTGTAGAATATTAATTTGATTTTGGACAATGGGACAGAAGTATCCAGTTAACTTCCTAGGAATCAAAAGAATACTGTTTACCACTCTTCTTCTACTTCTGTGTTCACTAAGTTCCATACTCATGTTATTTCTATATTTCATCAGTTTTAAGAAAGACATTTTTTGTCATCTCTGAATTTGATGTTTGTCTTGAAATCAACATTGCATCATGGTTTAGTTGGTGGCCTTTTTTTCCTTCTTAGTAGTACATAAAATATTTGTGCATATTAGTAGATGGACTTTTAGATTTGCTGATATACAGCAGGCACATTTCAGTTAAGTAGACTAGTCTGTTTGATTCCTTGTGAGGAAAATTTATGATTTGCCATCATACTCTGTAGCATGTACTTCAAAATTTGCTCTATAAACAAATGTCCTTAGGTTTTAGAAACTTCCAAAATTGTGTATACTTTTAAAGAATTACTGGAAATTGATATAGTAAGAAGAGTATATTATCTGATGATTTGAATTTATAGAAAGAGCTTTTCTATAAATGTGTTGTGATCTAAGATCCGTATAGGGTATTTCTATGTTAACAGCTATTTTCAAAAATCTGAATGACTGTAACTCATTTGGGTAATAATTGCTTTTTTTTTCCATGATAGTATCATTAGGAGTTTGTAATGCAGTTTAACCTGAAGTAAGAGCTCCAGAGAACAAAAGGAGATACTTTTGAGCAGGTTTTTTAAGAATCCTATGATGTATTTGTTGAACGAATGAAAAAGGATGCTTGTAAAGTTCTTAGCGATAGGGACATGGTTAATGCTAAGTAAACTGTCAAAGGCTAAAGCTTCTGCAAATGAAAGGCATGAGTTTTTTTCATAACAGCAACTTCTTGCATTAGGAATATAGTTTTAAGAAGCAGTTTTTCACTCTGTGCTCTGCAGAACTGTAAGGTTGTGAAAAGGTCCTTAATGTGCTTCCATGTAGGATGGGGTTGGGGTGTAGACATTGGAGTATGGAGAGGGCAGACTAAGTGGGTGAAACCCTGGGTCTCCCACCCTTGCTTGCCACTACTCTTATATTTTGCCATTGATAAATGAATATAATGTCATTAGGGGGGAAGGATCCATCGTTTGAAAAAAATCACTCTGACAACAACTTCTAAACATACTACCTTTCTTTAATAACTGTTATATCTCAATCATTTGACTCTATATTTCCAGTATTTTTACTTAATACATCAGGATAAGTTTGGTTACCAGAAACAGAAAACCTTTCTTCATACTGGCTGGCTTTATTAAAGGAAGGATGTTTATTTTTTCATAATTGGAAGAAAGGTAAGGTTTTTAGCACACTATAATCAGCAGCTCAATAATGTTATCAGAGTTCTGTTTCTTTATACCTCTTGCTTCTATAGAAACCCCTCAGCTTTATCCTGAGGCTAGTGTGCCTCTCATGACTGTAAGGTAGTTGCTCTGGCGGTTGAGCTTAGATTATTACTTGTTCATGTCCAGCAGAGGACAGAGGGAAAAAAACCCTCTTTCAAGCATGCAGTGCACATCTTTTCTTTGGACTGATTTGGCTCACTTGCCTATCCTGTACTGTTACAGTCACCAGAGCAATGCCAGGTTCCTGGATGGATTAGATCACTTCTACTCAAATGTGGTGCTTAGACTGGTTTTGGTTCATGGGTGGTTTGTTACAAAGCAGAAAGTAAGGACCTCATGCCTAAATGTAAATCAGCTGTCACTAAAAAGTGTTCAGTTCATGTGATATTTTTTTTTTGTAGACCTTCTCAGTTAAGGAAGCAATTAGTTAATTAACATTTATCTCTTCTCACACTGACAATGAAACAGCTTTACTGACTGTCTGCTTTAAGTAGCAGGGCTAATCTGATTGGATCTATCTACTTCAGAAACTGGGGGAATGGAGTCAGCTTCCCCTGAGTCACAGGGGCAGGAACGTATACCTGAAAAGTTTTACATTCTATTAGGAAGGAAGACAGGGGAAGGAGATGTTGTGTAGGTGTTCAGCAGTGTCTGATAAAAAACAGAGAATTCTAACAGTCAACTGTTTTTGTGATGAGGTTTCTTTCTCACATGAAGGATCAGTTCTATTAAAATAGATACATTTCTGTGGAACAATATAGGACCTATGAAAGACTTCTTTTTTATCTCTTCCAGCTGGTCTTCAGAGTTGGTCCTTTGACATTTGGAAAGATTTTCTATCAAGTCTGAAAGCTGTGATAACTGTGTTCACTACTACTTTGTCTGTTGAGTTAAAAAAGATAACTGGAAGAGCTTTAAATAGTAATATACAGGATTATAAGCTTTTACTGTTGCTTGTTTCCTCCTTTTCTCACTCTTTCCTGCACCCAGTCCATTAGCAAATGCCTTAACACTATCTCCAAAATATATCCCAAGTTTAGCTACTTCTCTCCATCTTTACTGCTGCTCCCCAATCATCCTTCCATTCTTCCCTCCCTAAAATCCCTTTTCTACCAAGCAGCCTACATGGTCTTTTAGGAATGAAAATTAAATTACGTCACTTCCTTGCTTAAAACTCTTTACTGTGTTTAAAAGCACACTTAACTCTTAAAATAGTTAAAAGTGTGTGCTTTTAAAATAGCATTTAAAATAAAATTCAGACTTAATAATGGACCTCAAAGCCCTATATATCTAGCTGTTGTCTACACTGCCACTCTCTTCCCTCCTCACATACTAAAATCTAGCCATCCTGGCCTTCTTTTTGTTTCTCTAATGGGCCCAACCCAGTCCCACCTTAGGGCCCTTGGGCTAGGACTTTTCTCTGCCTGAAGCAATGCTGAAATTGCCCTAAGATCTCCACATAGGCATTTCTTCCTTGTGATTCTTCAGGTCTCCACTCAAAGAGTATCATCTACTCACTGAGACTGTCATTGGCCACCCAATCTGAATTATAGCTGTGTTGCCGTTGCCACAATTATTCTTAACCAGATAAGCCTGTTTTATTTTCTACAAGGCACTTACCTGAAATTTGCTTGTTTGTTCATTATCTGTCCCCTTCCCTTAGAATGTGAGCTCAAGAGAGCAGGCACTTTCTTATTCACTGCTGTATTCCCACTGCATTAGAATTGTGTCTGGTACAGAGTGGACTCTTGATAAGTATATGTTAATTCAGTGAATGAATGATTGACTGTGAGAGACTCACATCTCTAAGTTTTACATTCTTCTTATATTTACATAGATAAAATACAACATACATTTGTTAGATAGACCCTTAAGAGGATTGTTTTTCTTTTTATTCCTTCTGCTTGCTAAGTAATCAAAAATAATTCCTTGAGTAGCAATAATACGTTCTAATATTGTTTTTAAAATTTATTTATTTTATTTAATTTTGGCTGTGTTAGGTCTTTGTTGCTGCGTGCAGGCTTTCTCTAGTTGTGGTGAGCGGGGGCTACTCTTCATTGTGGTGCGTGGGCTTCTCATTGCGGTGGTTTCTCTTGTTGCAGAGCACGGGCTCTAGGCGCACGGGCTTCAGTAGTTGTGGCGTGCAGGCTCAGTAGTTGTGGCGCACGGGCTTAGTTGCTCCATGGCATGTGGGATCTTCCTGGACCAGGGCTCAAACCCGTGTCCCCTGCATTGGCAGGCAGATTCTTAACCACAGTGCCACCAGGGAAGCCCCATGTGTTCCAATAATGACCAAAGATTTGCTCTCTAGAAATTTTCATTGCAGTTAGAAAGTTACAACATTGAAACAGGATACTATGGTTAAATGCAAATTTTGTAGTACAGACCTAGTTTTGAAGAAGATTAGCACCTTTATTATAGCATTTGTAAAACTGAATTATTATTTTTGTGTCTGTGTTTCTGTCTTGCTAAAGCAAGCTCTTTAAGAACAGGGACAATGTCTTATCTCCAACATCTAGCATAGGATATGACAGGTCCTGCATGTGTGTGTGTGTGTGTGTGTATGTGTATAATGGCTGAATGTGATTGAGTAATGTAGACACATGAAAAGGCTTCATGAAGACCAGTGGGTAGAGTTTAGATAGGTTGAAGTCTGGCGCTGGTAGCTGCTGAGAGATGTTAAATATATACCCAGGTTTGGGAATCATCACTGGTGACACAAGTCGAAAGGGAGAACATAAAAGGCAAATGATCAGAATCTGAGACGTGGGAAGAATGATGGAGAATATGAGGAATAATGGGAACTCTTTGGAGAAAACACTGAGAAGAAAACATAAAAGATGACAAAGTGTCAAGTAGAGAGCTAGAAAATGAAATCTGAAATATGTCCTTTAGATGGAGTTCTTGACAGTATTTAAAAATATACTTTCTGAATAAAAACTGGAAGGAAGAAGAATCTCCAGGTAGATTTCATATATACCTACGTAAAATGGTAGATAAGCTAAAGAGCCCTGGAGGAAGAATACCTGGTTTCCAGTCCTAGCTTTTAAATATGCTGTGTGATCTTAAAACAGAAAAGCTAATATTTACTGAAAAAGGCAGTGTGCAAGGCACTGTGCTAATAAGCATGTTACATAAATTATGTAACTTAATTTTCACAGCCACCTTATGAGGTAGGTTATTACCTTCATACATAGATAGGGAAACAGAGGTTAAGTATCTTTGAAAAATCATTTAGCTATTAAATGATGAAAGGGGTACAATACCATGTGGTAAGCATTCAAAAACTTTTAGTTTCAGAGAAAGAGAGTAGATATTAGGAAGTAAATGGAAAAAAACGCTTGATATATACTGCACATTCAGGAAGTTTATTACTAGAGAAATCATATAATAGTTTATTACTAAGAGAAATACTATAAATAAGCCAGAGCAAACTTGTTTCAAGTGAACATGTATTTTCAAGATAGGAAAGAAGGGAAGAACTTAGTGAGGAGGGACATTGAAGCTATTGAAGAAAGAATTTTTTCTGAGATGAAAGGAAAGATGATTTGGTAGCTATAAAGATGGAGATGTGTTAAAAGACCTGGCCAGAGCAAATTCAGAACGGCTTTTCTTTCCTAAAAGAAAGTTGGAGGTAAGGTCTTCTATTGAGATTGATGGTAAGAGGCTTAAGGAGAGAGAATAAGATCTGAAACAGCTGCCAGGTACAGCATTAAGGGCAGTTGAAGTTGGATGAATTTTTCTTTAGAATGTTTTTCATAGTCAAAACAGCTTCAGTCTAAGAAGAGAAGCCAAAAAAGTGTGAAGATGAGAGTGATCCTTGCTAGTGTATTAGCCAATTGAAACTTGGGATTGGGAGTCTAGAAAGTTGTAAGGGCCCAAATGAGCAAGGAAGTTCAGTTTAAATAGAGATGTCGAAGGCAACCCTAGCCATGGACTATGTATAGCCCATTAGGTAGAGGATTTTTCTTTTAGATAAAGGAAATAAAAGTTTATTTTGATTAAATGTGAAAAGATTTTATTTGATGAAATAAAATTTACAACTACTTAAAATTTACTTTTTTTTTTTGGTGGTACGCGGGCCTCTCACTGTTGTGGCCTCTCCCGTTGCGGAGCACAGGCTCCGGACGCGCAGGCTCAGCGGCCACGGCTCATGGGCCCAGTCGCTCTGCGGCATGTGGGATCTTCCTGGACCGGGGCACGAATCTGTGTCCCCTGCATCGGCAGGCGGACTCTCAACCGCTGTGCCACCAGGGAAGCCCCTACATTTTTTGCTTTAAAATATAACCGTAACTGGTTTTAAGTTATTTAATATTAAAATGCCTTAAGGAGTTAATGAAAAAATACTCAGATTTACTCTTAAGTGAATTTGTATAGTATTTCCTTTTGCCTCAGTTCTTATTTTGTACAGCGAGATATTAATTTTATTTATTTTTTGGACATTGATTAATTTTAAAATGAGAAGTGTTTTATAGGAATACATGCAAATATGTGGCAAAGTTAAGAAGCTGAATAAAGTGGTTCAGTACCATGACTTACTGTTTGCTCTAAAGATATTAACTAATCTCTGTGACCTTACTGCAGCTGCTTCTTCATCTTCTTTTTAAATAGACTGTTTGGATTGCATAAGAAAGTCATCAATATGGTACACAATTTACTATCCAGTCACGACTCAGACCCACGGTACTCTGACCCCCAGATAAAGGCTCGGGTGGCTATGTTGTATCTGCCTCTGATTGGCATTATCATGGAAACTGTTCCTCAGCTGTATGATTTTACAGGTACTTAGTATATTTAAGACAAACTAAAGGCAAATCTCAGTGTTTAAAAGTATTAGAAAATATCTCAAAGGTGATCTTATTTTAGGAAAAGAAATATAAGGAAACTTACACTGACATAGGTACACTGTAAATACATAACATATTTCTGAAAGACTTTAGACTGTGTGAGAAAATTCACTGCAAGGTTTCTGTAAGCATTTCTTATGGCAAATTTTTAAATAATGATTTTATAGCATTTCTATACCTACCTATTAGGAAATAGGGTTTTTTTTGTGTGAGTGTATACTGTTCATTTGAAAAAAACAATATGAGAAAACTTGCCAGATGTCCACCACCCTCAGTCTCAATTTTATTCATATACATAAAATTGAAATTAATATTCACCTGAATAACAACAATGATGTTTATTGCTAATACTGGGTTAATAAGTTGAAGTTTTGTTACTTTTTAAAAACTGGAACCCACAAAGTTTTATTCCTCTTGCTTTCCATTTTTAGAATTTACTTAAATTCCTTCATTTGCCTTAGAGAAAACACTGTAGGTTGCATTTGAACTAGCAATTAACCTGATAAAGTACTTCCAGTTCAATTAAAAAAATTTTACTGGTATCTAATATGTATTATCAGTAGGTGCTGGTGATATAAAGATAGCAACTCTTTCCCTTTGAGAGACTAATAGTAGAGTAGTTTTCCCAGTATTTTGATCACTAAAGCAGGTTTCCTTATCTGAAGGCAGAAATTTATATTATTATATCTTCTTTTACTAGCAAGTTAAAGTTCTCTACAAAACTGTAAATATTACTACAGGAATGAGTTAATGTTTAAAATATTTAAATTATTTTTTTAAAAGAAGTAAATATAATGATAAGCAGTATATGTTAATAGGTTTTTCTTTAAAGAGTAAAGGAGAATAAGAAAGGGAATTGCTTGCTCAATAGCTGTTAATTAAGCTAAACAGAAGTTTTCTTTATTTATTTTCGGGTGATTTTTTTCCAGAAACTCACAATCAACGAGGAAGACCAATCTGTATAGCCACCGATGATTATGAGAGTGAGAGCGGAAGCATGATAAGCCAGACAGTTGCCATGGCAATTGCAGGAACATCAGTTCCTCAGCTAACAAGGCCCGGCAGTTTCCTCCTCACATCAACGGTAAAAACAACCCTCCTACAGAAGTTTTATCTGGAAAGACAGATATTTCCAAGGATATACCCTTTAATAACAGATTATTGTACTAGCTGATGCAGAAGTACTCTGAGTTTTATTTATTTTGTGGAGGCATTAAGGTTTTGAGAATATTGCCCATCTTGTACTAAGTTGTTTTTAAAATTATTAATTACCTCAAACTTCATGGTATAAAGCTCTATATTCTGTCATTTAGAATTTTGAAGGTTGCCTTACTTATAGCCTATTTTCTTCATTTTTAAAATCCATTTTATTCTTTGTCAGCTCTAAGAAATAGTCTCAGTTATTTAGCAGTTGAGAATATTTATTTTTAATCTGTGAAGATTTATACTTTTTCATATTTAAATAAATTGATATTCATTCAGCCCTGTAATTTTCCCCTCTTAAAGAGGGAAGAACAGGGAGGCAGGGAGTAAACAAACTTAATAAAACAAGATCAACTTCTAAAAGTTTTAGATGACTTCTTTCAGAAAACTGCAATCGTATTTATGGAAGCTAGCTTACTAGACAACTTTTAAAAAAGTTTTATTGAGATAATTTACATGTCAAAAGATTCATCCATTTTAAATGTACAATTTCATGGTTTTTAGTATCTTTACAGAGTTATGCAGCCATCACCACAATCTAATTTTAGAACATTTCCATCACCCCAAAAAGAACCCTGAAGCCTATTAGCAGTCACCCTCTATTTCCACACAGCACCAACCCTAGGCAGCAACTAACCTACTTTCTGTCTGTATAGATTTGCCTGTTCTGGGCATTTCATATAAATGGAATTATAGACTGTGATCTTTTATGTCTGGCTTCTTTCTCTAAGCATAATGTTTTTGAGGTTCATTCATGTTGTGACATGTATCAGTACTTCTTTTTTTAATGCCAAGTAGTATTCCTAAATATTGATAGACCAGATTTTTATCCATTTATGAGTTGATGAACAGTTGAATCATTTCCACTTTTTGGCTGTTAGCAATATGCTGCTATGAACATTTGTGTACATGTCTTTGTGTCCACATATGTTTTCATTCCTTTTGGGTAGATACCTAGGAATGGATTTGCTGGGTTATATTGTATCTTTATCTTTAACATTTTGAGAAACTTCTAAACTTTTTCAAAGTGGCTGCTCCATTTTAAATTCTCACCAGCAATGAATAAAGGTTCCTGTTTCTCTAAATCCTCACTGACACTATTATCTCTTTTTTATTATATATACTTCATACCTTAGTGTGTATGAAGTGGTATCTCATTGTCATTTTGATTTGCATTTCCCTAAAGTCTACTGATACTGAGAGTATCTTTTCATTTGCTTATTGGCACATCTTTTTGTATACCTTATTTAGAGAAAAAGTCCATTCAAATCCTTTAGTGTTTTAAAATTGTGTTATTCATCTTCTTGTTATTGAGTTGAAAGAGTTTTTTATATATTCTGGATATAAATTCCTTATCAGATATGTGATTTGCAGATATTTTCTCCTGTGGATTATCTTTTCTCTTTTTATTTCCTTAAATATTTATTTATTTATTTATTTGTCTGTGTTGGGGCTTAGTTGCAGCATACGGGATCTTTCATTGCGGCACATGGGCTTCCAGAGTGCGTGGGCTCTGTAGTTGTGGTGCATGGGTTCCAGAGCGCGTGGGGTCTGTAGTTGTGGTGCACGGGCTTAGTTGCCCTGCAGCATGTGGGATGTTAGTTCCTCGACCAGGGATCAAACCCGTGTCCCCCTGCATTGGAAGGCAGATTCTTAACCACTGGACCACCAGGGAAGTCCCTCTTTTCACTTTCTTGATGCTGTCATTTGAAGTGCAAAAGTTTTTAATTTTGATGAATTCCAGTTTTTCAGTGTTTCCTTTTACTTGCTTTTGCTATTGTAGATACAAAATAATATATAAAGTACATGTATAGTTAAAATGTAATAATAGAAGAAACAGCAGTGTACCTACCACTCAGCTTCAGAAACAGAACATTGCAATTTCCTTGGAAGTTCCCAGTTTGCCATCAGTTCAATCCCTTTCTCCCCTCAAAATGACCACTATTCTCAGTTTTGTTGACCTTGTTTTTCATTTTTTAAAATGCTTATGTGAAATATACCACGAATGAAAAAGTACATGAAACATAAATGTAAATGTTTACAAAAGATTTTAAAATGAATATCTTTGTAACCACAATTCAGGACAAAATATAGAACATTGACCACCTTCCAGAAATCCTTGGCCTGCTGTTTTCCACCACAGCTATCCACCAAGCCACCCATTATCCTAACTAATGAAGTAATTGCATAATTTTGTTAATAGTTTCACCATCTAAGTTTGCATCCCTAAATACTATAGTTTAGTTTTACATTATGTCTTTAATATTCCTCCAGGTTGTAAAAAATAGCTGTAATTCACTGATTTTTCATTTTGGCATGATATTTCATTGTCTGACTATAGATCAGTTTATTTACCCATTCTATTGATAGATGCATAAATGGTTTCTGATCTTTGGTTACAAATAACAGTCTTACAGATTCTTCTGTATGTTTCCTGTCTGCATGTACATACTTTTATTTAGGGTATTTCTTAGGAGTGGAATTCGCTGGGTCATATATGTATACCCTTTTCTATACTAGATATGCCGTGATGTTTTCCAAAAGGTTTGTCTTAATTTTTATTTGCACCTGCTATAAGAGAGTTTCTGTTCCTTCATATGTTCGTCCGTCTGCACTTAGAATATTCAAACATTTAAATTTTTGTCAATTTGGTAATATATCATTATATCTCATTTTAGCATTCATTTTCCTGATGTCTTATGAGGGTGTGCACTTTTTCATATAAATGGCTATTTGGATTTTTTCTTTTGAAGTATCTAGAGTTTTTTTGCCCATTTTCCATTGGATCTTCTGCCTTTGCTTGTAATTTATAGTAGTTTATATGTCTGGATCAAGCCCACTGTCAATTATAAGTGGTTCAAAGATTTCTTTCTTTTTTTGTGGCTTGCTTTTTCATACACTTAATTGTGAATTTGGTGATAAGTGTCATATTTTAAAGTAAGATTGTATTGAATCTACGGATCCGTTTTTGGGAATATTTTTACATGCTTGAATCCCCAAATCCTTGAATATGTTAGATCTCTCCACTATTTAGGCCTTCCTTAGTGTCTACACATACATAAACCTTTATAGCTTTCACCAGAGGCCTAGAACATCCTTTGTAGGTGTATAGTTAGTCATTGATATTTTAAAAATATTTTAGTAATATTATAAAATTATATAATATGATAATGTATAATACACATAAATTTTATATATATAACATTATATTCTTACAGTCTCATAAATGTCATCGTTTTCAATAATTGTTGATTGCTATTTTTTTTTTTTTTTTTTTTTGGCCATGCCACACAGCTTATGGGATCTCAGTTCCCTGACCAGGGATTGAACCTGGGCCATGGCAGTGAAAGTGCCAAATCCTATTAGACTACCAGGGAACTCCCTAATTGTTGATTCCTTTTATGGGGGCATAGAATTGATTTTGAACAATGTTTATTTCCAGCAGAATTACTAAACTAATAACAGAGGTATAGATTTTTTTTCTATATACACAATCATATCATCTGGCAGTTTCATTTCTTCCTTTCTTTTTTTTTTCCATAACTTATTTACTGGCTAGAACCTTGAGTACAATGTTAAATAGAAGTAGTGATAGTTGGCATCATTAAAGGGGAACCTTGCAACATTTCATTCATTTTTTTTTTACATTTTTATTGGAGAATAATTGCTTTACAATGGTGTGTTAGTTTCTGCTTTATAACAAAGTGAATCAGTTATACATATACATATGTTCCCATATCTCTTCCTTCTTGCATCTCACTCCTTCCCACCCTCCCTATCCCACCCCTCTAGGTGGTCACAAAGCACGGAGCTGATCTCCCTCTGCTATGCAGCTGCTTCCCACTAGCTATCTATTTTACATTTGGTACTGTATGCATGTCCATGCCACTCTCTGGCTTTGTCACAGCTTACCCTTCCCCCTCCCCATATCCTCAAGTCCATTCTCTAGCAGGTCTGTCTCTTTATTCCCATCTTACCCCTAGGTTCTTCATGACATTTTTTTTTCTTAAATTCCATATATATGAGTTAGCATACGGTATTTCTCTTTCTCTTTCTGACTTACTTCACTCTGTATGACAGATTCTAGTCTATCTACCTCAATCCAAAGAGCTCAATTTCGTTTCTTTTTATGGTTGAGTAATATTCCATTGTATATATGTGCCACATCTTTATCCATTCATCCGATGATGGGCACTTAGGTTGTTTGCATCTCCGGGCTATTGTAAATACAGCTGCAATGAACATTTTGGTACATGACTCTTTTTGAATTTTGGTTTTCTCAGGGTATATGCCCAGTAGTGGGATTGCTGGGTCATATGGTAGTTCTATTTGTAGTTTTTTAAGGAACCTCCATACTGTTCTCCATAGTGGCTGTACCAATTCACATTCCCACCAGCAGTGCAAGAGTGTTCCCTTTTCTCCACACCTTCTCCATCATTTATTGTTTCTAGATGTTTTGATGATGGCCATTCTGACCAGTGTGAGATGATATCTCATTGTAGTTTTGATTTGCATTTCTCTAATGATTAATGATGTTGAGCATTCTTTCATGTGTTGGTTGGCAGTCTGTATATGTTCTTTGGAAAAATGTCTATTTAGGTCTTCTGCCCATTTTTGGATTGGGTTCTCTGCTTTTTTGTTATTGAGCTGCATGAGCTGCTTATAAATTTTGGAGATTAATCCTTTGTCAGTTGCTTCATTTGCAAATATTTTCTCCCATTCTGAGGGTTGTCTTTTGGTCTTGTTTATGGTTTCCTTTGCTGTGCAAAAGCTTTGAAGTTTCATTAAGTCCCATTTGTTTATTTCTGTTTTTATTTCCATTTCTCTAGGAGGTGGGTCAAAAAGGATCTTGCAGTGATTTATGTCATAGAGTGTTCTGCCTATGTTTTCCTCTAAGAGTTTTAT
Organism: Phocoena sinus; assembly: GCF_008692025.1. Lineage (NCBI taxonomy): Eukaryota > Metazoa > Chordata > Mammalia > Artiodactyla > Phocoenidae > Phocoena > Phocoena sinus. Next base: position 53,859,199 of record NC_045763.1, on the reverse strand, counting down.
AGTTTCTGGCCTTACATTTAGGTCTTTAATCCATTTTGAGCTTATTTTTGTGTATGGTGTTAGGGAGTGATCTAACCTCATACTTTTACATGTACCTGTCCAGTTTTCCCAGCACCACTTATTGAGGAGGCTGTCCTTTCTCCACTGTACATTCCTGCCCCCTTTATTAAAGATAAGGTGACCATATGTGCATGGGTTTATCTCTGGGCTTTCTATCCTGTTGCATTGATCTTTCTGTTTTTGTGCCAGTACCATACTGTCTTGATTACTGTAGCTTTGTAGTATAGTCTGAAGTCAGGAAGCCTGATTCCTCCAGTTCAATTTTTCTTTCTCAAGATTGCTTTGGCTATTCGGGGTCTTATGTTTCCATACAAATTGTGAGATTTTTTGTTCTAGTTCTGTGAAAAATGCCAGTGGTAGTTTGATAGGGATTGCATTGAATCTGTAGATTGCTTTGGGTAGTAGAGTCATTTTCACAATGTTGATTCTTCCAATCCAAGAACATGGTATATCTCTCCATCTATTTGTATCATCTTTAATTTCGTTCATCAGTGTCTTATAATTTTCTGCATACAGGTCTTTTGTCTCCTCAGGTAGGTTTATTCCTAGATATTTTATTCTTTTTGTTGCAATGGTAAATGGGAGTGTTTTCTTGATTTCACTTTCAGATTTTTCATCATTAGTGTATAGGAATGCCAGAGATTTCTGTGCATTAATTTTGTATCCTGCTACTTTACCGAATTCATTAATTAGCTCTTGTAGTTTTCTGGTAGCATCATTAGGATTCTCTATGTATAGTATCGTGTCATCTGCAAACAGTGACGGCTTTACTTCTTCTTTTCCGATTTGGATTCCTTTTATTTCCTTTTCTTCTCTGATTGCTGTGGCTAAAACTTCCAAAACTATGTTGAATATGAGTGGTGAGAGTAGGCAACCTTGTCTTGTTCCTGATCTTAGTGGGAATGCTTTCAGTTTTTCACCACTGAGGACGATGCTGTCTGTGGGTTTGTCATATATAGCCTTTTTATGTTGAGGAAAGTTCCCTCTATGCCTATTTTCTGCAGGGCTTTTATCATAAATGGGTGTTGAATTTTGTCGAAAGCTTTCTCTGCATCTATTGAGATGACCATATGGTTTTTCTCCTTCAGTTTGTTCATATGGTGTATCACATTGATTTATTTGCGTATATTGAAGAATCCTTGCATTCCTGGAATGAACCCCACTTGATCGTGGTGTATGATCCTCTTAATGTCCTGTTGTATTCTGATTGCTGGTATTTTGTTGAGGATTTTTGCATCTATGTTCATCAGTGATATTGGCCTGTAGTTTTCTTTCTTTGTGACATCCTTGTCTGGTTTGGTATCAAGGTGATGGTGGCCTCGTAGAAGGAATTTGGGAGTGTTCCTCCCTCTGTTTTATTGTGGAAGAGTTTCAGAAGGATGGGTGTTAGCTCTTCTCTAAATGTTTGATAGAATTTGCCTGTGAAGCCATCTGGTCCTGGGCTTTTGTTTATTGGAAGATTTTTAATCACAGTTTCAATATCAGTGCTTGTGATTGGCCTGTTCATATTTTCTATTTCTTCCTGATTCAGTCTTGGCTGGTTGTGCATTTCTAAGAATTTGTCTATTTCTTCCAGGTTGTCTGTTTTATTGGCATAGAGTTGCTTGTAGTAATCTCTCATGATCTTTTGTATTTCTGCAGCGGCAGTTGTTACTTCTCCTTTTTCATTTCTAGTTCTTTTGATTTGAGTCTTCTCCCTTTTTTTCTTGATGAGTCTGGCTAGTGGTTTATCTATTTTGTTTATCTTCTCAAAGAACCAGCTTTTAGTTTTATTGATCTTTGCTATCGTTTCCGTCATTTTTTTTCATTTATTTCTGATCTGATTTTTAGGATTTCTTTCCTTCTGCTAACTTTGGGGTTTTTTTGTTCTTTCTCTTATTGCTTGAGGTGCAAGGTTAGGTTTTTTATTCGAGATGTTTCTTAAGATAGGATTGTATTGCTATAAACTTCCCTCTTAGAACTGCTTTTGCTGCATCCCATAGGTTTTGGGTCATTGTGTCTCCATTGTCATTTGTTTCTAGGTATTTTTTTATTTCCTCTTTGATTTCCTCAGTGACCACTTTTTTATTAAGTAGTGTATTGTTTAGCCTCCATGTGTTTGTATTTTTTACAGATCTTTTCCTGTAATTGAAATCTAGTCTCATAGCGTTGTGGTCAGAAAAGATACTTGATACAATTTCAATTTTCTTAAATTTACCAAGGCTTGACTTGTGACCCAAAATATGATCTATCCTGGAGACTGTTCCATGAGCACTTGAGAAAAATGTGTATTCTGTTGTTTTCGGATGGAATGTCCTGTAAATATCAATTAAGTCCATCTTGTTTAATGTATCATTTAAAGCTTGTGTTCCCTTATTTATTTTCATTTTGGATGATCTGTCCATTGGTGAAAGTGGGGTGTTAAAGTCCCCTACTGTGAATGTGTTACTGTCGATTTCCCCTTTTATGGCTGTTAGCATTTGCCTTATGTGTTGAGGTGCTCCTATGTTGGGTGCATAAGTATTTACAATTGTTATATCTTCTTCTTGGATCGATCCCTTGATCATTATGTAGTGTCTTTCTTTGTCTCTTCTGATAGTCTTTATTTTAAAGTCTATTTCATCTGATATGAGAATTGCTACTCCAGCTTTCTTTTGGTTTCCATTTGCATGGAATATCTTTTTCTGTCCCCTACTTTCAGTCTGTATGTGTCTCTAGGTCTGAAGTGGGTCTCTTGTAGACAGCATATATATGGGTCTTGTTTTTGTATCCATTCAGCCAATTTGTGTCTTTTGGTGGGAGCATTTAATCCATTTACATTTAAGCTAATTATTGATATGTATGTTCCTATTCCCATTTTCTTAATTGTTTTGGGTTCATTATTGTAGGTCTTTTCCTTCTCCTGTGTTTCTTGCCTAGAGAAGTTCCTTTAGCATTTGTTGTAAAGCTGGTTTGGTGGTGCTGAACTCTCTCAGCTATTGCTTGTCTGTAAAGGTTTTAATTTCTCCATCAAATCTGAATGAGATCCTTGCTAGGTAATCTTGGTTGTAGGTTTTTCTCCTTCATCACTTTGAATATGTCCTACCAGTCCCTTCTGGCTTGCAGAGTTTCTGCTGAAAGATCAGCTGTTAACCTGATGGGGATTCCCTTGTGTGTTATTTGTGTTTTTCCCTTGCTGCTTTTAACATATTTTCTTTGTATTTTATTTTTGACAGTTTGAATAATATGTGTCTTGGCATGTTTCTCCTTGGATTTATCCTGTATGGGACTCTCTGTGCTTCCTGGACTTGATTAACTATTTCCTCTCCCATATTAGGGAAGTTTTCAACTATAATCTCTTCAAATATTTTCTCAGTCCCTTTCTTTTTCTCTTCTTCTTCTGGAACCCCTATAATTCGAATGTTGGTGCATTTAATGTTGTCCCAGAGGTCTCTGAGAACTGTCCTCAGTTCTTTTCATTCTTTTTTCTTTATTCTGCTCTGCAGTAGTTATTTCCACTATTTTCTCTTCCAGGTCACTTATCCGTTCTTCTGCCTCAGTTATTCTACTATTGATCCCTTCTAGAGTATTTTTAATTTCATTTATTGTGTTATTCATCGTTGCTTGTTTCATCTTTAGTTCTTCTTAGGTCCTTGTTAAATGTTTCTTGCATTTTCTCTGTTTCCAAGATTTTGGATCATCTTTACTATCCTTATTCTGAATTCTTTTTCAGGTAGACTGCCTATTTCCTCTTCATTTGTTAGGTCTGGTGGGTTTTTATCTTGCTCCTTCATCTGCTGTGTGTTTTTCTGTCTTCTCATTTTGCTTATCTTACTGTGTTTGGGGTCTCCTTTTTGCAGGCTGCAGGTTCGTAATTCCCGTTGTTTTTGGTGTCTGTCCCCAGTGGCTAAAGTTGGTTCAGTGGGTTGTGTAAGTTTCCTGGTGGAGGGGATTATTGCCTGTGTTCTGGTGGATGAGGCTGGATCTTGTCTTTCTGGTGGGCAGGTCCACGTCTAGTGGTGTGTTTAGGGGTGTCTGTGGACTTCTTATGATTTTAGGTAGCCTCTCTGCTAATGGGTGGGGTTGTGTTCCTGTCTTGCTAGTTGTTTGGCATACAGTGTCTAGCACTGTAGCTTGCTGGTCGTTGAGTGAAGCTGGATGTTGGTGTTGAGATGGAGATCTCTAGGAGATTTTCGCCGTTTGATACTACGTGGAGCTGGGAGGCCTCTTGTGTACCAGTGTCGTGAAGTTGGCTCTCCTACCTCAGAGGCACAGCACTGACTCCTGGCTACAGCACCAGGAGCCTTTCATCCACAGGGCTCAGAATAAAAGGAAGAAAAAGTAGGAAGAGAGAAAGAGAGAAAGAAAGAAGGAAAGAAAGAAAGAAGGAAAGAAAGAAAAGGGAGGGAGGGAGGGAGGAGGGAAGGAAGGAAAGAAATAAAGAAGATAAAGTAAAATAAAGATAAAATAAAATAGAGTTATTAAAATAAAAATATTAAGAAAAAAAATTTTTTTTTAAAGAAAGAAAGGAAAAAAGAAAAACGGACAGATAGAACCCTAGGACAAATGGTGGAAGCAAAGCTATACAGACAAAATCTTACACAGAAGCATACACATACACACTCACAAAAAGAGAAAAAAAATAAATCTTTCTCTCAAAGTCCAGCTCCTCAATTTGGGATGATTCGTTGTCTATTCATGTATTCCACAGATGCAGGGTACATCAAGTTGATTGTGGAGCTTTAATCTGCTGCTTCTGAGGCTGCTGGGAGAGATTTCCCTTTCTCTTCTTTATTCTCACAGCTCCCTGGTCACAGCTTTGGATTTGGCCCCACCTCTGCGTGTAGGTCGCGGGAGGGCGTCTGTTCTTCGCTCAGACAGGACGGGGTTAAAGGAGCAGCTGATTTGGGGGCTCTGGCTCCCTCAGGCTGGGGGGAGGGAGGGGCACGGAGTGCTGGGCGAGCCTGCGGCGGCATAGGGCAGCAGGACATTGTACCAGCCTGAGGCGTGCCGTGCGTTCTCCCGGGGCAGTTGTCCCTGGATCCTGGGACCCTGGCAGTGGCGGGCTGCACAGTCTCCCCGGAAGTGTGGTGTGGATAGTGACCTGTGCTGACACACAGGCTTCTTGGTGGCGGCAGCAGCAGCCTTAGCGTCTCATGCCCGTCTCTGTGGTCCGTGCTGTTAGCCGCGGCTCGCGGCCATCTCTGGAGCTCCTTTAAGCGGCGCTCTTCATCCCCTCTCCTCGTGCACCAGGAAACAAAGAGGGAAAAAAAAGTCTTTTGCCTCTTCTGCAGGTCCAGACTTTTTCCCGGGACTCCCTCCCAGCTAGCCGTGGTGTACTAACCCCCGGCAGGCTGTGTTCACACCGCCAAACCCAGTCCTCTCCCTGCACTCCGACTGAAGCCTGAGCCTCAGCTCCCAGCCCCGCCCGCCCCGGCTGGTGAGCAGACAAGCCTCTCGGGCTAGTGAGTGCTGGTCGGCACCAGTCCTCTGTGTGGGAATCTCACCGCTTTGCCCTCCGCACCCCTGTTGCTCTGCTCTCCTCCGTGGCACCGAAGTTTACCCCCTCCACCGCCCGCCTTCTCCACCCGCAAAGGGGCTTCCTAGTCAGTGAAAACCTTTCCTCCTTCACAGCTCCCTCCCACTGGTGCAGGTCCCATCCCTATTCTTTTGTCTCTGTTTATTCTTTTTTCTTTTGCCCTACCCAGGTATGTGGGGATGTTCTTACCTTTTTGGAGGTCTGAGGTCTTCTGCCAGCGTTCAGTAGGTGTTCTGTAGGAGTTGTTCCACGTGTAGATGTATTTCTGGTGTATCTGTGGGGAGGAAGGTGATCTCCACATCTTACTCTTCTGCCATCTTCCCCTCGTCCCATTTCATTCTTAAACATAGGTGCTAAAGATTTTGGTTTTGGGGTTTGGTTTTTTTTTTTAAGATACCCTCTGTTATATTATGGAGTCCCCTTCTGTTCCTAGTTTGCTAAGAGTTTTATTTTTGTAATTATGAATAGTTGTTGAATTTTATCATGCTTTTTTGCACCATTGAGACTGTCATTTTATTTTGCTTTGTAATCTTTTACTGTGACCCCTTTCAGTTGATTTTCTAGTGTTAAACCTACCTTGAATTTCTGAATTAAACCCAGCTTTTTCATGATTGTATATTAATACATTTGGTTTGCTGTATTTTGTTTAAGATTGTGTATCCATGTTAGTAAGATTTTTTCTTTCTCATAATGTTCTATTCAGATTTTGGAATCAGGGGTAGTTTAGCCAATTAAAATGAGCTAGGTAATTTCCCCTTTTATTCTGTTCCCTGAAAGTACTTGTTTAAAATTGAAATTATTTCTTCCTAGAATATTTGGAGAATTTGTGAGTGAAACCATCTATACCTGCAGTTTTCTTTTTTGAAAGTTTTCAAATTACCTGTATAATTTCTTTAATGATTATAAGACTGTTCAAGTTTTCTATTTCTTTTTACACTGGTTTTTATAAATTTTATTCTAGCAGAAATTTATTCAAATTTCTTGGCATACAGAGTTGTTTCAAATATCTTCTGTGATCTTTTTAATGTCTATAACATCTATAGTAGAAATAAACATTTTTATTTCTGAGACTGGCTTTTTATATCTTTTGTCTTAAATCAGTCTCAACAGAAATTTGTATATTTCTTTAGTTTGTGTAAAGAACCAATTTGGGGCAGTGTTAATCCTCACTTTTGAATGTTTATCTTTATTATTTACTGTCTTCTACTTTCTTTTGGTTTATATTGATGTTCTTTTTTCTGACTTCTTGAGATGGATGCTTAACTCACTAATTTTCATCCTTTCTCTCTGATACATATTTTAATCATAAACATTTTCCTTTAATTATTGTTTTAGTTACATACCACAGTGTGTAGGTAACATTTTCATTAGTCATCAAAATATATCTTAAGTTCATTATGATTTCTTTTTAGACTTTTGGGTTATTAAATTGTTCTTGTTTGAGAATTTCCAGTCTTACGAAAATTTCTAGTAATCCTTTTGCTTCTGATTTTGGCCTAATTGAATGATCAGAGAACTTACTCTACATAATTATTTATATTTGTGGGAGTTGGTTTTATGGTCTAGTACGTGGTCAGTTTTTGCAAATATCTCACATATTTGAAAAGAATGCATATTCTTCATTTGTTTTATATTTATCCATTATATGCATTACATCAAATTTGTTAATTCTATTGTTTAAATCTTCTTTATCTTTACTGAATTCTGTTCACTTTTTCTAATATCCCACTACAACTGTGGTGGTGTAATTTCTTCTTGTCATTCTGTCAGATTTTGTTTTATTTACTTTGAGGCCTTATTATGAAATATCTAATTTAAAATTGTTATATTTTTGATGAATTTTACCTTTTGTCAACATGAACTGTAATGCTTATTTTTTTATTTGCCTTAAAGTCAATTTTGTATAATACTGGTATAGCTATGCTAGGTTTCTTTTGCTTAGCGTGTATGTGTGTATATGTGTGTGTGTATGGCATGAGTTTTTCCATCCTTTTACTTTCACTGTTTTTTCTCATGTTTTAAATGTGTCTTTTATAAACAGCATATGGTTAGAGTTTGTCTTATATTTGTAAAATCTGGTCTATTCATCTTTGTCTTTTCACTAGAGTTTTAAAACCCATTTAGTATAATTAAATTAATGTACTTAACATTTTAATTTTACTTCATGTTTTCCCACCCCTATTATGTATTTCTTTTTGTCTCATTTATTATCTTCTTTTGGATCATTTTTTTCTCATTGTATTTTTTCCTCATTCCACTTTTTCCTCTCTACTAGGTTGGAAGTCATACATTCTGTTCCTATTCTTTTTGTGATTGTATTACAAATAAGAATATGCTTTCTTAAATTACAATCTAATATTAATCATTACCTTTACTTTCACATTGGTTAATAGAAATATCTTAAAACAGGTTGACTTCATTTACCTTTCTTTCTACTTAAATGCTGTCTTTAGTTTTATGTATCATTAAACCTCACAAGACATCATCATTATTATTTTTTTATGGCTATATAGAATCAATTATTTAGATTTGCCCATGTGTTCACTTTATTTGCTCTTGATTCTTTCTCAAATTTGTGACTTCCATGAGATGTTTTTCTACTCTGTGAAATACATCCTTTAGAATTTTCTATTCTGTGGTGATGAACTCTTTCTTTGAAAAATATCTTTATTTGACCTTCATTAGGATTCCTTTTTTAAGAAGTAGCATGTGAGTTTCCTCTGTTTTGTTTCAGCCTGCTGAGGACATTGTTCCCATTGTCTTCTCATTTCCATTGCTACTTTTGAGAAGCCAGCTGTGTCGAACTGTTACTTCTTTGAAAATAACTTGTCTTTTTTTCTGTCGTTTCTTTGATTGTCTCCTTAAAATTGGCTTTCTGTGGTTTCAATTGTTGAGACTAATTTTGAATTTCTTTATGTTTATTCTGCTTGGTAGCTTTTTTGGACTTCTTAAATTTATGATTCAGCATCTTCAGTTCTATGAAATTCTCAGCTGTTATGTGTCCAAATATGTCCTCTTCTCCGTTGTCTCTCCTCTTTTATATTCCAGTTAAACTTATGTTAGTCCTTTTTATTGTATCGTCTTTGTCTGTACTCTTCTGTGTATTCCATCTTTTTGTTAACCTGTGCCTCATGCTGGAACTTTTCTTTTGATCTTTCAGTCTACTAATTCTCTCCTTAACTATACCTGATAACTACATTACACCAACCTACTGAGTTCTTAATTTGGTTATTGGGTAAATTTTTTTCAGTTTTCTAAATTCTGTTGTTTCTGCTATTTCTTTTCAATAAAACATTTCTCTTTATATTTTCAAGTTTCCAGTCATGATTTTTAATCTTATTTTTTGGGCAAGGGTGCATAGAATGCATAGTCTCTGCATTCTATGCATAGTCTCTGATATGCATAGTCTCTGATAATTTCAATACCTCAAGTCTTAATGTACCTTTCTCTGTTATCTGTTTTGTCAGTTCTCACTCATGATGTGTTGCTTCTTTGTGTGCCTAGTTCGTGACTGTGTACTGGACTTTGTATTTGTAGTATTACTTGTATGTATAATAAGAGTCCTGGGGTTGTGGTTCCTTCCTTCACAGAAGATTCATTGATGGGTAATACCAAACCAGAATTATCTTTTTTTTTTTTAATGCTTTGAGAGAATGGAGAAAACAGCCCCTCAATTTTTTGTAGGGCTTAATTCTCTCATAGAAACTTGATTGAGAAAGACTGTTCTGGATACAAATCTCACGTTGTTGTTGTTGTTGTTTTTTTTGTACATTCTAACATAGTGATTTTTTTTTTAACATCTTTATTGGAGTATAATTGCTTTACAGTGGTCTGTTAGCTTGTGCTTTATAACAAAGTGAATCAGCTATACATATACATATATCCCCATATCTCCTCCCTCTTGTGTCTCCCTCCCACCCTCCCTATCCCACCCCTCTAGGTGGTCACAAAGCACTAAGCTGATCTCCCTGTGCTATGCAGCAGCTTCCCACTAGCTATCGGTTTTACATTTGGTAGTGTATATATGTTGGTTTTATATGCAAGAAATTTCTACTAATTTATGATGTGCTTTTTCTATGTATCTATTTATTTATTAATTGAATGAACAAACACATTCTCAATTTCAGTGTAAGCAAATATGATCATCTTTTTGTGGTTTATGGTTTACGCTTTTTATGTATTATTTAAGAAATTCTGTCCTACTCCCAAGATTAAAAGTATGTTCTTTTATATTTCCTTTTAACATTTAAGTTCTTTCTTTGTCTGGAATTTATTTTTTGTACAATAGTGCAAAGTAGGAGTCTACTTTTTTTTCCCCTAGGGAAGTCGGTTATCTCACACCATTTATTGAATAATTCATCCTTTCACCACTGATTCATAGTGCTAGCTCTGTTATATGTCACAATTTCATATATGCATAGGATTTTTTTGTGTGCTTCCTATTATTTCATTAGACTATTTGTCTATCCATATGCCAATATCAAGCTGTCTTAATTATTCTAACTATTTAGTAAATGTTGCTATGTGGTAGAGCAAATTTGTCCCCCATCCTGCCTGGTTCTTCCTCAGGAGTGCCTTGGCTATTTTTGGCCCTTTGCTTTTCCCCATTAAATTTAAAATTAGTTTGTCAACTTCCAGGAAAAACCTGGCTGGTATTTTGATTGGAATTGCATTGATCCTATAGAACAATTTGGGGGAAACCTGACATCTTTGCATTACTGAGTCTTTTTCATGTTTGTCCAACTTTCTTCAGACTGTGTCACTGTGTTATTGGCAGTTTATGTGGGGGTATAGGAAATGTTAGTGTGTACCTGTTTGTCGAATTCAGTATAATTTTAAAATTTTGTTTTAAAAAATCAGTCATTGAGAATTTAGTCAACATATTTTTGCATACCTGAAAGTTCTGCTGTAGAAAGTGCTTACTTTTAAAATAAAGAAGCATTTTCCTTACGAGAGAGACTGTGGATTTGGGGGTGGGAGTCAAAGCTATTTGTGTCCAGATCAGGTGCAGTATAGCATAGTGGTTAAGTGAGTTTATGTACGTGAATTTATTTACATGTGTGTGCATCCATTAAAGGCAGTAAACATAGTGGATACGAGCTTGGTTTCTGGAGCCACACGTTCTGCATTTGAATCCCAGTTCCACCATTTATTGCAAAATACTTTCACAAAATATTGATACTTAACTACTTCTTGTCTCAGTTTTCTTGTCTGTAGAATGGAGTAAGTAATAATATTTATATCTTTAGATGGTTTCAAGGGAAACCATCGTGCATGATAGACGGGAGATTAGGGTAGTAGTTGAGGTCATGGCTTTCCTTTGTAATTCCTCTCAACATCCTATCCGCTGCTTTCTTATTATAATTTAGTATATTTATTAACCAAATATTAGAATGTAGTATAATGGTGAAGAGTATAAGCTTAGGCGTCTGGTTAACCTGGACTACAATTGTAGCTTTACTTTTTCTTAGAATGTGATTTAGGGCAAATTGCTTGATCTCTAGCCTTTAGTTTCCTTACCTGTAAACTAGAAATAACAATAGTTAATACCATCTCATAAAACTGTTGAGAGTTAAATAAGAAAAAGCAATTAGAATAGTGTCTACCACATTTCAAATTTTGTTAGGTTTTGCCATCATCATTGTTTGCCGTCATCATTATTATTATTGTCATCCTGCATTCTTGTCTGTAAAATTGAGATGATACAACCTGCTTAGTAATGTTGTTGGAGGACTAAATGAAATAATAATATATGCAAAGAGCTCAGTATGATGACTGGAAGAGAGTAAATATTCAATAAATGGTACTGTAAACAAGTTCTTAGTTTTTGTTTGTATTTCACATACTGTATACTAATACAAATCTAAGTTTGGGAATATTATCTTAAATTTATATGCTCTAAGTAAAAATACTTTTTACTTATATGTGGTCTAAGACTTTTTCATTTTGTCAGTGGCCCTTGATAGGAAATAGTGATTCTCTAAACCTGATAAACATTTTGTTATCACATAATACTCTTAAAATAGTCTTATATAGAGTTATTTTTTTCCTTTATTTATATCGTGTCTGATAGTCTTTGGTAGATATCTTAGTTTTTAATAATAGGACCTTTTAGTTTTTCCCTTTATGTTTTCTGTTAACGTTTATAGTCTGCTGGAAGCCCTGTCATACATTAAAGCAATCTTCAATTGCTAGGAAAGGTTCATTAAATGTCGGGACCTTAAGTTTAAGGTTCTATATGAGTTACACAAGTATTGTCTAAACCAAATGGTTGTTTTGAAATATTTGATTTTAAAGTAATTATTGTTGTATTGCTTTTAGAAGAAAACAACTGACAACTGAAAAAAAGAAATGGTCTTTGATCATTTTGTGTCTCATTCTACTGCTTTATATTTTCAGAGTGGCAGACAACACACTACCTTTTCAGCAGAATCAAGTCGGAGTCTTTTGATCTGTCTGCTTTGGGTTCTCAAGAATGCAGATGAGACAGTTTTACAAAAGTGGTTTACAGATCTCTCAGTCCTGCAGCTAAACCGGCTATTAGATCTGCTTTATCTTTGTGTATCTTGCTTTGAATACAAAGTAAGTGATCATTGTGCCATTGCAAAGATGAACAAGAGGGGAAACATAATGTGGAAAAGAAGAAAATTTCTTCAATGTGTCTTCTTTTCTAATGTTTAAATTTTAGGGAAAGAAAGTGTTTGAAAGAATGAATAGTTTGACCTTTAAGAAATCAAAGGACATGAGAGCAAAGCTTGAGGAAGCTATTCTTGGAAGCATAGGTGCTAGGCAAGAAATGGTGCGCCGAAGCCGAGGACAGCTTGGTATGTACACAATATCTTCTCCTTCTGGTGAGAATTTTTTTCAGTTTCCTTGAACACTATTACAGTGATCATTTTTGCAGGTCTTCAGTGACAATTCTACACTTTTAAGATACTGTTTTAGATGTAACTGTGAATTAACTTGAATAGCCATTTCTTTGCACGTTAGAATTCCTATTTAAGTAGGGTGAGCATACTTACAGTTTGCTCTGGATAATCTCAGTTTGTTTCTCTTGCCCTTGTGTGATTATTAATAGCATCTCTTATTTTTAAAAATAGATTTTTTGAGAGCAGTTTTAGGTTCATAGCAAAATTGAGCTGAAGATACAAATATTTCCCATATATCCTCTGTCCCCACACACATGCATGGCCTCCCTCGTTATCAACCTCCCCTACCAGAGTGGTACACTTGTTACAACTGATGAACCTACACTGACGCTCATTATCATACAGAGTCTATAGTTTACATTATGATTCTCTTGGTCATCCATTCTATGTAGCATCACTTTTTACTCTTAAAAGTTTCCTAGTTTTGCAATGATTTAATATACCCTGTATATAAGGCAAAGATATTGCCCATTAAACTCAAATATCAGCAAGAGAAGACAATTTAGTAGCATTTGAAACCTGTTTCTAATCCCTGGTCTGCTACCCAATAGCCGTATAACTTTGGCCAAGTCACTTAATCTCCCCACTTTCCCTTTCCTCATCCACTTGTGATTGTTTTGAGATTTTAAAAGGTAGTGTTGATCTTATCATCTTTGTAGTGACCATGTGTGTGTAAACATTTCGCAAATTCTAAAGTAATATTGTTGCTGAGAGCTCTTTAAGGTCAGGGACATGGCTTAGTCATCTGTGTACATGACATTTGCTAACAGCTCGATATATATTTGTTGACTTAAAATGTGAATGTACATTTACATGAATATTTTTTAATTATTGTTTTGATAGGCCATTTAACTTAATGATTGTTTTTTTAAATAAACGTAAATATCTTTTATATGCTATGTGTGTTTGGAATTTAATAATGAATAAGACAAAGTCTTTGCCTTTGGAATTAATAGAGCACTGTTTGTTCACTTCAGTTATATACAGTTTACAATGTACCTATTGATTTTCTTTTAACTCTTTTAGTATGTACAACAACCCTTTATAAAGTATGGAAATTAACTTTCTAGGTCATTTAATTATTACCAAAGCCTAATGAATAATTATCCTCATCTTTAAGATAAAATAAAACTCACAGAGGTAAATAACTTGCCTAAGATTATAAACTGATAGAACCAAGATCTTTTGACTGCCAATTTAGCGTTCTTTATATTATACAGTAGCTCTTTCTGAGGCTTACTGTTGGAGAGCGGAGCTGTTACCGATATGTTTGTTACATTTATAAACTTGTGGCCTTTGGACAGCTACCACTGTTTAAATGTAAGAAACGAAGTTCTATATGTGGAATCTTAAAAAAAAAAAACCCACCCCCACCCCCCAAACTCATAGATACGGAGAACAGATAGGTGTTTGCTAGAGGTGGTGGGTAGGGATGGACAAAATGGGTGTAGGGGATCAAAAGGTACAAACTCACTGTAATAAAATACGTAAGTACCAGGGATGTAACTTATAGCACCATGACTCTAGTTAACAAATGTATACTTGAAAGTTACAAAGTGAGTACATCTTAAAAGTTCTTTTTTTTTTTTTTTAAAAATATTTATTTATTTATCTTTGGCTGCATTGGGTCTTCGTTACTATGCGTGGGCTTTCTCCATTTGTGGCGAGCAGGGGCTACTCTTCGTTGCAGTGGCTTCTCTTGTTGCAGAGCATGGGCTCTAGGCGCACGGGCTTCAGTAGTTGTGGCATGTGGGCTCAGTAGCTGCAGCTCGTGGGCTCTAGAGCACAGGCTCAGTAGTTGCGGCACACAGGCTTAGTTGCTCCGCAGCATGTGGGATCTTCCTGGACCAGGGATCAAACCCGTGTACCCTGCATTGGCAGGTGGATTCTTAACCACCGCACCACCAGGGAAGCCCAAAAGTTCTTATCATAAGAGAAAAATATTTGAAGCTATGTGTGGTGATGGTTGTTAACTAGACTTGTTGTGATGATCATTTTGTAGTATGTGCATATATCGCATCATTATGTTATTCACCAGAAACTAATATAATGTTATATGTCAATTTTATCTCAATTTAAAAAAAAGAAGTTCTTGTCTTTGAAAAATTAAACCTTTGCAATTCTTATATATTTGGATACTTAATAAGCTAGGTCATCTAATGATAGACATTCTTAACTAAGGAGATGAGAGACAATTTCATGGAAAAAAAAGTTAATGATAAAAATGAAAAGAGTTCACACTTATTTTGTTAACTGTCTTAATATAGACATACCTTTTTGCTTTCTTTCACAAAATTTCTTAAAGACAGAGGTTTCAAAATCAAAGAGGTAAAGAGAGAAAGAAAGGGAACGGAAGGGAGAGAAAGCAGAAGGAGTATCCAGACATGTCCTCTATTGTGTGTCAAATTATATTTGTTTCTCAGTATTTTTAAAATTTCTATTTGAACTCTGAATTTTTACTTTCATTTTTCTTTCCATTTTCCCAGCCAATTTAAAGGCTCATGGTTTTCAAAAAGGAGCATTAGTTTTCTAGTTGAAAGCTTGAAGTCATGACTTGATTCTATTGTTTATATTTCTCCACAATTCTCAATGCCTTCTCCACTTCTGCTGGATTGGTATGAATCAGTTCTATTGCTGCTGCCCCTTAAGGAGCCCGTACCATTCATTTTGCCTTCCATCCTAGAAACCGCTTGGGAGAAAGCCCCTATCTTCCTCCTGTCCTGCCTTCTGTGGACCAAAAGAAATAATTACTTTATGAACCCTTTTTTAAAAAAAATTATTTATCTATCTATTTATTTATTTATTTATGGTTGCTCTCGGTCTTCGTTGCTGCGCGTGGGCTTTCTCTAGTTGTGGTGAGCAGGGGCTGCTCTCTAGTTGCAGCGAGTGAGGGCTACTCTTCGTTGTGGTGCGCGGGCTTCTCATTGGGGGTCTTCTCTTGTTGCAGAGTACGGGCTCTAGGTGCGTGAGCTTCAGTAGTTGTGACTCGCGGGCTCTAGAGCACAGGCTCAGTAGTTGTGGCACACGGACTTAGTTGCTCCGCGGCATGTGGGATCTTCCCGGACCAGGGCTCGAACCCGTGTCCCCTGCATTGGTAGGCGGATTCTTAACCACTGTGCCACCAGTAAAGCCCCTCAATCCTTCTTAATTTGTTTATTTATTAAACAAATAGTTACTGAGTTCTCAGGATGTGCCAGACACTTTGTCAGTACCTGACATAAAGGGGTGAACAAAATGGACATAATCTCTGTTCTTAAGTAGCTTATATTTTTGTAGTCATAAGTGCTATGGAGAGAAAGAAAGTAAATTAAGAGGAAAGGAAGTGGTAGAGAGTTGAGGAAGGCCTTTCTGCAGAGGTGATGAATAATTGGCCAGTGAAAATTTGTGGGAAAAACAATCAGGTAAATGGAAAAACCACCATTGCACACATCCTAAATCAGTAGCATATGTAGTGAAACTACACGCACACACACACACACAATAATGGTAGTGTAAACAAGAGTGGGAGGAAATAAGATCATATCATGCATGGTCTTATAAACCATGGTTAGGATTTTGGGAGTCAGTATTAGAAAGTTTGCTTATTTAAAAGCGTGTTTGGTTTTTTTATAGTACATTTAGCAAATATATTTCTTCTGCAACTGTTGTGAAAATTTTTAATAAAAAGCAGCATTGTCTGGTTTTTCCACTTGTACTGAGGATAAGGTGGCTGTGTATAAAATTAATAACATTATGTAGGATTTCTTATATGTTTGCAAATATACATGTATGTGGTCTGACTGAAAGAACATTAAAAAAATGTTTTGAAATTTGTTTGACAGAGAGAAGCCCATCTGGAAGTGCCTTTGGGAGTCAAGAAAATCTGAGGTGGAGGAAGGATATGACTCACTGGCGTCAAAACACTGAGAAGCTTGACAAGTAATATAACCTTCTGTTTTATCTTACTGATGGGTTTGTTGAGTTTCAAATACAGAGGAAAATGATTACTTTTAGTGTTATTTTTTATATATTAGGCATTCAAATCTTAGAAGACAAAATAGTTATATTTTATTTTTAAATTTTAGATTAAAAATGATTTGAGGGAAGAAATTTTCATATGCTATAGTAAAACAAAAGGTTACATATTCACATGTTACTCTATTTTCCCCCAACAATCCCCTTTGGAAAATGCATTCGGCAACTATTTTTTAAATATATTTTGGGTGTTACACTGAACTAAATATTTCAAGGATTACAAAAAGTTAGAAAACTAATCTTTGCCCTGTTAAAGCTTAAAATATAAAGAAAGACAAAACACTACAAGTCTTCTGTTTCTAGCATGAAGGCAAACTAGGTACAGTAACTGACCACCCTACCGCCAAAAACCATCCTAAAGGACTGCATCTTCAGCCTAAGGGGAACTGGAAGTAAACCTTTCTCACTGCCCAGGTAACCACAGGTAAAGTTGCTCGGCTTGACACTTGGCATTTCAGGTGTCATGGGGCTAACATTTTTTCCTGATAATTTGTAATTACAAGTTAGCCCTCAAGTAACTTGATTGGCCCCCACAGCTTTGAGCATATGGTGACCAACTCATTTGGGTTTGCCTAGTACCCCTCATTTTAGTAGTGAATGTTCCACATCCCAGGGAACCTCCCAGTCCTGTCCTAAAGTGAACCTGGATGGTTGGCCACCCTATCTGAGAACCATCTTCAGCCCAAGCTTTAGAGGATTCTCACAGTTGAATTTCAAGAAATATTAGCTCTCAGACAGTAAAATCAGGAAGCAAGTCCCTGTGAGAGCCAGCAGAGAGAGAAGCAGCAGGGTCAGTACCGTATAGATGAGTTTGGCATTGTCAGAAACTGCCTTAGTCTCTACAGGCTGCTATGACAAAATACCACATGCTGGGTCACTTTTAAACAACAGAAATTTATTCCTTACAGTTCTGGAAGCTGGGAAGTTCGAGATCATGGCGCCAGCAGATTTGGTGTCTGGTGAAGGCCCTCTTCTGGGTTACAGACTTCTTGTTGTGTCCCCTTATGGTTTAAGGGCAAGCAAACTCCCTGGGGCATCTTTTATAGAAGCACTAATCCCATTCTCGAGGGCTCTGCCCTGATTATCCAATCACCTTCCAAAAACTGCACCTCCTAACACCATTACGTTGGGCATTAGGTTTTCAATGTATGAATTTGGCAGGGAATGCAGATACTGAATATAACTATGTTAAAAATTCTTAAAGTTTGAGTTTCTGCATTTCTGTCCTCTCTGTCCATGTTCGTTTCTTTTATTATTTTTCCACGTGTTGTGTTTTTTAGAAATCAAAAATCACCAAGATACTATGCTATTAGTATGTTGCTTTATTTCTGCATTTGTATAATGTGTTCTCTTTGCTTATCTTACTGTGTTTTAAGGGAGCCCTTTTTTTTTTTTTGGTGTTTTCGTGATTCTTTTTGTTTAACCATCTTGTTTTGTCATGTTTCTTCACAAAATCTTGCTGGAATTTTAAGTCTGAACATTATATATTTTGTTGTCCAATTTAATTCTAACTGTGTTGTATTTTCTCCTTAAATTTAATTTGTAAATGTAAATTCATGGACTGTTCTCTTTAGTGACAGTAATAAAGATTCAGACTTTAACATCTAAGAACTTTGAAAAGTTAGCATTTAATATATCCTTTTATTTTTGCTTTGATTTATGTGTTTTTTGTCTACTTGGATGTAATATATAGTTTCTGTATATGTATTGCAACTAAAACAAATGTCTTTACTCATAAATCATATATAGTTATTAAGTTTTTTATTTTCATTAAATAATACTTTTGTAAATATTAGTATTCAAGTAAACCACTTCCTTACATCAGGTTGTTTTATTTCTAATGAGTGATTCCATCCAGAGTCTCACTGAAGAGTTAAATCATTTTCTGTATTAAAATTTTTGTATCAAAAATTTGGGGAAATTAGACAAAACTTTATTTTTAAAAAGATCTTTTATCTTAAATAAATATGTTGAAAATCCTTGAAATAGTAGTATGAATACTAAACATTTTGAATGTTCCTTTACATGAAAGCAGCCCTAAATACAAGCTCACATAGCACCACCTAGTGTCTACGTACCATTCAGAATAAAAGTTTTTTCCTGTGTTTGCTGCATCTCTGAAAACTAAATATTTATGCCTTTAGTGGCACTGTAGCACTGTAATGGGGTGAGAAAGTCTGTATTGGCATGGTTGAAAAAATGTAGGTTAAAACAAAACATTTTAAAATATGCAAAATACTGTCTTTTTCCTTATTCTCTTGTAACTTTGCATTCAGGCAAATATTGAAAAATGGTTCCCCTGAGAAAGCAAAAGGGTTCCAAGGTTTTTTATTTCTGTGCATCTTTAAGTCGTTTTTGAATTGCAGATCTTTTGGCTTTTCTAAAAGATAAATATAATTTCTTATAATATTTTGTATTAGGTCAAGAGCAGAGATTGAACATGAAGCACTGATTGATGGAAATCTGGCTACTGAAGCAAATCTAATCATTTTGGATACATTAGAGATTGTTGTCCAGGTAAGAACACAAATTAGAGGAATTTAAAGTAGTATAGATTTGATAAGTTAGGGTTGGGGGGAAAAAGTATTTATTGAACCATATAGTTACATTTAAATATCAGTAGATCCTAGAAGTTATGTCCTTGCTCCTCTTCTTTTCTCATTTAAAACCTATTCATTCTCCTCCACCTCTTTTTTTTTATCCAAATCCGTCTCAGCTTCTTTTCCTTGAAGTCTTCCTAGATCTTACATTATCTTTTCCTATTAAAATTTTTATTTGTTACTTATACATATTCTATCTCTCTAACCAAATTGCAGTTAACATCTCTATTTTATTTATCTATTTTTAAATTGCAGACAGTTTCTGTAACAGAATCCAAAGAGAGCATCCTTGGTGGGGTGCTGAAAGTGCTACTACATAGCATGGCCTGTAATCAAAGTGCAGTTTATCTACAACACTGTTTTGCTACCCAGAGAGCCCTGGTTTCAAAGGTGGGTTATTTTTGTACCTGCTGTCCTGTCAGACTTTGCTTTCTTTATTAACATTGTCTAAGATCATTTGACACATACATTGATCATATTTTAAATATACTTGTAGTTAAAATTTTAGTAATAACCTAAGACTCATGATTCTTCTTTGCCTTTTCTCTACTGCTTACCTTTTGGAATTTCTAAGAGTAGTTCTGATGTGGAGAAGGGCCTTAAATTACTAGCTTATTTTATTTTATTTTATTTATTTTTTTAAATAAATTTATTTATTTATTTTTGGCTGCATTGGGTCTTCGTTGTTGCATGCGGTCTTTCTCTAGTATGGTGAGGGGAGGCTACTCTTCATTGTGGTGCGTGGGCTTCTCATTGTGGTGGCTTCTTTTGTTGCGGAGCACGGGCTCTAGGTGCGTGGGCTTCAGTAGTTGTGGCGCACAGCCTCAGTAATTGTGGCGTGCGGGCTCAGTAGTTGTGGCACATGGGCTTAGTTGCTCCGCAGCATGTGGGATCTTCCTGGACCAGGGCTCGAACCCGTATCCCCTGCATTGGCAGGCGGATTCTCAACCACTGCACCACCAGAGAAGCCCAATAGCCTGTTTTAAATATGGGGCTTTATGTGTTTTCTCTTCATCTTATTTTGGCTGTCCCTTATTGACTTGATTTATCAAGAATTCAATGTATAAGTTGTTCAGTCTGTTGAAATTAGCTTATCCTATGGTAAATGGAAGGGAAGGTGCTTTTGCTGTTTGTTCAACTACTTCAAATATTTATTTCCTATGTTTGTTTTCCTCTGGAAATGTGTATGTGTATGCTTAATACTTGAAAGTAGCTATTTCATCTTAGTCATCTTATAAGATGGAATGCAGAGCTGTTGATGAAACTTAGCCAGTGAAAATAACTTATATACTATTTTGTGATAATAAAAACATTTCACAGAATTATTATGTTAGTTACTATAGTAGTAAGTGTTTAATGCACATTATCTAATCTAAGGTATTCATACAGTCCCACATAGATAACATTATTAGGCCCATTTTAAGGATGAGAAAATATATCCAAGGCCATGTTACTAGTGTAATCCATACTCGAACCCAGTCCATCTGGCTCTGTGGGCCATGTTATTAACCATTAGTAAATATTGTCCCTTAACATTCTTTTTTTTGCGGTATGTGGGCCTCTCACTGTTGTGGCCTCTCCCATTGCGGAGCACAGGCTCCAGATGCGCAGGCTCAACGGCCATGGCTCACAGGTCCAGCCACTCCGCGGCATGTGGGATCTTCCCAGACTGGGGCACGAACCCGTGTCCCCTGTTTCGGCAGGTGGACTCTCAACCACTGTGCCACCAGGGAAGCCCCCTTAACATTCTTTTAATTCCTGGGCTACACCAGCAAATCTCCACATCAAGCTATATTGACATATCTCTGGAACTTTTACTGCATAAATTCAGTGTTGGTGTTGTTTCTTTACAGTTCCCTGAACTCTTGTTTGAAGAGGAGACAGAGCAGTGTGCTGATTTATGCCTCCGGCTTCTCCGGCACTGTAGCAGTAGCATCGGTACAATACGGTCACATGCTAGTGCCTCCCTTTACCTACTTATGAGACAGAACTTTGAGATTGGGAATGTAAGTGGTTCATCTCAGGATTGTATCTTTGATTCATTAGGAAATATAACTTCTGTAGATAACTATTAAATGGGTTCAGGGGGAGCATGGAATTTTTTTGGTGTGTTTTGAGTCTAATATTTGTCTTTCTATTTCTCATTCTGTGGACATATTATAAAAGTCCAAATCTTCAGTTTTACTTCCTATACTAAAAATAATGTGTAGTAGTACAGATTTAGAATATAAATGTTGAGCTATTGTAAATTTTAATTATTATCATTAAGTGAAATGAAAGTCATAAGGAAAATTAAAAGTTAAATATCTTGGCTTGATATTTTATGATTATATGCCAGTCTTTGAAGAATTCCATGTTTTCATTTATGTTTTTTTATTTGATAATAGATTTGTGTTGTATTTTTCCTAACTTTATGAGTCAAATGTTTAGTTCATTTATTCTTACTCATGTAAGTATTTAAGGTCTAGAATATTCCATTGTGCACTGTTTTTGGTGTCTCATTGGTTCTGATATGTAGTATTCTCAGTATTCTTGGTTTGTAGATATTTGTAATTTCAGTTTATATTTTCTTTTTAACCCAAAGTTTTAAAGTTTTGATGATAATTTTTAGTTGTTTCTTTTTTTCTGGCTGTGCTGCAGCTTGCAGGATCTTAGTTCCCCAACGAGGGATTGAACCCGGGCCCTCAGCAGTGAAAGTGTGGAGTCCTAACCACTGGACCGCCAGGGAATTCCTGATCATTTTTAGTTTTATTGCAAAGTGATCATACAATTAATATACTATGTCTCCTTTTTGGTAGTATGGATGTGTGTGTTTGTGTGTCCAATCATATAATGTTTTTATGAATGTTATGCAAGCGTTTACAAAGAAGGGGTACTCTTTATTTTCAGAATATTGAGTTAAACAGATATACCTTTTAATTACATTATTCTGTTTTTCTTTATTTTTGGTCCATTTGGTGGACTGAAGGAGATGATTTAAAGCCTATACACTGTCTCTCCTTTAGATCTTTTTTGGTAAATTGATATTCATAACTATTTGGTATATTTGTAACTACTATTCATAGCTATTATATCTTACTATGAATTATTCCCTTTAGAATTGAAAAAGACCCTGAATTGGTTTCATTTAAAATTTTTATATTTTTGGCCTGAATTCTGCCTTGTATGGTATTAAGATACCTCTACTTTCTTTCTAATTTGAACGTGTCTTCGGTTATCTTTGCCTATCCTTTCATTTTCACTTTTTTGAATCACTTTATTTTAAACATGCCTCTCATATACAACATAGAGTTGGGTTTTGCCTTGTAATCCAGTCTCTAAGTTGAATTAAACCTTTTCATACTTGTTATTCTATCAGATGCGTCCTAGAGTTGTGTTGTATTATTTTGTTATGCTTCCCCACCTCTCTCCTTAAAAAAATTTGTTGGTTGTTTTCACCTTGCACTTATGGTCTGTTCACCTTATTTCTTTGGTGTAGTCTTTATTATATTTAAGAAAGTTTGTATTGTTCTAATGATTACCTTTATAATTACATAATACCTTAAGCCCTCTATTTCTTTAATCATGCATTCTCAGTGGAGGAAGTATTGCCACCAAGCTAGTGAATATTGGTTCTTGGGCGGGGTGAAAGAAAATCTTAGCTATCACAGTGGCTTTCCTTGAGTTCTTTTATTTCTGCCTTTTTTTTTTCCTTTCTAAAGTGAATGGCTTCATAAATTTTTTATAATTTAAGGTAAAATATTTTATTAGAATTTTCATCTGTTTCATGACCACATTTTCCTATTAAGTGTTTCTTACCTGGTGTTTCACTGATTTTCTTTACCTTTTTGTTACTCTACATAGAATGAGATATATATGTTTATATTGGCCCAGGTATTTATAGGACATTCCTTCAGGAATGTGTCTGTCATGGGATTTTGCTGTTGTATACACATCTTACCTAACTTCCTAAAGTTTCTGGTCAATCTGTTTCTAACCAGTCCCTCCAGATTTTTAGGTCATTTTGTTTCCAAGACAGATAGTTTTTAATCACTTCAAAGTGAGTTTCTTATTTAAAAGAAGTATTTTTCCCATTATTTCTTAAATCTGCACCCTAGGATTCCTCACTTTTTACTATCCCCTCCTTGCCTTACATTGAATCTGCTTCCTATTTAGCTTGTCGTGGCAACCCTTATGCATTTTTCTAATATATGGATTATGTATGTCTCCTCATTTTGCTGAAATAGAGTTTATGGATTTTTTTCTGTTCATCTTTTATTTATTTATTTATTTATTTTGCGGTACGCGGGCCTCTCACTGTTGCGGCCTCTCCCGTTGCGGAGCACAGGCTCTGGACGCGCAGGCTCAGCGGCCATGACTCACGGGCCTAGCGGCTCTGCGGCAAGCGGGATCTTCCCGGACCGGGGCACGAACCCGTGTCCCCTGCATCGGCAGGCGGACTCTCAACCACTGCGCCACCAGGGAAGCCCCCCATCTTTTATTTTTATATGAAATCCAGGAGAAGTAGGAACTTCCTGTCTCTCACTATCCTATTTTCACTGGAAGCCAAGTCCTCTTTCCTAATTCAGAACAGAAGAATCTAGTTACTTTATGGATCTTGCTTAGTTTTTGAAATAAAGTCCCTAAAATTTGACTACACTTGGAGTTTTCTTGTTTCAGTCTTCTGTTATTTTAGGAAAACTTTATATAATAGGATGAAAATAGGTGATTTATCATCTTAGTGTGAGGTAGTGCCTCTAAAAAGGAATAGGTAGTTTTTTAACTGGCAGTGATTTTATATAGTTTATAGAATCAAGAAATACTAGTAGAACTAAGTATTAAATTGTGTTCTAGGTACTGGGGTAGGCATTGGGCAAACATAGATAAAAAGACAGTCCTTATTTTCAAATAGCTTAACATCTACTAGGGTAGGAGATGAACAGGTAATGTTCAGCTAATAATTGTAATAGTAAGTACTTACTTCACATGGTTTTGTGAGGATTATATAAATTAAGTAAAACACTTATGTCAGTAACTGGCTCTGAGCAAATGCTCAATAAGTGTTTGCTATTAATATAATGAGAGGTAAGCACAGGGGACTGTGTAAGCACAGAGAAAAAGAGCTTATGCTCTCAAAAAAAAAATGATGTTGGAAAAAAAAAGAAGAGCTTATGCTCTCAAAGATCGGTTTTCAGAAAGAGGAGATGCTTGAACTAAAGATGAAGAATTGCCCAATCGGATAGGTAAGTAGGTGGGTAGAACTTTGTAGGTAAAGAAAATGGCACATAGATAATTAGAAAGGCATTGAGATGAGAGTAGAAAACAGGCAGAGAAGGAAACTTTTATAGCACTTCTTAATTGTTATGGCTCAAAGGGAGAGTAATAAGAGATAAAATTGTAATTGAAATGTCTGTACTAAGCTGTCATAGGGCAGACACTGTTTCTCACTATACTCTCAGTTCCCACCATATAGTTTGACATATTTACTTGGTCAGATATTCGAATTTTATCTTCAAAGGTGTGAAAAGCCATTGGAGTATTTTAAGAAGAAGACTGACATGTTCAGATTTACATTTTACAAAAGTTTATCTGATGCTACTTATAGCATCAGGGAGAGAGAAAAAGGGGTGAGAAAAAGGCCGAAAGATTGATTAAGAAGTTATTACAGTAATAGTAAGGGCATAAACTAAAGAAATGGCATTGGGAATGGAGAAAGAACAGGTTGGAACAGATTAGAGGATAGTGTGGATTGGATTTATGGTATGAATAATGAGAGGGGAGAATGACAATGGAATGACTCCTAGATTTTTGGCCTGAGTGACTGATTACAAGAATAGTAGCACCATTTATTTAATCAATAGGAAAAGAAGGTGTTTTTTGTTTGTTTGTTTCTTTGTGTTTTTGGCTGTGTTGGGTCTTCGTTGATGCGCATGGGCTTTCTCTAGTCGCGGTGAGCAGGGGCTACTCTTCATTGCAATGCACGGGCTTCTCACTGCGGTGGCTTCTCTTGTTGTGGAGCATGGGCTCTAGGTGCACAGGCTACAGTAGTTGCAGCACACGGGCTCAGCAGTTGCGGCACGTGGGCTCAGTAGTTGTGGCGCACAGGCTTAGTTGCTCCGCGGCATATGGGATCTTCCCATATCAGGGATCGAACCCATGTCCCCTGCATTGGCAGGTGGATTCTTAACCACTGCGCCAACAGGGAAGTCCCAAGAAGGTATTTTAGAAGTGTTAAAACTGAGGTACCCATGCGACATTCATAAGGAACCATCTAGTAAAATATAACAGCTTGGAGCTCAAGAGAGAAATATGAACTGAAGACATAGACATGTATCTGTACTGGTCCAAGGCAGAAAAATGGATAAGGCTGTTTAGAGTATGAGAAGTGAAAAGGTTTCTTGACAGAATCTTTGGGAACACTGATATTTAAGAAGGGCAACTGAGGAATAAAGGAGACAGAAAAAGAGTGGATAAAGAATAGAAAAATCAGGATAAGGTGGTACCACTGAAGATAAGGCAGGCAATTTTCAAGGCAAAAGTAATCAATACATTTAAATATACAGAGATGTCAAGTAGAATATTGACCAAAAAGTATCTTGGATTTGGCAATTACTAGGTTGTCACTGATAAACTATTAAGAGTAGTTTCACAGTGGGGAATGGTACAACAGAAATGAATTTTCACTAGAAAAGGAAGAGTGTAAGCTCTTATAGGCATCACTCCAAAGATTCTACCTTTAAGTTTCTTTATACAGGATGTGAGTTATTTTTTCATAGCAGTGGACCTAATGAAAGGGGCTAGAATGCAAAGACCGCATCTAACACTTAAGAATTTTGTGATGCTGGTCAAGTTCTTTAACCCATCTATAAAAATGGTATTATTATTAATAACATATACCTCATAGTAGATCAATGTAAAGTCTAGGCACAACTTCTAATTCAAGTCTAACACACAATTTTTATTTTTTACTCTGTTTTGTAGGCTATTATTACAGCAAGATTCTAAGCTTTATGTCCTTTTAAAAATAAGATTTCAGGGCTTCCATGGTGGCGCAGTGGTTGAGAGTCCGCCTGCCAATGCAGGGGACACGGGTTCGTGCCCCGGTCCGGGAAGATCCCGCATGTCACGGAGCAGCTAGGTCCATGAGCCATGGCCGCTGAGCCTGCGCGTCCAGAGCCTGTGCTCCGCAACAGGAGAGGCCACAACAGTGAGGGGCCCACGTACCGCAAAAAAAAAAAATAATAATAAGATTTCAATATAAACATTTCATTACTTTTTCAAAAATATTTTGCATAGAATGGTATTTTTTTTACTAACCTTTTCCTTTTAGGAAGTAAAAAAATATATACTTTTTCACTTTAAGCTTTCCTGTATTAAATGTTTACCTGGCAATTTCTCTGTTACAGAACTTTGCCAGGGTTAAAATGCAGGTAACCATGTCACTGTCTTCCTTGGTGGGCACATCTCAGAATTTTAATGAAGAATTCTTAAGACGTTCTCTAAAGACTATACTGACATATGCTGAAGAAGACTTGGAATTGAGGGAGACAACATTTCCTGATCAGGTCAGAAATGCTACTTTTTAGAGCATTAACTGAAATAGGAATTGTAAATAGGCATTTTCCAAATTGTTAGATCAAACTTTGGTTTTAACTGGAGGAACCTATATTTTTCTTTCATCCATATGTGTCAGGGCTGAATCTCTTTGTTTTAATAAGCCACCCTCCCTTCTCAGAATGGTTAATATCTTTGGTGTTTAATTCTGTGAATTTGTACCAAAATAATATTAGACTTAGGCAGTATGGACAAAAAAAAGCTTTATGATGAAACTATTCCCACTGATTAATGTAATTTGCCTCAAAAACTAAAGTTTCTACAAACTACCTTTTGGGAAAATCTGAAACATAGGAGAAGATTTCCTTTTGTGTTCTTTTCCTGTATTCCCTATATCCCTATATGTATTTTATTTCTACTTACATTTCTACTTGTTTCTGGGTGAGAGAACTGAAAAAACAGTCTGCTGAGCAATTTGTATAAAGTTTACCACCCTTCACTCATCTTACCCCAGCATACCCAGACTCTTTAGAACTATATCAAAATCATATTGTTTTGAATCTTTAGATGCTTATCTGAAATATCTTCCAAATTAATTTAATGATTGTGAATGAATGGATGTTTTTCATACAATTCTCTGCTACAGGTCCAAGATTTGGTTTTCAACCTCCATATGATCCTTTCTGATACTGTTAAAATGAAGGAACACCAGGAGGATCCTGAAATGTTGATTGATCTAATGTACAGGTAACATTTGTTTGATTCACTTATACCTTGTATAATGGGGCTTAAATTAGTACGATACACAGAAAACATGAGATTAAAAAAATATAAAACATATTTGTCGTTTTCTAACGGTAATCGAAAAGTCAAAATGTGCTTTATCAGATCCCCTGTGTCACTTCTTTTAAGAACTATGAATAATTGTTCGGTATATTTATTGATTATCAAAAATAAGAGGATTATTTAAAGCAATGACACATTTAACACCTTGGCATCCTGGGCCCTAGATTTCCTAGGAAGGCCCAAGATCCATATTTTAAATGTAAAATTTCTTTAGGAAGAAAATACAGTGTATTAACATTTTACTACAATATTAATTTTGCTGATTTTAAATATGGTTTTGCCTATAGGATAATATTTATAGGGTATTTTGAGAATTTTGTAATTCCTGTTGTACCTTAAAAGATGTAAGTAAAACTTGACTTTTTCTTTGCCATATGACCTTCTCTTTTTACAGTTTTGGTGTTCCTTAAAGGCACAAATAAAACAAAAACAAATATGTTCTTTAAAATAAAAATGATACAGTGAAACAATCTTTTATAAATTTTTTTCCTTGAATAGAAAACTTGTTTATATTCCCATAATAACATGTAAATTCCCAGTTTTTCCCTTACTGATTGTTTCCTTAGTGTCCAGATTTTCATATAAAATGTCCTTTTTTTAGCCTCCCACTGCAAAAAATTGATATTACCATTCCATTGGCCCACAGTTGTTTCTCTAAGCATACTCAAAGACATTTTCATACCACCCAAAAACTTGTCTTAATAGGTTGTGTTCAATAACAGAAACCTAAACACTGAACAAGCAATTTGGACTCCCTTCTAGCTTGGGAAGCAAATGCTAATTGAGAAGAATTTCTGTTCTAACTAGAATTGCCAAGGGGTACCAGACCTCTCCAGACCTGCGGCTGACCTGGTTGCAGAACATGGCTGGCAAACACTCAGAACGCAGCAATCATGCTGAAGCTGCCCAGTGCCTCGTTCACTCAGCAGCACTTGTTGCTGAATATCTGAGCATGCTGGAGGACCGGAAATATCTTCCTGTGGGATGTGTAACATTTCAGGTAGGAATCTGCCAGGTTACATTAAATCAAGGTATGTCCTTTTTTGGATTTAACTTTTCTCACTGGTGTTTAGATTCATTCAGCTTGTAAGGAAAGCATAAAGACTGAAGGTGATACTTTAGTAGATGAATTAACATTTCACTATCACTTTCATTAATACATTTTTAAAGTGTATTTCTTGTTAATCCTCTTCCACATTTTCTTACCTCTGCATTATCAGTGCTGTGTATATTTATTCTCTTTGCCTATACTGCTGTGGACTTTGTAGCATCTATGAAATACGTTCAAGATATTGAGAATCAGAATTCAGTGGAAACTCTTAATTGGCTTTTAATTAAAATACCAGGTAAACCAACATTCTCCATTCCCTGTATAAATATGCTAATATATGACTCAGAGATGATAGCTTATGCTCTAGTACGGTTACATTCCCCTTACCCACTAGTTGAATTCTTTGCTTACCAAGAGTTAGTTATGCTTTGCTTTTCTTAAAACCTGTTAAGGCCAGGTTTGGGAAGTTACAAAATTTAATTAAATATTATGTTCTCTGATAAATCTAAATGCAATAAGAGTAAGTTATTGTTTCTCTGAAAACCAAGTTGAATGTTTTGCAAAGAGATCAGACAAATAAAGAATGGGGGGAAAGCTCTGAGAAGTCTAGGATAGTTTGATAATCTTTTAAGTTCAAGTTTTTACTCTAAAGAAACCAAAACTGGAAATCTTAAATAAAGGTTGCATTGTGGGTATTTAGTCAAGAGAGATTACATGGAACTCTGATCTCGAGACCCATACACAAAGAAAAGACCTTAGATCTACTTCAGGAAATTGACAAATGAGCGTATATCTACTGTGAATATTTAGGTTCAAATCAAATATTTAAGGTATGTAGGTATCATTTCTTTTTTAGAAATAATGGCTGATCCCAATCTCATTGGGTAAGAGGGCTTTTAATATACCTGAGTTTTCTCATTAACTTGATGTATGTTAGGCAAGCCAAGGGACCATTTTTGTACCTTATTTTCCCTGAAAGAGAGTTTTAGCAAGATCAATTAAAATTAAAAATAAAGATTGTTTAAGTCTCCATAGGTGTTCTACGTGATACTATGATTTTCCTTAGCCCATGATTTTTCTTAATTTTCTTTCTTGCAACTTTTTATTAATGGAAAAGTTATCTAGCAGTGGTGTTACACTTTATTGTCGTCTTCACAGTACAAAACGTTTTTGGAGATTTGTCTTTTATCTTTGCATTGACTACCCTTTTTTTTTAAACTTAAGCTGGTAGCTATATTTCATCATCAATTACTTCTTCATATACATCTTTCATGTTAAGAAATTAATTCCATTTCACAAGCCTTAAACATTTTTTTCCTCCTAGAATATTTCATCTAATGTTTTAGAAGAATCTGCAGTCTCAGATGATGTGGTATCTCCAGATGAAGAAGGTATCTGCTCTGGAAAGTACTTTACTGAGTCAGGACTTGTGGGATTACTGGAACAAGCAGCTGCTTCTTTCTCTATGGTAGATGACTCTTATTCATTTCTTCCCACAATTACATACTTCTTAATTATTAGTGACATGTATATTTATGCTTTCTGCCTACAACTCTGCTTTTCCTTTATGGTAGTTTTCTCTAAGTACCTTAGAACCATCTAGTAACATATTTTCTTTCTAGATTCATCATTGCTTATTCCTTTTTATTTTAATAGTCGGTCACTTCCTCCAGTGTTTTTCATCTGCTTGTTTGTGAACCGACACTTAGTCTGTAAGAGATTTTTTTTTTGCTTGCTTTACAAAACTTTACCACCAAACATTTTCTAAAACTTTAAAATTGAAAAAAAACCCAGCAAAACAGAAAGCCTGTGGTACTCAGGAAAATTATGGCCACTCATCCCATTGGTTGCATAGTGAGTTCTATTAGGTAGATAGAGTGGTATCAGGAGCTTTATGAACTACATCCTAGATCCCTTGTCTGACCTACCCTACCATGCTATAACTCTAATCCTTGTCCCTCCCCATCTGTATGTGAAGAATTAAAGCAGTCATGTGGATCTGAGATGGGATGTTTGTTGGAGAAGGAAAAAACAGCCAGCCAAATCCCTGCTTACTTTCTTGAACCATGGTGATATAGTCACCTGCTTTCTGTGAGTTTTTTGCTGAGTGTTTAGTATCCCAGCACCAAGGTTTGGGAGACAGTGAGGTTCATGTTAAGGTAAAAGGTAAGCTTGATGTAATATACAGTGTTTCCCACCTTCCCCATTGTACTGCTATTAGGAACTGGTTATTGCTTCTCCTGGCCGTAACCCTCCCCAGAAATATATTGGTTATGGGTATAGATTTAGAAGGCATACAGTCAGAATTCAGATCCTGGCTCTGCTACCTTAGTAGTTAAATCACTTCAGGCACAAGTTACTCAACCTACCAGTGCCTCACTTTTCTTAACCGTTAAATGCATCTAATAATAGTACCTACTTCAAGGAATGTTATCAGGGTTAAATGAGTTAACCTATGTAAAGTGCTTATCACAGTGCCTGGCTCCAAGTAAGTTTTAATGTGTTTGCTATTATCATCTTCTCATCATTATTGGCACTTAGAAGCAATTCATTTAATAATGATTCTGAGACTCAAAGAACGTTAGGCATTGGTCCACTTTAAAATTTCTTGTTTTTGAGGACCTTGATTGTCCTGATTCCTACCCCGGATCTCTGTTCCTTGAGTTTCAATTTAAGTGATCTGAACTAGCAGGGAAAAAAAGTTTTTTGGTATTAATGGAATATTTTAATAAATATACATTCTGTGTGTATATGTGTTTAATTTTAATAATTCACAGCAGTGAATTTAGATTGGGGTACAGTGGCCTATATTACAGAAGCCTATATTTTGCAAGAGCATATAATTGTGAATTTCATTCTTTTTCAATTAATCTATTTAATATTAAGTAAAATAATTACTGGGCATTTTAGTTACACTAAATATACTTTGCTATTACAGCTACATGTTGCTTAAATATACTCCTGTGAACTGACTAGAAAATATGAGAACCATAGGTTTTCCCTGGGAAAATAATGTTTGCTGATGTGTGAGGCAGTGGGAACTCAGTGGCTCTTAGAAAATACCTCTCCTTCCTTTACTACAGCCATCAATCCATTACTAAAGACAAGAGAGTGGGTAGCAGTGTAAACACATTTTGTCCCTTACTCTGATTATAACCAGAGCAACCCTTAGCCACCTACTGACCAGCTATCCCCTACTTGAATAAAATCTGGTGGTTCAGAACCTTCTTATGTTTTGTTAAAAATCAGAGATTTTTCCATAGGAGAGTTCCAATAAGATTTCCTGTGTCAATTTAATATTTTGGAAAAGTTAATAATTTTAGTGTCCTAGGAGGCCACAGGTTATCTGATATTTGCGTATCTGTGACCAATGTAATAATTGGGTTTCTTTTATTCCTCTGCTCAGAATTAGTTTCTGCAAAAGTTTATGTGCGTATATGAGGACACACACATACACACATTTATTTTAGTTAAGTAATTACTGGGTAGATAAAAGCAAAATGTCCAATTCAAATTATATAGAAATATAAATATGCATATATTATGTGTGTGTATTTTAAATGCACAGACACAAACACACATGCATCCATATCCATTCATCTATCTAGAAGAGATAATATTAAATTGTGCAAAATTATTTTATTAGGCCTTAATCAAATAAAAAATTAGTAGTGTTTGTTTTTATGTCCTATTGGAAAACAGTAGTATTGTCTTAGTAGAAATATTGTGAGTTCATAAATTGTAATTCACTTTCTTATTGATGTAAAAGAAAGCAATATCTTATTATTCTTATAGGCTGGCATGTATGAAGCAGTTAACGAGGTTTACAAAGTACTTATTCCTATTCATGAAGCTAATCGGGATGCAAAGAAACTATCCACGATTCATGGTAAACTTCAAGAAGCATTCAGCAAAATTGTTCATCAGGTAATGATTGTACTTTCTAGCTTCAGTATAAATGGAGAAAACTGTCTACAAGCATTAGTGTTGCTTTGTACTAATGTCAAACTAGATGTCATGAAATGACCATTTTAATGAGGTTAAAAATGAACAGTGTCAAAATGATGGTTCATGGCCAAAAGCAAGACTCATTAACAAAACTGAATTTACCTAAAGTAGATTATGATCATCATAACCTTTCCACATAGCTTCTCTTTTTTTCCTTCACTTTTTTTGAATTATTACTAGTTGCTAAATTTTTTTTAAATTGTGAGTTATTTTCTGTTTCACAGTGTGGGTTATAGTTATGAATCTGATTTTTAAGTTGATTTCTATTCATTTGCTGCCATAAAAGTTGTTATGTTTAACCTTTTATTAAATGATGTGAAAGTTTAATAAACTCCTAATATTTTTAATGATTTCAACTGAACTTTTAACCGTTTTTCCCATATATTTTTATTCAATCATCCTTTGACATATTTCTAATATGAAAATAATGTTTAGTGAAAATAATGAATAAATGGTTGTCATGTTTATTCAGTTATAATAGTATGACTTCAGTACTTGTTTATAGTTCATGGAATCCATATATTATCACTAAAATTAAAATTAAAATAAACTTGGTTTAGAAATGAGGTAGACTACCAGCAGTTGATTTCCCTGAAGCTGAGTCACTGGCTCCATTGAAATGCTCTGAAGTATCCTGTCGAGGCTCCTCTTTCTCCACTTTTCTCTTCCCTTCCCTGTGCTACCCATGCTGTTGTCTGCTACTGCCATCATCAAAGAAGGAAGTGGAGTACTGGTTTTCCACTTTTTCGTTCGGTATTAGTCCTACTTTATTGTCTGTCAACTTGACCTCCTCTTTCTTGCCATGGACTAAGCTGTTCTGGATGAATTGATATAATCTGAAAAATTTTAAGTCTTAAATAGGGCCACTATACTGTTAAGCCAGAATTTTATTATTGTTTACTAAAATGTTGAAGTTGCAAAAGATCATTAGGATTCTTGATCACAACAGTTGGGTCTTTTTATAATCAGTTGTACATATACTGTTAAGGAAATCTCATCCCAGCTTCCAGAGCTATAAATTGCAAATTACACATCAGGTCTGGAACATCTAGAGCTAGTAGCTTCCAAGAAACTTTCATCTATTTGTATCAAAGACATTTGAGTGAAATTTCAATGTCTATTCCAATTTACCTGCGATACTTCAGTGAAGTGCAGCTCACATTAGTTAGTGATCTAATTTAGACACAAATGAAACAAGTAGTTGGCTTTCTTTCCCCCAAATTTGTACTTTTCACTTATTAAAGTTTTAAAAGGTGAAATTTTAGCTTCTAGGTTTTGAACAAGGAATTTATAATATTATCACAGGTCTTAAGTGAAGGAATATGGTGTTTAAAGTACCCTGGTGTTTTCTATACGAAGAAGAATTTATGGTATATGGTGCCTTACACTACTGAACTTCCTTTGGCTTTTTTTTGTTCTTTTTAAACAGTTTTTTTTTTTTTATGACTTTGCCCTTTTTTTACTTTTTATTATACAGAGTACTGGCTGGGAGGTAGGTAATGTTTTAGTTAGTTAAAGACACTAATAGATTGATTTGATCAGATTTCTTATGCCAATGCTTTGCCCACATGTGCTAGCTGTGGGCGTTCTGTTGCTGTCTGCTGTCAACTGAATTCATTAACCAAAGAAATTTTGTTAAAATACTGTAAGTTATGTTAAGAAATTTATTATTAAGAGGTTGTAGGCAGTGCATGGAAATCCATATGTTACACTAATGAGATTCTTTGGTAAATGAGCCACTTTGTCATCACTTAGTTTGTTTTTATCCTTTGAAGCATTTTCTTTCATCAACATTTACACACAAATTTCTTTTTTTAACCATATTGTTTTACCTCATTTTGCAGAGGTCGATTTATATGTTATTGCTCAGAGGTGTAAATAAAAAATATTTCATCTGATCTAAGATGCCATCAATTATAAGACATCCCATTATTTTCCATGCCTTTAAGAAACAAAGAAAAAAGATACCCTGTGTATTAAACTACAACATCCTATCAGTTGAAAGATGAATGCCAACTACAGAGATACTAAAATATGGGCCAGAAATGTGCATCTTAGAATTGATGAAAGAATGTGTTAATTTGATCTTGAGTCACTTCACCTTGAGTATAAGCACTACTGAGGAAAGAAATTCACTTTTGTCATTTGAATTTTGTTGGAGGGAGGGATAACGAGATTGAGACAACTGGAAATTTAATTTGACCTCATATTCTGACAATGTTTGATAATTAGTGTTCGATGAAGACTATGTGTGCTTCCTTTTATGGAGTCATTAGGCTCATGAAGTTATATATAAGTTAAATCTTACCTGAAAAGTGCCAGGAAGAATTGATTGCCTTTGTTTTAAATCCTTCTGTAAAGGAAAGAATTCGATAAAATTTTAAATTCTACGAAATAATTTATTTTGATGAGGTATAAAACAAGGTATTAATAAACCAGGTTTATTTAAAGCTAAATATATCTGTAAAGTTTTCTGCTTTGCCTCTCACTTTGTAGCCGGGTTTATGTTGATTAAGCAGCTTAGGCTTTCTCTGTTTGGTTTTGCATTTCAATCCTTGTTTTGAGATCCAACTAGAAACCTTCAGAATAAATGTTACTATTGCATTCTCTTCCATTTCTGAATTAGTTGCCACCTTTCGTTTTTCTTCAGATGAAGCCAGTACAGTTGCATCTACCTTAGTTCTCCAGATTAAATGTGTGTGACCTTATTAATACCTAGTACAGAACCTCTCATTTCTGTGGCTCAATTAAGACTTATATAAAGAGACTTTACATGGTTATCTATGAGTGATAAAGTTCCTTATGGATTTCCTAACATGAAATGGAAGTAGGTGAAAAGTAGATAAAAGAAGATACATTGAAACCTCTGAGCAGTTTATTACTAGTCTGCTTGATGCTAAATCGACCCCTGAAA
Organism: Phocoena sinus; assembly: GCF_008692025.1. Classification (NCBI taxonomy): domain Eukaryota; kingdom Metazoa; phylum Chordata; class Mammalia; order Artiodactyla; family Phocoenidae; genus Phocoena; species Phocoena sinus. The sequence goes on along the minus strand of NC_045763.1, from coordinate 53,823,747 downwards.
GGTATAATTTTCACTGGTTATGATATTAATATTCTGTCATCATGTTTATTGCATGGTAAAAGTCGCACAGACTTTATTTTCTTGTTTATATTCTTGTCACTGCCTTTCACTGGACCTTTAGCTTTGTAGCTTCTAAAATTGTTGCACGTTTGTTTTTTGCTTTTCCCTTGTAAAACTTAAATGGATGCTTGCATTTTAAAAATATGTTTGCTACCATTTGCTGCTTATTTGTTTTGAAATTTCCCTAATTAAAATGCTTCTGTTTTCTCTTCTCTCTTGCCCCTGGTTGCTGACCCTACTCCCTACTTTTACTATTGTCTATTGTGGTAAGTTCCTATCTTGTGAATATTTTTCTTTTTGACTCTGGGAAAACTTCAGTAATTTCATTTTTTCTAAAAGCTATGTTTCCTAGCTAATTTCCTAGTATTCTCAAAGAACTCTCACTGGATTGAGATCCAGTAAGGATAACTGATACACTATAGAAAGGCTCTTTGAATTGATACTCCCTCCCTGACTTAGAGGAACGCTATCTGGGCTTATATATTAGCATTGTATTTCATTTTTTACCGTGCTCCTTGATTTGGTACAAATTATTTGAGTTGGCAAAGCTTTTTAGGGCTGTGTGTGTGGGTTTGTGTGTGTGTGTAAAAGATAACTCTAAAACTTGATATTTAGCAATTTGGTCAAGTATTTACCATCCAAAATAACAAATCAGGAACCCTTCTTAAATCACGGTGATCTGCCAATTCCAATATCTTAATGACTGTTTAGTATTTACCTTTATTTTCTCTTCCCAAGCCCATTTATTTTTCTTAAAATAATAGGAAATAGAGCTTCCCTGGTGGCGCAGTGGTTGAGAGTCTGCCTGCCGATGCAGGGGACGCGGGTTCGTGCCCCCGTCCGGGATAGATCCCACATGCCGCGGAGTGGCTGGGCCCGTGAGCCATGGCTGCTGAGCCTGCGCGTCCGGAGCCTGTGCTCCGCAACGGGAGAGGCCACAACAGTGAGAGGCCCGCGTACCGCAAAAAAAAAAAAAAAAAAAAAATAATAATAATAATAATAGGAAATAAAGTATGTTTAATAATTTCTCTTATGATTGCATTTTAAAATTACTTTTAGAAAAAAGAGAAATATTGAATTTCTGTATGGAAACTTACAGCCATTTCATATTTTGTGTCTATATATTTTATTTTAAAAGATACATTTATCCATTTATCAAATAGTGAACAATTTGTATTCAGAAGTAGATTAATGCAAGTTTATATTTTTCAGAACAGTCATTCCCCAACCATTGATAACATAGTCACATAATACTGTCTCCATTTTTTTTCCTTAAAAGATTACAACATATTTCACCATCCTAGGGGAAATATCACCACCCTAGTAGGCATATATTATAGTCTTCAGAAAGGCTTGAGAAGGTGGGCTTAGCTTTTTTAAAATTCTCTCTACTAAGTCACTAAAGAAAAGTGGCGTACCCTAATTTATGAGATTGAAGCATGCAAAATAACTGGATCATAACTCTTGTTGTTGTATTGGATGGACATGAGTATGTCCATATTCATGTCCATCCAATATTTTGGTTTTTATATGCTGAGAAATACTAGCCATAGTTCTGGTGCAGTGGCTTCTGTTGAATTTTTATAAGCCTTAATCTATGCTAAAGCTGCGTGAGATAAATTAACTCATCCAAGCCAGTAAAAGAGCAGAATGAGAAACAGCAAATTTTAATAGGTGATTGGGGAGTGGGGGGCTGAAAGAAGGGCGTGAAAAAAGTTCCAAGAGCATAGTCAAAACAAGTACTTTTACAACAAGTAGTTGAGTGGAAAAATGTGACACTCTAAAGAAGAAACTAGACCAGCGTAGGTATAAAACATCCATGACTGTTTACCTCAGGAAAGGTGAAGAGATGAAGTTAGATATGAAGAATGTTAAAGAAATTAGGGAAAGTGAGAAGAACTTCTCTGTGAGGAGGTACTTTCTGATAGTTGGTGACTCCCTAATAATTGGTATAGACCCGTGACTGAGCGCCTGATGATGCTGTACCACTGGTTAGGTTTGCCCTTTATGTTACTTTTGATGAGAAAAAGATACAGACAGCAAACATTTACTTTGTAGATGATACTGGACATGATTTGTTTTTTTCTGGACTAGAACATATAATGGTTAAAATTGAACTTTTGATAAGAAATGCAGTAGGATATATCAGAAGCATCTATCTGGTAGGTAAACCACCAACCTAATTTTCATACTGCGGTTTACAGGAAGGAGATGCAAACATCCAGTAACAATTACAGTAGAGGACAGTGTTGTAATATAGAGGAAGACAAAATACAGGGAGGGAGATACTCAGTAATTCTCAAACAGTTACTCAAGGAAATTCTCAAAAGTTCTCAAGGAAAGCATCAGAGAAGCGAAAGATGGTTCAGAGATCATACTTATGTTCTAGTGTCTGTATACCAGTACATAGAATATGGGGATTAAATAGCTTAATTAAGAGCTTGGACTCAGGTGTCAGATATATTGGGATTTAACTCTCAGCTCTGCCGCTGACTAGCAGTGTGACCTTGGGCAAGTTACTTTTCCTCATATATAAAAAGAGGGTAAAAAAAATGGTATCTCGTAGTCGTGGTAAGAATTGACATAACTCATGTAAAGTGGATAACCAGTGTCTAGCACATAGTAAGTACTTTAAAAATGTTGGAGATTATTATTTTTATTGTTGTTATATCATCGTCATCATTATTATCATTACTGTTACTTGAAATCTTAACACAATTTAGCTGTGAAATCTAAGAGGTGTTATGTTCCCTGATCGAGATCTGTGATTAAATAAACTGATAAAAGTATATGTTCTTTAAGAAGAATAAATCTAATAGAAGAGAAGGAGATTACCACTGTGTGAAATACTGGTATGCCTATCTGGCAACCAGTTAACTTGAAGGAGGTGTTACCAAGTCCAAGCTCTCTCTGCTTGCCACACAACAGGCCAGTAAATCGGGAGACGAGGTGTTGAGGTAAGGAATAGCGACTTTATTTGGAAAGCTGGCAGACGGAGAAGATGGTGGACCTGTGTCCCCAAAAACCATCTTATCAGGGTCTGGATGCCAGTTTTTTTTATAGAACAGAGATGGGGAGGAGGTGATGAAGTAAAGTGAAAAGGCCATTAGTTTTGCAGAATATCTCCTGGCTTAGCCAGCATCAGGGAGGGCATGTGTTAATTTCTTCTTTTCTGCTGCCGTTCACAGGTGGGCAGGGTCAGATTGTCTCCCTGTGAACTGAACAGAGGCACTTCAGTTTAACATTCATGCAGAGGGTCAGGGTTCCTTGAGGCAGGCCATTATGTATGATTATAATAACAAGAGCAACAAAAAGCAAAGGTTAAAGTAAAAGATCCAACATGGAGTCGGAAGCATAATGGAAAGCTGTGGGTGAAGATGAAAGAAGTTTTAGAAGTGATGTCATTGTGGAAATATACAACTAGCCCAACTGAATGTTTCCTGCTAAATAAAGATAAAACTAGAAAAGACTTAAGATAATTTGTCATAAGCAATTTCACCCACTAGAGACATGGATAGATGCGTAGATGGATTTCCTTGTCTGGGACATAGTTTCATCAAATACAAGACGGTGGACCCAGTAAGTAGAACTGCTAAGGAAGAATAAATTGGAGTGTGGGAATGATGGGAAGTTCAGAAAGAATTCATGACATTAAAGGAAGGTAATGCTAGGAAAATATAGGCTAGATTGTAGGAAAGTGTACTTTTTTTAATTCAAAGGAAAAATGGGTATCATCCTGTGGTCCAAAACTCTGAAGAGGAAATAAGATGAAGTGATGTTTTTCTTGAAGGTACAGCTATATGATTAGTCTTTCATGAACATGATCGAGTCAATGGTTTTACACTAGAGAATTCTTTGTAAGTTGAAAATAAATTTAATCACTGTTCCCTCCCCCACGTCACTACACACACATTCATTTTCAATTCCAGTAACTCCTCTCTGATCTTATCTCTGCTGATCTTCTTCCTTTTGCACACTCTGCTTCAGCCACTCTGGCCACCTTCCTATTCTTCAAACACATGAGGTAGTCTCCTGTCCTAGGACCTTTGCACTGGCTCTTTCCTCTGCCTGGAATGCACTTCCCCCAGAAGATCCACATGAATAACTCTCACACCTCCTTCACATCTTTGCTCAGATGTCACCTTTTTGTGACACCTGCCCTGACCACTCTGTTTTGTTCACTGATTTATCACCAATGTCTAGAACAGTTTGCTGACACATAGTAGGCATTCAGTAAATATATGAATGGATGAATGGTTTCCCTCACATACATTCTGTTTAATGACTTTTTTTCCTTTCCTTCCCTCCCATATCCACTTAGCCATTCTTTAAGTTGTAGAATCCTGCCTGTGTGTCACCTCTTTTGTGACCTGGCTCTAACAAGATTTATCTTTCCTTTCTCAATACACTTTTTATTATAGCATATAACCCTTTGTATTGTAATTATTTGAATACATTTTTTACTCTCTTGGGGAGGTCTTATTTATTTTTATTTTCCTATTCCTGAGGATGAACAGTGGCTAACTCATTATAAGCACTCAATAATTTTTTTTCCTGAACTGAATGTCAGTATGAGAAAGTAAATAAAAAGGGTTTAAAATGGCTGCTCAGTAACTAGTTCAGTTTTAAGTTGCATTAATAAAATTTAAGTCGACATCCAGGGAGGCAGTGAGCCCACTGATCTCTACACTGATCAGATCACATCAGCAATATTGTGTTTATTTTTGGGATACCACACTTTAAAAGGTGGCATTGAAAAACTAATAAAATGAAAACAGCATAGTAATTCCTATCATATGAAGATGATTGAGAACTGGAAAGTCTAAGGGAAACAAGTTCTGATAGCAGTCTTCAAATATTTAAAAGATCATAATATTGAAGATTTAGAATAGGGTTTAAAATTGGAACACTCTGAGGGGGATACAGCCAGAATAACAAATTTTAATATTTGTGATTTTAAAAAAATAAATATGTACATTTATGGCATTTTTGGAAAAAAACAATCGGCATTTTTGGAAAAAAACAATCACAAATTGTTAATTTTCTCAAATGCCTTTTTTATTTTCCAGGTGGTGGGGTCTTCATTTCTTGATTATATCAGAATTTGCTATTATTATATTGTTCCATTGGCTTATTGATGGTTTATAATAAAAATTTTGATTGAATACGTTTCAATCAAATTCAATGAATACATTGAATCTCTAGAGAGATTTCATTTGCTGTAGAAATCAGTTAATATTTATGTCTGTTAAATTTTGAAGCGACTGAAAAAAATTTTTTTTATTAGCAACCTCAAGTTTCTTTAGCTCAAAGACATTTTTATTTAAAACTGTATTTCTTCTGGACAAAAATGTGGCGATATGGGGGCTTCCCTGGTGGCGCAGTGGTTGAGAATCCGCCTGCCGATGCAGGGGACAGGGGTTCGTGCCCCGGTCCGGGAAGATCCCACATGCCACGGAGCGGCTGGGCCTGTGAGCCATGGCCGCTGAGCCTGCGCGTCCGGAGCCTGTGTTCCGCTGCGGGAGAGGCCGCGACAGTGAGAGGCCCGCGTACCGCAAAAAAAAAAAAATGTGGAGATATTTTTAGTCACTGTATTTTTTTTATTATTATTATAAGGCTGGAAAATTGAGGATCAGAATTTTCCATTTTGCTTCATTATCTGTTTCATTTGTAACTTATTTTACATACCCTTTTGCCTTTGCAATAAGAAGTCAGTATAGGAAAAATAAGTATCAGACTTACTAGGCTTAAAGAGAATTCAGAGGTATATAAACACTCACGTATGGCTGTGTATATAGGCGCTACCCCAAAATCCTTCTGAAACATCTTTGTATCTAAATTGTAAGAATTGCATAGAAAGCTTCCAAGTATTTTGTCTTTATTGAGGGAATTTGTTTTCAAATGTGCTGTGTAAGAGTTCAGGTGACCTTAGTGTACATTGTACTTGGGATGAATGTGTGGTTAATGTATGCAGTGGGTGGTTTGGGGACTTTAGAAAACCAACTCTTCTCAAATTTTTTTTCTTTTTATCTTTCATTTATACATTTTTTCCTTTCTATTCCATTTTTAGTTACTCTTCCACATATCAATATTTTTATCAGCAGAGGGATACTAATTGTAAATATTTTGCTTCAGTGCTTCTGGATGGTCGTGACATTTACTGACTGTCTGCTCTGTGCCAGGTGCTATACTTGGCTCCTAACTTTTACGATCTCATTTAATATATGTAAAGAGATAATATAAAGGCTAATGGAAACTAAAAATATTATTGTTGTTTTTAAATTTAACTTTAGTATGCTCTAATTTCAGGAAAATTAGAATAGTTTGTTTTATACCAAGCAACTTTTCTTGCAATAAGGAAAATGAGTTAATTTATCTCAATTGTATGGACATAAAAAAAAAAATAGACCTATGTGAGGACATCACTTGGTACAGTCCCTGAAAAACATATGCCATATATGATTTGGTAAAAGCCCTAATTGCACAATGTTATTTGTTAGAAATAATGAAAAAAAGAAAGATTACTTTGTTTTACTTTCATTTGAAAAATAATAAAATACTGTAGTTTTGAATTAAAACTTTTGCAATGTGTTGAGAATTTTGTACCATAGCAATCTAAACAAAATGTGTAAAACAAAAAGACTTTGTATTAAAGTTTCTTTATTTTCCTACACCTAGGATGGTAAGCGGATGTTTGGCACCTATTTTCGTGTTGGTTTTTATGGAACCAAGTTCGGGGATTTGGATGAACAGGAATTTGTTTACAAGGAGCCTGCGATAACCAAACTTGCAGAGATATCTCACAGATTGGAGGTGAATGCTGTGGCGGTTCACAAAATGTCATCTTTAATTTGTATTTTCTGTGGTGAATAGACTTTCAGATCCAGATCTAATCATTTAATAAGCCAGATCCTGCCAAATAAACTACTCCTTTAGAATTAGGATTTTTGATAGGTGCAGTAATAGTCTTTTGAATTTTTCAAATCTTTTATGGCAACAGTAAAATAATATTATTAACTTGATTTTTTTGAGGGTCTATTTTCACACATATTTTAGAAATCCTATATCTTTCAGAATTACTGTGATTTGTGGAGAAATGTATAGTATTATCCACATTTTGAAAAAGGTATAAGGTATTAATAAGCATGGAACTAGAATTAGAACCCCAAGGTATTTCTGACCCAAGTGCATTATCTTTTTGGCATAACTGATACCCAGTGAGATAATCTTTAGAACTTAAAAGCTTGAAATTATACTTTAAAAACACTGCTTAGAATCCCTTAACCTTTATGCAGCTACTTAATTTTCACAATAAATAATTAATTTTAATGTTTATGAAACTAACCAATCTTTTCTGCTATAGTTATCCTTTCCAACTTTTCTCTGTTCTTGGTTCTCCAAGTGTGGTCCATGGACAGAATCTTTACTGACATCACCTGGGAGATTGTTTGAAATGCAGAATCTCAGACCTTACCCCAGACCATCTGAATCAAAATCTGCATTTTAACAAGATCCCCAGATTATTTGTATAGACATAAGAGTTTGAGAAGTAGTGCTCTAGGCTAGTTTTTATTCTCAGCTGATGTTAATTTCTCAATGTTGTATTCTTATTGGTGATTTCACAGGGCTCAACTTCCATAAATTGGTTTAAGCTGGACTTTTTGTTTTTCAAGAGCCTATTAAGTAAGTCTTGGGAAATATTGAGACAGTATTTCCCAAACTTACTCAGTCATAAAAATTATCTTAGAGGGAGGAGTGGCTGTTCTCCTTTGAGGATTGAGATTTAATTTTTCCTTTTGAATAGCTCCATCCCTTGCCCATGCTGCTACTCAGTGTCATACGGAAAAGTCAGTACATTCTTGACCCAGGGTTACCTTTTCAAAATCTGAAATTTTACAAAACTTCAACAAGTCAATGCTTTTATTTGAACATTCTGGAACATTACATTAATAATTCAGAAAAATGAATGGTTGCTCATTGACTGCAAGAAATTAGGCTACATCAAGCTCAATAAAAGTTAATATCCTATACATCAAGTATAATGAATTTCTTTTGTCTCTGCTTTCTATTCCCTTTTTGGTTTTTTTTGAGGACCTCTTGTGGAATCCTGTATTTTCAGTGGTGAATTTTTTTTTTTTTGTATTTTGTGTTATTTAAAATGAGTAAATGGGAATAATATCAAATAAGTATGGACTAAGGCCATGCTAATTTGATAGACTAAATTTAACTTTTGTGAATGCAAATAATTATTATTTTGTAATTATTGACATGGTTGTACAAGAACTTACTAAATGGCCTGATTTTGCTCAGGAGTCTCCCTCAGAGACCTCCTCTGTTTTCTACTACTGTTAACTTCATGTGAAAGATTTCTTTTTCTTATTTTAGGGATTTTATGGAGAAAGATTTGGAGAGGATGTGGTTGAAGTAATCAAGGATTCTAATCCTGTAGACAAGTGTAAATTAGATCCTAACAAGGTATGGTTGATTAGACTGTAATGACACATAGGTATATCCTTGAGACTGATTTTTTTTGGGAAGGACTGAATGATGATTTCACAGTGAAAATGAAGAACTTTTTCCTTTCCCAGGCATATATTCAGATTACCTACGTGGAGCCATACTTTGACACATATGAGATGAAGGACAGAATCACATATTTTGACAAAAATTATAATCTTCGTCGTTTCATGTACTGTACACCCTTCACTTTAGATGGTCGTGCCCATGGGGAACTTCATGAACAATTCAAACGGAAGACCATTCTGACTACTTCTCATGCCTTTCCTTACATTAAGACAAGGGTTAATGTCACTCACAAAGAGGAGGTAGGTCTCCGAATAGGGAAATAGAATTAGTGGAGCAAATACATTGGAGTCATGTGAAAACAATGTGGATATAGCATTGTGTATCATTCCTCACGTGGTAACATACTAGAACTTTACCCATTTTTAAGTCATTAATTTTCAGCTTCTTTTCTAAGTCCCTAATTCACCCTTCGCTTATGCTTTAAAAGGTTGATTTTTTAATTTTTTATTTAGTGATCCAAATTTTGGAATTTTATTATTAGATAATAGTTTACAATTGGTCACCACTTTTTTCTTATTTTAATTGATTGTGTATAAAGCTCACTAAATATTTTTCAATCAATACACTGACCTAATAGATGTTATTTGACCCAGATCATCTTAACACCAATTGAAGTTGCTATTGAAGACATGCAGAAAAAAACGCAGGAGTTGGCATTTGCCACACATCAGGATCCAGCAGACCCCAAAATGCTTCAGATGGTACTCCAGGGATCTGTAGGCACAACAGTGAATCAGGTTGGAGCATTTGCTAATACTGTGCAATTTAAGTTATAAATGGAATTTTGAATGATTTCATTATTATATTTTACAGAGATCACAAGTAAGTGTCAAAGCAAGTGAAAATATGTTAGAAGTAGTTGCAAAAGTTAAACTGAAAAACAAAATTTTTAGTATAATCTCAGTTATTAAAAAATTTTCACACCTGCCTTTTATACTGCCTGTTTTTCTAACTATCTGTTCTGAAACATTCTATTAAGAAGGGATAGATTTCACTCAAAATGGCCTTTCCTTTAAAAGCTTGTACTGAAAGAATGTGATCTAAAAAGAAGGGCTCATTTTCAGAGCTACATGTTACACGCATGTATGTGTATCTACTCTCTTAGATACTCCCTGATGTTATGTTCTCCAGGTCTCCTTCACAGTGAGCTGAGAATAGTAAATAAGTAATGTGAAATCATTTTGAAAATTTGAATAATGTACGTACACAAGATACTGTTGTTTTGTCATATGCAGATTAGAAGCCATCCCCATTATCTCCTTGTAATGGGTTCATTCAGCTTCTTTTGCTGATGATTAGTGAGTAGTCCAAGGTAAGGGAAAATCCAAAAAAGCTTCAAGTAAGATTTCATGTAATATATCTTACCTTTTTTTTGGTTAAAGAAATGAAGCCAAGAAATGCCCTACCAAAACTGAAATGAAGATTTTAAGACCTTTACCTCCTAAAAGAATACGTGATTTGGAGGTTTTACTTCCAAATGACATAACTTACAAAAGATCACCTTTAATTCGCAGTATTAGGAACACATTGGGAATGCTGAGGGAAGCTGTTTTAGTAAAATCAAGTGTCTAATAATCAGTGGACTCACAACTGATTGTCACTAGCCTGACAACTTTTATATCTAGAATAAATTAAAGAATATAAAAAATATAAGGCAGAATACATTAATGAATACAAGAGTCAGTCCTTTAGCTCCTACTCCTTTTCTTTGAAAAATGAACTAATAAGTTAATTGCTGTGGGCAAGAATATAGATTTGACATTAGGAAAAACTAAAAATGTATTGCCAGAATCCATCTCTGAAAAGTTTTAATATAGGCATAGACATATATGTATCAAGCTTAGTGCTAAGAAAAATGGTTTTGGCAAATTCTATCTCTGTGAATATATAAAAAACAAAAACACACTTTTATTTTCTTATTTTACAGGGGCCTTTGGAAGTTGCCCAGGTTTTCCTGTCTGAAATACCCAGTGACCCAAAGCTCTTCAGACATCATAATAAACTGCGACTCTGCTTCAAAGATTTTACTAAAAGGTATTCAAGGTTTCCTACATAAAGATATTCAAATTGAGACTGTCCAATACAGTTTGATGTGAGAGTCTTCAGGGACTATTGAAAAGAGAAACTATAGGAAAATGGTTCACAATGAGAGGTTGTCTGTGTATAACTTACTATGCCTTATGTATGTATATCCCTGCCCCCCAATACTGTGTATAATGCCATGTTTTAAATTTTAAAGATTAGAAAAGCCTAGACTCAGGAAATTTTTTCAACTTGAACCTATTATTAGTTTAACATTTAACTTGAAAGCTGTTATTTATTGTGAACATTGAATGTGAGAGTTTCTGTTTCCTTTCCCTCAGAAAATATACAAGCAGCAAACTTGGAAGCAAAAAATTTACGTTCACGTCTTATCCTTATCATTTTATGTCTCTTTTCCAGGTCACTTAATCATTATGATCCTCAGTTTTCTAATGTATGAAGTAAGGATAATAATATTTACCTCATACAGGGAGGTTGTGCAAATTAGGTGAAATAATCCATGGTGTCAGGGTCCCCAGGAACACCCCCAGTTTTGATGATTTGCTAGGAGGACTCACAGGACTCAGCATGTAGTTGTAGACCTGGTTATGATTTTTTACAGTAAAAGAGTGCAAAGTAAGATCAGCAAAGGGAAAAGGCACAGGGGGTGAAGTCTAGAGGAAACCAGGTATAGGCTTCAAAGGGTCCTCTCCCAGTGCAGCCACATAGGAGGTGCTAATTGTTCCAGCAAAGAGTGGTGGCAGCATATGTGAAATGTTGTTTACCGGGGAAGGTCAATAGAGACTCAAGTGCCAACCAGTATTTTTATTGGAGGCTGGTCATGTAAGCACCTTTTCCCTGACAGGTACCAAAATTCCAGACTCCCAAAAGGAAAGCAGGTGTTTAGCAGAAACTATAGTGTTTGTATAAATAGTTCAGGCACAGTGAGCCACTCTTATCTTCTGGGTATGATAGGAACCCTTCCCAAATCCAAATTCCCAGACAGTAACCAAGGGCCAGCCTTGCAAATAGGACCTAAGGATAGCAGGCTCAGGCCTGCTGTTAACTCTTTTCTTCACAAATAATACTTGGCATGTAATAAATAGGTATTCAGTAAATGCTAAATTTTGAAACAATAGGGGAAAATAGTCATCAACTTGATACTGATTCCTGCTTTACTAACACTATGAGCACAAAAGAGGGAATGATAATTTACTTGATGATGTCAGGGAAGATTTCACACAGGAATTAACATTATATATGGACCCTGAAGGATGAATATTAGTTTTTCAGGCAGAAAAGAGGGAGAAGGGTATACTAAAAACAAACAAACAAAAAACCCAGCATGAGCAAAGTTCAGAATCTGTTCTGAGAAAGATGAATAGCTTAGTGAAGCTGGAACTGTGCAATCTATGAAAACAAGTAGTCAAACACTGGGAAAGTAGGTTGGAATTAGATTGTAAGGGCCTTGTGTACCATTAAGTAAATGACTTGTCACTTAACAAAGCAGCATCAGAACCATAGTCAGAATCCAGTCTTTGACTCCCTATTATGGTTTCTCTTATCAAATTATGAACTATGGTTTCCCTTATCAAATCATTCATTGAAAGGGTTTATTGGGGTAGACAGAATTTTACTTTATTATATCAGTTTTGTCATCAGGAAAATATGAGGCATGCTAACTTGTTCAAGTCTCTTGAGACAGTATTTTCCTTATCCTCACTGCAATACCTGTCATGAATTTCTGTCAGTTTCTCCTGCGTGAACATGGTAAATGTCTTTTAAAAACTTCAGATAGCTTCATTGGAAGTCTGGGATTTTATAATCTGATTATTGAGCTAGACAACCTTATAGGTTTGGTTATAGGAAACATAGCTCCTAATGTATGGTATAGATGAGCTGCCACAGTAAAAGAAAGAAAGCTGCTTTGTACTTGTAGAATTGACTAACTTCTATTGGGACTGACATATACACACTACTGTATATAAAACAGATAACTAATGAGGACCTACTCTATAGCACAAAGAACTCTACTCAATACTCTGTAATGGCCTATATGGGAAAAGAATCTAAAAAAGAGTTGATATATGTATATGAATAACTGATTCCCTTTGCTGTACACCTGAAACTAACACAGCATTGTAAATCAACTATACTCCAATAAAAATTTTTAAAAAATTGATTTCTAACATTAATTTTATTATTTGGGAGGTTTCACATAAGAACCAAAATATCCCTGCTGTGCTTGTGAGCCAAGACGATCTTGAAACGATACATACTTCTTTAGGTCATAGACATTTAATAATAGATGCTTATTTTCTTGCTATTATTTTGGAATTTTTACCATGACTACGATTCTAAAACAAATGTCCTCCTCTTTGTGTATATTTAGTATAGGGTAATGAAGTCCTATAGTCTGCAGGTCTCCTTAAGGGTTACCACAGAGAAGGTTTTCTCCTTTTAAGTTACAAAAAGGAAAAAAACAAAACAAACTACATGATATAAACCTTACAAGTCATAGCCAATACTGCCTTTTTAATTTTTGTGTGTATATATTTTTATGCCAATATGCATATATATTTTACCATAGTTCAGTTATAATATACATATTATCTTAAATTCTTATTTTTCAATTAAAGTTAAAACTGTTATTCTAATAGTTATATTATCTCATCAAATGTCTGAATTTATGTTGAATTTAAGGGTGGTATAGTTAACAAATGTATCATTTTTCTTTTGTTGAGTTAAAATATTAAGCATGAGATGACTGAGCCAAAGTACATAAACATTTTTATTGGCCCCTCATATGTAGTCTATTCCAAAAAGGTTCTAAATATTAACAGTGCCAAGAATGCAAGTGTACTAGTCACAGTACCCCTTACTTTAAGTAATGCCATTTAAATAGGGTGTCTCTTGTTAATCAGTTTAAATGGTACTTCAGTTTGCATTCTTTTATTCCTAAAAACAATAAACACTTTTTCTTGCATTTACTCTTTATATTTTGGGGCTTATCATTTAAAACTTGTTTTCATTAAATCTTGAGTAGATTCAAAATAGTATTTATAGCATTTGCTATTAAAGAATAGGGAGAAAAAAGTCATGTACCTGCCACCCAGCTTTTAAGAAATAGAGCATTATCATTGCTTTGAGATCCCTCCTCACATGCCCTTTTCTGATATTATCACCCTCCCTTCCTTCAGAGGTAACCACTACATGAATTTCATATTTGTCATTTTCCTTATTGTTTTCATAGTTTTATCATAAATGAATATATCCCTATTACACTATTTAGTTTTGCATGTTTTTTTAACTTTATATAAATGGAGTGTACATATTCTTCTGTGACTTGCTATTTTTAATGTTTGTGAGATATTGCTGTAATAAATGTTGCTTTATTTATTTTATATGTTTCATTGAATGGATGTGCCATGATTTATTCATTCTTCTGTGGATGGATATCTTGGCTGTCTCCTGGTTTTTGGTTTTTGTTGTTTTTTAGTTACAAAGAATACTATTCAAATATTTCTTTACCTACTTCTGGAGGTACAAGAGATAGCCTAGGGCTTATATACCTAAGAGTAGTGTTGTTGGTTCATAGGTTCTACTTCAACCAGATAATGTCACATCTTTTTCCAAAGTGTGAAGCCAGATTTACATTCTCACCGGTAGTGTTTGAGAGAGTTCTTATTGCTATGTAACCTCACCAATATTTGATATTGTCTGACAGTTTCTTACCAATCTTGTGGGTGTGAAATGATTATGTGATTATGGATTAAATTTGCATTTCCCTGATTACCAGTGAGGTTGGACATCTTGTCATGTGCAAGATGTAAAGTTATATGTTCAAGTTATTTTTTTTTGTTTTTTTTGCCATTTCCTATTGGATTCTTTTCCTTACGGATTTCTAAGAGTATTTACATATTCTTGGATATGTAATGCTTTATCATTTGTAAATATCATAGACACCTTCTCTGAATTTGGGGCTTGGCACCTTTTTTTTAATAAACAGAAGTTGTTAACTTTAATATAGTTAAATAATTCAGTCTTTTCTGTTATGACTATTGCTTCTTGTGTCTTAAGAAATTTTTTACCTGACGTCAGAGTAACATTCTATGTTGACTTCTAAAAAGTCAATATAATGGTATCTCTAAAATTCAATATAGCCTAAACAAAAGGGCAAGAAGGCAAAAAAGGCCTTTTTACTTTTTAAAAATATCTGCTTAAATTTGATTTTTGTATATGGTTCAAGGAAGGGATCAGTTTGATTTTCGTCTGTACTGGTAACTGAATATGATGTAAGATAGGGGTCAGATTTCTGTTCCCATATGGATGTGCAGTTGACCCAGCACCACTTATTTCAAAGATTACCCTTTCTCCACTGCTTTGCACTATTACACATCAAGTGCTCACTTTGTGTGCATCTGTTTCTAGGATCTTTGTTTTCTTCCACTGTTTACTTATCTCTTCTTGAACTAATATTATGGTGTTTTAATTACTGCAGCTTTATAATAAACTTCCATATCTGATAGAGCAGTTCCTCTCATTTTGTTCAAGGACTACTTTTGGCCCTTTTCCTTTTGATATAAATTTCAAATTTTAGAATCAATATATCTCTCCCTCTACCCCACCCCAAATAATAACCTGAATCTGAATCTATAGATCAACTGGAAGAGAATTGACTCTTCCAGTCCATGAATACGGTATACTTCTCCGTTTACTTAGATCTTCTGAATATTTTTTTTTTAATTTTTTTGTAGAGGCCTTATGTATCTTTTGACTTATTCTTTGGTATTTAATATTTTTATACTTTTGTTAATGGTATCTTTTAAAATTATATTTTGTTTGCTGGCATACAGAAATGTAGTTGAATTTTATATGCTTTACATGAGAATACTGCCAAATTCACTTGTTTATTCTAATAATTTGTCTGTAGAATCTCTTTCTTACAGTAATGTTTAGGACCTCCATTACTGTGTTGAATGGGGATAGTGATAGAGGGCATCATTTTCTTGTTTCTGATCTAAAAGAAATTTTTTCGGCATTGAGTATAATGTTTTCTTCATGTTTTTGTAGATATTTTTAATTAGGTGAAAGAAGTTCCTACCTGTTTGTAGTTATGCTAAAAGTTTATCATGACAAATTTTAAAATTTTATCAGGTGGGTTGTATGTGGGGAGTAGGGATGTAATATGGTGTTAGAACAGTTTCATAGTATTTTGTTTGGGAGTTTTGCAACTGTTTTCATGGGTGAGATTGAATTACAAGTATTTTCTTATAGCCCCCATTAGGTTTTGGTATCCCAACCTTGAAAAATGAGTTTGAAACTCTTCTCAGGAATAGTTTTTTTTCCCCCTTGTACCCTGGAATAGTTTTTTATATACTCTGGAATAGTTGTGTTACAAAGGGATTATCTGTCCTTAGAATGTTTAGTAGAATTTGCATGTTTATGTTTTCTTTGTGGGTAGATTTGTGATTTGACTGATTTGATGGTTTTAGGATTATTCATATTTTTGTTTAATAAATTTTATTCATATTTTTTGCTTAATGTTTTTGGTAATTGATCTAGAAAAGTAGAATTTCATATTTATTTGCATTAAATTGTACATAATATTCTCTGTGCCTTTATAAACTTATGCTATATTTGACTTTATGTCCCGTTTTTTATTTCTAGAAGAGGATACTTGGCCTTTTCTCATTTATTCTTGCCAGAGCTTAGTCTATTTTTTTAGATTTTTCTGACAACCAACTTTTGCATTTTTGAGTATAGAGCTATCATACTTTAAAATTTTATTCCCTTCCTTATACTTTGAGTTTATTCTGTTCTTTTTAAGTTGCTTGTTAGCTCTTCAGTTTTAGTCTTCTTTCCTTAATATAAGCATTTAAGGCTATATGTTTTCCTCTGAGTATCACTCTAGCTGCATTCTACAAGTATTGATATGTATACTTTTTTAAAAACACGCTTTTTCCATTTATCTATTGGAGTCCAGATATTTTTTCTTAAATATCTGAATAAGTTGGATAAAAGATATTATCAGATCTATTCAGTTGTTAAGAAACATTTATTTGAATAAAGGCAAACCACTGTACGAGATGCCATTGTTGCTACATAAATGAGTACGGTTACATCCCTTAAAGAACTTTTAGTCTAGTGGTGATATGTGGGGGAAAAAAGGGTGTCAGATTTAATATTAAAGTATATATAATTTTCAATTGTGAAAACTGGAAGCGGATGTTAGATTTTAAAGAAACTCTGTTGATCATCTGTTCCCTGCTTTAAACCTAATTGCAAGAGAGGATGTTTTACATACAACGGAAAACCTCAATGTCCTTGTCATGGTGAATATATATATATATATATATATATGCATGCCCTAAAAGTATGCCAGAAGAACTCTTTTGATAACACACTGTTTTTCCTAGGTGTGAGGATGCCTTAAGAAAAAATAAGAGCTTAATTGGGCCAGATCAAAAGGAGTATCAAAGGGAACTGGAGAGAAACTATCATCGCCTTAAAGAGGCCCTACAGCCTCTGATAAACAGAAAGATCCCTCAGTTATACAAGGCAGTATTACCTGTTACCTGCCACAGGTATGCTTGTTTTTTCTATTACTTTGGATATCTTCAGAAAAATGAAATCTGCTTTAACTATTTAAAAGTGAATTTATTTAACTTTTATTAAATGGTTTCAAATATTGTCTTCTGAAACCTAACAAGTTCAACTTATGTAAGCCTTTCATCATCTATACCTGAATCAGCCTATAAGATAAAAGTCAGTTCTTTCCGTAATAAAGAGAATAATAAAGTTGTTTTAAGAACTCATACAAACCAGGAAACCACACATAAGTCTGGCCTCCTAGAACTGTTCCTTTTAATGTCCTGTCACACTTTCTGGTATTTCTATGAGAGAATTTGCTAGAATATACGTGAAGCCAGGTATTCATTTCCCTTATCCCTGACAGTAAATAGTATAGAGTATGTTCTTCTAGATTTGTATTAAAACATAACCCCACTGAGTATCAAGACGACTTCACTATTTTTCTTCACTTTCTAATTGTGACAAATAAAATTAGAAGTGGAAGCAACCTGGAATTTTCTACAACTGACCATAATTCTACTTGAGCAGATAATTTAATCTTAGATTTCTCCTCTGTAAAATAATACCTTGAAGAGGTTGTTGTGGAAATTAAATGGCATGTGAAGTTCCAAGGACAGTGCTTATCCTTTTAACCCCTGAATTCCAGACAGGGCATGTTAACTGCTAAAAGTAAACTGCCTTCTTTGCATTTTGAAATCCAAATGTACATACATCTATTGAATTGTTGTGGCACCAATATTTTACCACCCTTTTCTTTGAATTATTATGGCAGTGAAGCTATTAAATTTTACTTACCTGATCAATTAATATTTGGAAGGTCCTTGAAGTTGCTTATATAAATGGAATGTAAATGCAAAGTATAATATACTACAGAAGAAAGTTTAACTGGCTATTTGATCAAATGAGAATATTCCCTGTTCTTCAGTGATCTAATATTTGTGTACTTCTAGGCCTCTGAAAATGTATACCAAGTGCCTGCTGTATGTCTTGTCCCCTACAGACCATCTACAGGAACAGGAGATGAGGAGGCCTGTTTTAGATCCTTTCTCTGGCAGAATATATTATATTTTGCTTCCACCATCCTTACAGTGATGCAAGACACCCTGGGTGGTTTCCTCTTGAAATTCTTGATGGGAAGCAACACTAGTTCCCTCCACTTTGGGCTTCCCTTTCAATCTTTTTGGAATTTCTTACTTATTGCTGCTCTACCCACCTCCACCAGTCTTACAGTCATTGGTCAGAGGTCCTGGGATGGGGTGCTGGGTCCCTGAAGTAGTCAGGAAGTCTCCTAATGGTAGTCTCACTTCCATCAAATCTCTCCAGCTCCTTTCAATGGACAATATTGTTCCTATCTGAAGGAAGCTCTCCATTACACCATTACCCTGAGTTTTGCCTTCCTCTCTGATGGTTATTCCTCCAAGCTTTAGTTCTTAATATTTGCAGGCAGTTTTTCGGAATTTAGAAAATCCTTTTCCTTGATGAACACTCTTTTAAGACTGCTATTTTCCAAGAAAAAACCAAGCTTCAAGATTCAAAGCTGAACATGATCTCTTTGTACCTGTCCTCTCCTTTCCTGGAGATTGGAAACCTTAAGAGACTATTAACGTTAATGGCAGGAAAGATAAGCAAAACAAACCAGCTTAAGGAAAAAGGAAAATACATTAAGAAGTATTGAAGAATTATCCTCTTCACTCTTAATTTCTTCAGTACTTAGAAAATAAAATCCCTGTAGAACTTGAACTTTTTATTTTGCTGATTTACAAAATCTGGAATATTATTTTGCAGAAAGCTTAGGAGGTTTTAAGATGGTGGTTCTCACGGTATAATCTGAGACCCATGCAACGGGTCCCTCGGACCTTTTCAGGAGGTTCCTGAGTCAAAACAAATTTTCATATTAATGCCAAATATTTTTTTCATGCTCATTCTCTCACGAGAGTACAGTGGACTTTCCTAGAGACTACGTGCCATGTAAAAGATTGAATGCAGAAGCAGATATTAAGAATCTAGGGGCTTCCCTGGTGGCGCAGTGGTTGAGAGTCCGCCTGCCGATGCAGGGGACACGGGTTCATGCCCCGGTCCGGGAAGATCCCACATGCCGCGGAGCGGCTGGGCCCGTGAGCCATGGCCGCTGAGCCTGCGCGTCTGGAGCCTGTGCTCTGCAACGGGAGAGGCCCGCGTACCAAAAAAAAAAAAAAAAGAATCTAGGCTTTTTAAGCCAGATGTTAAATATGTAAGACTGCCGCTGCCACTCTTCTAAAACTGTTGCAAATTACTTTTAATAAACAGTGCTGTTTACAGTAACATGTAACGGGTTATTTTATAAAATAATTTTAAATGTTCTTAGTTTTAATTTCTAATATGGTAAATATCAATATATAATCCATAAACAAAAGCTTCCTTGGGGGGTCCTCAATTTTTAAGAGTGTATAAAGGACCTAAATCCCAAAAAATTGAGAACCACTGATTTAAGACTTAGAATTTAATATTTTAAGTAAAACACTTGCATTTTGCCTTTTAATAACCCCAAGTAAATCTTTTCCTTAAATCTCTCCCATTATCCCTTAGTTCTTGTTTAATCATAATACCTAATATATCTTTTGGACAAATGAATAAATGATCAATAGACTTTGATAGAGTGGTTACTATATACTTCTAATCTATAGAGAACTCTACAAGTTAGAATATATAAGGCAGAGTGTGTAGGATAAGCATGTAACTTGAAGTGTTAAAAGAGCTTTGGTGGCAAAAAAAGTTTTAAAGTCAATAAGCTTTTGGTGGCAAAACTTTGAGATAATTGGCAGAAAGAAAGCATGTAAACATATTTTACAGGATTATATAAAAATTGTTTACTTATAACTATATTCTTTCATTTTCTCTCCAGGGATTCCTTCAGTCGAATGAGCCTGCGCAAAATGGATCTCTAATATAAATGCACTTGTTTTATTCATTTGAAAAAAGCCATGTATTCAACATTGAGTGTGAAAAGAATTTAAGAACTTTTGAAAAAGACTTGGGACTTAATCCTGGAAATTGTAGTATTAATTTACTCATGGAAGAATGCAGTGGCCAAACAATATCAAATGGCGATCGCTGAAGTTTGAGAATCATGGCTGTGGTTTCTAATGTTCTGGTAATATGCTGTTATCTTTTTTAAGACATTTTAATGACTCACAGGTACACTTACATTTACCATTATTTATACCATAGCTAATGTTAAATTTATTTACTTTAAGTTTGTATTTTTTAATTTATATTACCATTTATAGATTCGTTTTGGAACCATTTTAAATGTAGTAATTCTTATTTTAAAGGTACTATTAAATATGTGAATGTTTACACTAATTTTACTGAGACTAAAAAAAATTTTTTTACTGACAAAAGCAGAGAATAAGTTGATTCAAGAAACAGTTCCAAAAATAGCAAAATGAAAATCATAATTGACACTTTATGGACCCAGATAATAGCCCCAAAATTAAATAAATGAATAAATTAATGGGTGGAAATAAATTATTGATAACTGGTTTGTAAAGTCTTAAAACTGGTTTCTAAGGTATTTTCCATTTAGGCACACAAAAAAGGGATTTAGAATTGCAGAAGAAACTTTACGTGATAACTTCTGTCTATAAATAACGATTACATACTGGGATAGCTAATACCAGTGACAGTGGTTTGACTCTCAACATTATAGTAATGATAGTAGTATAAGCAGACCCGTAGCAACTAAAATGAATGATTCCTGTTTTAAATTAAACAAGACAGTCACTTCATCAGTTTTTAGTGTCCTAAACTGGTAAATTAGAAATCTGCTTTAAATATACCTTACATCCCCATAAAAATAACAGAGAGCTGGTGTTTGATTTTAATCTGCCAGCTGAATAAGGTATAGTTATTTTTTGATACTTGTATAGATTTTACAAAGTGTATGTATAAAAGGTAAAATTAGCTGTTAATTAAGAGCTAATTAATTTTAAATTGTAACTTTATGATATGAAAGACTAATGCAGGTTTTTTTCCAACATATATTTCAATTATTTGGCAAGTTTTTCCAAGAAGTGCATATTAATCATTTCTGGAAGTGTTTGAACATTTTTTTCTTTGTGCAGTATTGTATCTTATAGAAAGGTATCACTTGTAATCTATCCCTTTGATCTACTGATCACTTACATGAATCACTTAAGAACTGATCGAATATGGTACCTTCATTCTCCTGAGAGCGTAGATGTGACGGCTGATATTCCCCGCTCCAGCCTACCTTTACAACAGGCAGTATTATCTCAGATTCCTCTTATCTACATCAATTCAAAGACCGAATCACAGAAAGTTTGTGAGTCTACAGGTGGACCACAACAGGTGAACTAGGAGTCAGAAAAGCATAACCTCAAAAATATATATTTGGGAACAGAGGATCCAGATGGTCAGTAAGGAAAGGCAGAGTCAAGAACGGAAACTCTTTAAAGCAAACAGAAAAGAAAAGGTAACTTATTTACATACTCTCTTCCTCTTTAGGGTGGGGGTGGGGGGAAGAATATTAAGTAATTCCTAGGTAATTTCTCATAAAGTTACACCTGTGTAAGAGTTTGGATTGTCACCTATCTCAGGGACAATATCAAGAACTTTAAGATTTATATAATTACGATTTAATTATCAGACTAATTAATTGTCTGACGTGAAATCAGAAGATTCCTCTCTTAAAACACTGGTGTAACATTTCCTTCCTAACTTACCGTGTTCTTCAATTTTCTTAAAACAAACTTTCTCATATCAGAAATCTACACTAGTTCTTAACTAGTGTAGTTCTGGGCTGTCTCTTGAGTGTTACAGAGCCCTAGTTCTATCCTAGAACTACTCCATCAGAAGCTTATGAGTAGTGTTCAAGGCTGTTTCATTTTAAAAGTTCTGTTAGTGACTCCTACTCCCTCAGCTGCTTATGGTTAGTGTTCAGGGCTGTTCCTTTTTAAAAGTTCCATTAGTGATCCTGAACATAGAAAGTGGCAAGGACTGTGACTTTTTACATCACACCATCTTGTGAAAGAATGTGTAAGACATTAACTGTGTAGTTTATTAGTTGACAGGTACTCTTTCTTATTTGTTAAAGTAGTGTATAACAGTATTATTCCAAGAGTTATCTATTCTTTGGAATTATATTTCATATTCTTAATATCAAGAATGTCCTTTAACAAGTCATAATCGATCATTTACCAATTTAATATATTTAAAGTGAAAATATGACCAAGTTTTTTGTGTGCCCAAAGCCTCACCTTAAGTTCTCCAGTTTTGGATTCCATAGTTATATGTCTAAAGGGTATCTAGGTATGACAATTTAGATGGACTAAGCACAATTTCTCCTATTTGAAATACAATTTCTTCACCTCCAAATGTCAGAAAGTATTATTAAAGGTAATTATGCATGTTTATTCTCTTCTATGTATATATATAATATGTGTGTATAGTATGTGTATATACACACACTTTTTTTTAAGAGAATCCAGCTATATTTATGGTAAAAAATATGCAAGTAAAAAAATCCTCAAGCATTTGTATACACAGTTGTTAAGCAGTTTAAATTTTATTGACCTCCTGGTTTTTTTAAAAAAGTTAAATTTAAGGTCACACCTCTAAGTTCGATGCATTATATACAGATCGTGCAGAGTATGACTATGAAGAGATACAAATTAGTCCACACTGAAAAAGATTTACTAGGGTACAGAATCATTTTCATAAATACATATAAAATTCTTGTGAAGATAGATAGAAGAGGACTGACTCCAGGTTTTCTGAGACGCTTTTCAAAGTGATTGAAGGCACAAAATGTGCACTATTGTGAATACATACACGTGCCTCTAATACAGCCCATCCAAGATCTGGCTTTATGACTTACAAAACTAAATGTACTGAAATGAGATTCTGCTTCTTAGCTGAAAAACCACAGAACCTATAAACATCATGTAGATGATAAGTACTCCAAAATATGGAGATACAAATACAAGCACTTTATTTGAAAAAGCAAACACAAAAGATAGGTGTAAATTTAAAGTGTTTAAATGCTTCCATTTTGAATAATTCAGTTAAGAACCTATACAAGTTTGTTCCCAGAAGCTAATGCATCAATCACTAGTCTCCACTAAGGAAAATGAATTCTAAAAATTAACATGGATTTCAATAACTCAAATTTTACTATTTATATAAAAACCCAGAGAAACCAATAATACCCAATAGCTTCAAAAGATAAGCTAAAGACTTTTTGATGTAATCAATTTACCGATGTTTGTCCAGGTCTGTTTAATATATACACAAGGAAAATACACTCACTCTATAATTTCTTATAAAATAGCAAGTAAGGAGTAGATGTAGGAGATGTAGAAGGGGAAAGAGAATTTAAAAAGTCCTTCTCTTCAGTAACTTTCACTTCAGAATCATCAAAAAGCAACCACTTCCCCTCATACTCCTTTAAGCTTTGCACTACATATGAAATTTTGTTTTCAAAACCACTCATGTTAATGCCTGTTTGGTCATTGGATTCCTTGTTTCTATCAGATTCATGGGTCCCATTAGTATTGTTAGTCTCAGAATTTCTATTTTCAGCAAATGCTGTACTGGCAACTTTATCAGGATTAGATGCTTTGTTGTATAACTCATAATCTGCTTTACTCTTTTGTCCTCCAAGAAGTCCAATAGCTTCTACATTTTTTTTGTTCAAAACTTTACTTGGCTGGGTATTTCCACTGACTCTAATCGACACTTCTTCATCGTCATAGTTTTCGACCACACCCCTTGCTTCCTCCTCATTCAATGGTTCTGGCTTACCTATTTCACACATTTGGTCGATCACAAAATTTTCCTTATCTAGTTCTAAACTGTTAAGGTCAGTGACTTTAACAGAAGCAGTATAATGCCCACTACTAATTGTAATGCCACTATGCATCACAACTGCAAATAATCCATAGCTGTCGTTGGTTGGCTTTGTGCTCCATTCTTCTAGTGACAGTTTAAGAGGTGTCAGTAAAGGAGTGTTGATCTTGGAAAGTCCACCACCATAACAATCAAACCTTTGGAAGGGGGGAAAAAAAAAGGTTTTCTGGGATTCCACTTCATATATATTCAGTTTTACCCCCAATGTGAAACCAAGTAAGTCTGAATGAACCCTTAATATTTACTGCTCATATGAATAAAACACAAAGTAAAAAACAAGACCCCAATTTTGTATAATACTTACACAAAGAATACTGAAATAAGTACTAATATTCAGGTGCTTCTGTGAAGGATATATGGCACTTCCCCCCTTAATTTTCTTTATTTTCCTAATTTTGTGCAATAAGAAAATAAATGGCATTAAAAAAAAACACTGATCTTCAAAATCCTTTTCCTTTATACTAAGTCATTTTAATGTGAAGTCTGTCTCTACAACCAAGATTTGGGGACAAAAAATAAAATTGTACTGAAGCAAAGGAAAAAGCCATTGAAAGAAAGGACCCTGTCATCTTCTGGCATAAGAAAATGTGTGGAGAGCTACTGGTAAGCTCTCGTGGTAATTTCAAACAACTGATTAATACAGAAAGGAATAAAATCTACAATGACATGTATACATGTCAGAAAAAGTCAGACTATCTAAAATGTAACTGGCATTTTAATATTTATTATTGCTTTCAGATATTTAAATTTTCAACTACAGAAGAATCTCTCAAATGGTTCAGACTAGGTTTTATTTCCTGGCTTACTTACCTTAAAACTAAAATAATTTTGCTTTTTTGCTCACCTCAAAAAAATGTTGATGTATGTATGAAATTTGGTTCCTGCTTTAATCAATTAATTAAAATAATCAAATAAGGAATGAAAATGAAAAATGTGTGAACAAATCATATGCATTCATACCAGAAGGATTTAAACTTGATGCGTTTTTACAGGGAAACTTAATAAAACAATAAACTTTTCTAAGGCAATATTTGTAAATTACTTCATTTCAGTAGTTTCTATTACACTATTGTACTGTTTCCTTACTATCGTAGCATTTTGAACAAAACTTAAGAATACTCACTCCAAGCCACTAGCAGCAAAGCACTTCAAATGAATAGTTATAACTTCAGGCATTTTGTCAAACAAAAGACTTCGTTCAGCTTCAGTATAATGATGGCAATTTTCACAGAAATATTTATCTTCTCCTACAATCCTCTCCACTGAAGCAAACTGTGAAATTGCCCATCTCAGGGTCTTCATTTCTGTTTTTGGCTCTGGAGAAACTACACAAGAGAATCCTGTCACTCACAAATGAAAAATCTCTCAGAAATTAAAAACTTAAGCCACAAATTTTTATGTTCAGAATTAGCATACAATTTTAATTGACTAATCCTCCCCAAATAATAACTAAAGAGATTTTTTTTAGTTTCACAAACTTGTAAGTTCATCGACAGTGCACATACCTCTAAATATTTATATCTGGTCAGCCAAAAAATATTGAGGTCAGGGACAGCAAAATCAATATAAGCCCTACCCTCTGACTCCATGTGAGAAAGACTTTATATTTAATAGTCAATTTACATTATCTGAACAAGTAAACCAGTCTCATGATCACTTCCCATGGCATTACTACACTTTTTGTGGTTTATACAAGAAAAAACACTGGCTCAAATATGGTGTTGAAAAATATCCTCAGTAGCTCTGAGATTCAGGTACCCAAAAATTAACTTGGTAAAGCATTCCATTTTCCCATTATAACATACTCTACACATCAAAATAAAGATGCCAGGGCTTCCCTGGTGGCGCAGTGGTTCAGAGTCCGCCTGCCGATGCAGGGGACACGGGTTCGTGCTCCAGTCCAGGAGGATCCCACATGCCGCGGAGCGGCTGGGCCCGTGAGCCATGGCCGCTGAGCCTGCGTGTCCGGAGCCTGTGCTCCGCAAAGGGAGAGGCCACAACAGTGAGAGGCCCACGTACCGCAAAAAAAATTAAAAGTAAAAAAATAACGATGCCAGAATTTTCCAAATGCTAATAACTACTGACAAGTGTAGCTATACAGGCAGAAAGATTTTATTATACCAAAGACATAAAAGAGTTTTTTCTTAATAACTATACAAGCTACTTATTAGACTGTGTTTTGTTGAGGAAAACTCTAATTATTCCATAGTCCATGCAAGCCTCCAATTTTGCTTACTTTCAGAACTCTCCTCTACTTTGGAAAGCTCATCTTCTTGCACTGGTACACTGATGTCTTGAAAATCTTCTCTTCTTTCTGTTAAACTTTCACATTCTAAGCAACGAGTCCTTAATACCAGCTGACCTTGAAATAATTTCTCCACTAGCTCAAAACCAATTTGCTCTGCACCTAAAACAAAAAAAGGAAAACACAAATCTATACAGACGAATTTTTCAGTACAGCCCAAATAACCATTATTCCATTTAAAGTATATCACGGCTAAAAGGCTGATTTTCTTATCTCAAACTTGTTTATTGGCATTAAGAGGTGACTTATTCATGAAATATAAACTCCCTGTAAAGATATTTGAATATTAATTACTGTTATCTCTAAAAAAAGACAGTTTCAACACATGTGTGTCTTCTTAACTCCCTTCCTAAAGATACCCCAAAGGATGAAATTTAGTCATGTAAGTTCTACAAATTTTCCCTGAGATCTGTGTGAACCTAAACAGAAATCCAGTATGGTATAACTACTTAGCAAATGCAATTTTTCATGAGTTTATGTCAAATACTGTATATATAAAGGGGTAAAATATTCTCTTGCCATTAAGATGAACTCTCCTAGTTTATAAACATAAATTACTATTACCTTAAAATTAGTGAGATTTATACACACAAAAAATACATGTAAGTGTAGTGCTTGAAACGCCAGTTCACATTGTGTTAAATTTCTCTTAAAACTTTAGCCAGATAGTATACTGTATATGGATCTAAGAAGAGAAAATTCAATTCTGCAGCTGTTAATCCTACCTATCAATGTCCAAGAATAAATTATACTGACCTTTGTTTATGGGCTTAACTTCATTAGCAGGCATAACATTATTCCCTGGAGATTCAAGTCCACAACCATTAGCTGTATTATCATTCTCATACTTCCCCAAGTCCTCTTCAAGATCATATTCATTTTCTTTAGATTGTCCTTTGGATTCTTGGTTTGTTGTTATTTTACCCAGACTACAGAATTTAGAAATAATGCTGGGTTGCTTAGCTGCAGACTTTAACCAGTTTATTTTAACTCTTGATTTCTTTTGTGAGGGTCTTGCACTCTCATTTTCAGAAATGTACTTGGGGATTATTTTAGCAGGAATATCTAATGAATCAACTGTAGCTTTTCTTTTTGATCTGGTTTGTCTCTGGTTTTCTTCCAAAGACTGGTGTTCCTTAGAGACTTTAACTTTTTTCTTCATGTTACCAAATTCAGTGTCACTTTTTCTTTTCCCATTTACTTTTGGCAATTTTTCTTTATAGTCTTCACAATGCCTCATACTGTCCATCTCCATGCTGTTATTACCACTCATTTCCTCTTTCTCATGTTTTTCTTCTACCTTAGTAGATAACTCTGCCACATTTTTTACTTCTTTTTTTAGGAGTTGGCATGTTTCTTGAATGTTTCCCAAAATACACTGTAATACTTCCTGTGCATCATGCTGTAGATATCCTTCATACATAGGGTTGAGTTCCCTATAAATAAAAATTTCCATTTCATCTATTCCAGTTTTGAAGATATAATACCAGAACAAAATCCACCTCTCCATACAGAAATGAATTCATTTATGGGGATATCATAAATTATTTGAAAGTCCAAAAACATTTAATTCAGCTACTAATTTGAAACTCCTTACCTAAACGTGTAACTAAAAACAAACTTAACCTGATTTTCATTATCATAAATACTCTGATCTTCTAAATATTATTGTTAATAGCTAATACGTATACAGTATTTACTGTGTACCATGCTTTATGCAAAATGCTATATATAATTTTTTTTTTGGCCTTGCCACATGGCATGTGGGATCTTACTTCTCCGACCAGGGATCGAAGCCCAGCCCTCAGCAGTGAAAGCACAGAGTCTTAACCACTGGTGGACTACCAGGGAATTCCCTCAAAATACTTTTTATATTATTTGTATAATTCTCACAATAACCTTATGAGGTAAGTACCATATCACCACTATTTACAGATAACTTGCTCAAGGTCACAGAGATGCAGAAGTCAGGATTCAAACCTGCTCCTGGACACCACGCTACACTGCCTCTTAACAAATGTATGGCAATGTGTGACATCTAGGTCTATTCCTAACCTAAATGATTAAGTAATTTTTTAAAGACTTAAACCCTGTAGTATTTTGGATAAGGCTATTCTGTATATAGGATAACGTTTCATTTTTTAAGATAATACTACAAAGAAATCTAATCCAGTTAACTAATATTTCTCTTCTAAGTACATACAACAAAAATAGAATACTTGGAATTTACAGTTCTTTTATATAACGTATTTTGAATATAGACCTATAATTCCTATCTGAAATCCTTAGGACCAAATGTGTTTGGTAATTCAGGAATTTTCAGATTAAAAAAGAATCTGGCACATAGGTAAAATATGTATCACCAACATAATAGGGGCAGTATCCCATAATTACACACATTACTACTTCTACAGAAAAGGGTATGAATATTCACATTGCAGATAAATATGAATAAAGGCTATAAACAGCCTCACACAAATTCAGATTTAATGAATTTAGTACCAACTGTGAGAAAAAATTTCCAGTCTTTGGAGCCTCTGGGATATTAAGGACTGTAGATCTGTAGTGTCTATTTTCCTCACCCTTTATTCCCCGCATTTGTTCACATGTCACTCTCCTCCAAAGAGAGAATGAGCTAAACTGGAATCCTAAAATTATATAATAGACTATACCTGAGTGTGTTAAGTAGTCGCCTTGGCTGAGTAGCAAGTTCATCAGTATATTTCTCTGGATTTAAGAGAAAACTAGCCTGAAGCTGTTCGACTGAAATGATCAAGGACTGTAAGCTGCATATTAGTTCATAACTTGCTGAAGAATCTTCTTTGCAACTTCCCTGTCAAGAAACACACAAACATTTTAATTTTTGAACAAATTAAGTACCTTCCCCCTTCTTTCTCTCACTAGACAACACTAGCTTTTCTAAATCTAATTTCTAACACTAATTTTCTGGAGGTATACAAAATAAACTTAAAAAAAATTTAAGCATATTTTTGGTTACTTTCTATTACGTGGGTTATAATGGTTTTCTAATTACGTAAGTCGAAGGTTTCTTTAAATTTATTTAAATAGTAAAAGTGAGTCAACTTGAAAACAGCAGATAAATAATGGGGTAAAAGAGTACGATATGTTGTGACAGTGGTGTGTGTGACAATGTTTACTGGTAAACAGTAAATTAGAGGACTGGAGAAAACACTATAAAAGGGGGTAATCAAGTTAGCTACTTACCCCACAAGAATGAAAAATAATTGCCAATGAGAAATTTAATTCTCAGATGTAATTTGTTAAGAGAAATAATCTTTGTCATTCTCCTCCCAAATCCTCTCTGTATTTATTACTTTTTCATTTCTAAGCAAGTGAATTTCCATTAATTTTATTTTTTACCTTATCTTTTGGACTGGCTTCATCTTTTAGGGCTTCTTTCTTCCTTGAAATAATATTAAATAAGTGCTTCACTCCAGATTTAAAACCAGGACAAAAATATAATACCTATAAAGTGAGATTGTCTTGAGTATTTACTGAACAAACAATATACCTAAAATCATTAAAACACTATCATGCTTTTTGTAGAGTATATTCATATGTGCACTACTTAAAATTCTGAGATTAAGATGTGTGTCAAAAATTGTTCTCTATTTCATTACAGTAGCCTGCTATCTTCCCTCAGTGCAACAAAGCACTGAGCCTGACCAGATACAACACAAAACAGATATAGTTCCAAGGGTTACAATACATATCACCATAGAATCAGGAATCGGACAGAAAAACTAAGTTTGGTATCTTCAATTTAATCAACATCTACTCAATTTTGCTATCCCAATTTTATTTAATATATCATTTTCTCTTACCTCAACGGAAATTTGTAATGTGCAATTTAGAATCATGATTATTTTACTCCATTCTGGTTTGTTTACAAAGACAAAGACAGTATTATGGACAACTGAAATCCTCCAATAACCTGAATTCTCAGAAAATATTAAGTGTTACATCATTCTTTGCCTACCAAAGTTTTATTATATAGAAAAATTGTCAACTTACCTGAAGTATACTATTAAGATAACAAGTATTGCCGAGATTATTCAGTCCCACAAACGGTAACAAGTTTTCTCTCTTCTCACAGTTGACAGGTGAGGACTGTGCTGCAGGAACAACTTGATCACTATTAAGTACAAAGAAGAGAAAGGGATAAGGAAGTAGAATTCAAGTGGAAATATTACTTCCCTAGATTTAGTCTTTTCCCAAAAGTTGTATGATCCGAAAAGTATATGGATTTTATTCAGATAGCATTTTAAGACAATTAATCTGTACAGGGGCAAAAACTGCTATACACCCAGAATAAAAGTTTTACAAGCACTTTAAAAATATTACACTCAACAAGCTTCAAAACAATTCCATTAAAGGACTGTTAATCCCATTTTACAGAGCAGAAAGTTGCAGAATTGGTACTATGATTTGTTAAGCCAACAGGACATTTTAATCAAGTAGTTTAACTCTGAATAGAAACCTGGGAATAACCTGAATATGACAATATTTGGGAGAGGCTGCACTATCTAAGTCAGATTCTGTTCACAAAAGATTAAGAGGAAACAGAGTCTATGAAGATACTTACACAGCTGCTCCTCACTTAAACATGAATTGTTCAAGTTTATAACTCTTTTACCTCAGTTTAACAAACAGTCCTCACAGCATTTTTATTTATTTTACAGCTGCTAGCTATAACTCTAATACCTCAAGGTATTTATAGGCATGAATGCTGGTAAGCAAAAGGTTCTCACACAATCTCCTAAACTGATTATTGGTAAATATTAGGAAATTATACAGGGGAGCAAATCTACATTAGTCATATAGCAGAGTGCCTATGTGCTGAATACGGAGCAAGTATAGACTCCAACTAGAGCAACTATTGGTGGAGTAAAGCATTCCATTTTGTTCTGATTTCTTTTCAGTCACTGAAGGATTTATTTGTATCAAAAGCATTTCTTATTTTTAAGTTTATTTTAAATATAATTTGCAATTGTACACCAACAGGTTTGAGAATTCATATACTAGGTATGACTACAAAGACTAAGTTTATGTCAGGTAACTGTCCCCCATGAATTTCTTTACCCTTACATAAAGTGTGTTGCATTAAAATCAAATTGAAATTGAAAAATAATTTTAGTCAATTAGTATTTCTCGAAGTTAGCCTAATCGGCTGAGCACGATTTAAATGAGTTATAATGTGAACTGTGATGTGATCCCTGTGGGGAACCACCAGTTTTATCCTGTTTCTACTATTACACACTGCTAGACTTGTCTCCCTAATGTGTGCTTTTTTATCTCCCGCTATGGACTATCAGGTCAGAATGACTGCAGATATCAATCCAAGTTCACTGCTTTTTCACTGATGCGGAATCTTAAAAAGTACAGAAATATACTGAAAATAACATACATTTCAGATCCTCTATATTCAGAAGTTTTTTCTTCGTTTTCTTGAGAATCTGTGAAATCCAAGGCTCTCTTGGTTTCCTTTTTCTGAAAAAACTTCAAGGAAAGTCTGTTTTTTTTTGATGGACTACCTCTTGAAAGCCCATTACTTTCACTAGGTATGACACCGGGCATTTTCTCTTCAAATCCCAAGGAGTTGACAAGAATTAATTTATACAGGGACCTTGTAATCACCAATCATATCTGTTAATCAGAGAAAAGATTATTAGTTTTCAGTTATCGGCTGTAGGCAATAAAATCATCATTTCTGAAAACAAATTTACCAAGGAATGGTATTAATTAGAACTTTGTATTTGAAAATCTAATGCCTGCCAATAACAGGCAGTCAATGTTTTATTGCTTATATGAAGGAGTTGCCATTTGTCCTGAACTTTCTCAAACAACAAAAAAAAGACACTGAACTTTTACTAGCCTGCTATTAGATTAAGGGTCACATCACAAAATACCCCATTTTAGTAGTAGACCCCATTTTACTGGTAGTAGTAGTAGTAATGGTAAAGTAGTATCATCAAGGGGTAAAAACTTTATTATTAGTTCATTCAGGAAACACTGAGCAACTATCATCTCTAATTCTGAAGTACACGGTGGGAAACAGGGATGAATGGGAAATCCAAGGAGTGCTAGAAGTGACTGAGTTCTCCTTCCAAGGTCTTTTCTAGTTATACAAAATAAAGTCTATTTAAAGTATAATCTGCATACAAGGAAAGGCCTAGATCTAGTGTTAAGTTTGCACCTAAAAACTTGTGTGAAAAGTAATAAACTATACACAAAGTTGGGATAATGGTGTAAAAAATTGCTGCACTTTGTGTATATCAAATTCTTATGCACTAGAAACCAAAATATACTGACTTTCCAAACTTAACTACAGAATTTTTAAAGATACTGCTTTAAAGTAGGAAAGAAGAAAAGTTTGCCTTGTGCAAACTTTCTTCCCTGTTTTAAAATAAAACTTTTGGACTAAAAAAAAATGGCTCTATTTGTGGTAGTTATTTTACACTTTAGTCCTATTTTTCATTAGGAAGACATTACTATCTGACTCGAGTATTACCAGAAAATCACCTAAGAGTCCAAAAACTCAGCAATGACTTTAAAATATAATATAGGTAGAGACTAACAGGACGAACTAAATTTCATCCTTAAGCATAAGCGAAAACCTGGCTGCCTCTGAACTGGGAATTCACAACACTGACAGACACGGAAGTGAAACCACCTTTTTGAGACAACTCAGGAATAACTAGAAAGCCGACCAATTTCCCCATCCCCCCTCCAACTCAATTTACTCTCCTGGCCACTAATGCTACTGATGAAATGCTATCACGAATGATAAACCAGCCTGCACTGAAGTGTCAGGGATCTCTAGGCATTAGCGATTTTTGTAAAAGGTTTTTCCTTGGGAGGCAAGTCTAATAAATGATGGAAACTGGATTCTCTAACAGAGTAACCGGACTTAAATAAATATAAAAAAAAAAAACAATGACCAAGCAGCTGAAATAACATTATCAATCCTAATCAATAAACCACCCCTCCGGGCTCCTCAAAGCAATGATTAAACATTAACGTTACCTAGAATATAACATTTTACCAGGTGCCGTATCTTCTGCTATACCATTTCTTGCTCCTGGCTGTCCTTATCATTGGGGGTTGTTACATCAAAAATGTTTCTCCCGTAACTCTAAATCAAGTTTCGCAGAAAAAACAATAGAACATTAAATGTTCTTGACAAATGACAGTGTGAACACTAAGTCTCATTAGTTTCAAGTTTCTTCCTCTGTAAGATGGGACGACTCAATCCCAACTTTTCACGAAAAATGTAAAACAAGAATAACATCCTCGACAAAGGTTTAAGACACGTGCCGTTCTAAATACTTGTAGAAAAAGTAAGTTAAACTGCTCGGTAAAATTTAGCAATCACTGACACAGAACAACGTGAGCGCAAACATTTCTTCTCCTTATCCCGCAAACTCTACGAACGGAAAAGAAAGTGAGAAGATAACGGGACGGTGATGATGCCCGTGCCCGTCAAACGCGGCACCGGCCCGGCGGGCGGCGTCTTTAAGCAGAACCACAGCTCGCGGAGTTGGCCTATTTACTCCCAGCCCGCACCTGCCTTGAGTCCCCAGCGGCGGCGGGAGGGGGCGCCGCCCGCTGCGCGGACGGCTTGGCTGGCAGCTGGGCGGGGGCGCAGCACCAAGGGAGCCGGGGTCCTCCCCGCGGCCCCCTCGGACTCCTGCCGAACTTGCCGCGGCGCCCAGGCACCGGCCCCTCCTCCACGGGCCCTCCTTACCTGGTCATGGCCCAGAGCGAGGTCCGCGGCGGTGACGCCGACGAGTCTAACCGGGCTGAGGGCGGGTACGACAGGTGAGCCCTTGCCCCGAGCCTGCGGGGGCCCGCGACCCACGGAAAAGCTGGCCGGATCGCCCTCCCCGCAGGGGAGTGACCATTCGCTCTCAAGAGCGGGAACCCGGGCTGCCGCTCGGTCCTGCCTGGCGCCGGCACCGACTACATCCCCGAAGCGGCGCCCAACCGCGCCCGCCCCCGTCCCCGTCCCGGGACGGCAAGGAGGGCCAGAAGCGGCTCCGCTCGCCCGGCACCCGAACCGCTGGGGTCTTCCTCACTCCACCGCCGACGGGAACTTGGCGCGTTTTCCTCAGTCTCAGGACCCTTGTGTTTTAGCCTCCGCCCGCGCCAGCGCTGCGATTGGAGGTGGCGTCCTACGAAAGTGCCGGTTCTAGTCTCCAGGCTGCAGAGACGCGAAAGGCTAGAGCCACCTCACGACCGCCACTAGCCCTCCTGGCACGCACGGCCTCCGGAACCAGCCGGAACGGTAGTTGCCCCAAGCTGGTAACGGATTCTGCAGTTTCAAACAGCGCAGGCAGCGTCACGGGCAGCTCACGCGGGTCCTCGCTGAGGGCGCGCGCTAGAAGCTAGAGGCCTGGCTGGCGGGCTCGAGCTCACATCCTTTTTTTTTTTTTTTTTTTTTTTTTTTTTAACCATTCGTGCGCGAGAGTTGAGGAGGTAGCGTACGGGTCGGGAGACGGGACAGAGAGATGGGACGGGCTTCTTGCTCGGGAAGTTACCGCCAGGTGCTCAAATCCACCAATCCGTGATGAACAATCCCTAATCATGCCCCCCGCAGCCCAGGAGGAGCCAATCAGAAGTACCTAGACAAAAACCCACCTGGTGGGCGGGGAAAGGCAGTCCAGCCAATACCAAAAAGAAGAGAGGACGTCTCCAGCCAATCATTGTTGGACATAGAGTGTTCCTCAGGCGCGTTTCCCCTCTTTCCGCTCTCATTGGCGCTCGAGTGCGCGCTTTCGCTGCCGACTGTTAAGCCTCGCTCTGCGTTTTGTGAATCCTCGAAGGTAGGACGCCAGCGAGGGTGCGGTTTCCGGAGCGAGGCCTTCACAATAAGTCCCGCCCCCGTTTCATGCGTACACACTTGGGCGGGGTTACCCGGGAGTTAGTTTCGGAAAATGGCTCACCGCCTTGCCTGCTCCTCTGCGCTTGAGCTTTCTGTACCGAATCGCAGCCTCAGCCCCCAGGCCATCCAGTAAAAAGAAGCACCGCCATAGATAACAGTCAACTCTCAACCGAATGCTGCGGAGCTGAGGCTCCCTCCTCAGCCCCTCCACGCCTCATTTTTTCGCGTTTACCCCTTCCCCTTCCCGACCGGACAAGGAAATGAAGAGCATTCTTGGCCCAGTTCTGGCTGGGGGAGCTGCAAGGGGTTCCTGTATGAGCCCTTGCTAACGGGCTCAAAAACGGCGAGGCAGGCCTCACCTGGTTTCTGCTTCCGTCTGTTGTATACCTACCTCGGTGAGGTGACCTCACAAAGCAAGGGTGGCAGTGAAGCACGATAAGTTCTGTCCAAATTCATTTAACCAAGCGTGTTTTGAGGTACCTAGTGTGTGCCAGGCATTCCCTGCTCCATAGCGGCTTGACATGAGTGACAGGGAGAGGAAATAAGGAGTATGCTCTTTTAGGTACGTAGTCTTGACATTTGAGTAGAGAGCTGAATGAAAGTGCAGCCAGCCTTGGAGGAGTCAGGAAGAACGGTCCAGACAGGGAGAAGAGCAAAAGCTACCAAAGTCCTCAAGGTTCACGTGTTTGGTGTTCTGGGAGGAAGCAAGGAGCCAGGGTGCTTAGACCACAGTGAGTGTAGGTGTGATGATTGTGGGAAATGAGGTTAGTAACATGGTTGGGGCTCTGATTAAACAGGGTAAGGAGATGGGAGTCATTTGATGGTTTTGAGCTGGGGAGTGGCGTAATTTGTAAAGCGGCTGCTTGTGGTGGTAGACTGTGACCTTCAAAAGTGCAAGCTGTAAGATCCCCTAGGAGGCTATTCCAGCAGCCCAGGGAATAAATTAGGGTGGCCTGGAATAAGGTGGTAGCAGTGGAAATGTTGAGAACGGGTAGGATTCAGGATGTATTTTGAAGTAAGGCCAACAGGATCTGCTGATGGGGAAAAAAGAGACAAAAAAAGACAAGGATTTTTTTTTTTAACCAAAGCAGTTGGATAGTGGTTTGTCCCTGTTAAAATGGAAAACATTGAGGTAATGATGGGCTTGGTGGGAGGGGCCATTGTTCTTAGACGTAAAGATTGAGATGCATATTTCACATGCAAATAGAGATACTGAGCCAATAGATTTCAAGTTTGGAGGTCAGTAGAGAATTGAGATCAGGAGATATAATTTGAGTCACCAAATGGTATTTAGATACACAAGACTTTAAGCAATCACCTGGAATGATATTTATCCTAAAAAAATCTGCAGGGCGTTGATGACCTCTACCCTTGCCAAGCCAGGAATTCTAAACTCAGAAAACTGCTCCTTAATCTACCCATTTTAGAATCAATATCCATCCCAAATGCTCATTTTAATAGAAACTTATAAAGTTCCTGATGACATATTTAAGATCATTTAAAAAGCAAAATGAAGTAACTAGTATTCAAGCAACCAAAATGGAGCCAGGTGGCCATTGTGTATGTTGTTTCAGACATGTTCCTGCATCACAGAGAACTTGAATTTCCTGAACTGTAGCAAACTCAAGGACACCACATGTCTTCAAAATAATATCTTCTAGCAGTTGCTAGCTGCTACCTTATGGTCTCAAGTTCTCCCCTAAGCAATCCTTGCTTAACAAGACCCTTCTTGCCAGCTCAACCAATTGGTAGCCCTGATGGCAGCTGCTATGCTCAGAT
Source organism: Phocoena sinus (assembly GCF_008692025.1). Classification (NCBI taxonomy): domain Eukaryota; kingdom Metazoa; phylum Chordata; class Mammalia; order Artiodactyla; family Phocoenidae; genus Phocoena; species Phocoena sinus. Next base: position 53,786,587 of record NC_045763.1, on the reverse strand, counting down.
GTGGCATATTTGCTAGGGTAGACTAATACAGCCCCAGGTATTTGGTACACATCATTGATTTAGTGAATGCATTCTTTTCTGTTCCAATCATAAGAAAAGATCAGAAACAGCTGGCATTCCCATGAAACAGAAGTGTACATTTACAGTTTAGCCCAAGGCTATGTTAACATTCCTGCCCTCTGTCATAAAATAGTCTGGAGAGATCTGGACCTTCTGGACATCCTTCAGAACTTCACATTAATCTATTACATCAATGACATCCTGCTGATTGGGCAGGTTGAGCAAAATATGTTATAACTGTATCAGGATAAAAGGACTAAGAGTGTACATGTGCGGTGGAAGTGCAGAGGAGTGCTAAATCCTTACCTTCCGATTGGGAACTCAATAGATGATGGCTAACCGAAATATCAAGAAGTAGAAATATGAACATGTTATCTAGACAGGTGGAGGTAAATACCAAAGAATGAGCTAAAAATTGAAAGTGGCTACCTTGAGGGGGAACGGGAAGTCTTGTTGAAACTAGTTAACTCTTCAAATCATGTACAACTTTGAAAAGAGCAAAAAACTTAAAGTTTTTTAAAAAGTGTGGTAAATGAACTGTTTTCTGATTTCATTCCCTGGGAAAGGTCAGAGCAAACAGGCTCAACAGGAGTGCATTATGTGGGTTTGGGTTGACAATTCTTGCAGCCCTCACCTTCCGGGTACAAGGTAAAGGAAGGCTCAGTATGTGAATCCTTGGCCTTTATCCAGCATCTTTAGTAATCACAAAAAGCAATCAACCTCAAAACAGCTGGTAAACCTCCATCCAGTAGTTAAATTTAAAATACTCCCTCAAGTTAAAGTCTATTTAAAAGGTAAAATCCACTTGGCTTCAGAATTTTAAATCCTCTTCCACAACCTAAAGCCCCAGGGTCAGGTGGGAGGTCCTCCCATACCTATGAAAGGAATGCCTTGCCCCACTTCCTTAATGTTTGGTAGTAATTTAGTAGATGAATATCCGGTAAGTGGGTGAGTGCTGAGGAGGTGGCAGGAAGATTCATGAGCCTATTTATATTTCACGGGAAAAGAGTCTTGTCTTTCTCATGCCACTAAGATTCTCTTATCTTTTGTATGTTTAACCCATCCTGTAAAGAGCCCTACATGTAAACTTCAACAACAACATTTTTCCTTCTCTGAATAAAATTTACTTGAATAAAGTACTAAGTATTTGAAGGGAAAAGAAGTTCTAATTCTTTTCTTTTGAGTATAATTATGGACACATGGCTTTTTACAGTCTTTTATTAAATTAAGCATAATTTTTATTTCTTTTTTGAAGCAAAACCTGTCACATTTTTAACCTGTGTGGACTCTTTTTAAACTGACTTCCGGGTCCTCTCAACATTTCCAAAAGCATCCTTACCTCCTGGAAAATTCCAGGTCCCTCTTTAAAAATATTTTCTAACTAACTTGAATATACCGTATAATACATTGTTTTACCACAATATTATTAAAGGTTTATAAGCTTTAATTTTTTAAAAAAAAATTATTATGTCCTAAACTATTCACCATACTTTATTTTACCATTTCATTTCCGGCTTTGAAAAGAGTCCATGTATTTCTCAATCAGACAAGAATACAGGTGGTTCTAACGTGGAGAATGTATGATAACTGTGATGTAGTTTCCCCTTCTTTCAAACCAGCTAATTTGGAATTCGATTTTAAACAGCCCTTGGTATGGCACCACCCCAAAACTTGGTGGCCTAAAATAACAACTTATTTCTCACCATTTTATGGCTTCGACACTGGCTCTCCTGCTGGGTTCCCTTGGTGGCTGCACTCAGCTGATCAGTCGACTGGGGGCTGGGCCCAGTAGGCCCCGTGGGCCGCCCACTCCCTGTGGTCGCTTCTCCTCAAAGAGGCTGCATGGGGCTTCCCCGTTAGGCATCTACAGCGGCATTCCAAGAGGGCAGGACCCAGTGTGCAAGCGTGTTAACAAGCCTCTGCCTGTATTACTGCATTACACTCCCTTTGACCAAAGCAAATCCCAAGACCAAGCCCAAAGTCAGTGTAGGGCAGGTCTTCACAAGGGCATGGATATGGGTGGGGAGCCTGAATCTTTGGGGTCATTAATGTTACAGTCTACTCCACTCTTCTGTGAATATTATCTTAAAGTATAAATCCTACTTCTCATGGATGTATCAGACAGACGACCTAATATTGATACAGAATTTTATATTAGATTTGGTCTAAATATCCCCTTAACTATAGGTGGTTTTTATATACAAATATATATTTCCTAGTGTCATTTTAAATCTTTTATCTAAGGCAGTTCATTGTTGAACATTACCTTTAAAAAGTCTTTATACATAGATGTGTGTGTGTGTGTGTGTGTGTGTGTGTGTGTGTGTGTGTGTATTTCATCTACAGCCCCAAAAGCCAATTAAGAACTTTAAAAGTAATTTAATTTTTTTTAACATCTTTATTGGGGTATAATTGCTTTACAATGGTGTGTTAGTTTCTGCTTTATAACAAAGTGAATCAGTTATACATATACATATGTTCCCATACCTCTTCCATCTTGCGTCTCCCTCCCTCCCACCCTCCCTATCCCACCCCTCCAGGCGGTCACAAAGCACCCAGCAGATATCCCTGTGCCACGCGGCTGCTTCCAACTAGCTATCTACCTTACGTTTGTTAGTGTGTATATGTCCATGACTCTCTCTTGCCCTGTCACAGCTCACCCTTCCCCCTCCCCATATCCTCAAATCTGTTCTCCAGTAGGTCTGTGTCTTTATTCCTGTCTTACCCCTAGGTTCTTCATGACATTTTTTTTTCCTAAATTCCATATATATGTGTTAGCATACGGTATTTGTCTTTTTCTTTCTGACTTACTTCACTCTGTATGACAGACTCTAGGTCTATCCACCTCATTACAGATAGCTCAATTTCGTTTCTTTTTATGGCTGAGTAATATTCCATTGTATATATGTGCCACATCTTCTTTAACCATTCATCCGATGATGGGCACTTAGGTTGTTTCCATCTCCGAGCTATTGTAAATAGTGCTGCAATGAACATTTTGGTACATGACTCTTTTTGAATTTTGGTTTTCTCAGGGTATATGCCCAGTAGTGGGATTGCTGGGTCATATGATAGTTCTATTTGTAGTTTTTTAAGGAACCTCCATACTGTTCTCCATAGTGGCTGAACCAATTCACATTCCCACCAGCAGTGCAAGAGGGTTCCCTTTTCTCCACACCCTCTCCAGCATTTATTGTTTCTAGATTTTTTGGTGATGGCCATTCTGACTGGTGTGAGATGATATCTCATTGTAGTTTTGATTTGCATTTCTCTAATGATTAATGATGTTGAGCATTCTTTCATGTGTTTGTTGGCAGTCTGTATATCTTCTTTGGAGAAATGTCTATTTAGGTCTTCTGCCCATTTTTGGATTGGGTTGTTTGTTTTTTTGTTATTGAGCTGCTTGTAAATTTTGAAGATTAATCCTTTGTCAGTTGCTTCATTTGCACATATTTTCTCCCATTCTGAGGGTGGTCTTTTCGTCTTGTTTATGGTTTCCTTTGCTGTGCAAAAGCTTTGAAGTTTCATTAGGTCCCATTTGTTTATTTTTCTTTTTATTTCCATTACTCTAGGAGGTGGGTCAGAAAGGATCTTGCTGTGATTTATGTCATAGAGTATTCTGCCTATGTTTTCCTCTAAGAGTTTGATAGTTTCTGGCCTTACATTTAGGTCTTTAATCCATTTTGAGCTTATTTTTGTGTATGATGTTAGGGAGTGATCTAATCTCATACTTTTACATGGATCTGTCCAGTTTTCCCGGCACCACTTATTGAAGAGGCTGTCCTTTCTCCACTGTACATTCCTGCCACCTTTATCAAAGATAAGGTGTCCATATGTGCGTGGGTTTATCTCTGTGCTTTCTATCCTGTTCCATTGATCTATCTTTCTGTTTTTGTGCCAGTACCATACTGTCTTGATTACTGTAGCTTTGTAGTATAGTCTGAATGAGGGAGCCTGATTCCTCCAGCTCCTTTTTTCTTTCTCAAGATTGCTTTGGCTATTTGGGGTCTTTTGTGTTTCCATACAAATTGCGAAATTTTTTGTTCTAGTTCTGTGAAAAATGCCAGTGGTAGTTTGATAGGGATTGCATTGAATCTATAGATTGCTTTGGGTAGTAGAGTCATTTTCACAATGTTGATTCTTCCAATCCAAGAACATCGTATATCTCTCCATCTATTTGTATCATCTTTAATTTCTTTCATCAGTGTCTTATAATTTTCTGCATACAGGTCTTTTGTCTCCTTAGGTAGGTTTATTCCTAGATATTTTATTCTTTTTGTTGCAATGGTAAATGGGAGTGTTTTCTTGATTTCACTTTCAGATTTTTCATCATTAGTGTATAGGAATGCCAGAGATTTCTGTGCATTAATTTTGTATCCTGCTACTTTACCAGATTCATTGATTAGCTCTAGTAGTTTTCTGGTAGCATCTTTAGGATTCTCTATGTATAGTATCATGTCATCTGCAAACAGTGACAGCTTTACTTCTTCCTTTCCGATTTGGATTCCTTTTATTTCCTTTTCTTCTCTGATTGCTGTGGCTAAAACTTCCAAAACTATGTTGAATAAGAGTGGTGAGAGTGGGCAACCTTGTCTTGTTCCTGATCTTAGTGGAAATGCTTTCAGTTTTTCACCATTGAGGATGATGTTGGCTGTGGGCTTGTCATATATGGCCTTTATTATGTTGAGGAAAGTTCCCTCTATGCCTACTTTCTGCAGGGTTTTTATCATAAATGGGTGTTGAATTTTGTCAAAAGCTTTCTCTGCATCTATTGAGATGATCATATGGTTTTTCTCCTTCAGTTTGTTAATATGGTGTATCACATTGATAGATTTGCGTATATTGAAGAATCCTTGCATTCCTGGAATAAACCCCACTTGATCATGGTGTATGATCCTTTTAATGTGCTGTTGGATTCTGTTTGCTAGTATTTTGTTGAGGATTTTTGCATCTATGTTCATCAGTGATCTTGGCCTGTAGTTTCCTTTCTTTGTGACATCCTTGTCTGGTTTTGGTATCAAGGTGATGGTGGCCTCGTAGAAGGAATTTGGGAGTGTTCCTCCCTCTGCTATATTTTGGAAGAGTTTCAGAAGGATAGGTGTTAGCTCTTCTCTAAATGTTTGTTAGAATTCGCCTGTGAAGCATCTGGTCCTGGGCTTTTGTCTGTTGGAAGATTTTTAATCACAGTTTCAATATCAGTGCTTGTGATTGGCCTGTTCATATTTTCTATTTCTTCCTGATTCAGTCTTGGCAGGTTGTGCATTTCTAAGAATTTGTCCATTTCTTCCAGATTGTCCATTTTATTGGCATAGAGTTGCTTGTAGTAATCTCTCATGATCTTTTGTATTTCTGCAGTGTCAGTTGTTACTTCTCCTTTTTCACTTCTAATTCTATTGATTTGAGTCTTCTCCCTTTTTTCTTGATGAGTCTGGCTAGTGGTTTATCTATTTTGTTTATCTTCTCAAAGAACCAGCTTTTAGTTTTATTGATCTTTGCTATTGTTTCCTTCATTTCTTTTTCATTTATTTCTGATCTGATTTTTATGATTTCTTTCCTTCTGCTAGCTTTGCGGTTTTTTTGTCCTTCTTTCTCTAATTGCTTGAGGTGCAAGGTTAGGTTGTTTATTCGAGATGTTTCCTGCTTCTTAAGGTGGGCTTGTATTGCTATAAACTTCCCCCTTAGAACTGCTTTTGCTGCATCCCATAGGTTCTGGGTCGTTGTGTCTCCATTGTCATTTGTTTCTAGGTATTTTTTAATTTCCTCTTTGATTTCTTCAGTGATCGCTTCATTATTAAGTAGTGTATTGTTTAGCCTCCATGTGTTTGTATTTTTTACAGATCTTTTCCAGTAATTGATATCTAGTCTCATGACGTTGTGGTCGGAAAAGATACTTGATACAATTGCAATTTTCTTAAATTTACCAAGGCTTCATATTTGACCCAAGATATGATCTATCCTGGAGAATGTTCCATGAGCACTTGAGAAAAATGTATATTCTGTTGTTTTTGGATGGAGTGTGCTATAAATATCAATTAAGTCCATCTTGTTTAATGTATCATTTAAAGGTTGTGTTTCCTTATTTATTTTCATTTTGGATGATCTGTTCATGGGTGAAAGTGGGGTGTTAAAGTCCCCTACTATGAATGTGTTACTGTCGATTTCCCCTTTTATGGCTGTTAGTATTTGCCTTATGTATTGAGGTGCTCCCATGTTGGGTGCATAAATATTTACAATTGTTATATCTTCTTCTTGGATCGATCCCTTGATCATTATGTAGTGTCCTTCCTTGTCTCTTCTAATAGTCCTTATTTTAAAGTCTATTTTGTCTGATATGAGCATTGCTACTCCAGCTTTCTTTTGGTTTCCATTTGCATGGAATATCTTTTTCCATCCCCTTACTTTCAGTCTGTATGTGTCTCTAGGTCTGAAGTGGGTCTCTTGTAGACAGCATATATAAGGGTCTTGTTTTTGTATCCATTCAGCCAATCTGTGTCTTTTGGTGGGAGCATTTAGTCCATTTACATTTAAGGTAATTATCGATATGTATGTTCCTATTCCCATTTTCTAAATTGCCTTGGGTTCATTATTGTAGGTCTTTTCCTTCTCTTGTGTTTCTTGCCTAGAGAGGTTCCTTTAGCATTTGTTGTAAAGCTGGTTTGGTGGTGCTGAACTCTCTCAGCTTTTGCTTGTCTGTAAAGGTTTTAATTTCTCCATCAAATCTGAATGAGATCCTTGCTGGGTAGAGTAATCTTGGTTGCAGATTTTTCTCTTTCATCACTTTAAATATGTCCTGCCAGTCCCTTCTGGCTTGCAGACTTTCTGCTGAAAGATCAGCTCTTAACCTGATGGGGATTCCCTTGTGTGTTATTTGTTGTTTTTCCCTTGCTGCTTTTAATATATTTTCTTTGTATTTAATTTTTGACAGTTTGATTAATATGTGTCTTAGCATGTTTCTCCTTGGATTTATCCTGTATGGGACTCTCTGTGCTTCCTGGACTTTATTAACTATTTCCTTTCCCATATTAGGGAAGTTTTCAACTATAGTCTCTTCAAATATTTTCTCAGTCCCTTTCTTTTTCTCTTCCTCTTCTGGGACCCCTATAATTTGGTGTGTTTAATGTTATCCCAGAGGTCTCTGAGACTGTCCTCAGCTCTTTTCATTGTTTTTTCTTTATTCTGCTCTACAGTAGTTATTTCCACTATTTTCTCTTCCAGGTCACTTATCCGTTCTTCTGCCTCAGTTATTCTGCTATTGATCCCTTCTAGAGTATTTTTAATTTCATTTATTGTGTTGTTCATCATTGCTTGTTTCATCTTTAGTTCTTCTAGGTCTTTGTTAAATGTTTCTTGCATTTTCTCTATTGTATTTCCAAGATTTTGGATCATCTTTACTATCCTTATTCTGAATTCTTTTTCAGGTAGACTGCCTATTTCCTCTTCATTTGTTAGGTCTGGTGTGTTTTTATCTTGCTCCTTCAACTTCTGTGTGTTTTTCTGTCTTCTCATTTTGCTTATCTTACTGTGTTTGGGGTCTCCTTTTTGCAGGCTGCAGATTTGTAGTTCCCGTTGTTTTTGGTGTCTGTCCCCAGTGGCTAAGGCTGGTTCAGTGGCTTGTGTAGGCTTCCTGGTGGAGGGCACTAGTGCTTGTGTTCTGGTGGATGAGGCTGCATCTTGTCTTTCTGGTTGGCAGGTCCACGTCTGGTGGTGTGTTTTGGGGTGTCTGTGGCCTTATTATGATTTTAGGCAGCCTCTCTTCTAATGGGTGGGGTTGTGTTCCTGTCTGGCTAGTTGTTTGGCATAGGGTGTACAGCACTGTAGCTTGCTGGTCGTTGAGTAAAGCTGGGTGTTGGTGTTGAGATGGAGATCTCTGGGAGATTTTCGCCATTTGATATTACGTGGAGCTGGGAGGTCTCTTGTGGACCAGTGTTCTGAAGTTGGCTCTCCCACCTCAGAGGCACAGCACTGACTCCTGGCTGCAGCACCAAGAGCCTTTCCTCCACACGGGTCAGAATAAAAGGGAGAAAAAGAACAAAGAAAGAAAGAAAGAGAGAGAGAGAGAGAGGGAGGGAGGGAGCGAGGGAGGAAGGAAGGAAGAAACAGGATAAAGTAAAATAAAGTAAGATAAAATAAAATAAAGTTATTGAAATAAAAAAATAAAAAATAATTATTAAGAAAAAAATGTTTTTAAAAAGTAAAAAAACAAAAAAAAAAAAAACGGACAGACAGAACCCTAGGACAAATGGTGAAAGCAAAGCTATACAGACAAAGTCTCACACAGAAACATACACATTCACAAAAAGAGGAAAAGGAGAAAAAAGAATAAATCTTGCTCTCAAAGTCCACCTCCTCAATTTGGGATGATTCATTGTCTATTCAGGTATTCCACAGATGCAGGGTACATCAAGTTGATTGTGGAGATTTAATCCGCTGCTCCTGAGGCTGCTGGGAGAAATTTCCCTTTCTCTTCTTTGTTCACACAGCTCCCAGGGCTTAGCCTTGGATTTGGCCCCACCTCTGCGTGTAGGTCGCCGGAGGGCGTCTGTTTTTCGCTCAGACAGGACGGGGTTAAAGGAGCAGCTGATTCAGGGGCTCTGGCTCACTCAGGCCGGCAGGAGGGAGGGGCAGGATGCGGGGTGAGCCTGCGGCGGCAGAGGCCGGCAGGACGTTGCACCAGCCTGAGGCGTGCCGTGCGTTCTCCTGGGGCAGTTGTCCCTGGATCCCAGGACCCTGCCGGTGGCGGGCTGCACAGGTTCCCCGGAAGGGGAGTGTGGATAGTGATCTGTGCTCACACACAGGTTTCTTGGTGGCGGCAGCAGCAGCCTTAGCATCTCATGCCCGTCTCTGCAGTCCGCACTGTTAGCCGCGGCTCGCACCTGTCTCTGGAACTCCCTTAAGCAGTGCTCTTAATTCCCTCTCCTCGCACACCAGGAAGCAAAGAGGGAAGAAAAAGTCTCTTGCCTCTTCAGCAGGTCCAGACTTTTCCCCCGACTCCCTCCTGGCTAGACGTGGTACACTAACCCCTTTGGGCTGTGGTCACGCTGCCAGTCCTCTCCCTGCGATCCGACCGAAGCCTGAGCCTCAGCTCCCAGCCCCCGCCCGCCCCGGCGGGTGAGCAGACAAGCCTCTTGGGCTGGTGAGTGCCGGTCGGCACCGATCCTCTGTGCGGGAATCTCCCCGCTTTGCCCTCTGCACTCCTGTTGCTGCGCTCTCCTCCGTGGCTCCAAAGCTCCCCCCCTCCACCACTTGCAGTCTCCGCCCGTGAAGGGGCTTCCTAGTGTGTGGAAACCTTTCCTCCTTCACGGCTCCCTCCCACTGGTGCAGGTCCCATCCCTATTCTTTTGTTTCTGTTTATTCTTTTGCCCTATCCAGGTATGTGGGGACTTTCTTGCCTTTTGGGAAGTCTGAGGTCTTCTGCCAGTGTTCAGTGGGTGTTCTGTAGGAGTTGTTCCACGTGTAGATGCATTTCTGATGTATCTGTGGGGAGGAAGGTGATCTCCGTGTCTTACTCTTCTGCCATCTTCCCCCAGCAGCAGTGATGCCATTTTGGATGCTCCAGCACTAGTCATCATCTGACAGGCAACATGAGCCAATGCCGTGTGGAGCAAAAGAACTACCCACCCAAGCTTTGCTCACATTCTTGACCTACAGAATTATGAACAAATAAAATGGTTGTAGTTTCAAGGCATTATGTTTTCGGGTGGTTTTTGTATAGCAGGTAAAGGCCTGCCTGAAGGGCAGTATTTGGCCATACTGTCATCTGTAGTACATGAAAGATAGAAAATATACCTGATAAACTTGTCTTCTTTCTACACTCCATGTCTTTAATTTCTTCTTTATATTTTTCATAGATTTGACATCCAGTCTGTATTCTGCAACATTTCTTCAGTCTTATCTTTCATTTCATCAATTCTCTCTTTAATTGCATCCAGTCTGCTGTTTACCCTAGCACTGAGTTTTTCATTTCCTTTGTGATATTTTTCCTTTCTTAAAGCTATATGTATATGTATTTTAATCTGCCTGTATATTTTGTTGATCTTTTGCTCCTTAATCATGTTTTAAATTTATTTTTCACTTATCTAAATTAATATAATATTGTTTAATTATTTTCTATTCCATAATTTCACTATCTGAAACTTTTGTGAGTCTAGTTCTATTGCTTTTTCTCATTTTTGGTTGACTCTTGCTCATGACCCTTGCTTTTCTCTTATGTGGGTTTTTTGTGTGTGTGTGTGGTACGCGGGCCTCTCACTGTTGTGGCTTCCTGGGAATAGCCTTTCCTGTATCCTAGCTTTACCTAGCATGGTCTCTCTGTTGTCATCTGCCCTGGGTAGGCCCAAGGCTTTATCCCCAGCTCCCTCTGCAGTGGCACCCCTGCCCTTGGTCCTTGTATGTCTATAGTATATCTGAAACCTTTATCATTCACATCCCTCACTTATTTCATCTGCCTTTCCTAACCGCATGCTCCCCTCCCTGGCCTTAAACTCCCAATTTCACCCCTAGCTTCATCAGGTTTCCCTTTCCTTCCCATATTTCATCTAATCATGTAAAGGAGTGAGAGAGTGTGTGTATTAGTATTTTATTGAGTATTTTTAGATGGTATCCAGCAGAAGAATTTCAGAATCTCTAGTCTTCCATATTGCCAAAATGGTCTCAAATATCTTTGGAGTCTGTCCCTTTCTCTCTGTCTCCAGGGCCTTAGTTCAGTCTGCACTCTCTACTTGTACACCTTCCTGCCAAGTTTCTCTTATTTAGTCTCCTTCCCACTCCAATCCAGCCTCTCCATTGCCATTAGAGTTGTCTTTCTAACACACATATCTGTACACAGTAATGTCCTAACTCCCATGTATGGCATGCAGAGCCTCCCATTATGTGTGTGTGTGTTTTTCCTGTTTCTCCAGCCTAATATCCCATCAAGTCTCTGTTCCTACCTTGCACTCCAAATATAGCAAGTAATTTGCAGCTTCCCAATGGCTTATGCTGTTTCACAAATCTATCTTTTTCCATGTGAATTCCTTTGCTCAGATATTCTTCTTTGGCCTCTTTTTTTCCCCTCAACGCCCTCTTCCCTTGTAAACCTTTAAAACTCCTTCTTTTTTAAAAAATTTTTATTTATTTATTTATTCATTTTTGGCTGTGTTGGGTCTTCGTTTCTGTGTGTGGGCCTTCTCTAGTTGCGGCGAACGGGGGCCACTCTTCATCGTGGTGCGCGGGCCTCTCACTGTCGCGGCCTCTCTTGTTATGGAGCACAAGCTCCAGACGCGCAGGCTCAGTAGTTGTGGCTCACGGGCCTAGTTGCTCTGCGGCATGTGGGATCTTCCCAGACCAGGGCTAGAACCCGTGTTCCCTGCATTGGCAGTCAGACTCTCAGCCACTGTGCCACCAGGGAAGTCCTAAAACTCCTTCTTAACTTTAACACCCAGCTCAATTTTCTCCTTGATGAACCTTCTTGGTCCTTTCCCTCCCCTGAACACAATTCACCCAGCCTTGATTGGTGGCTGTGTTGCATGTCCTGTGCTTGCCCAAGGGTTACAAAATAAATAAGACCAACTTTTACCTTCAAGGAACTCATATTCCAGTAGAAGGACTCACTGAGGGGTGGGGTTAATCATGCCATCTTTATGTTACCATTGCACATTGTACTTACTCCTATTATAGTAGTTTACACTGGGCATTGATTTCTTTGTATGCATGGGTAGATGATGTTTTTATTTCTATTTCAAACTACCAAAGTTTATTCTGGTTTTATACAGAAGGGGGGAAATAAATAATTTGCTTATACTTCTGCCTCCCCTACTAGGCTGTTGGCTCTTTTAGAAAATGAACCCTATATGATTTATCTTTGTGCAAACAGTAGGCACTTAATAAGTGAACAGACAAATGAATAAGTTCCCACCTGTTCTGACATTCTGTAGTTCAAAGGTTACCTCTGTAGACTCTCACACAGAACTGACTGCTCCCTCATCTCTTTTCTGGTGTGACTTCATATAGACTTACATTTTAGCACTTAACATTTGATCATATGTATTTTTATACTGCTGTTCTCTATTGAGATAATTTTAAAAACTCTGTTTCCCCCATGTCTAGTGCCTTCCTCAAAGAAAGTGTTCAGTGAAAGTAGAATTGAAGTTATATGTAGTAGCTCATAAATACAAGCCCACTGAGCTCATCTTAGAAATAATTACTTAAATCACTCAGAGTTAAAATAATTTAAATTTTAAAACTTCTTAAGCAGTTAAAAGACAGAGCTTTCCAGTTAAAAGGGGGCCGGTGCACAAATAGTTGTTTGGTTAACTAATTAACTAGTTAAAAGTTAAAGGGAATTGTTTAAGTTTTAACTTTTTAACTACCTAAATGAAATAAGTATCATCTAAGTTTCATCCATCTGAAGGAACAAGTCATGCCATGAACCAAATTGAGACATTAAGATTACCTGAGAGTGCCTTTAAGCTTCTCAGCAGTAGGTGGCACTCACATCATAGTGTTTAACCTGCTGGTTTTCCAAAAGATATTGACTTGGCAATGAAAAAGTGTGGTTCCCTGCATTCATTATGGAAGCTAAGGGCAGAGTAGGTAATCGCTATAAAGATAAAAAAAAAAGTATTGTATTAAAAAATAAGTATTGTTAATATTTTACCCAACTTCTATTGGTTAGTAGTCTAGACACTCCAGCAAGTTTCTTTGCCTGAGTGGTTTCATCAAAAATCTGCTTAGAAGAGATAAAGGCATTAAAAGTGGCAGCTGAGCATGATGTGAAGTCATTTAATGAAGTGTTTGAAAGTTTGCAATTAGGCAGATCTACACTTACATAAAATGGGGATATTAATACTACTCCACACTATTTTTAAAGCTAATGTGTGTTGAGTGCATACTATGTACCAGGCACTAGGCTTAACCCTTTGTATGGATTATGTAATTTAATCATCACACAATCCTGTGAGGTAGGAGCTTGCCAGTTTACCAGTTAGAAACAAATCCTTCCTTATTCTGGTCCAAGATGGTAGAGTAGAAAAATCCTGAGCTCACCTCCTCTCACAGGCACACCAGAGCAACTATTGATCAGAAAGACCAGAATCTACCAGAAAAGATCTTCTATCTAAAAATATAAAGAAGGAACCATGACGACACAGGTAAGGGGGCAGAGTTGCAGTACAGTCAAGACCCATACCAGGTGGGCAACCCACAAACAGGAGAATGATTACAATTGCAGAAGTCCTCCCCAAGAAGCGAGGCGTCTGAGTGCCACATCAGGCTCCCCAGCCTAGGGGTCCTGCACCAGGAAGATGAGTCCCCAGATTGCTTGGCTTTGAAGGCCAGCAGGGCTTACTTTCAGAAGACCCACAGGGCTGGGGGAAATAGGGACTCCACTCTTAAAGGGTGCACACAAAATCTCATACTCTCTGGGACTCAGGGCAGAAGTAGTAATTTGAAAGAAGCCTGGGTCAGACCCATCTGCTGATCTTGGAGAGTCTCCTGGAGAGGCAGGGGGCAACTGGACCTCATCCTAGGGACACAGGCACTTGCAGCAGCCATTTTTGAGAGCTCGATCTACCATGTAGATACTAGTGCTGTCAAATACCATTTTAGAATCCTCCCTCTAGCTTCTCAGTCTCAGGACCCAGTCCCACCCCTGCCCACCAGCCTATAGGCTCCAGTACTGGGTTGCCTCAGGCCAAGCAACTAGCTGGACAGGGACACAGCCCTACCCACTAGCAGGCAGGCTGCCTTAAGACCCCCTGAGCCCACAGCTACCCCTAGACACAGCCCTGTCCATCAGAGGGCCCAGGACCCAGCCCCACATACCAGTGCACAGGCACCAGACTAGGAAACCCTAGGGCCCTGCAGCCAGAGACCCTGGGACTCAGATCTGCCCACCAATGAACAGGCACCAGACCCAGGACCCTCTGGGCCCTGGCCCTACCCATCAGCAGGCAGATACCAGGCCCAGGACCACTGCAGCCCCACAACCTGCTATGGCAGAACCCAGCCAACCCACCAGCAAGCAAACTCCAGCTATGAGACACATGGAACTCCCCAGCCAGCCACACCAGGATCCCTAGGGCCCCACTCACCAGTGGGCCAACACCAGCTTTGGGACCCTGGAACCCATAGCCAGTTGTGTCAGAAAACAGCCCCAGCAGACCAGTACAAGATCAGGAACCCTGGCCCTGCAACCACCTACCCCAGAACTAGGTCTGCCCATCAGTGAGCCAGCACTAGCATTGGGACCTCCTGGGGTTCCACAGCCAGCTGCCTTATGATCTGGCCCTGCCAACCAGTAGCTGGCATCTTCCATACAAGGCAGGGCCTGGCAACCAACCAGACCAGCCAGCCATGCCTACCAGACAGCCCACAATAGTCAGTCTGCCATAACAGGAAGAACCACACAGCCCACATGGAGAGCACCCCTGGAGCATATAGCTCTGGTGACCAGAAAGGAATGTGCTGCTGGGATGCATAGGGCATTTCCTACAAAAGGCTACCTCTCCAAGGTCAGGAAACATAACTAACCTACCAAATACATAAAAGTAAATATAACAAATTAGGCAAAATGAGGTAACAGAGGAACATGTTTCAAATGGAAGAACAAGATAAACCCCAGAAGAACTAAGTGAAGTGGAAATAGGCAATCTACTCAATAGAGTTCAAGGTAATGCTCATAAAGATGATCAAAGAACTTGGGAGAAGAATGGATGAACACAGTGAGAAGTTCAACGAAGAGTTAGAAGATATAAAGAGAACCAAACAGAGCTGAAGAATACAATAGTTGAGATAAAAAAAACAGAACACTAAAAGGAATCAACAGTAGATTAGAAGATACAGAAGAACAGGTCAGTGAGCTGGAAGACAGAGTAATGAAAATAACTGAAGCTGAGTGAGAAAAGGAATAAAAATAAATAAGGACATTTTTAGAGATCTCAGAGACATCAGACATACTAACATTTGCATTATAGGGGTCCCAGAAGGAGAAGAGAAAGAGAAAGGGGCAGAGAGCATATTTGAAGACATAATAGCTGAAAACTTCCCTAACCTGGGAAAGAAAACAGACATCCAGGTCCAGGAAGCACAGACAGTCCATCCATGATCAACCCAAAGAGGAACACACCAACTCATATTGTAATTAAAATGGCAAAAATTAAAGATAAAGAGAGAATATTAAAAGCAGCAAGAGAAAAGCAACACGTTATGTACAAGGTAACTCCTATAGGGCTATAAACTGACTTTTCAGCAGAAACTCAACAGGCCAGAAATGAGTGGCACAACATATTTAGTAATGAAAGGGAAAAACCTGCAATCAAGAATACTCTACCTGGCAAGGCTTTCATTCAGATTTGATGCAGAGGTCAAAAACTTTACAGACAAGCAAAAGCTAAAAGAGTTCAGCACCACTGAACCAGCATTACAAGAAATGTTAAAGGGACTTCTCTAAATGAAAAAGAAAAGGCCACAACTAGAAACATGAAAATTATGAAAGGAAAAAGCTCATTGATAAAGGCAAATACATGGTAAAGATAGTAAGCCAACCAAGTACAAAACTAATAGGAAGTTTAAAAGACAAAAGTAGCAAAATTATCTATATCTGCAACAAGCAGTTAAGAGATACACAAAAGAAAAAGATGTAAAATATGATGTCAGAAACAGTTATTGTGGCAGGAGGGAAGTAAAAATGCAGGGTGGTTAAAATGCATTTGAAATTAAGAGACCAGCAACTTAAAATGATCACTTATATATAGCGATTACTATATGTAAACCTCATGGTAACCACAAACGAAAAATCTATAAAAAGAGAAAGGAATCCAAGCATAATGGTAAAGATAGTTATCAAATCATAAGGGAAGAGAACAAAAGATGAAAGGGACGAAAAAGGACTACAAAACAACCTAAAAACAATTAACAAAATGAAAATAAGTACATATCTATCATTAAATGTAAATGAACTAAATGCTCCAGTCAAAAAACATAGAGTGGCTGATGGATACAAAAGCAAGACCCTGCCTACATGAGACTCACTTCAGATCTAAAGACACACACAGCCTGAAAGTGAGGGGATGGAAATAGTTATCCCATGCAAATGGAAATCAAAAGAAAGCTGGAGTAGCAATACTTATATCAGACAAAATATACTTTAAAACAAAGACTGTAACAAGAGACAAAGCAGGACATTGCATAGTGATCAAGGGATCAATCCAAGAAGAAGATACAGCAATTGTAAATATAGATACAGCCAACATATGACCACCTAAATACATAAAGAAAATATTAACAGACATAAAGGAAGAAACTGACAGTAACACAATAATAGTAGGGGAATTTAACACCATTTACATCAATGGACAAATCATCCAGACTGAAAATCAAAAAGGAAACAGGGGTTTAAATGACACATTAGACCAAATGGACCTAATTGATATTTATAGAGCATTCCATCCAAAAGCAGCAGAATACACATTCTTTTCAAGTATGTATTGAAAATTGAAATCATATCAAGGATCTTTTCCAAACACAGTGCTATGAGACTAGAAATCAACTACAAGAAAAAAATACAAAAAAACCACAAACATGTGAAGGCTAAACAATATGCTAGTAAACAACCAATGGATCACTGAAGAAATCAAAGCAGAAATTAAAAAAAAACCTGCAGACAAATGAAAATGAAAACACAACAATAAAAAATCCACGGGACACAGCAGAAGCAGTTCTAAGAGGGAATTTTGTAGTGATACAAGCCACTCTCAGGAAATAAGAAAAATCTCAAATAAAAAAACCTAACCTTACACCAAAAGGAACTAGAAAAAGAAGAAAAAACAAAACTCAAAGTTAGTAGAAGGAAATAAATCATAAATTTCAGAGCAGAAATAAATGAAATAGAGACTAAAAAAACAATAAAAAAGATCAATGAAACTAAGAGCTGGTTCTTTGAAAATAAACAAAATTGATAAACCTTTGACCAGGTTCATCAAGAAAAAGAGAGAGAGGGCCCAAATCAATAAAATCAGAAATGAAAAAGGAGAAGTTACAACCAACACTACAGAAATACAAAGGATAATAAGAGACTACTATTAGCAACTGTATAGCAATAAAATAGACAACCTAGAAGGAATGGACAAATTCCTAGAAATGTACACTCTCCCAAGATTGAACCAGGAAGAAATAGAAAATATGAACAGACCAATTACCAGTAATGAAATTGAATCAGTGATTTAAAAAACTCGCAATAAACAAAAGTCCAGGACCTGATGACCTTACAGGTGAATTCTTACAAACATTTAGAGAAGAATTAACACCTAGTCTTCTTAAACTATTGCAAAATATTGCAGAGGAAGGAACACTTCCGAACTCATTCTATGAGTCCACTGTCACCCTGATACCAAAACCAAAGATATCACACACACAAAAAAGAAAATTATAAGCCAATATCACTGAGGAACATAGATGCAAAAATCCTTAACAAAATATTAGCAAACTGACTCCAACAATACATTAAAAGGATCATACACCATGATCAAGTGGGATTTATCTCAGGGATACAAGGATTGTTCAATATCACAAATCGACCAAATACCACATTAACAAATTGAAGAATAAAAACAATATGATAATCTCAGTAGATGCAGAAAAAGCTTTTGACAAAATTCAATATTCATTTCTAATAAAAACTCTCCAGGAAGTGGGCACAGAGGGAACATGCTTCAACATATATGACAAACCCACAGCTAACATCATACTCAATGGTGAAACGCCAAAAGCATTTCCTCTAAGATCAAGAACAAGACAAGGATGTCCACTTTTGCCACTTTTATTCAACATAGTTTTGGAAGTCCTAGCCACATCAATCAGAGAAGAAAAATAAAAGCAATCCAAATTGGAAAGAAAGAAGTAAAACCATCACTGCTTGCAGATGACATGATACTATACATAGAAAATACTAAAGCTACTAGAACTTTAGTAGTTTTTTTTCACCAAAAAACTACTAGAGCTCATCATTGAATTCACTAAAGTTGCAGGATGCCAAATTAATATACAAAATCTGTTGTATTTCTATATACTAACAACAAACTATCCAAAAGAGAAATTAAGGAAACAATCCCATTTACCATCACATCAAAAAGAATAAAATACCTAGGGATAATTCTAACTAAGGAAGTAAAAGATCTATACTCGGAAAACGATAAGACACTGATGAAAAAGATTGAAGACGACATAAACAGATAGAAGGATAAACTGTGTTCATGGACTGGAAGAATTAATATTGTTAAAATGACCATACTACCCAAGGCAATCTACAGATTCAGTACAATCCCTATTAAAATACCACGGGCATTTTTCACAGAATTAGAGCAAATAATTTAAAAATTTGAATGGAAGCACAAAAGACCCTGAATAACAAAAACCATCTTGAGAAAGAAGAACAGAGCTGGAGGAATCATGCTCTATGACTTCAGATTATGCTACAAGGCTACAGTAATCAAAACAGTATGGTACTGGCACAAAAACAGACACATAGATCAATGGAACAGAATAGAGAACTCAGAAATAAACCCACACATTTGTGGTCAATTAATCTATGACAAAGGAGGCAAGATTACACATGGGGAAAAGACTGTCTCTTCCATAAATGTTGCTGGGAAAACAGGACAGCTACATGTAAAAGAATGAAATTAGAATATTTTCTCACACCATATACAAAAGTAAACTCAAAATGGATTAAAGACATAAATGTAAGACCTGAAACCATAAAAATCATAGAAGAAAATGTGGGCAGAACACTCTTTGACATAAATCATAGCAATATTTTTGGCATATGTCTTCTAATGCAAAGAAAACACAAGGACAAATAAACAAATGGGACCTAATTAAACTTAAAAGCTTTTGCACAGCAAAGGAAACCATCAACAAAATGAAAAGACCACCTACTGAATGGGAGAAAATATTTGCAAATGATGTGACTGACAAGAGCTTAATTTCCAAAATATACCACAGCTCAAACAGCTCAATATCAAAAAACAAACAACCCAATCAAAAAATGGGCAGAAGACTGAAACAGACATTCCTCCAAAGAAGACATACAGGTGGCCCACCAGCACATGAAAAGATGCTCAACATTGCTAATTATTAGAGAAATGCAAATCAAAATTACAATGAGGTATCACCTCACCCTGGTCAGAATGGCCATAATCAAAAAGTTGACAAATAATAAATGCTGGAGAGCGTGTGGAGAAAAGAGAACCCTCCTACACTGTTGGTGGAAATGTAAATTGGTACAGCCACTATGGAGTACAGTATGGAGGTTCCTTACAAAACTAAAAATAGAGTTACCATATGATCCAGCAATCCCACTCCTGGACATATATCTGGAAAAGATGAAAACTCTAATTCAAAAAGATACATGCACCCCAATGTTAATAGCAACACTACAAAAGCTAAGACGTGGTAGCAACCTAAACGTCCATCAACAGATGAATGGATAGACAAGATGTGGTATATATATACAATGGAATATTACTCAGCCATAAAAAAGAATGAAATAATGCCATTTGCAGCAACATGGATAGACCTAGGGATTATCATACTAAGTGAAGTAAGTCAGACAAAGACAAGTATCATATGATATCACTTATATGTGGAATCTAAAAAAATGATACAAATGCACTTATTTACAAAATAGAAATAGACTCACAGATAGAAAATAAATTTATGGTCACCAAAGGAGGAAGGACAGGGAGGGATAAATTAGGAGTTTGGGGTTAACATATACACACTACTATATATAAAAGAGATAAAAAACAAGGACCTACTGCATACACAGGGAACTATATTCAATATCTTGTAATAACCTATAATGGAAAAGAATATGAAAATATATATATGTATATAACTGAATCACTTTACTGTATACCTGAAACTAACACAACACTGTAACTAAACTTCAGTTTTAAAAAATTGCAGTACTACTCAGCTATAGAGAAGAATTAAATTTTGCCATTTGGAACAACACAAATAGACCTGGTGGGTATTATACTTAGTGATATAAGTCAGATGGAGAAAGACAAATACTGTATGTCATCACTTATATGTGGAATCTAAAAAATAAAACAAATGAATGAATATAACAGAACAGAAACAGACTCACAGATATAGAGAAGAAACTAGTGATTACCAGCGGGGAAAGGGATAGGGGAGGGATAAAATAGGGGTAGGGGATTAAGAGGTACAAACTACTATGTATAAAAGAAATAAGCTAAAAGGGTAATTGCACATCACAGGGAATATAGCCAATATTTTATAATAACTTTAATCAGAGTATCATCCATAAAAATTCTGAATCACCATGCTGTACACTTGAAATTAGTATAATATTGTAGGGAATTCCCTGGTGGTCCAGTGGTTAGGACTCTATGCTTCCACTGCATAGGGGATCTAATATCCCACAAGCCACATGGTGCAGCCAGAAAATAAAATAAAAAATAATTAAAATTTTAAAATATATTGTAAATGAACTATGTCTCAAAAAAAAAGTAACAAACATTTAAAAAAATTTACAGTAACAGCATCATCCACAGATTTTAAAATGCTGTATCTCAAACAACTTAACTGGAAATGAAGATGATATGCTCTGGAAAACTGTGTTAAATGACTTAAGATTCAGATGGGAGTATTAAAACAAAGTTAAAAAATTTTAATTAACTGTTTTAATTTTTAAAATGATATTAAAAAAAACAGGGCTTCCCTGGTGGCACAGTGGTTGAGAATCCGCCTGCTATTGCAGGGAACACAGGTTCGATCCCTGGTCCGGGAAGATGCCACGGAGCAGCTAGGCCCGCGAGCCACAATTACTGAGCCCGCGTGTCACAACTACTGAAGCCTGAGCGCCCTAGTGTCCATGCCCCACAATAGGAGAAGCCACCGCAATGAGAAGCCCGCACACCACAACGAAGAGTAGCCCCCGCTGGCCACAACTAGAGAAAGCCCGTGTGCAGCAATGAAGACTCAATGCAGCCAAAAATAAAATAAATAAATTTATAAAAAGACCAAAAAAACCCCAAATCGTTCCTCAAAACCCTACATAACTCTCTAGGTGCTGCCCTTTCCTATTCTTCAGAGCCAATTATGATTTGTTAATATTTGCTGTCCCTATTTCCTCACCTCCCCCTCACAGCTCTACTCTCTTCAGTGTGGCTCCCACCTCCATTACTCCCTCAAAGAAGTTTTCCCTAAGGGAAGTGTTACCCTCCATGTTTTCTTTCCACACTGAACCTTCTTATAACACTCCTTCCCATGGCTTCTGATGGGCCCATGATGCATGGATCTTTAGCAAGACTTGAAAGTGAATATAAGGAATGTTATGAATGCTGCTTGTTATAGAAGGAAAAGGAAAGTTAGGGCAATCCATAGTTCCTTTGCTTTAAGTCCTTCCTTACTTAGTAAGGTGAAGAGTGTTGGTAGAATATGTGTGTATCATGCAGTGAAATAAAGCCAGTTAAGTTTGTTTTGTGCAGCATTTCCACTGTCCTGGTAAGAACAAAATACACATTCATGTGTGAGCTTTGAAACATGAATAGGGTGATTTCACATATGAGTTAAATGTTCTTAAATTTGCATTTAAAACTGCCATTGTGCAATATAAAGATGTATGGTAAAATTCATGCTAATAATTTAAATTTTTAATTTTTCTTTACTTGAGTGACATGAAATAGCAAATTAAAAGTACCATAGCAAGTTGAGAGAGAGACCTTGGAAGAAAGGAAAAAGCATTACGTTTTTAGGACCTTTAACAGCATATTATTCCTGCTTTTTGAACAAGGAGCCTTGCATTTTTATCTTGCACTGGGCCCTGCAAATTATGCAGCTGGCCCTGTTCACAGCCTTGACTCAGGAGCGCTAAAATGTAACCGTGTTTTTGAATTCGGACTCTGAGGCCCTATTCTGCCTAATGCAAAAATCTGATTGCTCCCATTCAGGGAAATTCAGTCCAATTCAATAATTTCTTTGTCACTTTATGTTCAAAACACAGTTAATTCTGGGTTCTACCCATCCCAGAGTGGCATCCTTTGTCCTCCTATGTTGGCATCTGAGCATCAGGGATAAGAGATTTCTGATTGGTTGTCATCTTTGGCCAGTATCTGCTGCTGATGCCAGTCTTGTGTCTCATCTTTCTTTATTTGGCACTGTATCCACTGCATTTGATGAGATAATGAAAACTAATTGAGGCTCTTTTCTAAGTTCTTGACTTATATCACTCATATAATCTGCATAAAAATCCTATGAGGTAGGAACTATTATCACATTCATTTTGCAGGTAAGAAAACCAAGGCACAGAGAAGTTAGGAAAATTGCCCAAGGTCACACAGCTAGGAAGTAGCAGACACACTGGCTCCAGAACCTGCTGTCTTAATTATACACTAGGCTACTTCTCTCAGCCTGGTGTTCCCCAAAGGCCCTACTTGGTCATGATAAATGTTATTAGTTTTTTGTTTGTTTCTTAATATAGTGTTAGACTCAAATTTTTTTAATTTAATTTTTTTAATTCATAAGAGAGATTGGCTTATAATTTTATTTTCTTAATTATTTGGATATCAAAGTTGTACTAGTCTCATAAAATAAATTGGGTACTATTTTTCTATTCTCTGAAAAAACATGTAAGAACTTATTTATCCTATAAAGTTTTGGGAGAGCTTATCTGTAAACTCTCTGGGCTGGTGACTTTCCGAGTGTGGAGAGAATTTATCTAACTAGCTTCCCCCAAGAAGACATGCTGAACCAGACTTGAACCTCATGCAGGGAGCACTGACTGGCATCTTCCCCCTACTGTCCAAAGTGCAGAGTGCAGGTGGCAGAGGTGATGGCTGTTAAGTTTCAGCTGGGGGGGTCCATGATGTGGTTAGGCATTTTTCCTGGTTGTGCCCTGACCAGTGGGGCCCTGACCACTTCAGTGCCGGCTACATGGTCTACAAGTCTGGCGCCCTGGCCCTCTTGGAGGATCAAGGAGGTACCTAATATCTTATTAGTTCTTTTCTGCTTAAATTAGCTTGAGTAGATTCTGTTGTCTGCCAGTAGGAATACACTTTAGGACATAATACATGGTCACTCTTTGTATATTTATACCCTAAATAGTACTAATTTTTTAGTCCATTTGAGCTATCATGTCTGATAGGAGCATATTAAAATATAACATGCACAATATTGAAAGAGAAGAACAAATTTGGAGGATGGATACCACCTGACTTCGAGATATGCTATAAGGCTATGGTAATCATGTCAGTGTGTATTGGCAAAAAAAAGGAAAAAAAAAAGAAGACAAATAGATCAATGGAACAGAATAAAGAGCCCAGATACAGACCCCCATAAATATAGTCAACTGATCTTTGACAAAGTAGCAAAGACAAAACAATGAAGCAGAGACAGTGTTTTCAGCAAATGGTGCTAGAACAATTAGACATCCACATAAAACAAAAGAATCTAGGCTCAGACCTTATACTCTTTATAAGAATTAACTCAAGATGGATTACAGACCTAAATATAAAATGCAAAACTGTGAAACCGTTTTTTTGGCTGTTTTTGGCCATGCCGTACAGCACATGGGATCTTAGTTCCCTGACCAGGGATCGAACCCTTGCCCCTTGCAGTGGAAGCTCAGAGTCTTAACCACTGGACTGCCAGGGAAGTCCCAAAACTGTGAAACTCTTAAAAGATAACATAGGAGAAAATATAGATGATCTTGGGTTTGGTGATGACTTTTTCGATGCAACATTAAAGGCACAATCCATGAAAGAAAGATAGGCTGGACTTCATTAAAATTAAAAAGTTCTTCTCTGTGAAAGACACTGCCAAAAGAATGAAAAGACAAGCCACAGGCTTTTCAAAATACAGTCTGAAAAAGGACTGTTATCCAAAATATATAAAGAACTTTTAAAACTCAGCAATAAGAACACAAACAACTTGGTTTAAAAATGGGCCAAAGACTTTAACAGACACCTCACTGAAGAAGATATATAAGGGTGGCAAGTAAGTATATGAAAAGATGGGCCACATCATATGTCATCAGGGAGGTGCAAATTAAAACAACAAAGGGGCACCACTACACGCCTATTAGAATGGCCCAAATCCAGAACACTGACAACACCAAAATGCTGGTGAGGATGTGAAGTAACAGGAACTCTCATTCATTGCTGGTAGGAATGCAAAATGGTACAGCCAATTTGGAAGACAGTTTGGTGTTTTTTTATAATCATATTCCTACCATAAAAATCCAGCAGTCACACTCCTTGGTACTTACCCAAAGGAGTTAAAACTTATGTTCACACAAAAACCTGCACATGGATATTATAACAGCTTTATACATAATTACCAAAACCTGGAACCAACCAAGATGTTTTATAGTAGGTGAATGAATAAATAAGTTGTGGTACATCCAGACAACGGAAAAATGTTCCTCATTAAAAAGAAATGAGCTATCAAGCCATGAAAAGACATCAAGCATATTTAAATGCTTAGTACTAAGTAAAAGAAGCCAGATCTGAAAAGGCTATCTACTGGATGAGTCCAACTATATGACATTATAGAAAAGGCAAAACTATGGAGATAGTAAAATAATAAATAGTTGACTGGAGTTAGTGGGGAGGGAGGGATGAACAGGTGGAGCAGGTGGAGCAGAGGATTTTTAGGCACTGAAACTGTTCTGCATGATACTGTAATGGTAAATACATGTCATTATACATTTGTCCAAACCCATAGAATGTACAACACCAAGAGTGGATCCTAATGTGAACTATGGACTCTGGGTGATAATGATGTGTCACCATAGGTTCATTGATTGGAACTAATGTACCACTTTGGTGAGGGATGTTGATAATAGGGGAGGCTATGCATGTGTGGAGGTAGGGGGGTAAATTCAGTTTTCTGTAAACATAAAACTGCTCTAAAAAATGAAGTCTATTTAAATACATATACATATTTATATAACATACTATGTTAATAAATGCCTTTAAGTTCACGATTTTGGGGGAGGCAAAATGCTCCTTTTATTATCAGGTATTGCCCTTCTTTCTCACTGCTCATTTCTTTTAGCCCCCAATTCTGTTTTATCTAACATATAATTTTGTAATTTTGCTACACAGGCTTTTTAAAATTACTTATTTATATTAGTTAGAATTAGGTTCAGCTGCAAAGAACTGAGAACCAAAATAACGGTAACCTAAGTGAGAGAAGATTTTTCTCTCCTACATGGAAGTCCTGAGATAGGCAGCCCAGGGCTGACACTGTGGCCGTTTCCCAGGTCCTTGGGGACCTAGGTATTCCAAGGTTACTACCCAACCATCCACACAACAGGCCCTTACCCTCATGGTCCTCCATGGAACTAGAAGCCTTCTCAGCAGAATTTAATAAAGCTCCCTCACTCTGGCAGTATCCTGCATCCCTCTGCAGGATACCTTTCTGTGGGTTTAAGATGGTGTCTGGGCTCTTCATCATCTCAACTATAACTTTCCAACTTTCTGCCTCTCATGTCCCAACTCAGCAATCTTTCAACTCCATTGAAGCCTTCCATCGAATTGATTGATCATCCATTACAGCTGACATCATCAGCCTGGCCCCTGCCACTCTCCATGAGCATACAACTGAACAATTCTCTCTTCCATTTTCCATCTTCTCTTGATCCCAACTCTCCCTCTGCCCCAACTACTGTCGTATTTCTTTACTCATTTTTGCATCAAAATACTTGACAAAGTAGTCAGTTCTCACCGTCTCCAATTCCTTCTCCCCTCATTCTCCCTCCCACCCACTCCATTCGGGATTTGTCCCAGGTCACCACTGAAACCTCTTCCACGTTGCTAAGTCCAGCGGTGGATTCACAGTCCTATCCGCTGGGAGATCAGGTTCCTCTGGGGCCAGAAGAGGTGGAGCCGTCCCCACGGAGCCAGCAAGTACTGGGCCTACCTGACCTTCCCACACATGTCAGTGTTCATCCCCCCAGGGCAGTTTGGTTTCACTGACAACAAGTATTACCAGTTAATTATTTTAGAAGTTACACGGCAGGGTCTGTGTTTCTGACTGCCCACAGGCCTGCGTGTATGGAGACCGTCACTGGTGTACTCACATGTCATTCTCCCTCCAGAAAAACCTGCTCAGCGACGTGGTGGCTTCAGCTGCAAGCACTTCCGGGAAGCCCAGCCTCATCTGAGGCTCCTGCTGCAGCTCAGGTGATAGAACCAACACTGAGCTAGGGGCGGAGGAACGGAAGATGGGAGGAAAGATTCGTCATTATCATCAGTTCCTCTCACGAACAGAACAAATACTTAAGAGGGCTGTACACATTCAGATCCTCTGCATTTGGAATCTGAAATAATGTGAGAATGAAAATTGGGAGCTTCTTTTTGCAGGCTCTATCCTTTTCTTTCTTTTTTCCCCATCTGCGTGTCATGCGGGATCCTAGTGTCTCAACCAGGGATCAAGCCCACGGCTCCAGCCTTGGAAGCGCGGAGTCTTAACCACTGGACCACTAGGGAAGTCCTGGAGCTATTCTTTAAAAGCATTCATCAAGTAGAACAATAGTTATCCAGCTGGGCCCACTTAAATCCCACTTTCTATCCCAGTCACTCCCAGCCCAGATGCTGGATCTGTGGTTTGAGCAGTCTGACCTCTTTCTTCGAACAACTGATAGATTCAAGGTACCCAGTGTTTTACCACAGGGCTCCCAAGTTTGCCTCTGATATCTGAGGCTATTCGAATTATTCTCAGTCAATTTTCACTATAGTATTTTCAAAGGTGGTGGAATAGTTGATTATTAGAGTCGTTAAGGCATTAAGAATGCAAACTTATAATGGAAGTCCATTCATTAGCACTGAGATGTTATTCCAGGCAACTGCTATGAACACAAGTAGTTTCACCACCAAGTTGGTCCTGGAAGCAAGTACAAACCATCCCTATCTTATGCCTGGGTGAAAATTTCATATACAAGGAGTCCCCCCACTCTCTAATTTTTATAAACCTGAACAATTACTAATAGGTAACCCTGGGTTCCTTGTTTCTACCTTTGCTTCCTGTGCCATACTATTAATGGGTTCTGATATGATGCAGGCTTTGTAGGAATTATTTTTCCAGCCATGAACACAACAGGAAACAATCCACTTTTCCATTTCACTCAAATTTTAATAATCGAATAAAATATATTAAAAAATACACTCTGAAGAGACCAGTAGTCAAAACCAACTTTCTCTAGAAGAGCATTTCTCAACCTTAAAAAAAAAAATTATTTTTGCTATTTCCCTCCTAAGGAACTTTTTTAGTGAATTTTCCAAGTCACCCTTCTCCGCAGGCTCAGCGGCCATGGCTCACGGGCTCAGCCGCTCCGCGGCATGTGGGATCTTCCCGGACCGGGTCACGAACCCATGTCCCCTGCATCGGCAGGTGGACTCTCAACCACTGCGCCACCAGGGAAGCCCCCCATAAAATTTTAATATCACAGATGTACTGTATATCTGTTTATGTACTGATAATTGATTGATCATGTTGCTGCCACGAACCATTGTAACATCTAAGATTTTGTCACCTTCATTTGAGAACACATGCTCTAGGACAATTGGCTAAGAAATTAGGAAACTAGGGAAAAGATTATTCAACATGACATCGTCATTTTTCATCCCTAGCTCCCATTTCTTTATCTGGCATCCAGAATGCAGTTGGTACTGTGGCTCCCTTCTTCAGCCAAAGTCTCTAGAGCACTTGCCCCTCCAGGTGACCGGCCAGGGACTAGTGTGACCTCAAGCCTCCTTGTATACTAGGGGCCAGGGCTACTATCCTGGCACTATTAACAGCTTCTTCTTCTCAGGTCTGTGTTCACTTATCTCCACCTTGAGATCCTGCTAGCCATTTTTGTTTGTCAGATTTACAGTTTAAAAATGTGGCACACACTAACAGTTTAAAAATATGGGAGGTTGATTGGGGGTTGGTGTTAAGTCCAATATGACTGAGAATGTTCCCTGTATGAATTGGGGCTATAAAGTCTCTTCAGGAAAAAAATCTGAACCAGCACATACTCCAAGGCTGTTTCCTTTAGGGTACCTCTCAGCCAATTTAGTACTCATAACCCCAAAATAGAGCTAATCCAGCAGAAGATCCCTTGTGGTCAGCCTAGAGGGGAACAAGTTCAGAGGGGAGTGGGAGGCTGGAGGGACTCAGGAGGCATGTAACCAAGAAAAAAATAAAGCAGGGCAATTGCCTCATGTGTTTGAACATCTTGAGAGATTTATACTTCAGTACCAGAGTTTGAAAATTAAAAAGTGATGGTTACCTAGAAAACGAAACAAACAAAACCAAGGCAATTATTAACTAGAGAGAAAACCAAAAGTTGTATAATAAAGTTAATTATAATACATAGTTCTAATAATGTTAACATTGAGTACTGATGTTAGGCTGGGGTGTCTTTTTTTGTTTGTTTGTTTGTTTTTGCGGTACGTGGGCCTCTCACTGTTGTGGCCTCTCCCGTTGCAGAGCACAGGCTCCAGACGCGCAGGCTCAACGGCCATGGCTCACGGGCCCAGCCACTCCGTGGCATGTGGGATCCTCCCGGACCGGGGCACGGACCCGTGTCCCCTGCATTGGCAGGCGAACTCTCAACCACTGTGCTACCAGGGAAGCCCTAGGCTGGGGTGTCTTTTTAACCCTAGTATTTCTAATTCCTAATCTCTTCCTCCAGGGATACTTGAATACTATTTAGCACTTGCCGATGTTTCTCATACAGAAATTATGAAGAGTGGCCATTTATTCCCACTACCACCCAGTGAGTCACCATTATCTTTGAATGAATGCCATCATTGGCGAGGGAGAATCCTCCATCAGGGGCTTTCTCTCCAAAAGGGGACCCTTCCTCGTATCAAAAATACATCCACTCCAGAACTGGGAATCAGCCCATGAAGAGGGACAGCTATGCCCACTGCTGAGACACAGTATGGTGTTCCTGATAGAGACTAAAGTCTGGATGTGAACAGCCCTGAAACTTCCAGATTTGGAAGGGGGATCTGCAGTAAAAATGGTATCATTGGACAGGGGTGAGGTGGGGAGTTGTGGTCTCATTAAGATTATTTTTGACTGGGGCTTTAGGATCCTGAAAGAATCATCTCAATATTCTCTTGCCACATTTATAGTTTCCCATTTTTATGCTGTAACAATTTACTAAAATAAATAGTGGCTTAAAACAGCACAAATTATGTTATAGTTCTGGAGGTCAAAAGTCTGAGATCAGTTTCACTGGTTAAAGTCAAGGTGTTGTCAAGGCTGCATTCTTTCTGGAGGCTATAGGGGAGAATCCTTGCCTTTCTAGCTTCCAGAGACTGCCCACATTCCTTGGCTTGTGGCCCCCTTTCCTCTTCAAAGCCAGTAAATGCATCACTCCGACCACTGCTTCTGTTGTTACATCTCCTTCTCTGACTCTGTAATACCTGCCTCCCTCCTATAAAGACCCATGTGATAATTTTGGGCCCATCTACCTGGATTATGCAGGAAAACCTCCCTAACTTAAGATCCTTAATTTAATCACATCCGCAAGTCCCTTTTGCCTTATGAAGTAATATAGTATGTGGTCTGGTGGATTAAGACGTGAACATCTTTGAGGCATCATTATTCTGCCTGCCACAGTAGGGGCCCTAGGTAGTGGGTCTGGTGGGGGTGTGTTGAAAAGGGTGGCATCAAATGGAGTGGCTGTGACCACAGCCCTCTCAACCCTAAGTCTAGAAAATATACTCAGGCCAACCTTGGCCTGGGGCTTCCTTCACACCCTACTTCCCAAATAGCTCTAGCCCAGGTGTTTGGATGCCATTCATGACCTACCTCTGTCCTACCTGACCCAGGGAGATATGCTTAGACTTGCAGTTTCACCATCTCTGCAGATCTGCAGTTGTCCAAATAAGCTTCTGGAGCTATGCCTCAGCCTGTCAGCATACAGTAGGGAGTCCTGGAGAGTGGCCTGGAGGATAGAGACATTTAATTTGACAGCTGCCCTGTGACACCCTCTCCTTTTTTACCCCACCCCCCAAACTTGCCTTCACTATGGGTTGTTGAGACTTAAAACCCCCTTTCTCCTACTAGTGGACTGCTTGAACTTAGGGCATCCTGTGCTATCCAAGCTGGATCCTCCTTAGCCCTGGGAAAGTCTCAGTGTCTTGGGGGCACTTGGCCCTGCTTTGGGAAGGCAAAGAGCCACAGGGGAAGAGGGCCATGAAACCTTCCTTGCTCACCCTCCATGCAGAGTCCCACCTCCTCTCCTTGCTCGGCTTTTGTTTCTGTGTCCTCATTTTGGCACCGGAGCCGTTCCTCCAGTCATATCGCCTTGCGGTAGACCAATATGGGGGCCCCGTGATGCTAGGAGAAGTTTTGCATTTGAAATCTTTCAGGCCCCAGGGTTTTGGGAGGGTTCAAAGTTCCTGCAGCTGGCACCTCTGCCACGGGATGTACTGTAGTCCTGGTAGAGAATTTCTCTCTGAAAACTCCTGGAGTGGGGAGGAGGCTTGCCTTTGAGTAAAGCTTGAATGTTGCATAACGTACTGAATGATGTTATTTCTGAATTTGTTTCTGTGTTCTACGGGGTTTTAAGAGTGATCAGAACAACTCCCTGAGTTTTCAAGAGGCATGGGAAGAATTCTCCCACTGAAACCATTTAAAGAGATGGTAGCAAACAAAATTAAGTTGCATTCTGATTACGTGCCACAAGCTGGGCTTCTCTTGCTCAACATACCCAATACATGAATTTCCTTTATGAGGGCTCAGCGTGAGTAAATTTGAAGTGAAACAGTTCACTTACCTGCAGACTCACTAAATCTTCTCTAAGATATTATTTCTACCATCACTCCTTTAAAATTTTCCCAATTTATGCGTCTTGGGAAATGTACTGGAAACCTAGTTCAAGTGACCTCCCCTTCCAAAGAGCATCCCCCATTCAAGGCCACTTTAATCACTTTAATGGGGGACAGGGAATAGATTTGGAACTGGAAGGATTTCCTCCTTGGGAAACAATTGGCCAGTGTGGGGACACAGGCCATCTGGGACCAGTACAGAAGCAGCTTTCTTCCCAGAGGACTGCTGAGCACATAGGCACCCTGACCCTCACTGTTTCAGTTATTAGGACCCTCTCTGTTCCAGAGCCGGGTAATGGGACCTGCAGGTCAGCCCTGCTCTGTGGCTGCTGAGTGGAACCTGGGTCCCTGTGGCAGCTTTGCATTTTCAGACTGGGGCTTGGCACTATTTCCCTTTACCCATCTCAGCCTGGGTCACTGGCAAGGGAGCAGGAAGATTCCCATGTATGTGACTATCTGGGGGGCAGGCAGAGGAAGCAGGACCAGGGAAGTCCTCTCTGCTTTAGCAAGCACTGCTGCGTGCCAGGCTCTGTGCTGGGACTTTACACACTCATGTACTTTCACCGAATGCTCTCAATAGCCCCGTGAGGCGGGTGTCACAATCCCCATTTTGTAAGGAGACTAAAGTTCTATATTGTCAGGGATCCAGCAGGAAACAGATGGTATACTCAGGGGGGTTAATTGAAGAGAGTTTAAGGAATAGACTATTTAAAGAATAGACTATTTACAGAGGTGTGAACAGAGTTAAAGGAACTAACAAGCGATGATGAAACCATGGGGGATTAGCAACAGCTGGAAGCCTCTATCACCCCAGGGTCTAAAGGGAAGGAGGGGGAGAGACTGACCCAGACAGGAGACAGCTGGAGCCAGGAGAGGATCAGAGGGCCAAAACACTGCATTACAACAGGGCAGGAAGGTCGGGGTGGGGGAATTGAATACCCTGTTCTCTCTTCTCCCACTGCTCCACCCACTGGGCTCCCACCACTGGTTTCCACTGGCCAAAACCAACTGGAAGCCAGAGGACAGGGATGTCTGGATGACGCAGCCTATAGAGGTAAGCCTCGTGAGGGGCACATGGAGAACAGCCAGCCCATGTTCTGAGAGATTAAATAATTTGACCAAAAGTCTTGGGCTGAAATTTAAACCTTGGTCTTCCTGAATCCAGAGTACAACACTGCTGTCCTCCCATTGTCGACATTATCAAGAAGAGCAGCTGGAAACTGGAAGAAAAGATAGACAAGGAAATGAAATTTCAACTTGTAGGCCAGTCCTATCCAAGGTATAATCCAAAGAACCCTAGGCTTTTGCCGCCAGAACGCTTGACAAAAGCTTTATTTCACACCCCCAATGTGGAGCTCCAAAATGTGTTTTAGCATGTTGAAGATTCTGAGAGGTAATTAAACCTAACTAATTTTTACTCTTTTCTCCAACTTAATTGACCATGATAACTTTTTTTGTTCCTATAACACCAATTACATCACACAGACTATATTCTTGGAAACACACTTGGGCAGGTACTGCCATGAGCAGTGCAGCGGTCGATAAAGATAAATGTAGCTGCAGTGTAGAGGGTGGCTTGGAAGAGGGCAATGTGGGAAAGAGGCAGACCAAATAGAAGACTCCTCCAGTAATCCAAGTAAGAGATGAGAAGGGCTTGAGCCTGGGAAGTTGCAAGAGGAGGGAGAGGAAGAGCAGGTTTCTTTTTGGTGATTGGGATGCATGGCGATGTCATCCACTTGGAGGAGAAATCAGACAGGGACTGCCAAATATTCAGGCTAGGTTGGGATGCATTGAGCATAAGGTGCTTTGGGATAAACAGAGATATTTTAGTTGGATATTGAGGATATGAGATTAGGGTTTTGGAGAATAATTGCTGTTCAAGGTACACATTTGAAAACCATCAACATGCGGTGACCCTTGAAGCTCAAGGAATTGTTGGCATCCCCCAGGCTGAGAAAGTAGAGCAGGGGATTGAACTTGCCTTCAGGGTGTGAGGGAACCCTGAAATTACTTAAAATATTGCATATCCATGAACATAGGCAATTTTTTTTTTCAGGAAAGAGTGTCTCATAGCTTTCAACATATTTTTGAAGGTGTTCTTGAAAAAGAGAAGTTTGAGAACCACTGGTGTAGACTGAGAAGAGAGGAGGATTAAGGGTGAAGTCTGAAGGAGAGTCACCAAAGAAGTCTGACCCCTTTCAGCCAGAGAGGTGGGAGCAATGCAAGGTGCAGGGGCCTCAGGACCCACGGGGGCTGCAGGACCCACAGCAGCAGGAAAGTCCAGCGATTTCCAATGAGCAGAGAGGTCCACTATGATTAGGGTAATCATACTTTACCTACGGATAATCCTCTGGATCTGGCAATTAGGAGCTTATTGGTGGCCTTAAGAAGAATAGTGTGAGTAGGGTACTGCGTGGGTGAGAATAGAGAGGGTGGAATAGTCAGCGACTTGGAAGGAAGTAGAGGGTAAGAGAAGAGACAAACTCCTTCAAGCCGCTTGTGGTCAAGGCAGGACTAAGATTGTCTGTTTTGTTTTGAGACTGAGAGCGATAAAAGCAGTTTGGTAATTAGGGCCCACCCCTGAAGAAATGGCTTTAAAAGGAAAACTGGAACTCACATATTGAAAGACAAAACAATTTCTCTGCATGAATAACAAATATAACACATGGAACCCACTGACACACACACACACAGAGACCAGCAGCCAGTGGAAGTAGGGAGAGTAGGTCACAGTAAGGATAAATGTTGAAGGTCACAGTTGGGAGGACTTGCTTTTGATTTGAGCAGCTGGGTGGATGGTGGTGACTTTTACAGGACTGGGGAAGAGCAGATTAAGGGTCAAAAGCACAAGTTCCATTTTGGATATCTTTTTTTTTTTTTTTAACTTGAATGAGTTTATCTTTTTCCAGCTTTATTGAGATATAATTGACATACAACATTGTGTAAGGTTATGGTGTACAACGTGATGAATTTTTTGGGGAATATTTGCATGATTTTATTAGCAAAGGTAAGCAATGATCTATTCTCGATGTGATGATTTGATATACACATATATTGCAAAATGATTACCACAGTAAGGTTAGTTATACATCCGTCACCTCACAGTTACCTTTGTGTGAGTGTGTTAAAATCTGCTCTCTTAGCAACTTTCAAATATTGTTAAGTATAGTCACCATGCTGTACGTTACATCCCCAGAACTTATTCATCTTATAACTGAACACTTGTACCTTTGACCACTTTCACCTCATTTCTTCCCCCACAAGCTCAACAATCACAAATTTACTCTCTGTTCCTATGATTTTTTAAAGATTTTTTTGTAAGATTCCACATATAAGTGAGAGCATATGCTAGTTGTCTTGTTCTGTCTGATTTACTTCACTTAGCATAATGCCTTCAAGTTTCATCCTTGTTGTAGCAAATGGCAGGAATTTCTTCTTTCTACGGTTGAATAATATTCCAGTGTGTGTGTGTGTGTGTGTGTGTGTGTGTGTGTGTGTGTGTGTGTATCACATTTTCTTTATCCATTCATCCACTGATGAACACTTAGGTTGTTTCCATGTCTTGGCTATTTTAATAATGCTGCAGTGAACATGGGGATGCAGATATCTTTTTGAAACGGTGATTTCATTTCCTTTGGATATATACTCAGAAGTGGGATTGCTGGATCATATAGCACTTCTATTTTAATTTTTTGAGGATCCTCTGTACTGTTTTGGCACATAATGGCTGCACCAATTTACATTCCCACCAACGCTCTACAAGGATTCCCTTTTCTCCATATCCTCAACAGCACTTATCTCTTATCTTTTTGATAACAGCCATTCCAACAGCTGTGAGGTGGTAGCTCATTGTGGCTTTGATTTGCCGTTCCCTGATGATTAGTGCTGTTGAACACCTTTTCTTGTACCTGTTGGCCATTCGTATGTCTTCTTTGGAAAAATGTTTATTCAGGTCCTTTGCCCATTTTTTTTTTTGCAGTATGCGGGCCTCTCACTGTTGTGGCCTCTCCCGTTGCGGCCTCTCCCGTTACGGCCTCTCCCATTGCAGAGCACAGGCTCCGGATGCGCAGGCTCAGCGGCCATGGCTCACGGGCCTAGCCGCTCCGCGGCATGTGGGATATTCCCGGACCGGGGCACAAACACACGTCCCCTGCATTGGCAGGCAGACTCTCAACCACTGCGCCACCAGGGAAGCCCTACTTTTAACATAACTAGCTAAGTCTCTTCCAAAGCTTCCTGGTAAAAGGTTTATCACAGTGATTACAGGCTTCAGCTTTGGAGTACAACAGAAATGTGTTCCAGTCATAGCTGAGTCTCTTACTAGTTGTAGCCCCTTGAAACTTTGGTTTCTTCAACTGTGAAATAGAGGAAATAAGAGCAGCTACCTCAGAGGGTCATACAAGCGTTACGAGAAAGAAGGCATGAAGAAAGTTTAGCAGGCTTTACTTAATACTTTCTGCCTGGTATTAACTAACTTTTGTTTCTAACTGCAACTTCTTCAGCCTAGACCTTGGTTCTCAAGAGAGACTGAAGGTTTTACGGAAAGGATGGGACTCAAAGTGGATTCAAATCCACAAGCAACTTAATGGAAAGGGCACCGTGGATCAGGAATAAGTGTGAGGGACAGCTATGAAGCTCAGCATGTGAAGAAAACAATTTGAGTGGCTTTCTTTGTGTCTGTTACTCTTCCTGTTCAGAAAAATGCTTGTTTTATTTCAAGTTTTAAAAAAGTCATTTGTCATGAATTTGGTTTTGTTTCTATTTAGTCTACGCACATAAGGAATTCCAGAGTTGTGTGAAGAACGAAATTTTGAAAACCTCTGAGATTGAGGATATTGGCCCTGTCATTCCCTTGTGGGGCAGGGCATTAGGAAACTAAAGGCAGGGTGACCCAAGGGGTTTAAGTCTATTTACAACCTAGTTACAGCGTATCCTGTTTTCTCCCTGCTGTGCTGGACTGAGCATCTAACAGAAGACCCTCCCACACAGTCTGAAAATAAAGTGAGGTTCTGACTACAGTGTCTGTGAGAAATTGACACAGTATGTTTCTAGTTTACTTTTGTCAAAGGTGCATAATGTTTTCCAGGTTTTTCCTCTCTTCTCCATTCTTTAAAGAAGTGAGAGGAAAGACACTGGTGCTGAAAAGGTGGGGGGTTGGTTCTGGCCAAGAGCCCAGGATTGTCGTTCTGGCCTCAGAAAGGCATGTGAAGATGGTTTGAGTTTTAAATCATGTTAGGGGGAAGAAAGTTGTGTTCTGGAGTCTGACATCATGGTCCTCTGTGGCCTTCCACCCCCACCTCAAATAACTGCACTAAGTTGATGTTGGAAAAAGTTGCTTTTGAATGTTTATTCAGATCACTTATTTTGAAACACCTCAATATGGTGAAAGAATAAAGCAGGGTCATCCTGCTTCTGCCATCTCCATGTATAGCTCATCCCACAGGAATGAGAACAAAGGGTGACTTCCTTGGCCACCTTCAAGAATATGCAAGGTAGGGACTTCCCTTGTGGCGCAGTGGATAAGAATCCGCCTGCCAGTGTAAAGGACACGGGTTCGATCCCTGGTCCGGAAGATTGCACATGCCCTGAAGCAACTAAGCCCGTGTGCCACAACTACTGAGCCCACGTGCCACAACTACTGAAGCCCATGCACCTAGATCCTGTGCTCTGCAACAAGAGAAGCCACTACAATGAGAAGCCCACCCGCGCACCACAACAAAGAGTAGCCCCTGCTCGCTGCAACTAGAGAAAGCCCATGTGCAGCAACGAAGACCCAACACAGCAAAAAAAAAAAAAGAATGGGCAAGATGAATCCTTCCAAGAGAGGGGATCAATCCTTTTTTTTATTTTGGAAAAATTTTACTGTATACAACAGTAGAGAGACTGGCATGATAATACCCTATGTAACCATCATCCAGCTTAATAACTATCAATTCATAATCCATCTAGTTTCCCTCTATACTCTCTACTCCCCACAAGCCAGATTATTTTGAAGCAAATGTCAGGTATATATCATTTTTCCTTAAATAGGCGTGAGTATTTAAAATCTAAGAACGATTTTTAAAACAACCAGAATGATTTCTACACTTAAAAAAAGTAAGTCCTTAATATCATTATATATTTAGCCTGTGTTCAGATTTCCTGATTGTCTCATAATTGTTTATTATTTTTAGTTAGAATCAGGATCCAAATGAAATCCATGCATTGAACAGTTGATATGTTTGTCTATTTTAACCTAAAAGTCACCCTCTTTCCTTTTTCTTCTTTTCTTTGCAATTTATTCATTGAGGAAACTGGGTCAGTGTCTTATAAAGTTTTCCATATAGTCTGTATTTTCCTGCTTTCATCTTTATCTGACCCCTGTATGTCCTGTAAATTTGTGGTTAGATCTAGAGACTTAATCAGATTCCAATTTGAGTTTGTTGGCAAGAATACTTCCTGGATGGTGTATATTTCCATCAGGAGACGCATAGTCCGGTTGTTTCTTTGTTTGTGATATTAGCAACTATTGATGATCATTATATAGATCCACTAAGAAGTGTAAGTCGGCAATAGTCAAATTATATCATTCCTTTACAATGTATTTAGCTGAAATACTCTATAAAGAGAAACTTCTCCTAATCCACTACTTGGCTGAATCACAGATTGTACAGCAAACAGGCTAAGTGCTTGATTCTTTTCCTTTATTTACAAGTTTTCAAAATAATGAGTTGATTCCCTAGGGTCCACCAAATATGACCAGTGCACTTTTTTTTTTGACTAATGAAGACTTAAGCACATCATAATAAATTCATGGATTTTTAATATGTTTGATGGTTTCCATACATTACAGTGATTATTCTTATTAGTGTTCAAATTGTCCCATCTTTGACTAGTGGGATCCTCTAAGTTAGCTCCCAAGTCCTTCTGACATAATCTTAGTGGTCTTTAATAGTTTCCTTGCTTTCTAGCATGGCAACACAATCCAAGCTTGCCGTGTAATTTTCTACCCTAGATTTGGAATCATCCATTTCTCCAAGGAGCCCTGGCTCTTTTTGGTGCAAAATAGGATTTAAGGATCACAGTCTGTGTACTACATGTCTTTATTCTACTTGGTTGGTTCATTGTTTCTAGGCCTTTTCCATGGAAAGAGCTAGAAAATACTTTTTTTTTTTAAGATAAAATATATCATGAGTTGGGCTTCCCTGGTGGCACAGTGGTTAAGGATCTGCCTGCCAATGCAGGGGACACGGGTTAGAGCCCTGGTCCAGGAAGATCCCACATGCCACAGAGCTACTAAGCCCGTGAGCCACAACTACTGAAGCCCGCGTGCCTAGAGCCCGTGCTCCACAACAAGAGAAGCCACCGCAACGAGAAGCCCGCACACCGCAACGAAGAGTAGCCCCCGCTCGCTGCAACTAGAGAAAGCCCCCAAGCAGCAACAAAGATCCAACTCAGCCAAAAATAAATAAATTTATTAAAAAGAAATATATATATATATGAGTTCATACCGATACTTGCATTTCAAATTCAGGATTTCAGGATTTTTACTTAACCTCATCAGTCTCATATCTATATTTCCTTTCCCTAGTGTCAATTATTTTCTCTCACTCTGATCAACACTCTTTTTTTTTTAATTGCAGTAAATTCATTTTTAATAAGTTTTAACTTTTAATCAAAGTAATACATGCATGTAAGAGATTTAGGAAAATCAACCAGTACAAAAGGACATATAATGAAAAGCAGTAAATCCCCATCCACCTTTCTCAACTTTTGCTTTCCCAACCCAGAGGCAAAAACTCTTACACGTCTGTTTAGAGGTTAACTCCATTTTTCCTAATAATATGTTTTTCTTACTATTTCTTAACTTGATGACATGAGGCATTTTCTGCTGACTTCCTGCTATCCCCTTGGTTTTCCTCCCTCCTCCATTTGGTTGTATCACTATTTTTAACTCTTTTGTTGGTTACCTTGTTCACTTAAAAAATCTAACCCCTAAATCTGTCTTATTCTTTCAACTAGAGACAGTATCTGGACTTCCTAGTTTAGGAGAATAACACCACTATTCCATTTCTTCCTCTCTGCCTGCCAACTTGTTGCCTGTACTTGTCAAAGTTGGTTAACATTCCCACTCTGTTCTATAACTGTCTCCCCTGCTTTGCCTAGAGATTTACTCTAAAAATGAAAATGCGTAACTAATATTTCCATTGCAATGATTATTTAAACACTGTTCACTGAATGGCAAAGTTGAACACTATGATTGGATTTTCTGTGACTGCAGAGTTTTGATCCACATGCCAGTGTTCAGATTCCCTTTCTCACACTCCAGGCAACAGTTGAAAAACAGGCCACATCTGAGGTTGCTTCATATGTGAAGCATGCTCTCCTTGTACAGTTTGAAATGTTTGTTTTTCCCAGTAGATTCTGTTTGCCGTTGTTTTTTCTTTGGGGATGAAGAAATGTCTGCCTTCAGATCATGTTGTAAATTTCCTCCGTCTAACTCCATCCATCTGTTGCCTAGAATCGATTCCATTCAGTTGGAAGTCTCTTCTCTTCTTTTTCTAATTTGCAAGATTTGTCTCCTATTTGAACCATTCTTGTACAGTTTATCTTTTTTTAAGTTGTTAGTAACTTTTCCTTTTTTCCCCCTTAGGGCATCCTGTGCTTACTGTCATTTCCCTACATTCGGTGCTGTCTTTTGTTTTATGGATGCAAGAACTTCTCAAATATTTCTGAGGATTTTCAGATTTTTAAGTTCTGTTCTTTGAATTAGCTATTTCCTTGAGAGTCAACATTTAATTATATCTTAGGCTTTTTTGGTTATATTGCAGGCTTTCAGCAAATGATTTCTAGCCGCCCATTTATATGAAAAGATGGGGCAATGGCAAGACCGGCAGGCAAGTCTGTGTGCGCGAGGCGAGCTGGTCGCTTTGCTCTAGGGCGGGCGAGGTCGGGGGTGGAGCTCAGCCATCCTGCTGGGCACCCCCCTCCCAGAGTGCCACAAGTTAGTTGCTCTAAATATGTACCTGCAGGCGCACTTTGAGAATCACCGAAGCCACGACTTAGAAGTAGGGGAAGTTCATGCGCAGACCTCCAGGCCAGGTCGAAGAAGGTGATCAGCGTGCCTGTGAGCCCCTTGCAGAAGGCGCCGTACGAGCCGCCGGTCGCGGCGGAGCGCGACAGCCTTACCGCCAGGCCCGACAGGGCCGCCGCCATCGGTCTGCTGTGGCCTCCCGCCGGCTCCGCGGCCAGAGGGACGCACGCGGGAGAAGCGGCGCGGGAGGTGGATCGCGCGGCCGCAGATGCGAGCTGCGGTGCAGGGCGGGCGTCCTCTGCCTCCTCCGGCTGCGCTCGGGCCACCGCCCAGCACTGTTCTTAAAGATGTTCAGAGAAAGAGATTACAGTCTTTCAGCAGCAAAACACGATGCTGCTTTCCTCCCTGCATGAATCATTGATTTGGACAGGGGAAGGTGCAACTTCAGTTTTAAAAATTAACATTGAGATGATTGTGTTTGGGTGCTGTCCTATAGGTTTTCTTTTAGAGAAGCTAAAGTCACAGGACCTTTTAGCCTTCTGTCTTCTGATTATCTCAAAGGATTGGTTGGAAAACCAGACTTCATTTTTCCAACCAGTTCCCAGAAATGGTTGGGTCAGTCTCAGGGGGACCAGTTGGCTTCCAGAGAAGAAAAAGTAAGTGATCAGACTTGGTGTTTCTAGGAGTTTGAGGTTTGACAACAGGTCATGGAGTTATGCAGTTCTCAAACCATTTCTGGATGTTGAAAGTTATCAGCGTGAGGTTTGGTGAGGAGGACAGACACTAGGACCCTGAGTGAGACATTTATTTAAGAGAACACATCAGGAGAGTTAAGGGGGAGTGTTCACAGTTTTAATAACCACCACATAACTAAGGTTTGTTGTTTTCGTAGGGCTTATCATCTCCTTGACTTATGAGAGGTAGGTATCTATTTCACACAAACTTATCTGGATGTCACTCTTCATGGGGGAGAACCTAAGAAAGAGAAATTTCCCAAGGTCTCATCTTTTTTTAAAAAATTTTATTTAATCAATTAATTTATTTATTTTGGGTTGTCCCGGGTCTTGGTTGTGGCATGCTAACTCTTAATTGCAGCATGCAAGTGGGAGCTAGTTCACCGACCAGGGATCGAAGCCGTCCCCTGCATTGGGAGGCAAATTCTTAACCACTGGGCCACCAGGGAAGTCCCCCAAGGTCTCATCTTAACTACAGTAAGCTTCTGTTGAGGGGGCTAGTGGATCTCCCACCTCACTGAGTCACAGAATTATAGAATGGCAGAGATGGAAAGTCCCTGAGTCATCTAATCAAGTTTTCAAATTCCTTGAAGATAAAGACCTAGAGGCTTTGTTTAAAAACAAATGAACAAACAAGCATATAAGCAAACAAACAAAAAATAAACAACCCAGGTCCATTTAATCAGAAGTTCAAATAGAGGGTTTAATAATCTCAATATTTAACCACTACTTCTAGGGATTCTCATCTTTGGGGAAGTATTAAAAACACTATAATCCAACACCTTCATTTTTCAGATGGCAAGATTGAAATATACATAGGAAGTGGTTTGTCAAAGTCACCCAGCTGGAGGAGAACAGTTAATATTCCTGAAGAACACATACCCTACAGTTACTACCCATGAACCCACCCACATATGTACAACTATATGTGTTTCTTTAACCTGTTGGTTATGTAGTTGCCCAGTGGATTCATAGGCAAAGAAGATTGTATAAATAAGTATTTTGGGGTCTCTTGTTGCTAAATCCATGGTAAGAAAGAACTTTTAAATTCATTGTACTTTTTGTTTAGCTTTATAATCTCAGAAAAGTCTTTATCACAGCAAAACGTGTTTTCAGAACTTGGCTTTCTTAGGAAACATGAGACTTTGAAACGCAAACATACCTCCTTGCACAAAGAGCTTCAGTGAGTCAGAAGACCTTGTTTAAAGAAAAACCAACGTTTAAAATTGAAAGCAAGATGAAAGCATAATACAAGGATTATTTCCCTTATCTTGAACATTGGCCAGAGTTTATTCACTTATGTATACACATTACATTAGATCAGTGTGTCACGAGGAACATTGTTCTGGAGATATTAATAGGTGTGCTGCCAACAAAGCTTTTTCTCATCAAAGTTTGGGAAATGCTGCATTACGCTACCTTGTCTTGGAAATACAGAAGGCACATTAGCCTGTTGCTTTTGGGCCCAAAGGCAGAGTAAGAAATAGAATACCTAGATGATGGCACAGCAAGGAATCCCTTCTATGGAAGGAGGCTGACTTCTGGGTCTGGATGCCCCTCCCCCACCCCAGGGACTTGGAGGGCAGCAGCCCACCGCTCTGGACTCCTCTGGCTTGGCCAGTTCCTCATTCCCTGCTTTGACCACCAAACTTCAGCCACACTCACATGAACAAGGGAGGCATCAAGGAGTTCTGTCCTCTCACTTGTAATCTTGTTTTATGATCACTACTTTTCTATGGCTGCGTCAAGATGTTCTGCTACTGATATCTAGTTACCCCCAATTTTCAGGAAAATATATTACCTCAATGGATAGAATTTAACACTTAAAAAAGTTTAATTTCTTCCATGATTTCCTCTTAAATCTTTGGGCCTGCTACTCTTTATACATATTCAAGTCCAGTATAAAGCAATGCACTATCTTACACAATGGCATCATTCGTTATTTTCAGTTGAACGGATCATAGTACTTTGTGATCTTACAAAGATCCCTGTGGTACTTAACCTTACCAGGACCCATGGATTGAATATGCTGCTACTGATGCCAAAAGCTCGGCCTCTGTGCACTAGTGTTGAATTGAATCTTGGAGACAGAGTTTTGGGTGAAGTAGAAAAGAACAGCTTGGGGCTTCCCTGGTGGCGCAGTGGTTAAGAATCCGCCTGCCAATGCAGGGGACAAGGGTTCGAACCCTGGTCCGGGAAGATCCCACATGCCGTGGAGCAACTAAGCCCGTGCACCACAACTACTGAGCCTGCTCTCTACAGCCCGCGAGCCATAACTACTGAGCCCACGTGCAACAACTACTGAAGCCTGCACGCCTAGAGCCCATGCTCCACAACAAGAGAGCCACTGCAATGAGAAGCCCACACACGACATTGAAGAGTAGCCCCCGCTCACCGCAACTAGGGAAAGCAGCGACGAAGAACCAACGCAGCCACAAATTAATTAATTAATTTAAAAAAAAAAAGAAAAGAATAGCTTTATTGCTTTGCCAGGCAAAGGGGGACACAGAGGGCTCCTGCCCTGAAAAAGTGTATGCCCCCACCTAGGAGGATTTGATGAGGCGTTTTAAAGCAATAGTTCAAGGGTGGGATTGCTGACAAGATTAGGGTGTGTACAGGGCCTGCACTCCCTTCATCTCATCTCAGGTGGTTGGTCTCCTAATCTTTTTTTTTTTTTATGGTTCGCGGGCCTCTCACTGTTGCGGCCTCTCCCGTTGCGGAACACAGGCTCCGGACGTGCAGGCTCAGCGGCCGTGGCTCACTGGCCCAGCCGCTCCGCGGCATGTGGGATCTTCCCAGACCGGGGCACGAACTCGTGTCCCCTGCATCGGCAGGCAGACTCTTAACCACTGCGCCACCAGGGAAGCCCCGGTCTCCTAACCTTGATGAGCTTCTCTGGTCCCTTTAATCCGGCTTCAAGTGGTTTGTAGGCTGCTCCTCCCTTGTTTAGCAACTGTTCGAATCAGCCCTCCGGAACTCAGGGAAGGTCATGGAGGCTGGAGTCTTGCCTACAAGAAACGGGGGAAAAAAGGCCTCCGTGCCAGGAGCCCCACAGGGCCCCGCTCGGTTTCACTATCTTCTTTTATTGAGGGCTGACACCAGAAGTGGTCACTCAGACTGTGGTTATGCAGCTCCTGCACCAGCTCTTATGAAGACATTGTTCAACAGGTCATCCCGTATCTGTCCTATGAAAAACCACACCATAAACTTAGCTGAGAGTTTGGTGTCAGGGACTAGTGTGTCTTTTGAAGGACTGAAATGTGTATGGCAAAAGTAGATGTTTACTAGATTTTATTGATGAATAAACGAGTAAGAGTACTCCAGGTTCAGGGTGAGGGAAGGAAGAGCATGGCTTGTTTTTAAAATCAGGTACCGTATGAAGCATTGTGTACTCTGTTTTGCCTTGGTTGTTGGGAAGCTTAGCTCTAAATTAATGCTTGATGCAATAACTATTTTATCCGAGGCTCCAGTCTCAATTATTGGCCCCCTTCCCAGAGGCTTTATTTATTTTTAGCGTTCTATTGTACATGTGTTTTTGTTAGCGATGGTTTTAGACTATCATAAGATATAGAATAAAGTGAGGCAAGAGGTATGGATTAAGACACACTGTGGTTCAAGTGGCTGATCCTTGGGCAAGTCACTGATGTGCTCTGTGTCTTAGTTGCCTTACCTGTTATTATGGGGAATGTTGAGAGGATTACATGAGGCAATGCTTAGGAATTGCCCAGCAGAGTGCCTGGGACATGGATGGTAGGCATCTGATAAGTGTTAACGGTACACAACAAAACAATAAAAATTAAGCAGTACAGATATTTGTTGAAAATAATGTTGGTTACCAAATGGGTTGACAATCGATATTCAAAGTTTGAGAGAAGGCTTTATGGGAAGATAAGCCAAGAAGCCTGAGATTGTCATTACCTCAACTCTTTCAGGAAAACTTTCACAAAAAATTAGACTAGAGATTCCATAGTATGAAATGAAATGCATCATGCTTTAACTCCAACATTTAATAGCCATTTTATACTCTTTGGCCTTCTCTTCACTCCAAACCAATCCTCTTGCCATAATACAATTCATTTCTTATTTATTGCCATTTCACTGTTTTTCCTAAATTGATAATACTCTGTGATATACCTTATTAAACATTCTTTTTGTAATCTTAAAAAAAT
Source organism: Phocoena sinus (assembly GCF_008692025.1). Classification (NCBI taxonomy): domain Eukaryota; kingdom Metazoa; phylum Chordata; class Mammalia; order Artiodactyla; family Phocoenidae; genus Phocoena; species Phocoena sinus. The sequence continues at coordinate 53,741,772 of NC_045763.1, read as the reverse complement.
TAGGCAGTATAATACAAATGATAAATACCTTAAATAAACACTTTGTGTGCATAGTCTGATAAAACCATTTTGATCACTTTAGTTTATTATCCCATTGCTCCTAATAAAAGTGATTTGCAGGGCTTCCCTGGTGGCGCAGTGGCTGAGAGTCTGCCTGCCGATACAGGGGACACGGGTTCGTGCCCCGGTCCAGGAAGATCCCACATGCCGCGGAGCGGCTGGGCCCGTGAGCCATGGCCGCTGAGCCTGCGTGTCTGGAGCCTGTGCTCTGCAACAGGAGAGGCCACAACAGTGAGAGACCCGCGTACCGAAAAAAAAAAAAAAAATTGCTTTACATGTTAACTTATGCAAACATATGTTTCTGATGTTCATTGATGGAAATGTTTTCTTCCTTACAACAACCCTCTGAAATGAGACTATCATTCTCTCTATTCTTCAGATGAGACAATTGAAGCACAGAGAAGTCAACTTATTTGCCCAAGGTCATAAAAATAGTGAGTGGTAGAGCTGATTCACCCTCAAGCCCTCCAACATCAGAGTGGTTTAACTGTGGTGCACTCTGCTTCCAGCTAGTATTTATTGAGCACTCACTATGTGCCAGGCTCCGTGAGAAGGACATTACCTGCAGCATCTTATTTAATCCTTCCGACAACCACATGAGGTAGACCCATTGGAAGTTGCCATTTGAAAAAATAACCCATTGGCTCTAACATAAAGATCAAATTTGAAATCATCTGCAAATGAATAGAACGGTTAAGATTTATACAATACTTCTTCTCTGACCATGGAAACTCTTCATTAATAGAATTCATGGTTGAGGAATACAAGATCTTATGTGAAAAGGGACCAAAGTAATGAACAAGGCCACAAAAGCCCTTATACATATTCATCTTTTCTAAAATTAAACCATTAGAGACTCTACACTCAATAGACCAGCTGTGGCATTTCCCATCCTCAGTCACTAACAACCCAGATGCCTGTTGTATCTCCTCACAACCCAGTTGTAGGAAAAACATGGCAGCTGCAACAAGACTCGCAATGATCTGTACTTCAAGTTCACTCGGTGTGAAATTTTTGGCAATGTGGAATAATATACAAGTGTATATGTGAGGCCTAGAATTTCTCTGAAGGGCAAACTTGCATCCACAGAGCGATTGCTACATCAGTGGTGTTGCGGGGTCTCCTTCCATGAGCTGATGAGTGAAGCACTTGGCAACATTGATATCTGTCTCCTGGGGTGAAAAAGTTGCAAGGAAGAAAACCAGGAAACGTTCCCTCTGCTCTGGGATCACTTTTCAGGTCTAGGATCTGTGACACGAATCCAGCTGATCCTAAATGCTCAAGACAAACTATTTTGCTCATATCCATAGACCACAAAAAAAGAAGAGTCGACTTCTTTAAGTATAGGCTACTTGAAATATTTTCAAGACAGCCTCAGGGTTTTGAGCTACTAATCAAAGACGTGAATGATTGAAGCCTTAATGAAGCAGCTCAGTTGCTGGTAAAGCCGGGCATTTCAGTGTGTTATTACTGTTGCCATTTGGGTTCTTCAGGCAGCAGGCTCCAAGACAGAACGTGGTGTGCGGATGTGTATTGAGAGATGACCCCCTGTTGTCTTCCAAAGTAATCAAAGCAATCAAATAACTGTGTTTTAAGTCACTTTGGAATCGTTTTCACATGGTTATGCCTTCCACTCTACACGATTAGGTTCAAGAACATTACTTGGTTTTGTTTTCTCTAAATTTAGCAAAGTGGAGAAGATATTTACTTACATATATAAAAATTTTGGAAGGATAAACCACAAAAAAGGGGTTAACTGTGAGGAAAGGATGAAATAACATGGAGGGGAGGAGGATAGAGGCAATATTTTTATAGATTTGACTTTAGAAACATGTTCATGTTTTATGTAATTATAAAAAATCATATTAAATAAAAAGTAATCCTTAAAACTCAAAAAAATATAACTTTTGAAGGCTGCTTCTATCACTTCAGAACTGGGAAGCCCTCAGCAAGTTACTTACTAAGACTTGACTGACTCATCTCTAAAACTGGAATAATTATAGTGACTCACTGGGTTAATATGAAGATTAAATAAGGCACATTAAACATACTTAACACAGTGCCTAGCATGAAGCAAGTGTCCAAAGTATATTAGCTATTATTTGTAACCCTAAAAGTTGGATCAGAATAATTTGGAATCAAGTATCTGTTTTATGTGAAAATTCTCCCCGAGATCCTTCTTAATATTGAGATCCTCCAAGATATTTAATATTTCACTTACAAAAATATAGTTTTTCAGAAATGGGTCTACTACAGCCTTGAGAAGGGGAGTGGTGGTCTTTACCAGCGCAGCACAGAGAATCTGCTGAGAGCTGGAACTCAGAGGCAGTGTTAATTCCACCTTACAGCAGTGAAGGAGAGGCAGTGTTCCCCGCACACCAAGGAGGTCCCTGCCTCCTTGAGCAGAAAGAGGCTTCTAGAATTCAACAGGAGATGAGCTGGTGGGGAAATTGAGACGTGCTGGGCCATGGCCTTTTGTGAGAGGAAAGGCTTTTCCAGCCAGTCTTCCTTCTAACATGTCCCTTCTCCATTACACGCATACATATATGAGCATCACTCCTTTGTGAGTCTGAGGGGGTCAGCACGTGGCTGGCAGGGATGTTCCTGAGAGCCGTTCCTACATCAGGATGTCTAGCAAAAACTAAACTATACGCCAAAGTGAATTTGAGCCATGGAAATATGTCCCATTAAATCCAGACTAAATGAGTTTAGACCCAACTCATTCTTTCTTTACCTGGACCCTAAAATTGTTCTCAGACATCCCAAAACCACCAGCATAGGGGAGAGTGGTATGAAGGGGGGCGGGTACCATGGAAAGAGACAAGAGGCTTAACCAGCTGCAGTTAAAATATTGCGCTTTTGCAAATTTGTAAAAAATGTATGACCATATAAGCACATTGTTAGGGGGCCTCCCAAGGCAGTCGTAGGAACTCTGCGACCAGGGACCTTGTAGTGTGGGCTTTGTCAGAGTCCCAGTAAATCTGCCTCTGCTTATCAGGAAAGCTCAGTTTTCAGTTTCTGGGAAATCTTTTTATAGAACACAGCCTCATTTCTCAATTATTAGCCTGTGGGTTGAGGTATTTCCGTGGCCAGTTTTCTAAAAATGGAGAGACCTGCATTTAAAAGCTAGAAACTACGTGCGGTGGCTGTTGGGGGTAAGGAAGCGGCAGCACCGGCTGCTTCCAGACTAGCTCTGAGGGTGCAACAGCCATGGCAGGGGGCCAGATCTGAGCAGGGAGGGAGCACCTTAGGGAATAGATGCACCCCACACACAGGGTGGGGGACCGCTAATGACCGCAGCTGTTAGCAAGGTATGATGGCAGGGGGGAAGCTACTGAAAGCCTCTCTTTCCCACCCACCCATCTCCTTAGGGCGCCCACCGTCACCCCTCCACCGGGGAGCTATAATTACACTGGACAGGTTGAGCGGGAGAATTCTGGATGTGTTCCCATTATGGCCTTATTGATATCTCTGTTATCAGGCCTCAGGCCCCAGCCAGGAGAAGCACCTGGTGTAATTCTATTTATCACTAAATCCTTAATATCCCCTCGGAGTGTCAGGACTCATCATTCCAAAGACGGCACGAATGAAGAATATTATTGCAAATCACTCATCTCAGACCTGGGCCCAGACTTGTTTTGCATTTTTTGTTTTGCATTTTTATAAATGGCTAAAAGTTTAGCTTAGGTTGGATCAGTTAAAGTCATAGCATTTTAAATTTCACCTAAGGTTAAAGGTAGCAGCTTTCAAAACTCTTGATTTCAGAATATCAGGAAGTAACTAAATGAATTAATTGGAAATTATTATTGGAATCAATGAAGCTTTCAGAACTGCCCTTGTGAGTTCTATAACAAACTCCTTTTTGTTTGAATTTCAAAAAATGTCACCCAGAACATGGCTGGAAGTTCCTTAGATGCATATCTCTGTAATGAACAGGTTTGAAAACGTGCCCTGCTTCTACAGCAGACTTTATTGCTTCTCAAGATGGAAAGCATTTTAGCTTACAAAAAACAACCACCACCATTTCCCTCTTTAATTCCTATCTCTCTGACAGAAACACACTTGAAAGAGTCAGTTGGGTGGACTCTTAATGGCTTCCTGTGGTTGTAGCTCTATTGTGGGACAGAAAGGACATTCAGAAAGAAAAAGATTGCATCTGTATTTTCATAAGGAAGGAATGTAATGCAATCTGCACATAGGTGAGACTTTGTGAGGTACGTGTTGTTGCAGGAATGGATCACATAATAACTACATTTACAAGATTGTTTGTATAAGAGTTGTTTTCCCTACGAGACTGTGAACTTCACGTGGGCAAAGCTAATTTTTTTTTAGTTTACCTCTATGTCCTTAGACTCTAGCACAAAGTGGATGCCAAAAATATATACTAAATAAGCACTATCAAGGCACCAAAGAGTGGTTTAAAAAAAAGAACTAGGGCTCACATTTTTAAAAAGGCATTGATTTTTAGGGAAGAAAATTCACCAGTTTTTGATAACGTGTCACTTTGTAATAATTTCAAACCTACAGAAAAGTTTCAAAAGTTATACAAAGAACTCCTGGGTACTCTTCAACCAAATTCCCCAAATTTTAACATTTGCCACACTTAATTTTAAATATAAATGTGAGAGTAAGCTGCAGACATGCTGCCCCTTTACCTCTAAATAATTCAGTGTGTAATTCCTAAGAACAAGGACATTCTTTTATATAACTACTATACAATTGTCAAAATCAGGAGATTAACAGTGAGACAATATTATTTTCTAATCTATAGACATTATTCAACATTTTCTCATTATTTTAATCATATTCTATACAGTAATAGAAAAAATTTTTTTAAGGATCCAATCCAGGATTACACATTGCATTTTTATATCTTTAATCTCTTTCAATCTGGAGCAGTTATTCAGTCTTTCTTACTCTTTCATGACCTTAATGTTTTTGAAGCATATTGGCCAATTATTTTGTAGGATGTCCTTCAATTCAGGTTTATCTGATGTTCCCACAGGATTAGATTCAGATTTTGCATCTTCGACAGCATCCCCATATAAGCGATGCTGTGTCTCTTGCAGTGCATCATATCAAGAGACACAGATGTGAGTTTGTTCCATTACTGGTGATGCTAACGTCAATCACGTAATATGTAAGGTGGTGTTGGTCAGGTATCTCCTCTGTAAAGTTACTATTTTCCCCTTTGCACTTCCCCCTTTGTAGTTAATAAGTATTCTGTGGGGAGATACTTTGGGGCCATGTATCCCCAAAATTTCGCCTGCCAATTTTAGCATCCAATGATAATTCTTGCTTGAATTAGTTATAAATATACTTGCCAAATAGTGATAGTCTAACTCCATCATTCATTCTGCATTTGTTGGTTGGCATTCTCCTATTAGAAAACTGTTCTCATTCTCCTCTATTTATCTATTGATGCATTTATTTATATTAGCATGGGCTTAAATTATTGCTTTAGTCGTTGTGGTGATAATATGTTAATATCATTATTTATTTGGTGTGCATATTCTCTCAGATTAGGCTCCCATGTTCTCTTGACGTGTTCCATTATTTTTGAGCATTATCTTTCTCTGTAAGATAACAAGAGGTTTCAGGCTCAACCTGGACCTTCTTTGCCCAGCCCTGGAATCATTCATTCTCTCAGGAGACCTGGTTCCATTAAGTGGAAAATGGTCCCAAATTTACTTTTAAAATAAAGCAAAAACAAAACAGAGAGTACACAATTACTCAATAAATGAAATCAATATTTAAAACATACTCTTATCTATGCCATTGCCAGTTAAACAAAAGACACAAAGTTAGACTCAAGACAGTGTAGTATGGAGTTAATTAATGGTGTTAATTTTTAAAAAATATTAGAAGTGATCAACTTAGTTCCTTTCTCTCACAATTAAAAATAAAAAGCTCTCAAAGCTTTTGCACAGCAAAGGAAACCATAATCAAGACCAAAAGACAACCCTCAGAATGGGAGAAAATATTTGCAGATGAAGCAACTGACAAAGGATTAATCTCCAAAATTTACAAGCAGCTCATGCAGCTCAATAACAAAAAAACAAACAACCCAATCCAAAAATGGGCAGAAGACCTAAATAGACATTTCTCCAAAGAAGATATACAGAATGCAACAAACACATGAGAGAATGCTCAACATCATTAATCATTAGAGAAATGCAAATGAAAACTACAATGAGATATCATCTCACACCAGTCAGAATGGCCATCATCAAAAAATCTAGAAACAATAAATGCTGGAGAGGGTGTGGAGAAAAGGGAACCCTCTTGCACTGCTGGTGGGAATGTGAATTGGTTCAGCCACTATGGAGAACAGTATGGAGGTTCCTTAAAAAACTACAAATAGGGCTTCCCTGGTGGCGCAGTGGTCGAGAGTCCGCCTGCCGATGCAGGGGACACGGGTTCGTGCCCCGGTCTGGGAGGATCCCACGTGCCGCGGAGCGGCTGGGCCCGTGAGCCATGGCTGCTGAGCCTGCGCGTCCGGAGCCTGTCCTCCGCAACGGGAGAGGCCACAACAGTGAGAGGCCCGCGTAACGCATAAAAAAAAAAAAAAAAAAAAAAAACTACAAATAGAATTACCATATGACCCAGCAATCCCACTACTGGGCATATACCCTGAGAAAAACAAAATTCAAAAAGAGTCATGTACCAAAATGTTCATTGCAGCTCTATTTACAATAGCCCGGAGATGGAAACAACCTAAACGCCCATCATCGGATGAATGGATAAAGAAGATGTGGCACATATATACAATGGAATATTACTCAGCCATAAAAAGAAACGAAATTGAGCTGTTTGTAATGAGGTGGATAGACCTAGAGTCTGTCATTCAGAGTGAAGTAAGTCAGAAAGAAAAAGACGAATACCGTATGCTAACACATATATATGGAATTTAAGGGAAAATGTCATGAAGAACCTAGGGGTAAGACAGGAATAAAGACGCAGACCTACTGGGGAACGGACTTGAGGATATGGGGAGGGGGAAGGGTGAGCTTTGACAGGGTGAGAGAGAGTCATGGACATATACAGACTAACAAACGTAGTAAGGTAGATAGCTAGGGGGAAGCAGCCGCAAGGCACAGGATATTAGCTCGGTGCTTTGTGACGGCCTGGAGGGGTGGGATGGGGGGGTGGGAGACGCAGGAGGGAAGACATGTGGGAGCATGTGTATGTGTATAACTGATTCACTTTGTTATGGAGCGGAAACTAACACACCATTGTGGAGCAATTATACCCCAATAAAGATGTTTAAAAATAAATAAATAAATAAAACAAGTAAAAATAATAAAAATAAAAAAATAAAAATAAAAAGCTCTCCATATATTAAAGCATTAATCATGAAAAGAAAGAATCATTAGAGGAAAATTTAGAAAAATAGCTTTAGAATGCAGAAGTAGTGCAAGTTTTCCTAAACAAGCAGGAAGTACATACAAGTTCATAATCATTACATCTTTTTGGTAGACTCTCCCTTATATTACTGATCCTCTTACCACTATTAAATTCTTCATCTCAAAGTCTACCTTTTCTGATATCAATATTTGTATACCAGCTTGTTTTTGATTAGTATATTTGCAGTATGTCCTCTTCCGTCCCTTTATGTTCAGTCATTTTCTATCATTGTGTTGAGCCATTACTCCTGCAAGCAACATACAGCTGGATTTTGTTTTTAAAATTCAACCTGAAATTTTGTCTTTTAATAAAATTCATTTACAATTACTGTATTATTCTTCCCGATATACTTGGACTTATTTCTAATATTTCATTTGGTTTTTCTGTTAACCACACTTTTTCTTTTCTCGACTTCTTAAATTGGTCATTTGTGTCTTTCTAGGAATCTGGCTAACCCATCTACTTTGTTTAATTAATTGGCATAAAGTTATTAATAATATCTTATTATAATCCTTTTAATTTTTGTAGGGTCTATAATTTCATTCCTGATTTTAGTAATGTGTGTCTTCTGTATCTTTTTCATGGTCAGTATAGCCAAAAGTTTATCAATTTTATTGATCCTAGCAAAGAATTGACTTTTAGTTTCATTCATTTTTCCTATTGTCTTTCAGCTTTTAATTTTATTAATTTATCCTCTGATCTGTATTATTTCCTTCCTTCTTCTTACTTTTGGGTTGATTTGCTTTGATTATTGATTTTTTGATCTTTTGTAATAAATATTAAAGGCATAAATCTCCCTCTAAGTCCTGTTTTAGCAGCATTCTAATCATTAGGATAGATTGTGATTTCGTTTTTATTCGATTCAGGTATTTAAAAGTTTTTCCCTTGTGATTTCTTCTTTGCCAGGGTTATTTGGAAATGCCTTGTTTAATTTCCTAATGTTTGGGAGTTTTTTAGATTTTTTTCTGTTGTTGATTTGGTCAGAAAGCATACATTTTATGATTTAGATTCTTTTAAATTTATTGAAATTTTAAAGTGGCCTGGCATATAGTCAGTCTATGGTGAAAAATGTTCTGTGTACACTTGGAAAGAATGTATATTCTGCAGGTGTTAGGCAGAGTCTTCCATACATGTGTCAGCTTAAGTTTGTTGCTAGCATTATTCAAATTTTCTATATTCTTACTGATTTTCTGTGTAATTGTTGTATTAATTACTGACAGAAGAGTATTGAAATCTCCAACTACAATTTTTTGTATTGTCTATCTCTCTTTTCAATTCTTTCAGCTTTTGCTTTATGTACTTTGGGGTTCTCTTGTTAAGTACATAAACATTTATAACTATAATTTATATTATTTATTATGATTATATATTATATTAATTTATATTTATATCTTCCTGATGTATTGACTCTTTTATTTTATTTTTTTTTATGCTTTGTGTTTATTTTTATACATTACCTCACATAGAGCTTGACAGATAGCAGACACTCAGTAATGCTCACTGGACAGAATTTATGAAAAAAAATCGTCAGATAATATAATCACAGTGTATAACCTCATTAACTGATTTTAGCAAACTTTACTACATATGTTTAATACAAGGGATGGAAGGACATCGGTTAATATGCCAAGAATATGATATAATATCTCACTTAATTTTACAGTAGAAACATTTTACAAACGAAAAGATAACAAAAGTAAATTTTAGAAAAACCCTCAGGAAGTATATTTAGATTTTGTAAGGTCATACGGCTGGGGTATAGCTAGAATTTTGACTCTTTTATCATTAGGGTATATCCCTCTTTGTCTTTAATTATATCTCGTCTGAAGTGTATTTTCTTGGATATTAATATAGCTAGTTAATATTTGCATCGTATACATTTCTCCATCCTTTTACTTTCACTGAATTCATTGAATTTATAGTGTGTCTGGTAGACAGTATATGGTTGGGATTTCTTTTTATAAAATTCATTCTAATTATCTCTGCTTTCTGATGGAAGTGTTTAATTCATTCACATTTTCTACCTTTTATTGATATGGTTGGATTTACTTTTGCCGTTTTTCTTTTTGTTTGTATTTGTCATTTTTCTGTCATTTCTCTTTCCCTCATTAAATACCTTCTTCTGTGTTAAGCAAATATTTTTTACTTTTAAAAAAATTGTGTGTGCGAGTGTATTATAAGATGCATTTTCAACTTATCACAATCTATTTTACATTAATTCTGACTTACTTCTGGCACAAAATGCAACTTTGTTCCAGTAAAACTTCATGTTTTCTGCCTTCCTATGTGCTTATCTTGTTACATATATCATATCTATATAAGCCCAGCAATACAGGGTTATAAATATTGCTTTAAACCAGCATACAATTGAATTTGTGTTACAGTCTGATGTTATTCCCTTTCAGAATGGAGGACTTTCTCTTGTATTTCTTTTAGGGCAGGCCTCCTAGCAATGAATCATCTCAGTTTTTGTTTATGAGGAAGTGTCTTCATTTCACCTTCATCTTTGAAGTATAGTTTTGCTGGATGTAGAAGCTTTAAGGATGGTTTTCCTGGAAGTTGAATTCATCACTGATAGCTTTTGTATGTTATTCCACTGCTTTCTGGCCTCTGTTGTTTCTCATGAGAAGTCAGCCATTGATTGCATTTTTATTTCCTCATTATACCTTTGTCTTTCCTCAATTTAACTACAGAATGTCTAGATGTGGTCCTTTTTGTAGTTGTTCTGTTTGGGGTTGATTGAACTTCTTGGATCTGTATGTTAATACTTTTTAACAGATTTGCAAAATCTGTTAAATAATTTGCTACTTCTTCTCCTTTCTTCTCTCCTTGGAATAATTCACATTGTCCTACAGGTTTCTGATGCTCTGTTTATTCTTCTTCAACCTTTTTTCTCTCTATTCTTTAGAATGGATACTTTTATTAGCTCTATCTCCATGTTTACTAGTTCTTTCTTCTTTCCTCTTAAATCATTATTGAGCTCATCTAGTGAATTTTTCATTTCAGTTTCTCTATTTTTCAACCCTAGAATTTCCATTTGATTCCTTTTCATAGTTTCAATTCCTCTACTGAGATTCCCTATTTGTTGACTCAGTGTCAGTATAGTTTCCCTTAATTGTTTGAATATATTTATAATAGCTGCTTTGAAGTTTTCTCTGCTAAATCCAACATTTTGGCCCATTCATAGACAATTTGTATTGGTTGCTTTATTCCCTGAGCACGGATCACACTTTCCTATATTTTATAGGTCTAGTAACTTTTGGTTAACAATTGGACATTTTAGATAATATTTTGCAATGACTCAATTCTGTTTTATTTTTCTGAGTCTTTATCTTTTTCGTAAATTGTCTGCACGTGTACTGTGGAATCTCTCTCTTCCATAGTGTGGAGACACTGATGTGTCTGTCCAAATTATTATTCTACTTTTAATTTTTTCAACCTGGCCTCCTGGGGTCACCCCATGTCTAGGTAGCTCAGTGATTGGCGAATGATTTGCACAGAAGTTGTTCTCAAACACCTCAGGCCTGTAAAGCTTCCAGCCTCTGCCTGTTGATCTGTGGGTGAACTGGAGAATCCATTTAAAATTGCAACCAATTCCAAGCCTCCCCTAGCTTTCACTTTTTACCAGGCTCTCTGAAGTCTCTCCTAGGCATGTGTGTTTCCTCTATCAGCCAGGTGTGTGTGTGAAGAGTTTAGCTCCGGCCTTTTGTGGATCTCTCATTTTCAGAATCTCTTTGTTTAAATTTATATCTGGTCCACTCCTCACTCCAGCTGGGACAACAACCTTAGACTAGCAAAGTTTTCTCCTTCTATTCCCCTACAGCACCCCACTGTTAGCTGGCAAAACTATGAGATTTTTGTCCCCTACTTCATCCCAAGTAGAGTGCCTTCCACAACCTCACCCTGCTTTGGCAGCAAAGCTGCTCTTCACTGCTAGCCATAGACTGGTAAAGCTACAGTTTTGCCTAATGAGTTGGGGATGAGGCAAGAAACAGGGCAGCAGCAGCCCCAGGCAAGAAAGCCAAAGACTCTTGCTCTAAAAATTTTTCAAAAATAAATGTTTCTCAATTTGTTGTCTACCTTTGGTTTACTTCCACTGCCCCAAAATTGTTATTTTTGACAATTTCATCCAGTTATGTATTTATTTTTTGCAGAGGGAAATTGTCAATCTTTTCACACTATCATTATATGAAATCTCGATTGAACTGGTGGTATTTTTCCTCCCTTTTAAAATCTGGTTTCAAAGCTATAGATTCTATTTTTTATCCTTTCAGAATTTACCTTTTCATATTTAACATTTATATATAACTGTATCTGTTTTATAAGGTCTAAAGTTTTTCTACTTCTCCTTGTATTTCTTTCTTGAACAAAATAAAGATCTTAGATTGTTTTAGCTGCTTTTTCTTATTGCTGTTGTTGTCTTGAATTTTAGTTCTATATCTTTATAACAAAATTTTGTCGTTTTAAAGGTCAATAATTATTTAAATTTACTAGAATCTTTTACTGCTTTGTTTCTTATATTTCTTCCTGTGATGATATTGGGATTATTCAAAATTTGGTTACTGAGCTGGTCGATACCTCAGCCCAGGACCAGTTAGCATGAATTTTCCTTTAAACCATTTATTACAAGCTCTGGTGGTGGGTTTCAGCTTCTTTTAGCCTCTTCCTGTGGGTCAAATAAAATTACTTACTTGATTCACACAGTGTGCTGGCTCCTGTCCATACCACTGGTGGGGGTGTGGGGTGTTAATTGCTTCACTTGACTTTGAGGGAAAGCGTCAAACTTCCAGTCATCTCTACCAGTTTCTAATCCAGAAAATTTACACTCTGCCTCCACTTATTGTTCCATTATCATTTATCTGTTCCATTTAATGTCCATGGAAATGTTTTTGGTATTGTTTTGTTATTGATGGTAGCTGTATCTTTATAAATGAAATATACATATATGGATATATATATATAACAACATAATATATGTAATATATAACTTTAATATATAACATATATATAACTTTATCTGTCACTGCTTCATTTGAAGCAGAGGAAGGTTTAAGGAATGAAATTACAGCACCCTAATCCTAATCAGTGCCAGGCTTCCTTACCCCATCCCTTGCCCCAGCCGAGTTTGGCAGGTTGGAGAAGGAGCTGGGTGAAGAGCTCTGTGAATGAAGTAGGGATGATAATGATGATGTTGATGATGGCAAAGACGTTGGTTTTCCTAGACCTGGAAGAGAGGACTTTATCAAGAATATTACTTGACCTTCCAATGGCTCAGCTCTGGGAGGCTGTGTTTTAGGTAATGTGTTAGATAACACTGTAACACGTATTGAAAATGGGTCTGTTCTTATCTCAGTTTCCGCTGGGGCACCAAGATAATAGATGCCATATTAACAAAGTAAGGAGTCAGAACACCATGAAGAACTTTTAAAGAAGGTTTCAGAAAATTGGTTTAGCACACATCTAAGCTCAGCACACATCTCTAGCCTATAAAATAGGTTGGAGTGCCAAGAAAAGTATAGTAAGAGATAAGAGGAGAGTTTTATTTTCTTGAATTTGTCTAGTGTTGTGCACTAGAATATGAGCTCCATGAAAGCAGGAATTTTTATCTATTTTGTTACTGTTAGGGATGGATGAATGTGGAAATATTTAGAGAAAACTGTCCTTGTGTTATGAGTGTCTGAGGGAAAGAATGAGAATTACCTCACCTCAAATGTAGTCAACAGGGCCACAAAGAAAGGTGAACTAGTGTCCTGAGAAGTTTAAAAGGGGAGAGCCTAGCTAGTGGCTCTTTAGAAGCTGGAGTAACAGGAGGGGTTGTGTTGGGATGGCTTTGCACCCTTGGAGTTCATTCGCTGGGAAAAAGATGATTAATCGTTTTCCTTGGATCACAGGCAGATTGGACATGTGAGAATGAGAGCTGGAGTGGCGTCATCTCAGATGATGTGCAAGAGGCTTGGAGGAAAGAGGGGACCCAACACAGAGGTGAACCTCAAGACTTTCAGGGGCTAAGAAAGGAATTGTGAGTGACTACCCAAAGTTTTCCTTGCACCTGCAGGAAAACACAGTAAGAAATACACTTTTTGGTCTTGTTTTGCATAATATTTGATTTTTTCCTAACTTTTTGAAATGTTTAGATACCTAAAACTATTATTTTAGAATTTATTATTTTCTCCTAAAATAAAAGTAGTTTATTTAAAACATATATATGTTTTAAGATATATTGTTGACTTTAAAAGGAGAGATTAGAAGACTTACTTTCTCAAGCCACAACTACATAGTCCGTGTCTAAAGAGTTTAAAAAAAAAAAAAAGTGAGCTCTCTGACTCATGGAAGGGAGGAATCTACTCCAAAGACACTGGCAAAATTGTAGATAAGAAATAAAAATATGGCAAATGCTACCTTTTCTTAAGCTTTATAAATGTTAATTATTACCTTAATGTCTTTTATGCATCAGAGCATTTTCTAATAACATATGGTGACCCCTAAACTACAGTATCATACTGGGGCTAGTATACAGAGTCTAAAGAAAAATGAATTGAATATTTTAAACATACATATCATGAGATCTTTAAAATCCAATAATTGCATGTCACAGCTTTTCAAACTAGAAATGAAAAAGCTACTGAAGCACCTTACAAGGTAAGTTACCATATTGCACTGGCTGGAAAAGTACATGCAATAGTAGAGGAACAAATAAAATCTTGTATAGTTGACATTGCTGAATGCCTGTTGGATGAAAAGTCAGTGAAAAGAACCACAGAACTGCCACCTTTCAATGATTCAGTTACTCAGAGTAAAAATTTAGCTGCAGACAAAAAGACTGAGTTAATATCGCCTCTGTAGAACTGAACTCTGTAGAACTGAACTTAAAACGAACAAACCTACAAATGTGCCTAGACTTGGAGTTTTGCTTGTATTCGTTCAAGATTAGCAACAACTAATCATCAAAGATCTTCTTTTATGTGAATGCAGTTAACACAAGTAGTACTGATATCTTCAAAGTGTTAACATTTTTTAATTGCTTGGTTTATCCTGTAACAACTGTGCTGACATTTGTCCTGATGGTGTAAAAGCAATGGTGGGTAAAATTGCTGGTGTCAAAGCAATCGTGCCAAATTATACTAGTAGTCATTAGCATCTTCACCATCAAGCACTTGCAGGGAAAAAAAAAATAGTTTTGCTGAAGAACATTTTTAATGAAGCAGTGAAAGTTATTAATTTTATAAAATTTCATCCCTTGAGTACACATGTTTTTAATATTGAATGGGAAGTACATATATAAAGCACTTCGGCTGCATACCAAAGTATGATAGCTGTCTTGAGGAAAAGCACTTGTTCAATTTGAAATGAGAGCTGACCCTGCTGCTTTATTCATGGAACACCAGTTGAAAGAATGACTGGCAGACCAACTCTGGTTATTCAGACTTGGGTACATAATTGGCAGACATTTTGAAAAAAATGAACAAAGTGAGCCTGTTTGACAGGAGATACTTGTGAGCTATTTCTTGACAGTGATAACATTCAAGCTTTGCTACAAAACTTAGAATTTTGGAAAACTTCTGCCTCCATGAGCTTGGCATCTTCCCAATACTTAAAGACTTCTGATGAGATCAATGGTAATACTAACATATGTGAATATGTCAACATTTAGAAGATCTGCATAACTCTGTGAACCAATACTTTCCAAAGGACCAATGCATGGTGTTACACAATTATGCATGGGTAAAATATCCGTTTAAAGTACAAGATAAATCCGTACATTTTAATGTAACAGAGTATGAAAAGATTGATATGGTTTCAAAATTCACACTGCAACCACCCTTTAAGAAATGATCACTTGTCAAGTTTTGTGTAGTATCAAAGAAGAATATCCTCAATTATCTGAAAAGGCTATTAAAATACTACTCCCTTTTCCAGCTACTTATCTGTGTCTGTGTGAGGCCAGGGTTTTCATGATATACTTTAATCAAAATTATATATTATAACAATTTGAATGCAGAAACATATATGAGAATCCAGTCTTCTGTCTTCTCTTTAACGAAACATGAAAAAGATTTTACAAATATGCAAAACAGTGCTTCTAAAATTTTTTAGGCTCGGAAAATATAGTTATTTTCCATAAAAATATATTATTTATGTTAATGGATTTATTGTTATTTATTTATTTTTTTAACATCTTTATTGGGGTATAATTGCTTTACAATGGTGTGTTAGTTTCTGCTTTATAACAAAGTGAATCAGTTATACATATACATATGTTCCCATATCTCTTCCCTCTTGCGTCTCCCTCCCTCCCACCCTCCCTATCCCACCCCTCCAGGCAGTCACAAAGCACCGAGCTGATCTCCCTGTGCTATGCGGCTGCTTCCCACTAGCTATCTACCTTACATTTGGTAGTGTATATATGTCCATGCCTCTCTCTCACTTTGTCACAGCTCAAAATTAATAAAGTGTTTTAAATGTCCCAGTTTTTAATTTTAATAGATATGAGTAGATATAACCTATATATAAACAATAGCTCTTTAGGGTCCTCAATTTTCAAGAGTTTAAAGGAGTCATGAGACCAAAATATTTTGAGAACAACTAGATTTGAGTAAGGAGGGCAGAAGAGTTCTGGAGGTTTGAAGAGACAAGAAGAGGTGTGAGATAATTCTGGTTATTTACCAGAGTGGGAAAGTGGCTGGGGCTGGCAATGTAGTACCATTGTCTGCTAAAGGCCCACTCAGGGTTACTGATCACAAGTTTAAAGTGAGGCCAGTCAGTGTGGTGGTGTGGCTTTCTGCGGCTACATTCAAGTGCATAGTGCCATCTTAGAGCAGGTGAAGGCTTGGATCTACCATAGATTGACTTTGTCAGGCTGGTGACAAAAGGGAAGACTAGGGTAAGGGGGTTTTGTATGCATGAAAGGATGATTACGGTGATGTACTGTAGAATCTAATCTGGTTCAAAGAATAAAAGGCATGAGGGAGGTGAAACATAGTGAAAACTGGGAGGAATAATGAATTGTAGGCTCCGATAAGATGGCAGAATTGTTGGAGTTGGAGTTCTAGGTGGAGTAAGCTTGAAGGACAGGAGGTGGTGGCCCAAGAGTGGGATGCTTACAATTTAGATCACAGAGGGGATGCAGTTACCGTTTTTTAGGTCTAGTGTATGACAGATGGGAGTGGGTGACTGAGGTAGAGTGGAGGACAAGGTCACATGAGGAGAGGAGGGCAAGGTTCCGGAGAACCATATCCACTCAGGGCTGGTGTCAGCTGGTAGGAAAAGTATGTCCATTTCAATTGTTAAAATGTTGAAATTCTTTTATACCAGTTGGTTAATGACCACTGCCTACGTCCCCTGCTGTTCTCCCATTGCCTTGGCCACACTGGCCCGTGACCCCTGCCCCTGGACCCAGGACCTCCCCACAGAATTAAAGGATAATATTTGGCCCAGGCTGAGACCCTTCAGGGGAACAACTTTGCGTCTGATTGGTGTCCACCTATGTTTTACCTGAATACCACCACTGTCCCCATGAATATTGAAGTCACCAAGAATTGAGGCAGGCTGCTGTTGGAGAGAATGACAATGAACATGGGCTACAGTCTTCAAGGAGTAAAGACCAGTGACCTGGGGGTCTAAAGATACTTGCCTGCAGTAAGAATCAGTGCTATTGTCTGAGGCTATGAGTTTCAATGCTAGGGATTATCAGAGAGGAGGATGGAACAAAGGTCTGGAACTGAAATGAAAGAGGAAGTAGACAGACACTTGCTGGCTTGTGGGCCCAGTGATAGGAGGAGGCAGGGTTGCAGAAGAAGCAGGGTCCTCGGGTTCAAAAAGGTGAAGGGTTTTCACGGATATTCAATTAAATAAAGTTGTAAGTTTAAAACATAGCTTTTTCTTAAGTTGTAGAGCTCAATGTACCGATCTAGTTAATTATTCGATGAATCTAGTAATTTTGTATAAAAATAACATCACTTTCACTTGTCCTTTAATTAATATTCAGTTAAGTTTAACAGATATTTCCTTAAACTGTCATAGTTAATTAAATTCCCTTAAACTTTTAAAATTAGAAGCCCAAATTTAACATATTTGATTCTCTTAAGCATGATTCTCTCAAGCAAGATGCCCGATAAGGCTGAGTTACTGATAAGATAAACAAAAACTTCTTTAGCACATAAACTCTAGTTAGAAATTTAAGATGCCTGAAAAGGCCTAAAAACATTTCAATCTTTCAGATAGTCAAATACAGTTTACAAAATTAAACAAAGCTTCATGCATTTTAAAAGCAAAATGAGGCTTGATAATAATTAAATATTTCAAATAAGTATTCAATTAACATGTCAAATTTTCCTAAAAGTTTCATATACTGTAAATAACCATTACCCACAGTTTTTCATGATGTTTATAAAACTTATTCCTAAACAGCACATGAAAGTATTAATCCTGTGGGTTTAATTTACTTTATCATCTCTGTACTTGATTATAACTTTCCTGAGTAGCAAATTTCTTTGCCAATGGCCGGGAACAGGTATACCATCTCAGGCCAGCTGAGGGATTGGCCTGAGACTGGGGTTACAGATTCAAGTTCAAAGCCAGAGGTTCTGGCCTGCAACTTGGACAGTACTTCTGGCCTGCAGCTACTCACGTTCATCTCCCTGACCCTGCCTTAAGGTGATGGGAATTTAATTAAATCCCCAAATTTTCTTATGACTTGATTATGAGTTAGAAGTCATTCCACTCAGTCAAATTTTAGAAACTTTACTATAACTTCTTCCTGCTCTTCATGCATTTTATTTCCTTACCTGTCTCTCTGATCTCATTTTTATAATCATTTTATTGACATCCCTCCTTTGTGCCCCACTTGAATCCTGTATGATGTAGCATAGCACCTGAATTGTTTAAATATATTCACTCGACTAAAATGTATTGAACCTCTCCTATGTTTCAGGCTCCATTCTGGGCCTTGGAAATACAGTAGGAGACCAAACAGAAACAAACAAACAACCCTGCCCTCATATAACTTCCTTTCTCGTGAGACCATCACCGTCTCGCTGTCTTGAGCTACCATGTTGCGTCAAGGACTGCCTACGTCATTGGAAGCCCCGACTGGCTCAGGGCCAGCACATGACATTAGTGCAGTAATAGCTAACCTGTGTCTCTCGTGTAGTCCTTGCAACAGCCCAATGTCGTGAAGTGGTAATTTTATAGATAAGAAAGCAGGCACACTGACGTTCAGTCACTTGCCTACACCCCATAATAGTAAGTCACAGGGTCTGGATTCTAAGACAGTCAGTTTTCTGGCTCGTATTTAACTGCCTTCTAGAGTAGTGTGAAGTACATGTTTGAAACAAAAAATAACGGGAAATTCTTGTGGCCCTAAACTGGTTACCTTGGTAGGTGTTGACGAACCATCTGTTCTTCCCCTGCCTCGCCCTACCTCGTGTCTTTCTTCTTCTCTGCCTGACTGGAGTGTCTGCGATTGTTTTATTTACATAATATCCTTAATTTAAAGCAACTGTACACTAAGTGTCTGGAGCCAGATTCTATCAGGAAACTTGACCTACATTTGCAAGTGAGAAAATGGGATTAGAGCAAACCAAAAGGGAAAAACTATGTGGTGTCTTTGATTCATATCCTCCTACCCTTTCCGTGGCTGATCATGTGTAGACCAGCGGCAACAGATGTCCTAATGTCAGAAAATCCCCCAATACCAGTGGCTTAGACAGTGAGATAGTTGCAATTATGACCTCCAACAAATCACTCTCCACTGTAACTATGGCTTTGAGTGACCTGAGTACACCAATGGGACAGTAGCATATGTGACGCAAGCAGAGATTTGAAAAGCACTTGTACATTGAGACTTGCCTTCTCTTTCTTTTTGGAACCCTGAGACTGCCATGTGAAGATGCTTAGGCTAACCTACTGTAGGATAAACCAAATGGAGCAAAGATGAGCCATCCCAACTGAGACCCCCTAGACCAACCAGACATGTAAACCTGGCCTAGACCATCCAGCTCCAGTTTCCAGCTGACCCATAGAATCAGGAGCTACATTAGGTAATTGTTGTCTTAAGCCACTAAATTTGAAGTAGTTTGTTATGCAGCGAGAGGTAACAGATACATACAGTGCAGGAACTTGTTTTCTTTCTGTTATAAATGAAAGATATGAAGCCCAGGGGTGGCATAGCACTCCACTGTGTCAAGGACTAAAGCTTCGTCCATTTTCAGTCCAAGGCTTGCACATGCTGATCCAAGATGATTGCCCAAGCTCCAGCTGGTGCAGCATAATTTCTACCAAGGAGGAAGCAGGGTAGGGGGAGTGGTGGAAGAGAAGTATGCTCCTTCTCTTTGCAAACACTGCCCAGAAGTTACACATAGCATTTATTCTTACATCTCATTGACCAGAACTTAGTCACTTTGCGGGAGGCAGATGCTAGAGAGATTAGAAGTGTAGTCTTATTTCTGGGACCTATTAGCGCAGCTAAAAATCTGAGTTTTTAAAAAAAAATTTTTTTTTATGGTACGCGGGCCTCTCACTGTTGTGGCCTCTCCCGTTGCGGAGCACAGGCTCTGGACGCTCAGGCTCAGCGGCTATGGCTCACGGGCCCAGCCGCTCCGTGGCATGTGGGATCTTCCCGGACCGGGGCACGAACACGTGTCCCCTGCATCGGCAGGCGAACTCTCAACCACTGCACCACCAGGGAAGCCCTAAATCTGAGGGTTTTTTTTTTTTTTTATAGTGTTTATTTATTTTTACTTGTTGACAGTTTGCTTTATTTATTTATTTATGGCTGTGTTGAGTTTTCGTTTCCGTGCGAGGGCTTTCTCTAGTTGTGGCAAGTGGGGGCCACTCTTCATCGCGGTGCGTGGGCCTCTCACTATCGCGGCCTCTCTTGTTGCGGAGCACAGGCTCCTGACGCGCAGGCTCAGTAATTGTGGCTCACGGGCCCAGTTGCTCCACGGCATGTGGGATCTTCCCAGGCCAGGGCTCGAACCCGTGTGCCCTGCATTGGCAGGCAGATTCTCAACCACTGTGCCACCAGGGAAGCCCCTGAGTTTTTTTTATTGGAGAAGAAGGGAAACAAAATTTGGGGGGAAATGAACAGCTTCTGTGTAACCCACCGTGCCGTGAACTACCGCAACCCTCATCTTTGAATCTCCCGCTCTTAACAGGTATTCAGTAACATGCAGAATGTGCTGAGGGAACGAAGGGCGGTCTATTCCCCAGACCACTGAAGGGGCCCTCACGAGTTTAGGAATTGCGCTCCACCTCCAGGAGATGGTTGGCATCACCCTACTATGAGTGATAAGAATAAAGAGGCTTCAGAATGTAGCAAGAAAGTCATGATACCTGAAGTCAGAAACCCTCTCTGTTAACTTATTTCATGGGTGACTCTGGGCACAGGGCTTAACCTTAAGTATCCTTGTCTTTAAAGTGAAAATAGGGAGCTCCCTGGTTGCCTAGTCGTTAGGATTCCGGGCTTTCACTGCCATGGCCCGGATTCAATCCCTGGTCGGGGAACTGAGATACTGCAAGCATCAAAGTGTGGCCAAAAAAAAAAAAAGAGTGAAAATAAAAATTTCCACCTTAGTGGAAACTTATTGCTTAACGGGTACAGAGTTTTTATTTGGGGTGATGCAAAGTTTTGGAAATAGATAGTGATGATGATTGCACAACACTCTGAATGGAATTACTGCCCCTGAAATGCACACTTTAAAGTGGTTCCGAAAATTTCCTACCTTGCAAGCTTACCATATTTCGGTGTGTGCCTCATGTGAGTTCATGGAAGAACATGACAAGGGAAACTATTAGAGGGGAAAAGTAAAAACCAATCGCAAAAGGGTGGTATGGAATGGAGCAAGGGGTTGAATGGCAGTGGTTGGAAGACAGTAATTACATTTTCCAGGAATCTTTGAGTCTTGTAACCAGAACTCTCTGTGGTCTCCTGGCAACATGTGGACTGCATAGAGAAATGCCTGACATGCAGGATTAGTGATGCAGTGGTTCTCTGGTGGCCTTCTGTGCAGAATTGATAGTGCGTATGTCTGCAAACTCTCAAAAACTTTATAAATTGAGCTTAGTGAGACAGAGTTCACTAATACGGTCAGAACTGGTCATTTAACTTCAATTCAACCAACACTAAAGGAGCACCTATGTGCAGTCATTATGGCTATTGATAAATATTAGGGCTCTTGTCTCAGAACATGAGGTCAAATTTTATTTCCCCACTGCCTTAGCTTTGGCAAATGAAAGAAGAGAAGAAGTAATGTGTGTCATGTTGGGCAAAAGTATTCCCCTTCCCTTTTCCTGCCTCAGTGATTGCAGAAGCACAGAACAAGATGAAGCCTCCATCACCTGTGTCTATGAGTGATTACAATGAACCATACTAGCTGCCCTGCACTAGACATATAGCGTGAGGGAGGAATACTCTTTTTTGTTATGCCACTGAGATTTGGCGTTATTTGTTACTGCAGCAGTACCTAGCCTAATTTGACCAATGCTATGTGTCTCTCCCTGGGCTAAGTGAGGATTTTAACACAGAGCTTAAACTCTAGAGCTAGGGAGCCAGTTTCAGTCCCAGTTGGTACTTTCTCACTGTGTGATCTTGAACAAATCAGTGACTCCTCTGTGCCTATTTCCCACATTTAGAAAACGGGGATAATAATGGAAACCACCTTATATGGTTTTTATGGGGATTATATTACGTGAGCTACATAGCCCAGTACATAGTAAGTCCTCAAAAAGGCTGGATGATGATGATGTTGATCTCATTTAATTCTCAAAAGAACTCTATGTAAGGTCTGTTGCATCAAGCCATTGAGATGTCAGCACTGCTACTGCAGCATAACCTGGCCCTAGACACACAAGTAATAAGAGAAAGTTCTGAGATTAGAATCCAGCCTTGACCCATCAACCACCTTTGGGGGCACACTTCTATGTCCCTGGAAGCCGTCCAGCTCTGCTGTGCAGTCTCTTCTCATTCTGTCCTCATCTGTTCTCTAGAGGACTTATTCACTTACTCAACTTCCCCAGGGACTAAATCCATGTAAAAGATCCCCTTGGGGCAGAGACTCAGAGCTACAGCCAGTCCTAGTTCTTCAGAGACTATCCTGCACTCCTGCCTAAAAGGCAGACGAAGAATCAAACCCTAAGACATAGGATCCATTTGATTCCCTTCTGCACCAGACTCATCTCTTACTCTTCCAAAGCCAAATGATTTATTTACACCACTGAAAAAAATAATAAAAGTAATTGGTGAGCGAGGTAAAAATATCCCAAAGGGTATAAAGAGGTGTCTCTCTCCCACCCTTCTCTCTAGACTCCCAGTTCCCCTCCCCAGAGGCAACCTTGGTGACCAGCTTCCTCAAAGTGGTTTTACAATGGTTCCTTGTTTCTTTCTCTGGCTACCCCATCATGGGGAATGCACTTCTGAGGCTAACCTCCTTCCTGCCCTATAGCTGCGCCCACTGTTCTCTCCCACCAGCAATGCCCTCCTTCTGGCCCCCTAATCCTGCATATCCTGATGTCTGTTCAAGCCACCTTCTCCAGGAAGAAATTTTTTTAGCAATTCCAGCTGTTATCTCTTCTTCCTGACATTACTATTTCTGTCACTTATTTGAACATTTTTTTGTATCTAGTTTATCAGATGCTAGTTTCTAATTGCTTGGTGTGGGTCACCCTCACTTCCTCAATCAGCCTGAAGGTTGATTTCCGTCCACATGGCTTCCACTACTACCTACATCCTGATGACTCTCATACCCACTATCCTGAGCATCAGACATATTTGCAGCTGAAGTTGGGCATCTTCCCAGTTGTCCCCTGGGAATGTCCAAACCATCTTTTTGCCCTTAACTTACTCTGCTTTCCACATCTCCTCTCTCATCAACATCTATTTAGTCATCCAAACTTGAAACTTCAGTCACCTAAACTCCCAGCCCACCCCGGTAGCCCCCCTCCAGGAAGATAATGTGTATGGGAGGGTGGGAGAAAGTGCATCACAAGTCCTGTCAATTGTATATCAAAAACGGCTCTCAAATCAATCCCTTTCTCTACACTTCCACTATCTCTGCCTTCTTGTTTCATCTCATACTGTAAACAGGTATCTTTTTGTCACAGTATATTTAGTGCCACTTTTTCTGTATTTTTGTGCTTTTTTTGGTGATTCTACTGTTTAAAATGGCCCCCAAAGTGCTGTCTAGTTTCCTAAGTGCAAGAAGGCTGTCATGTGCCTTGCAGAGAAAATCCCTGTGTTAGATAAGCTCCATTCACGTTGATAGAGTACTGTTGGCCATGAGTGCAATGTTAATGAATCAACAATATACATTAAATAAGATGTCTTTAAACAGAAATATACATAAACAAGGTTGATCCATTGATGAAAATATTGTGACCAGAGGCTAGCAGGAACCTAACCCTTTATTTCTACTAGGAGCAATGATTCCATATTCAGTAATTCAATGTTCATGGTGACTTTATACAACAAAACTACTACAAACAATGCGAATCAACTATATTATTTGTTTGTTATCAGGCTCACAACAAGAATGAAAACTCAGTGAGGGCAGAAAATTTGCCTATGATGGAATAATGCGTGGCACATAGTAATTTCTCAATAAACATTTGTTGAATTAATTAATGAATGAGTTAGGAGACACCTTGTCCAGATCTTAGATGATGGGAAAAATTGCATCTTTTTTTGTTGTTGTTGTTATCCTGAGTTTTTAAATTTTTATTTATTTTATAAATTTATTTATTTATTTTTGGCTGCACTGGGTCTTCGTTGCTGTGCCCGGGCTTCCTCTAGTTGCGGCGAGCAGTGCTGCTCTTCATTGTGGTGCACAGGCTTCTCACTGCAGTGGCTTCTCTTGTTGTGGAGCACGGGCTCTAGGTGCATGGGCTTCAGTAGTTGTGGCACGTGGGCTCAGTAGTTGTGGCTCGCAGGCTCCAGCATGCAGACTCAGCAGTTGTGGCATGTGGGCTTTGTTGCTCTGCGGCATGTGGGATCTTCCCAATCCAGGGCCTGAACCCGTGTCCCCTGCAATGGTAGGCAGACTCCCAACCACTGCGCCACCAGGGAAGCCTTATTTTTATTTTTTTAAATTAATTTTTATTGGAGTATAGTTGCTTTAAGTGTTGTGTTTGCATCCTTATTTTCATTATTCTCAAAATGAAATTGAACAGTTCCTTCAGTCGAATATAGGCAACAAATCAAGGGAGAAATAGCAGTATCTGTGATGGTCACAATAGAAATCACTGGTATTTTCAAATCACAGTACAGTTGTGTAGATAACTTGAAATATAGTTTTACACTCATCAATACATCGAATTAGAGTAGGTATTTTGCTTACAAGCAGATATCATTATTTTTTTAAATTGAGGTACAGTTGATGTATAATTTATATAATTTTCAGGTGTACAACATAGTGATTCACAATTTTTAAAGGCTATATTCCACTTACAATATTATAAAATATTGGATATATTCTCTGTGTTGTACTATATATCCTTGTAGTATATTTATTTTATACATAGTAGTTTGTACCTCTTAATCCCCTACTTCTATCCTGCCCCTCCCCTCTTCCCTCTCTCCACTGGTATCTACTAGGTTGTTCTCTATATCTGAAAGTCTGTGTCTTTTTTGTTATATTCACTAGTTTCTTTTAATTTTTAGATTCCACATATAAATGATATTATACAGTATTTGTCTTTCTGTTTGACTTATTTCACTTACTATAATACCCTTCAAGTCCATCCATATAGTTGCAAATGGCAAATTTTCATGGCTGAGTAGTATTCCAGTGTGTGTGTGTGTGTGTGTGTGTGTGTGTGTGTGTGTGTGTGTTACATTTTCTTTATCCATTCATCTATTGTTGAACACTTAGGTTGATTCCATACCTTGGAAATTGTAAATAGTGCTGCTACAATCATTGCGGTGTATGTATCTTTTTGAATTAATGCTTTTATTTTTTCTGATAAATACCCAGGAGTGAAATTCCTGGGTCACATGGTAGTTCTATTTTTAGTTTTTTGAGAAAATTCCATAGTGTTTGCCTTAGTGGCTGTACCAATTTACATTCCCACCTACAGTGTACCAAGTGTTCTCTTTTCTGCACATCCTCACCTTTGTTATTTGTGATATTTTTGATATAGCCATTCTGACAAGTGATATCTCATTGTGGTTTTAATTTGCATTTCTCTGATGATTGGTGATCTTTTCATGTGCCTGTTGTCTTCTTTGGAAAAATGTCTATTCAGGCCTCCTGCCCATTTTTTATTTGGGTTGTTTTTGTTGAGTTGCATGAGCTATTTATATATTTTGGATATAATGCTTATCAGTCATATCATTTGCAATGTTTTCTCTCATTCAGTAGGTTGTCTTTTGTTTTGTTGAAAACAAATTTTGTTTTGTTGATGGTTTCCTTTGTTGTGCAGAAGCTTTTAAGTTTAATTAGGTCCCACTTGTTTATTTTTGCATTTGTTTCCTTTGCTTTAGGAGACAGATCCAAAAAAATAATTGCTATGATTTATGTAAAGAATTTTCCACCTATATTTTTTTCTAGGAGTTTTCCAGTCTTATATTTAGGTCTTTAATCCATTTTGAGTTTATTTTTGTATATGGTGTTAGAGAATGTTCAAATTGCATTCTTTACCTGTAGCTGTCTAATTTTCCCAGCACTGCTTATCAAGAGACTGTCTTTTCTCCATTGTATATTTTTGCCTCTTTTGTTGTAGATTAATTGACCATGCTTTATTTCTGGGATTTCTATCCTGTTCCACTGATCTATGTGTCTGTTTTTGTACTAGTACCATAGTGTTTTGATTGCTGTAGCTTTGTAGTATAGCCTGAAATCAGAGCACATGAATCCTCCAGCTCTGTTCTTCTTTCTCAAGATTGCTTTGGCTATTCGGGGTCTTTAGTGTTTCCATACAAATTTTAGAATTATTTGTTCTAGTTCTGTGAAAAATGCCCTTGGTATTTTGATAGGGATTTTATTGAATCTGTAGACTGTCTTGGGTAGTATGGTCATTTTAACAATATTAATTCTTCCAACCCATGAGCCTGGTGTATCTTTCCATCTGTTTGTGGTGTTGTCTTCAATGTCCTAAAGCTTTCCGAGTACAGGTCTTTTACCTCCTTAGGTAGGTTTATTCCTAGGTATTTTATTCTTTTTGCTGTAATTGTAAATGGGATTGTTTCCTTAATTTCTCTTTTTGATAGTTCATTGTTAATGTACAGAAATGCAACAGATTTCTGTATATTAATTTCGCATCCTGCATCTTTACCAAATTCAGTAATGAGCTCTAGTAGTTTTTTGATGGTGTCTTTAGGATTTTCTATGTATAGTATCATATCACCTGCAAACAGTAACAGTTTTACTTCTTCCTTTCTAATTTAGATTCCTTTTTATTTCTTTTCCTTGTCTGATTGCTGTGGCTAGGACTTCCAATGCTATATTAAATAAAATTGGTGAGAGTGGACATCCTTGTCTTGTTCCTGATCTTAGAGGAAATGCTTTCAACTTTTCACTGTTGAGTATGATGTTAGCTTTGCCCTTGTCATATACGACCATTTTTATGTTGAGATGTGTTCCCTCCATGCCTACTTTCTGGAGAGTTTTTGATGGATGTTGAATTTTGTCAAAAGCTTTTTCTGAATCTATTGAGATAATCATATGGTTTTTATTCTTTAATTTGTTAATGTGGTGTATCACATTGAATGACTTGCAGATATTGAAAAATTCTTGCATCTCTGTCATAAAGCCCCTTGATCATCATATCTGATCCTTTTGATGTATTGTCAGATTCAGTTTGCTAATATTTTGTTGAGTACTTTTGCATCTGTGCATATCAGTGATATTGGGCCTGTAATTTTGTGTGTGTGTGTGATATCTTTTTCTGGTTTCGTTATCAGGGTAATGCTGGCCTCATAGAATGAGTTCAGAAGTGTTTCCTCTGCAATTTCTTGGAATAGTTTGAGAAGGAGAGGTGTTAACTCTTTAAATGTTTGGTAGAATTCACTTGTGAAGCCACATGGTCCTGGACCTTTGTTGGGAGCTTTTTAATTACAAATTCAATCTCATTACTGGTAATTCGTCTGTTCATATTTTTTATTTCTTCCTAGGTTAGTATTGGGAGATTGTATGTTTCTAGGAATTTGTCCATTTCTCCTCGGTTGTCAATTTTATTGGCACATAGTTGTTCATAGTAGTCTCTTACGATCATTTGTATTTCTGTGGTGTTGGTTGTAACATCTTTTTCATTTCTGATTTTATTGATTTAGTCTCTCTCTCTTGATGAGTCTGGGTAAAGGTTTATCAATTTTGTTCATCTTGTCAAAGAACCAACTGTTAGTTTCATTGATCTTTTCTATTGTTTTTAAGTCTCTATTTCATTTATTTCTGCTCTTATCTTTATGATTTCTTTCCTTCTACTAACTTTGGGTTTCGTTCTTCTTTTTCTAGTTCCTTTATGTGTAAGTTTAGGTTGTTTATTTTAGATTGTTTTTTGTTTCCTGAGAGAGGCTTGTATCACTATAAACTTCCCTCCTAGAACAGCTTTTGCTGCATCCCATAGATTTTGGATTGCTGTGTTTTTATTTTCATTTGTCTCCAGGTAGGTTTTTTTTGTTTTTGGTTTTTGTGGGGTTTTTTTTGTGGTACATGGGCCTCTTACTGTTGTGGCCTCTCCCATTGCAGAGCACAGGTTCCGGACGCGCAGGCCCAGCGGCCATGGCTCATGGGCCCAGCCGCTCTGTGGCATGTGGGATCCTCCCGGACCAGGGCACGAACCTGTGTCCCCTGCATTGGCAGGCGGACTCTCAACCACTGTGCCACCAGGGAGGCCCTCCATGTAGTTTTTGATTCCCACTTTGATTTCTTCAGTGATCCATTGGTTATTCAGCAGCATGTTGTTTAGCCTCCACGTGGAGGCTCCATGCTACTAAGCAATCACATACAAACAGATATCATTATTTTAATGTGTTGACAAACACTTGTGCAACATACATTTTAATAATTGTATTTGAGAATAATTGATTTTCTTTGAAATCCTGTGGTTTTTTATTTTCTGCATTTAAAATATCGAACATTAAAACATTCTGAGAAGAGATCCATAGGCCTCCCTAGACTATCAACTAGGGCCATGGCCAAAAAGAGTTTAAGAACCTTGGTCTAGCTTCAGGTCAAGACCACATTCAGGTAAGAAGTTCAGGGTCATGAAGCTACTTAGACAGTAGAACTGGTGTCCTCACCCAAATCTGCCTGCAGTTACAGAGGGGCCTCTTCATTCTAATGGCATCTCCACAAAGACACTCCTCTGCATCCCTCAGACATCTGGAGGAACACTGACAGAAAACTTCCAATGGATTCCATAAAGCATATCAAGTGATGACCACATATAGAGACTTCAAGCAGGTGCTGGAGGGTACTGCTTTCCAAGTGTGGCCTGAAAACTGTTACTGGCTAAAGATGAGAAAAATATAGAAATTGAGAGTAAAAGTTTAGAAACCTTTATAGCAATTTGAATCTAACAATACAATAACTAAGGTCCATATTTTATATATCTGTTTTTTAAAATTTCATTTTATTTTACAAAATCACCCACCTGCAATAGATTGGATATTTACAGAAACAAAAACTAAACAAAAAAATGCTGGTCTTTCCTCCATGCAGTTTGAGAATCACCATTGTGGGGAGATACAGTGAAGAGACATGGATGCGACTGGGCAAATCCTCTGAAGAACATGAATAAAATGCTGGACACAGAAGCACATCAGACCAGCAGAACTAGGGAAGGCAGAAGGTACCCACTAGCTACATGTGGTCGCTGAGCCCTTGAAATATGGCTACTAGGGCTGAGGAACTGAATTTTAAATTTTATTTAACTTTAATTAATTAATTTAAAATTCTTAAAAAGGCAAGGTTTATTTCTGCTAATTAATTTAAATTTAAATAGCCACATATGACTATTGGCTACCATATTGGACAATGCAGTGACTTTTACTACAACAAAAACAGAGAAGGAAAATATAGATGTCAAGAAATCTTCAGACAGGCTGTCATGGCATATACTGTTAATGAGAGTAGTCAGAATAGAGCGAAGATGGAAATGAGTCCTTCTGCTTTTAACCCAGAAATGTATGCTTTAGCCTACTCGTGTCCAGTGGGTCTCTTGGAAAGAGACCTGGGAGCCAAGGAGCTTAGGGTTCTCAGCTGATTCTGATGGATTACCTTAGACAGGTCACTGCCGGGGGATGGACAGAACTAATGTCCACTGAGCATTAGCCAAGTATCAGGCATGGGATGTTAAACTTCTTTACAGATTACCACGTTTGCAAACCTGTGAAGCAGCGTTTTTATTCCTATGTTACAGATGAGGAAAAGGAAGATTAGAGAGGTAAGCAGTTTGCACCTCTGAGAATCCGTTTCCTCCCCAAGGAGATAGGACTAGTAGTTCTCATGCTGTCTGTGCTCCAAAAAAGGTGAAGAGGATCAGGTGAAGATTAAGAGGATCCTGAAATGTTGACAAGGCGATGGTGCTGAGTGTGCTCAGGGGAGGGAGATGATATTTTCTTTCTTTTTTTTGGCCACGCTGCATGGCATGTGGCATCTTACTTCCCCAACCAGGGATCAGACCTGTGCCCTGTGCAGTGGAAGTGCAGAATCTTAACCTCTGGACCACTCAGGAAGTCCCAAGGTGATATTTTCTGAGGATACAAACCGGGCACAGTGTTCTGAGATGGTTCTGCCCTCTCTATTGGAAATACTTTCAATTTTCCATTTAAGAAATGCCTGAAGCCAGGCCCATTTCAATCATGTAAAAACCAATATCAGCCTTTCCAATTCTAGTCAACATTAAAAATGCAAATGTTTGCTATTTAAATATAGCCTTTGGCCACCAGTGTTCAGGACATAAGGTAAACCACAGCAGGCTGGCTGCCATCTCCCACTGAGGGTTCGTCAGGAAGAAAGCAGAGAAGGCACTGGAAAGTCCATGTCATACCAGGCTGATGGAACCACTTTCAGCCTCATGAAGGTCTGGGTCCTCAGAGGTTGTCCAGTTTCAGTCACTGAATCAGACATCCATTCACTGGGGGCTGGGATGCTCTTGGTTTCTTTGTCCTTGTCTTCCCAGTACCTAGTCCGATGCTTGCTTCATAGTAAGAGCTCAAGGGATATTTGCTGACTAGATGAATTAATTCACTTATCATCTTTTTTTTGGATATTCTATCATGGCCCAGGCATTGTACTAGGCCTATAAAATGATACAGAACCAAGCCATTTGGGGAAACCAATCTCAAGTAATTTACCATCTAAGGATGGTAAGATATGCAAATAAATAATAAGATAGTATCAAATTAACCTTACCATAACTATTAATTCTGGAGGTCTGTCAAAAACAGGTGTTTGAAAGTGTGCCAGATGAAGAATGCTTGTGTGGTTGGACATGAGGATTCTGGGCGGTCTGGGAGATAGAGTAGCTGGGCAGTGAGATCAGCAATGGGGGAGTCCTGGAGGAGCTGCCAAGAATGATTCCTGGGCTGGGCTCCTGTCCTTGGTGGTCTCCTCCACTCAGACTGTATGCTCCCTGAGGGGAGGACTGTAGCTTATTCAGTTCTGTACCCCAATACTTCACATGCGGCCTGACACATAGTAGGAAACAACATATGCTGAATAAATGAATGAATGAATAGATGAATGTTAGGAACCCATAAGGAATCACAAGAAGAAGCATTTATTGAGAGTTTAGGTATCAAACATTTTATATATATATATATATATATATATATGTATATATATATATACACACACACATACACATATATACACACACATATATCATTGACAAAGCCTATGAACAATTCCCAAGAAATAAAAATAGAATCTGGGTAATAAAGGCTAACTTCTTTTCCTTTTCCTTTGTGATTAGTCTAGTTTCACCTGCTCATAGGGTATCGTGTGCAGAGACAGGCCTTACACCCAGCACCTCAGTTCCTAGTACAAAATGACTGCCCCAGCACTTCAGCTCGGCAGGCTGTGTGCAGAAGTGCTGCCCACAACCCAGAAATGCTGCACCCAGCACTTCAGTCTGGAGCCACAAGCGGCACAGCTATGCCTGATCCATGAGAACTCCGTCCTCCCCCCTGCTGACAAGAACCCCATAAAGCAGCCCCACTGACAACCTGTTGGGGAGAGCATGTACTCTGAAGTATGAGCCCACACCTCTCTATTCTTTGATCAGAGAATAAAACTTTCCTTTGCTTCTGAACCAAACTCAGTCTTGTTCTAAGTTGGGGTCCAACTTGAAAGGGTCAATCACAAATTTTGGAAACCATGAAGGGACAGATCATGGCCTTTTTGCCTACACCTATCCACTAGGCTCCAGGCTAGTCCCAGCTCCAGCAGGAGGATGGAGGAGGCTTTGGGAGGTTCAGGTGAGGATGACTGACTCTGGTATTTAAGTTCACTCTGGGGTAGAACAATGGCAGCCTTCAGGCGAATTCAGAGCAACTCTGCCCAACAACCTGATACCCAGGTGTGGTGCACACATAACATAGCCCCCAGAATAATCTCGACCGCACCCCCTTGAGCGGATCATACTGCAACATCTTTGGGAATTGGAGACTGAAACTCACTCAGGCTTGCCCATTGTCTCTGGCTGGTCTACCCACAGTGCCCAGTGGAGGTGGGGGGATGGAGGGGACAGTGGGGTCTTGTGGGTGGGAAGAGGCATGGAAGTCTTGCCCACTGTCTCACCAGTAGTGCTGTCCTCTTGGCCCTCTACAAGGCAGTAATGGCCACCCCAGGGCTTTTTGCCCTCCTTGCCAGCCACATTCTCCATAATCACTTTTAGTTTGGTACAGGAAAGTGGCCAGCCCTGTGAGCCAAGAGGAGAGACAAGGAAAAGGCCCAGGTAATGAGGACCACCTGACAAAACAGGATGAGGACACTCCATCAGAGTTCAGGAAAAGGCACCAGGAGGCCCGAGCGGGAAAGGCTCCAAAGGTGGGTTATGTGACTGGTGACCTGACCTCTTTCAGTCAGTGCTCTTTTCTCTGAAGTGGGCTGGGGAGCCTTGTGAGCCACTCATAAGACCAGGAACCCCATTATCAGGAAACCCTGTGAGCTGCTGACAATAATAGGAAACACCCACCACCCCGTCTGTCCTCCCCCTCTGCTTCTGAGGGGAACATTGTGTAATTCTTTATTGACTAAGGGTTCACGGGCTCTCCTCCCTGTAACAGCACAGAATATCAGCTGCTCCAGAGATCTGGTGATTACTCTGTGGGAATCCCTCATACTTTTCACTTTCACCTGGCAGTAAGTCCAAAAACTCTTCCTTTTCAGCAAACGGTGGAAGGAGACAACCCCTACCTCAGACAGCTATGCCAGTGCCTGATGGACCAAGTTGATCAGGAGCTAGTATGGCTAAGTTACTGTGACGTGGAGGCAGCCCCTGTACCCTCCTGTGGGGTAACCTGACGAGGAGGGACTAACTGTCTCAAGCACGGGCTGTTACAAATTCAAGGGGGACCCCCAGCTCTACCAGAGTTCTTGCCATTTGATGCCTCTTAATGGCGCTGGTTCCAAACTTCTCAAACCAGAAATCAAATCTGTGACATTTGTGTGCTTACAAATTCCTCCAACAGCCCCCTTGGTAGTTGGAAGCAAATCCAAAACAGAACATCTAAGGTATGGGGAAACCAAAGGTCCACCCTACCAAAGGATAGCCTGTTAGGGTGCATCTTACAGAACTGGAAGATTTGGGGGAATCACCCCCGACCCCAAAAACATTTAATCTCCCTATATAATAGAGTCTGGCCCCAATACCAGCTAGGAGACAGGAATCGCTGGTCTGTCGATGGGTCTCTACATTACAACACCACTCTACAATTGGACCTGCTCTGCCAGTGACAAAAGGAAAGGGATGAAATTCCCTATGTCCAGTTTTTTATGGTCTTATATCCAAATAAAGGCCTTCACAAGGGATGTGGGCTCTCCCCCATTGAGGTAATACTAGTCCTTCACCCTCCCTCTGAGGACCTTCTTGATCTCCTCCTCCCCTCTTCCTACTGCTCTCTCCCTACCCCCTTCCTTCATATGTCCCAATTTGGGCCAAAGGCCCGAGGGGCCCCCTGCATACCAGCCCCCCTTCCCGGAACCCAGTCCCACAACTACAGGAAGTGGATCTAATTATTAGCCAGCGTCCAACAACCCACCAGGAAAAGTACTCCCTTTGAGGCAGGAGGGCTCATCCAGGTATATGACCCATTTACCACTTCTGATCTGTATAACTGGAAAAGTCATAGTACGAGGCTGAGGGAAGATCCAGAGGGGTTCCTGAATATGATTAGGGGAATCTTTCAGACCTAAGACCCCACCTGGACTGACAGCCATAGCCTTCTCAATGTATTCCTAATGGCAGAAAAGGCCACGGTCCTTTCAAAAGCATGAGATGAAGCAGACAAAGAACGGAAACAGTGCTGGTCATGCTATTTTCAAACTGAGAAATCAAGTGGTGCCCCATAATGAACCCAGCTGGGACCCCTGAGACAATGGAGAATGGGGTAGGAGACAGAGGCTGACCCACTATAAAAATATGATCCTAAAGGGAATCCAGGCAGCAGGAAAGAAACCTGTCAATTGGAATAAGATAAAGGAAACCAGTCAGGAGCCAATGGAAAACCCTTCAGCATTCCTAGAGCACCTCAGGGAATGCCTCTGAATCTATACTACCACTGACCCCGAGTCACTGGAAGGAAATTCAATCCTGAGGTTGTATTGAATTTCCCAAAGTGCCCCCGATAGTAGGCATAAACTTCAGAAACTGAAAATAGAACCAGATATCCTTTCCTCTTACCTGATCATGGTTGTCTACTGAGTAATAACTGAGATATAGAGGAGGAAAAGTCAGAGGATAAAAAGACCTGGAGGCAAGCCCACTTACTGGCTGTCATGCTCCAATGTCAACCAGTTGGCACAGGAATCTGGACCAAGTGCCCACAGAGACTCTTGACTCCGTTGAGTGACCCCCCGGCCCCCATCGAGGGATAACAAGCCAAGGAAACTAGAACCCTATCAGTGCACCATATGTAAACAAGAGGGACCCTGGAAGAGAGAATGCCCTCACCACCCTGAAGGGGGACGGAAAAGGCAGATCCCGGCCACTACCCTTGAAGGCAGATGGTCCAAAGAGACGAAGAATAATGAGGCCAGAGGGCTCCAAAGCTGGCACTTCAATTGACTCCTGAAGGGCCCCGGGTGACATTGGACATAGGGGAAAAGCCTGCCAAATTCTTAGTTGATACTGGTGCCACTTACTCGATTCTGAAAGCCAGATAAGACAAACTCAGTCACAAGAGTTGTAAAATTATGGGGGTATCAGGGAAGGTCCAAGAACGGGCATTCATAAAGCCATTAGAATGTAAATTGGATGAACACATACTCACCCATTCTTTCCTGTATGTCCCTGAATGCCCTATACTTCTGCAGGAAAAGATATATTAAATAAATTGGGGGCTACTATCCACCTAATGGGAGACAAACTGGAGATTGGCATTCCCTTAGACAGGGCCCACAAGATGATAACGTTTATGGCTGAGGACAAACCTCCCTGACCAGGGCAAGTTGACCTCCCTGGAGTAAATCCCCAGGTCTGGGCCCAGGGATGGGTAGGACAAGCTGTAGGAACCAGTCCCATTATAGTCTATCTAAAACCCAGACATACATGGCCCAATAGAAAATAGTACCCTCTCTGTTGAGAGGCCTTCTTGGGCATTGCCCCTGTTACACAGGGCCTTATTAGACCATGCAGATCAGCCTGTAATACCCCCATTCTCTCCACAAAGAAACCCAATGGGGAATACCAGATGGTAGAGGACCTTGGGGCAGTCAGTCAGTGAAGGCACTGAGGATATACATCCAGCAGTCCCTAAATCCCTACACTCTGCTGGCCACATTGCCATCCACCAGGACCTCTTATTCTGTATTAGATTTAAAAGATGGCTTCTTCTGTATTCCATTAGCCCCAGAGTCTAAATAAATATTTGCTTTTGAGTGGCAGGACCCAAAGACAACAAAAAACAACAATACTGTTAGAGAATCCTGCCCCAAGGTTTCAAAAATTCCCCCACCATCTTTGGGGAAATTTTAGCTAAAGACCTAAAAGATCTGCATCTGGAGTCGGGAATCCTCCTCCAGTACCCAGACAACATTCTGATCGCCAGTCCTACTAAGGAGGCCTCTGACAAAAATACCGTAACCATTCTGAACCACCTAGTTGATAAAGGATATAAGTTATCTGAGAAAAAGTCTCAAATGTCACAAACCAGGGTGACTTGCCTCGTCTTCATTCTCACAGAAGGTCAGAGAATCCCATCCCAGGAAAAGAAAGGAGCCATTTGCAGCCTTGTCCTTCCTAAAACTAGAAGACAGCTTAGGGGTTTCCTGGTGATGGCTGGGTTTTGCTGCACCTGGATCCCTAACTCTGATCTAACAGATAGGCCTCTATATGAAGAGTGGAAAGGAAAGGATGATGATCCTTTTGAATGGAATTCAGAATGTGAAGGGACCTTTCAAGAATTTAAAAAGCAATTACTTCAGGCCCCTGTCCTGGTCCTCCCAGATTTAGTTAAACCCTCTGACCTTTACATTCAAGAGAGAAGGGGAATCGCCCTTAGGGTATTAGCTAAAAAACTGGGGCCCCTGACTCAGGTGGTTGCTTATTTCTCTAAATAATTAAATTAACCAGTAAAGGATGGCCTCCTTGCCTATGGGTGGTAGCAGCTACAACCTTCCTTTAATTGAAAAGTAACATTTGGCCAGCCAATCACTATATGGACTCCACACGAGGTTCAGGCTTTAGTAAGTTCTAAGAGAACAGAACGGCTAAACCCTCTAAGGTCTATTCAAGTTCAGGCTGTGCTTTTAGACAACCCAGTGGCTACCATAAAATCCTGTCACACACTAAATCCTGCCACCCTGCTACCTAAAGAAACGGGGCCCCTGGAGCTTGGGTGTATAAAAACCATAGACATAATCTATTCCAGTTGCCCCGACCTAGGAAGCGAGCCTCTGCCAAAGGCAAAAGAGAAGTGTTCACAGAAGGAAGCAGTTTTATGAGAGAGGGAAAGAGCCTGACAGGGTATGCAGTGACTTCCCAGACCTAAGTCATAGAGGCACAAAGCCTGCCCCCAGGGATTTCAGCCCAAAAGGAAGAGCTGATGGCCCTCACCTGAGCCTTAGAGCTCGGGGCAGGGAAGATCCCAAATGTCTACACAAATTCCCGGTATGCATATGCCATCTTACACACACGCGCACGCGCGCGCACACACACACACACACACACACATACACACACACACACACGGATATTTGGAAGGAAAGAGGTCTGCTTACTGCAGAGAACAAACAGGTGAAACATGGCTTAAGAATACTGAAGCTCTTAGAAGCTGTACAGCTTCCAAAAAAGGTGGTAGTGATTCATGGTTGGGGGTCACCAAAAGGGGGATGCAGAGGTAATAAAGGGAAACAAGGTGGATGCAACTGCCTAAAGAGCAGCCCTCGATCCCAATAACTTGGCAGCTACCCCTCATACATCAAAGGCCAGATCCATCCAATTATTCCCCAATCTACACTAAGGAAGAATTAGACAAAGCCTGAAAATGAGGCTTCAATAGAGATCTAGGAGGCCACGGGGGGCTAGTTAATGAACATGGGCAATACTTCTTTCCCCAAACTGTAGCTTGTCATCAAGGAGGCTCATCAAGGAACTCACTACAGGAGGGAAGCCCTGTATAAAAGGACTCCCCAGAGGACCCTAGATAAGGCCCATTCAGACTAGAAGGACATATCCTGGAGAAGATTGGCAGATTGCTTTCAGTGGCATACTGAGAGTACTGGGCAATTTCAGGTTCTCTCCTGGTGCTAGTAGACACATTTTCTGAGTGAATAGAAGCATTCCCCACTAGAACTGAAATGGCAGCTGAGAGAAATAATCTTGAGGTTTGACCTCCCAGGATCCTTACAAAGCGATAATGGTCCAGCATATGTGCTTCACGTTATGAGGGGGATAACGCGTGCCCTGGGCATATAATGGACCTTGCACTCAGCGTGGAGACCCCAATCATCAGGGAAAGTAGAAAGATCCAATCAGACTTCAAATGGACCTTAGCCAAGCTATGTCAGGAAACCCAAGAAAATCTGATTGATTCCATTGCCCTGCTCCCCATGTGGTTAGCCCCAAAGGATAAGTTAAAGTTAAGTACATTTGAACTCAGGTGTGGGAGATCCCCAAGCCTGAGAGAAAGGATACCTTAACTCTCTGGAAATGGAACAACTCAGTATGCCCTTCAGGTAAGAGAAACCATGAAAGCTCTCACGGAATATGGTAACCAGGTGCTGCCTGCACCCACTTACCCAGCCCTCCACCCCCACCAACCAGGAGACTGGGTGAACCTAAAACCTGGAAAGCCTGCAGCCCGAGGGATCAGGTCACTCCTAAGAGGAACGGGCCCCACTTGGTGGCCCTAACCACCCATTCTTCCCTGAAGTTGCAAGGGATCAATCTGTGGACACATCACACTCAAGTGAAGAGGACCCCAAGCCCCAGCCTCTGGCGAGACAACCTGGGACAAAGGGTCCCCTTGGCTACTCGTGTGAGCCTCTCTCTTACCTGCAGTTTATCTTCCAAAATACAACCAAAACTGTGCCTGGGTCTATTCAGGCCCTGGCAGTGATCCTCGATATCAGGACACACTTCTACCTACAGGCAAAACACCGTCATTTTGAAGGAAAAATTTGACATGTGACCATTATTCTCTTGCTAATATTTGGGCCATGTAAAAACTGTCTGGTGTCCTTTGTCTCCAGAGGGTTAGACAAATGGTGGTCACTCAGGGATACGAAGAGCTAGGGCTATGTCCTGGTGACAATCAAACATAACTAAAGGCAGCTGGGGAGAAGTTCTGCTCCTCTACCTGGGGTTATGACGACACCCAAATCAGCAGGAAGCAGTTGCAAAAGACAGACCCTCGCCCCTCAGTTCCCCTCAAGAACGAGGAGCAGGACAAACAAGAGAAGAGGGATTTGTCAACAGCAAAGCCCATTAACAAGTCTCAGGAAATAAAGATAGAATCTGGGTGATAAAATTAAGTCTGACCTTTTTCTTTTCCTTTGTGTTTGGTCTAGTGTCACTTGCTCATAGGGTGCCACAGGCAGAGGCCTTGCTCTGGCACTTCAGACCAGGGTTCCTAGAGCAAGATGGTTGCACCCGACACCTCAATTCAAGATGGCGGTGGCGGACTGTGTGCAGAGATGCTGTGTTAGGCGCCGTGACCTGGCACGTGAGCAGGATGGCTCCGCCTACCCCATGAGAGCTCTGCCCCCTCCCCATGGGAGATCCCTATAGAGCAGCCCTGCTCACAGCCTGTCCGGAAGAGTGTGTGCTCTAGAGTGTGAGCTCATACCTCTCCTTCTTTGATCAGAGAACAAAGCCTTCCTTTGCTTCTGAACTGAACTCTTGTTCTATTGGGTGAGCAACACCGGGCAGAAGGACCCTTGTTGGAGACCAACTCAAAAGGGTTGGTAACGTATCTTTTAATTAATTATTAACAGGGTGCAGCCAGGAGACAGAAACCACATCAGTTACTTGGAAAGAATGAATTCAATATAAAGGATTGTTAACTAGGAATAACATTGTTAACTAGATAACTGAAAGGGTAAATTGAGAACTATAAGGTGTAATGGAGACAGCGACTGCAGAAAGCAGCTATCACCCTAGGTATGAGGGAGTGCAGGGGGAAAAGTTAGAATTATTAAAAATTAGAGGCTCAGTGGAAGGAAGCTGTGAGCTGAAATTCAGACCACTGAGGACGGAGCACTGCTGGGCTGGTGCTGATGTCTCTGATTGGATGTGATGAAGCTAATTCTGTGTTGAAAAACTGCAAAATGGCTTCAGCTACTGCTATGCAGAGGCCTTGCTGCTGCCAGGGTAAAAAAGCATGGCCGGGGTGATGGTCATAGCCGCCCAACAAACTCCTCTCCATCCTTCAAGACCCAGTTCAGATATCACTTCCCCTTAGAAGCCTTCCTGATCTCTTTTGTCAGATAGGAAACCCACAGGAAGCAGACAGTAAGGAGCAAGTCCTATCTTCCCTCACCAGCCCTCTCTAGCACCCCTAACGTCAGAATTTAAGTAGAAGTCAGCTGGCCAGGCAAAACCACAATTTGCAGTGACTCAAATGACAAAAGTGACAAAGAAGAGTACAGAAGGGTTTTGGAGCTGAGACACCATGGTGTCATAACTGGTACAGGAGTCTGCCCAACAATGCTGTGATGCAGGAACTGCTATTACTCCCATTATACAGATGAGGAACCGAGGGTCTAGAGAAGTCAAGGGCACTTGCCTAATAAGTTGATGTGGCAGCACCCTGATTTGAAGCCAGGTCCATCTGTTCTAATGGCAATACTATACCAAGTTTCCTTCACACTCTTATGTGAAGAAAATGTGAGAAAACAGAACAGTTTTGAAGTCCCAGTGTTGTTGAGTGGGCAGCTGGGGGATGAGGTGGGGTGGGGGTTCAGGCAAGAGCAGGGAAGCAGGTGTGAGGCAGTCCTGACAAATGTCTCCCAAGGAGCTACTTTAATGTCTCACTTTTAAGAAAGTTGAGATCTTTATTCTTTGATCAAAACTTAGCCACCCAACAAACTCCTTTCCATCCTTCAAGACCCATCTCAGATGTCACCTCCTCTGAGAAGCCTTCCTGATCTCTACAAAGCCAGCCATGCCCCCCAAGGTGCTCCTGTAGGACTTGATGCAGACACCTCGGCGGAGTTTACATGTCTATATGCCACTAGATTGTGGGCTCCTGAGGGCAGGCCCAGGTCCATATAGGCTCTGCCTGGCTCATGGTGGGCACCCAAAGTCTAGTGATACTAATAAAGGCTTTTTTCTTCCAGAAGCTTGTTTCTGTGGGAGCACTGGCAACTTCAGGACCATATTTTTGACTCATTTTCTGCCTTTCAGTAGTTCTCGGTCTAGTGGTGAAGACATGTTGAAAAAACACTGAAAAACAAAATCCCCCAAGTTTAACTCTTCACCTCCCACCTTTTTCAACCTATTCTTCTCACTTCAGTAGGATGCAATTGTAACCTTCTGAAGCCCCTGCTAAAACCTTCCGAAGGCTTCCATTGCTCTTAGGATGAAGACTAACTCCTCAACGTTGTTGCTTAATCCCTTGACCTCTGTCCTGCACCCCTCAACAGCCTTGCACTTCACCACTCCCCTTCTTCCTCCTTCCCCTCCACCCTCCCAGTTCCTGAACCTCTTCACTTTCCCAAACCCACCAAGCTCTTTGCATCCTGTTCTTTGCAGTGGGGATTCCTCTACCCAGAACCGTCTCCTCTGGCTCCCTTTTTTTTTTTTTTTTTTTTTTTTTAAGAGAACTGGTTTTAATTTAGAAGAGTGTCTTCAACTATCCACTAATATATATTTATTTTTTTTTTTACAAAGTAACTTTCTCTACCTTATTTCTTTTTTTTTTACATCTTTATTGGAGTATAATTGCTTTACAATGGTGTGTTAGTTTCTGCTTTATAACAAAGTGAATCAGTTATACATATACATATGTCCCAATATCTCTTCCCTCTTGCGTCTCCCTCCCACCCTCCCTATCCCACCCCTCTAGGTGGTCACAAAGCACCAAGCTGATCTCTCTGTGCTATGCGGCCGCTTCCCACTAGGTATCTATTTCACATTTGGTACTGTATATATGTCCACGTCACTCTCTCACTTTGTCACAGCTTACCCTTCCCCCTCCCCGTATCCTCAAGTCCCTTCTCTAGTAGGTCTGAGTCTCTCTGACTTATCTTTTATGTCTGGGATGCTGAGTCACTTCCTCCAAGAGGTTATTGGCAGGGTAACCTGATGCTCCTGGGGCAAACTGTTCCTGACCACGCCCCTCACCTACCGAATTGCAATGGCCTTCACTTACTCAGGAGGGCAGCTCCCTGCATGAGGCTGGTGCTCTGTAAGATCAATTTGAATGAATGAATTAAAAACTTAAAAGCAACAAAAAACTAACAGCAGTCTCACCAAGCTGTTTTGGAAGTCACAGCTGCCTAAGACATGGTGAAATAACTTTCCCATCTAGGGACCTTGTGAAAAGGGGTGCTCTGGAATGGGGTAGGGGGCTCTGACTGGGAGTCAGAAGATAGGGTTGGAGCCTCGGTGATCTGGACCACAGTTGCGGCTATGTTAGTGTCTTCATCTGTAGAATAAGTATTGTAGGGGAGGAAAAAGCCTTTTCCTCTTCTCCTAGGTTCTGCAGCTGGGGCCTGGAAACTGAAGAAAGACAGATTAACAAGAAAAAAAAAAAGCACAGTTTATGAATGAGTACAGCATGCATACATGTGGGAGAAATGCAGTAATGAGTGCCTCAAATGGGCTTATATAGCATCTTAATGAAAAACAATAAATTTGTAGAGCAGTGATAAGACAAAGGAAAGACTGGGTAGGAAAATACATGGGAAACTAATAGAAGATAAGGATTATTTTAGTAAGATGTGTTATGGAGAGTCCTCGTGGTGCCACCTCTGGGCTGATAAGAGTATAGAATTGTCTCCCACAATTAAGAGTCTAAGAGTTGTCCTCCTGGGTCCTCATCTTCCTAGTACAGGAGAAGGAGACACCTCTGCAAATGGAAATTTATGTTCTGCTTTTAGGCAAATGGGGGTGAGGGTGGAGAGCTTTTTTTTTTGTCTACTGTGTCTCAATTGTCTTCAGCTCAAAATAATCCTTCTGCCAAAGTGGCATATTTTCGATCCCCTACAGTCTAAATATGCCTGTCCTTCCTGACATACAGGGCTGTGATGTGATGGCACATATGGAAACTGTGCAAACTGTAAAGTACTGTATGGATATCATGCATAAATAGTCCCATGATCATTATCTCCAGGAAACTGTCCAGGCTGCCGGCTTGCCAGCTTTGTTTACTGCCGTCCAAACCCAGACCTTAAGCTTTCCATCTCCTTCTCCCTAAGGGCCAGGCCAGTCTTTTTACAGAGAAGACGCATCAAAGGCCCAACGGAGGATTTTTATAGTTCAATGTTGTACAAACTTCCTTCTTGAGAGATAAGGAGTCTGGAGAAAAGGTGGGAAGCTAATCTAAACTTCCTGCTCTCCAGCCCCTCCCCCTACCATGCCTGACTCCTTTAAGATGAAGCCTATAAGCTGCTCCTGACTTTTGTTTATATCATTCATGATCCCCCTGCCCACGGTTTTCCTTTGTGGGACTTTCCTACTGCTCTCTGTGGAAGCGAGAGAGACACATCTAATAAAAATGACCCAATGCATCCCCATAACCCTAGGTCCCCAGAGCCATAAATCAAAGGATAGAGCTCTTTGAACATTATCCAGCTGCAGGAATGGGATATTCCAAAGAAGAATTAAAATCACCCTGAAACTGACTCCTTAACATGGCAAAGACATCATGGAATAAATATTAATGCACCCACTATATGTCAGGTATTTAACATGTTTTGTAACACTCAAACTTTACATCAACTATCCCCATTTTATAGATGAATAAATCGTGCTCAGAAAGCTTTTAGTTAGATGGATGGGTGGATGGATGGACGGATAGACAGACAGATAAATGGTTGGGCGGATGGATGGAGAGACTTCTTGCCACAGACAAGAGAAAGTACTTGTATCTTCCCCAAAAGACAGAGCTGCCAAGTCACATTTGGTTTCATATCAAAGCTCATCACAGGAAAAGTCTACGCGTGTCACTAGACCAGTGCAAGACAAGGCCATGTGATGGCAAAGCTGTTCCCTGAACCTAAGATTATAGGGAGGATCTTTCAAGTTTTAGTTGCAGCTTTGGAGTCAGAAGAATCTGAGTAGTGGCTCCACCATTTACTTCCTGTGTGACCACGGACAAGTTACTGAACACCTCTGTGCTCAGTTTCTTCATTTGTAAACTGGAGGACTACCCAGCCTAATAGTGCTGTGAGGTTTAAATTATATTGCTCGAATAGAGATATTTGTTAAATATTTTAAACAAATATTTGTGTTAAATATAAGT
This sequence comes from Phocoena sinus, assembly GCF_008692025.1. Lineage (NCBI taxonomy): Eukaryota > Metazoa > Chordata > Mammalia > Artiodactyla > Phocoenidae > Phocoena > Phocoena sinus. Next base: position 53,698,238 of record NC_045763.1, on the reverse strand, counting down.
CAGTTTTCTCCTCTCTGTCATGTAGGCAACGTGAAAACCATTGCAGAGATGAGCTGAGAGTGGTTAGAAACTCCCCTGTGGGGGGAAGACTCCAGATACAGCTGAGTCGCTCCAGAGCATGTAGAGCTGTATGCCTCTGGGATTGAGAAAAAACTCGTTTCTGTTCAGGTAGCCAAAGAGAAAATGAGTTTCCCCTTGTCATGAGGAAATTGAAGGTGATTCTGACTCTGAGTGACCTCTGAACTACGGCTTAATTTCAATGGCATCTGAGAAACTCAGGTCCAGGCTTCCCAGGGCTCTGTTCTTTCAACTGAGAGAGGAACAGGTAGAGAGAAGCGGAGACGGGGACAGAAAGGGATAAGGGCTGAAGACCTAAAGCAGCCAGGAGGCTCCTTTTCTTTTCCTGACTTACCCTAAAGAAGGGTATAGAAAGAAAATATATTCCTTACATTGTGTCAGGATGGGAGTGTGAGTGTGAGTGTGTGTGTGTGTGTGTGTGATTGTGAGGATGGGTGTATGTGGAGAGGGGAGTCTGGGAGGGAAGTGGGTGTGGCTGCGTGTGAGAGGCTGTATGTGTGCTTGTGGGGAGTGTAGAAGGTGGGTGTGGGGAGAAGATTGAGTATAGGGGTGTGCAGATGTGGGTAGGTATATGGGGATGGGGGAGAGCGTGGGGAGGAGAGTGGGCCTGAGTCATCACACTGAGGGATTAAGCCTCAGCAGATGCATAAAATCACACAGGTCCAAGCATTGTTAACAAGATCTTCTTCCCTGGACATTTGTAAATAAGTTTATTTTCCAATCATTCACTCATTTATTTTCCCATTGTCAACACTGATGTACAGGGAGAAAAAGAAAAATATTGAAATCCCTGAAGGACTTACAGTCTTGGAGAAGGCAAGACACAGATGAGTTCAGCAACAATAGTGAACCCAATGCCAAGTGCCAGGCACTGTTCTGAGCACTTTGTGTGTACCATCTGGTTGCCTGCTCACAATGACCCTACATGGTATGTCCTATAGTGACTTCCATCTCACAGAGGCTTGTTGTAACTGGTCCAAGGTCACACAGCTTGTGAGTGGGGCTGGAATTCTCATGCATGCAGTCTGGCTCCTGAAAATGTGCTCTTAAGTGTCGCATCAAGTCTACACCATCTGTTCCCAGCTGACCTACAGGGCTAGGCTACGTCCCTTGTAAAGGACTGGCTGCCAGGGAGCAATCACCCCCTGAGAGGCTTGGTGCTCTAGCATGTGTGAATGCTTAACCCGTTGCCCTAGGTCCACTGCTGTCTGGGCCCAGTCACTTGCCCCATTCCTCTCCCTACATCTCTTATCCTTTTCTACTTCTCACCCCAAGATTAGGCAGAGAGAGGTATAGAGAGGAGACCAGTGTGAATGTAAGGGCTCGTCTGCCCTCTGCCCATCAACAAACCCAGCAGATCTGGTATATTTTTCACCCCAAAATCCTCCATCCTGCTGATCCTGGGAGGCTGTGCCCATTACAGCCACCTCGATTCTAAGCCACCTCCACCATCAGGGTTAGACTCTGGGGTAGGTCTGGCCCAAGTCTACTAGCCTGAGAGACAAGGAATTTCCTGGGGAATAACTCAACCCCAGGGAACCAAATGGAGGCCGATGCAGAGTAAGGCCTGCTGTCTCTCCTCAACTTTGCCCCAGCCTGTCAGCCACTGCCCCTGCCCCTCCCCCCATGCCCTTGTGCCTGGGTCCTGGGGAAAGAGGCTGGTGAGGACAAACTGGAAGAGCAGATTCATTCAAGCCCCCCCAGGCCATTGGAGGTCAGAGCATGGTGATGCCCCTTAATAACAGTTGACAAAAACAGGATGAAGAACTCCTCCTGGGGGTGTTCTTTAAATCACCGCAGGGCTTAGGTGTGCTGAGGGGATCAGCAGAGGCTGGGGGACACAGTGACAGCTGCAAAAACGCCAGTGCCAGAGGTGGTAGGGCCAGCGGTGTGTGTGGCAAGAGGACAGCATGCAGATGTCTGGCGACAGACTGGGCCCATTGTTCACACAGGAGTCACTCTCTGGGAGCTCTCAGAGACAGAGACATTTTGGTAGGGGGAGCAGTTTGAAAGGGAACGGGGTCACACACTAGTGAACGCTGGAGTGAGAGTATGCTTACTGTATGTTATCATTTCTGGCAGTTAAAAGCCCTCATTTATAAATGCTCCAAAAGCCTGTGTTCCTGCCTGAGGGCAGGTGGAGGTTTTAGCAGTACAGTACAAATGTTGGCCATCATCTCTTCTAAAAGGAACAATTCGTGCTCGCTTCGGCAGCACATAGACTAAAATTGGAACGGTACAGGGAAGATTAGCACAGCCCTGTGCAAGGATGACACGCAAATTCGTGAAGCGTTCCATATTTTTATATATGTATATGTACAGCTGATTCACTTTGTTATACAACAGAAACTAACAAACCATTGTAAAGCAATTATACTCCAATAAAGATGTTAAAATAAAATAAAATAAAAGGAACACTTCAACAGAGAGCCCCAGCTGAAAGAGCCGAGGGACATTCCTCAGCTGTGTTTGTCCCACCCCTGGTGTCCAGTACAGCCGGGAGGTCATCTGAGCCAACTCAGGCCAGCCAGCGACCTACGACCTATGGTCTAGCCCCAAAACGGAGCCAGGCCGATCATATTCCCACCTCAGGAATCTGAACCAAGAATGCTGAGATGCGCAGGCAGTTAGCAGAGGGGCTGGGGGCCACGGGAATGCGTTGGAAGGTCCCACCCGGCGGAGTTGGAGCTGCCGTGGGAGGGGGAGAGGCCAGGAGGAGGCAGGCAGAGACCTGGGTAGGAGAAGGTGTGCAGCGAGAAGTGAGGATCTAGAGAAGACGGCGAGAAAGGCAACGACAGAGGTGGACACCACGACCCACAGAACCCCCAGGGCCCCTCAGTCGCAGCTCCAGCCCTGACTCCCTTTCTCCTGAGGGGCTCTCTGTTCCATGGAACCAGGAATCCCGAGTATCTGATGGCCAGGGTGACCTCCCTGCAGGATGCTGGGGGCATCTGGGTTGAAGGAGACCTGATGTTCAGTCCACAGTGGCTTTGCAGATTACAGCCAGGACATTGAAGGATGGTGTGAGCAAGGAGCAGAGTGGACGTGATGATCAGCTGCCTCCCGACCACATCAGAGGTGAAGCAAGAGGAAGTTGACTTTGAAAGCCTTCACACAACTACATTGTGCCTCAGGCAGGCAGGGAAAACGGTGGACTGGTTATTTCCAGGGATCCGGCAGCTAGAGTGCCTCAAATCCCAGCTGCTTTTTCTAACTGTGAGAACCTGGTCGTAAATGTACTCTTCTAAGTCTCAGTTTCCACATCTGTAAAATGGGCATCGAACAGAACCTCTTCCCTCAGGTTGTTGGGGGTTTCACGGGGTTTGCCTGGAAAGCAAGATGCTTGGTCTGTCCTTTAGATGCTATAATTATGTGCGTAAACTCCTCCAGGAAGGGCAAGAGGTAGATTAGAGGCTGAGGACTCTTTTTGCCTGAAGAATTTTCTACCTGCTGTGACCAGCATGGGCTTGTCCAATGACAGGAGCACACCCCTTCTCTTTGTTCCCCCTCAGGGCCTCTGTGGGGAAAGAGGCTTTCAGAGTCACTCTGGCTGCAGACAGGCCTTACTTAGCCAGGCTTATTAATAGGACCCGTGTCCATTTCTGTCTTAAAATAGCCATAGAAAGTTACTTAATATGAGCTTCCAGGTGGGTGGTCAAATTGCTTTTATTGTCTTCCTCTCAGGGGAGTTCAAGAACAGCCATCTGCCAGGCATAGGGGCCTCCTGGCTCCAATGAGAGGGGCCTGCCCAAGGGAGGGGCACTGGACTTGGAGGGCAAGAACCTTGGCCTAGAACAAAGCCCCACCACCTGCATAGCTCAGGCTCTAAATTCTAAAGTTCTAAATACTTTAAGAGGGTCTCTGCCTAGAACAAGGGCCTTGTAACAAAAAGTCCCTTCCGCGACCTCAAATTCCACACCCCGCCACCTGCACCATTACTTGCCCTCCTTGAATTTCTTACTCATTCCACTTCCAAACCCTATTTAGCCATGACACCCTCAGGAGCCCTCCATCCACTGTGGACACACACTCCCTTTAACCCCGGATCCTCGTTAGAAGGCTCTCATCATCTTTTGTTTTAACAGAAGTCTTCACTCTCTATGTAGCCCTTCAGGAGAAAGTTGCTCACCCTCTCAGGCCCATATCCTACACCTCTGAAGTAGAAGCGGTGGCTGGATTTTCCTGGCTTCCCTCTGTCACTTCCACAACCATTGCTTGTCCAGACTCACAGCTTTCTTTGAGCCTCATGCCATCCAACATCTCTCCTCCCCAATACTGAAAACTGTCCAATGCTCATTCACTGAATCATTCATGGCCTGGCTCTCAGTATTCCTCTCCTTCTCAAGTCCTGTGTCACCCTAAGAGATTTCAGTGCCCAGGCAGACAACTGACTGGACTGTTACTTCCTTGATCTCTTTAACTCCAAGGGACCTCACCTCTACTCTGCTTCAGCCACCACTCCCAGACCCCACCCTTGATCTTGTTGTGACCCAGGACTGTGTCATCTGGACTCTAGTAACCTCCTTCATGGTTGCATTCTCCCACTCTTTTGGCTATCTCAAGCCTTCATACCCATGATACCTGCACTCTGACCTCCAAGAGACCCCAGCTCTTTGTTCCTTCCATTTCCTCCAGTCTATCAGTCCCCCCAGCTGGAAGTCCAGACTTGGTAGGTGATCATGTGAACTGCACTCACACCAGTACCACCAGTTTCCTTGCATGCTATCCTGCTATGTCTTCCTGCCCCAACAAATTCCAGTTATTTTCTTCCAGCCTCCGTGGAGACCGTTCAAGTCCTGCTCTTCAACCTGTGCCTGGGGCTTCCCCTGCTGATTCCTCTGTTACAACCTCTCCTCTCTGCTTCAACACTCTCACTCCTCCGATATTTTCCTCTTGCCCTATAAATCTGTCCAGTCTATTGCATCTGACAAGAACTCTCCTAAGTCCCTTTCTATCAACCTCCAATTTGAGCTCCCCCTGCGATAATCTATTCACGTGTCCCCTCTTTCTCTTACACATTCCCCAGCCCACTGCACTCTGGCTTCTGTCCTAACCATTCCATGGAAACTGCTTTCCCTAAAGTCATTGTTCTAGGTACTATTACTGTGTAATAAAGTACAAATTACCCCAAAACGTAGTGGCATAAAACAACCATTTTATTATGCTTGTGCATTCTGAGGGTCTGGAAGTCAGATCGGTCACAAAGTATCGCTTGTCTCTGCTCCATGATGATGACCAGAGAGACCTAGACACGCCTCTCTATGTGGTTTGGCTTCCTCACAGCATGGTGGCCTCAGGGTAGTCTGGCTTCTTACATGGCATGCCCTAGCGTTCCAGGAAATGAGGTGGAAGAAGCATTGCTTTTTATGATTCATAAATTGTGACTTTTATAGCCTCAGAAGTCCCATAGCACCACTTCCACCATGATCACTAATCAAAGTGGTCACAAGTCCTCCCAGAATCAAAGGGAGATAGTATAGACCCCATCTCTCAATGGGACAGAGGCAAGGTCACATTGTAGAAGAGTATATGGGATGGGAAATATTGTTACGGTCATCTCTGAACGATACAATCTGCAACAGTCTTCAATGATCTTCCAATGACCAATTCCAAAGGATGTTAATACCTTGATCGCTACTGTATTTGTTATTGCTGATCATTCCCTGCTTTGTGAAACTGTCTACATCCATCCATCTGGGTTACCACAGTCTTCCTATTCTAGACAGACCTCTGTCTATATCTTCCCCTTCATGAGAATGTTCCCTAAGTGTCTATTCTCAGCCCATAGCTTATCTCACTCTTTGGCTTCTCTCCCATGGCTTCGGTTACCATCTACATGCCATTAACTCCCAAATCTATCCCACACAGACCTTTTAAGCATTGGACTATATACCCATCAGTCTGGTTGATGTGTTCATAAATACCTCAATTTCAGCATCTCCAAAGTTGAACTCACCATCTTCCACTTTAAACCGTCTCCTCCTCTGGTATTCTTTCTCTCTCTTAGGAATACCCAGTTGTCCAAACTTTGACTGTTCTTTTTCCCTCACCTTTCACATCAATTACTTACCAAGTCTTGCTCTTTTTGTCTCTTAAATCATTCTACAAATTTTGTTATCATTTTACAGATGAAAAGATTGAGAATCAGAGAGGTTGTTATTTCCCAAGGTTAAACAGCTAGCATCTATTTCATCTTTCATGTGTTAATCAAACACGTATTGAGTACAACTAAGCTCTAGGAAGTGGAATAAAAAAAAGTTATGACGTGGTCCCTGGTCATTTTCATGGAAGAGGTTGGCAAGTAAGCAGTAGATTACTATAATGTGTGATAAATGCTGTGATTCTGGGAAGCATTGGGTACAACAGGGGCAATGAGTCCAACTGGGGCTGGGAGAAGTGAAGGTGGGGGCTGTATTAGTCATCTATTGCTGTGTAACAAATTATACCAAAATTTAGCTGCTTAAAACAGCAAACATGTATTAGATCACCATTTCTGTGGGTCAGAAATCTGGGTACTGCTTAGTTGGTACCTCTGGCTCAAGGTCTCACAAGGCTGCAGTCAAGGTGTCATCTGGGACTGCAGTCATCTCAATGCTTGACTTGGGGAGGATTCATGCTGAATCAATACCCCACTCACCTGGCTGTTGGCAGGCCTCAGGTCCTCACTGGCTGTTGGCCAAACGCATCAGTTTCTTGCTATGTGGGCCTCTCCCTAGGACTACTCACAGCAAGGCACCTGACTTCCTTGAGCAAGGGTTCTGAGAGAAAAAGAGTGAGAACAAGGCAAGAGGAGAGGGAGCCCAACATGGAAGCCATGGTCTTTTTGTAACCTAGTCTTATAAGTGATATCCCATCACTTATGTCATATTCTATTTCTTAGAACTGAATCACTGGGTGTAGCCCACACTCAAAGGAAGGGATTGCACAGGGCAGGAAGACCAGGATGAGGCACTCGCTGGGGAACATCTCAGAGATGGTCTATCATAAGGGTCAGGTATACCTGAACTAGACTCAGAAGGAGTTAGATAGGTGAAGAGCTATGTTAGACCGTTCTAGGCAGAGAATGCTATATGTGAAATAACTTGGAAGTGAGGGAGGGAGAGCTCCTGGAGTTGGAGGAATTACATGTTCAGGAAGGTTGGAGTGGAGGCTGCCATCCATATGGAGATCAGAATGCAAGCTGATGTTGAGATCAGTTTGATGACCAATTCTGTCATCCAATGGATCACCTGTGCCTCCCAACTTAGTGTCAAATCCTTGCTTAATATGCTATCGTCCACTCTATGATTTAACCAAGTTTTAAATAGTTAATCAACATTGAATATTTCACATACACAACAAAGCTTCATTATATAAAAAGATAAAGAAATTGAACTTGCAATCTCTTTTTCCTTTACAAAGCCTCAAAGATGCTCAGAATGATATTCCAGTAGAACACATTTATAAATCATTACAAATGTCAAAAGCATGACTAGTATTGCCAGTTATCAGTGGGTAAAGATGACTTCACACTCTGGAATGTATTTAATTTTTAAATAAAATTTTACATTGAAGTATAACACACAGAAAAGCCCACAAAGTACAATTCAATGAATTTTCACAAAGTAAATATCACCCAGATTGAAAAAGAAAAAAAACATATCACCCACCCCTCCAAATCTTCATTGTGCTGCCTCATAGTCGCTCACTCCTTTCCAAAGATATCCACTACCCTGATTTCTCTCATCAGAGCAGTTTTTCCTGTGTTTGAACTTTATTAAATGGAATAATATATTCTGTACTCTGTTCTTGGTGCTCATTATTCATTTTTGTGAAATTCATTCATGTTGTTTAAATGTAGCAGGGACTGGTTCATCCTCACTGCTGTATAGTATTACATTGCAGTGCTAAAACACAGTTTATTTCTCCATTCTGCACTGGATATAAATTTAGACTGTTTCTAGTTTGGGGAAATTAAGAATAGTAGTGTTATAACCATTCATGATTATGCCCCATGTTGTACATATGTACACATTTTTATTTGGTCTATGCCTAGGAGTGGACTTACTGGGTCATTAGTAGATTCAGACAGTTTTCCAAGGTGGTCTTTACCAACTTACACTCCAGGAGCAATGTTTATGTGTTCCATTTGCTCTGTATCCTTGCCAACACTTTGTATTATTGATATCAACGTTTTTACCATAAGTTATTCTGAAGTGTGTACAGTGAGACCTTATTGAGGACTAATTTACATTTCTCTAATAACTAGTGATATTGAGCATTTTTTCATATGGTTGACCTTTGAATGTCTTCTATCATGAAGTGTTTGCTTAAACTTTTGCTCATTTCTCTATTGGATTTTTTTTCGTATTGCTTTGCAGACATTCTTTATATATTGTACTAATTTCCTTGGAGAGCCATAACAAAGTACCCTCAACTGGGTGGCTTAAACAACAGAAATGTATTGTCTCACAATTCTGGAGGCTAGAAGTCTGAGATCAAGGTGTTGGCAGAGTTGGCTCCTGCTGAGGGCTAGGAGAAAAAGTCTGTTTCACAATTTTCTCCTAGCTTCTGGTGGTTTGCTGGCCACCTTTTTTATTCTTTGGCTTGAACATCTCTGATTTCATCTTCACATGGTATTCTCCCACTGTACGTGTCTCCATATCCAAATTTCCCCTTTTATAAGGACACCAGTCATATTGGAGTAGGGACTCACCCTACTCCAATATGACTTCATCTTAACTAATTACATCTGCAATGACCCTATTTCCAAACAAAGTCACATTCTAGGGTGCTAGGGGTTAAGACTTCAACATATGAATTTGAGGGAGAGGGACACAATTCAACTGATAACGTTTTTTGAACATTAGTCTCCTAGTCTGTGGTTTGCTGTCACTCTCTCAATAGTATTGCAGTAGATTAAAGGTGACTATAAATTCTTTTTCACTCTCCCATTGAGAATTGGTGTTTATTACTCCCTCCCTCTGAATCTAGGCTTGCCCTGTGACTGCTTAATCAATAAGACATGTTGAAAGCAATGCTGTATCAGTTCTGGTCCTGGCTTTTGAGAGCTTGGGCAGCTTCTACTTCTTCCCTCTCTGGAAGACTTGCTCTTGAGACACCAGTCTGTGAGAAGTCCGAGCCATATGGAGAGGCCGTGTGGAGGTACTCCTAAGTCAGCAGCCCTAGCAGAGCTCCCAATCAATAACCACCATTGATTAATCAGTCATGTAAAAGAGTCATCTTGGACGTTCCATCTCAGATGAGCTTTAGATGACTCAACCCCAACCAGCATTTGCCCAGCTAAGTCAGCCCACCCTCACCTTCATAAGAGGGAATAAAATGATTGCTATTTGTGACAATAAGTTTTTTTTTTTTTGGCTGCACCATGAGGCACGCGGGATCTTAGTTCCCCCACCAGGGATGGAACTCATGCCCCCTGCAGTGGAAGCGTGGAGTCCTAACCACTGGACTGCCAGGGAATTCCCATTGTGTCAATAAGTTTTGATGAACAGAAGTTCTTAATTTTAATGTATTCCAAGTTTATCAATACTTTTCTTTAGGTTTAGTGCCTTGTTTAAGACCTATTGGCCTCCTTCTAGGACATGAGTCTTCTCTATGTTATACTCTGGAAGCTTATGGATTATCTTTCACACTTTAATCTACATTAGCTAAATGATGTTTGTGTATGATATAATGTAGTGGGGACATATTCCTTTTGAATTTAATAATAATAGTAACTTCTTTGAATTTAAAGTTAAGCGTGGTATAAAACACCAACATAGTAGTAATTTAACCTCACAAGTAAGCAAGAGAAAACTTGACATCTCCATAATTATTTTACCCATCTGCTAACCTATCACTCCCCAAATAGGTCTGAAGACAATGGGGAATTAGTTACTTATTCATTCATAAAACATTTATTGAGAGATTTACATTTATGTGTGCCAGATTCTGAACTAGATGCTGAAAACAGGCCTCTCTTCATGTAATTACAATCTTGGGGGAGAATGGGCAATAACACGTAAGTTAGATTATGCTGAGTGTTACGAGAAAAGCAGAGATGCTACTGGAGACCAGGAACTCCTAACTTAGTCCGGGGGGAGGTTGGGGTACATCAGAGAGATTCCTCACAGAAGTGATGCTTGAGACTCATGGGATGAATATTAATTATCTAGACAAAGAATTGGAGGGATGAAAAGTCCAGGCAGAAGAAAACACAGCATGTGCAGAGAACTCCAGGTAGGGAATAACCCAGCATGTTAGAGACACTAAAGGAGTCTCACGTGGCTAGAGAAGTGAGGGTGAGGTGGACACAAAATGAAGCTGGAGAGGTAGGAAGGGGCTAGACTTGTAAGCCTTCTTAAAGGAATCCAGGTTTTATCCCAGGAGCAATGGGATGCCTTTCAGAGGGTTTAAGCAGGGGAGGGGCATGATCACATTTGTGTTTTTTGAAGATCACTAAGGCTGCCTTGTAATACAAGGTAGATGTTAGGCTGCAGGCCTGCAAGGTAGCTGTTACTCCACAGACCTGCAAACCTTTTAAGAGTCCAGCTGCGAGGCCGAAGAAAGAGCCTGGAGACAACGACAGAGACATTAAGTATATATTGGATAGTGAATCTTACAAGTCCAAAGCGAAGTCCTGGAGTGACACCTCACCGTGTACAGCAGACAGTGGCAGGACCCAGCAGCAGTCTTCTAGAGGGGAGAGGGTGGAATCTACCAGTTATAGGGGGTATTGATGTCAGGTTGGCTCATCAATTACCAGGGAAACCAGCAGCTGGGGCGGAGGTCAAGCGCCATAGGCCGTTACTGATTAAGCCCTATGATTAAGAGGCTTGAATAGTCGTGTGAGTAGGGTGTAGGTGAAGCAGGGACTGGACAGCAGGGGGATGTACAGAGATCAGGACAACAGCCATCTTGAGGGCCCTGACCATACAGTAGAACATGAGCAGTGTCTGACACAGGCTTCAAAATGCCACGGTGGTCCCAAGGATGGAGAAATCCCATTGTTGGGGCAATAGGAAGGCCTTTATGGAGAAGGTACGGTTGCATGGCAGAATTATATGGACATGAGAAGACAGTGTGTGTGTGTGTGTGTGTGTGTGTGTGTGTGTGTGTGTGCATGGGCGCGTGCGTGTGTGCGTGTGTGTGTGTGTGTTGGGAGGCAGAGGAGAAAGAGTCCAGGTATAGGCAGTGGCCTGTGCTCAGTCATAAGCTAGGTAAGTGTGGGACATGTTTGGAGAATGGTTAAGTGTCCAGTCTGGCTGGAGGATAATGGGGGATAAACCTGGAGGGATAGGTAGCGGATATGAAGGGCCCCAGAAGGCATACATGGATACCTATATGCACAGCCATTCCTCACAATGTGTGGATTCTGTGTTTGCAAATTCACTTACTTGCTAAAATTTATCTGTAACCCCAAATCAATACTTGCAGCAAGTTTGTAGTCATTTGTGGATATGTGCAAAATTTTTACCAAAATTTTGAGTCAACTTGTGTGCACCTTCCCAGCTGAGGTTGCAAGGTGACCCTCTGCTTTCGTATTTCAGCCTCTTGCTGTAAACAAACGTCCTTTTTGTGGTCTACTTGGTGGCACTCTTTTGCATTTTCACACTTTTTGCAGGTGATTTCACTGTTTAAGACAGCCCCAAAGCATACTGCTGAAGTGCTACCAGAGTTCCTAAGCACAAGAAGGCTGTTTTTTGGAGAAAATACGTGTGTTGGATAACCTTTGTTCAGGTGTGAGTTATGGCACGTTTGGCCATTAGTTCAATGTTAATGAATCAATGATACATATTAAAAATATAATGTGTGTATATATATATATATTTTTTTTCTTTAAACAAAAACATAAAACAAAGCTATGTATTGATCAGTTGATGAAAATGTACCAAAAGGCTTATAGGAACCTAATCCTGTATTTTCCCTGGGAGCAACGGTTCAATATTAGCGATTTCAGTGTTTGCTGCCGCTTTATAAAACTTCCTGGAATAATGAGCATTGACTGTACCTATGCACACATTTGCCCCCTGGGAGCCGGTTATTAAACACTACCAACACACCATTGACTGGTGTGTCCTTCCTTGAAGCAGGATCTGAGTAACCCATCTCCACATTGGCTGTAATTTCTAGGCCCCCAGTTAGAGAAGATTCAGTCTTTGGAGTCACCAAGACCTGTGTTTGAACCCACCTCCCCAGTTTACTAGCTGTGTGCCCACAGGCAAGTGACACTGTGCCTCCCCACCCTTGAAAGGAGAATAAGAGCCATTTCACAGTTTGTATTGTCCCAATGAGATCACGTATGTAAGATCCTCAACCCAGTGCCTGGCACATACATGGCAGACGGTGAATACCTGTTAATCCTCCTACACTCTACCCCAAATTCCAGGAAAAGGTGGAGGCAAGGAGGCACTGTGTTCTCTGTCTGCTGCTCAGTTCCTTGATTATGCAGCTCCAGGCTCCAGAAGTGTGATGCAGTCATTCTAAATTGGATTATCAGACTCACTCTGTCTGAAAGGCCCAGGCTGAGTCTTGCAGTGGAGATGCCCAAACCTGAGATTCTAGAAGACCTGCTGTCTGCAAAGGGTTCTCTCTTCTCAGGACCGCCCAAGGGTCCACTTTCCAGTCTAATTCTTGTTGCTTTCCTGTCATGACAGGAAAAATAGGCAACGCTCTAGCCCATGTCTCGGAGTCCATGGATTCTGGTTTTGTGAGGGGCTAGGGGGTGGGTGTATTTGCTTAGTTTGTTTTTCATCCTGTTTCTCAATACACAAATCTGGGATTCAGAAGCCCCGGCTGCCCCAATTCAGACCTTGTTTTCTCTGATTCAGCTTTACCCTCAAGACACAGCTTCACCTCTGAGTCATCAGGCTGAGCTTTCGAGGACAGCAGTCTGGCACTCCCGCTCCACCCTCCCAGGAAAGGTGCTCTGTCTCCACACCCCAGTGCCAGCCCCATGCCAACTTGGCTCACAACGCCTAGAAACCAAGAAACAAAATCTTAATGAGATCAGAGGATGCAGAGAGAAAAGTCTTCAGGATCAGGAATCAGAATGCCTAGCTTTCAGTTCCAGCTCTAGCAATTACCTTGTGCAACCTTGAGCTAGTGAGGGAAACCTCCTGAACAGGGGTGTCCTCTTCCATAAAATGGAAATAGTAATCCATGCTGGGTCCATCCTGTAGGGGCAATGGGAGGCCCAAATGAAATAGTGTGAAGTACCCAAAACTCAAGGGCACAAACCCCTGCTCCATGGGCTGGATCTGTTCCATAAACTAATTTCATTTGGCTTGAACAATATTGACTTATATATCAAGTGCTTAGCATTTTAAAAATGAGTTGTCAACAAGTTGGGAAACTTCAATTAGAGATCTGGATTTACAGCTTCTCTTGAAAACTGGGTCGATCTGGTCATATTAACTTGTTGCCCTGAATGGCGAAAATTGGCGAGAGCTGGGTAGCAGCAGCCCCTTCACTTGGGCAGGAGCCTGGAGCTGCCCTCAAGTGCACCACAGTCCCCACCGCTCCCTATTATTCCCAATACTGAGGCCAAAACTCTGCGCCATTTATTGTGGCTCTAGGGCCATTGATTTGCTTCTAGTGGTGCCCTAGAGGAAGTAACTCATTATAACAACCATGTTTCCATCAAAATGGGAACAAGAAAGTCTCAGAAGTGTCCCTTGCCCCCAATTACCTCCCCTCTTCACGGTTTCAGTGTTAAAAATGAAATCCCTTTGGTTAGGTTTTTCCTGGCACCAATGGACCCTCTGAAAGGTGCGCGTAGTGGGTCAGAGCTGGGGTCTGGAGTCCTGCAGGTTCCATACATTCTACCCCTCCCATGCCTGTGTCCCCATCCGTAAAATGGGGCGGTACCAGCTCTTTGCTCCTAAGTTTATTGCGCACGGTATGGCACGCAGTGAGCAGGTCATTCAAGGTTAGTGATTGAAATGCAAATATTGTGAACTGATAAAATGCGTCGTGGGAGATGAAAGTGTGAAGTCACTTAGTGGGGCTAAAGCAATGGTGGGAAGCAAAAAAGCAAAAGGAAAAGGAAATGACTTAGGAGAGAGGAAAAGGTCGCTTACATCCGTCCCTACCCCGCATCCACCTCCGCAATGAAAAAATCCCCGGGGCGATGTACGTCCCCTCACTGCACTCGGACTCCGTTACCCAGACTGGGTTCTAGTCCTGGCTTGGGCAAATCATTACCTTGTGTGATGTCTTCCCATCCGTAAGAGGATAGAAATGCCTCAACAGTTAGTTACTGTTGTAGTAAGGATGAACTAAAGTAAATGCATATGAAGGCACTTTGGATTTCTGAAAAGCGCTCTACACAGGTTAGGAGTTTGCTTTCTTCAAAAAGTTTTTCCTCCAAACTCCACCCAAAAGCTTTTTGAGTTTATCAAGTCTAAGACCCTCCCCTCGGTTTCGCAATGCCGCCCCTTCCTACACACCAAAGCCCGCGCCGCGTCAGGAGTCTTTTTTTCCCCTGGCGAAGGCGGGGACTCGGGTGGTGTTGGCAGCCGGCGACGCCGGGCGCAGCTTCGGCCGCCCGCGCCTGGCCAGTCCCGCAGCGGCAGCGGTGGGTGTGCCCCGCTGGGTGTGCGCCCCGGGCTCAGGCCGAGCCCGCCGGCGAGAGGGCGCCCGAGGCGGTGCGCGCCCCGGACGACGAGGGTGCGCCAGCCTGGTGGAGCGCGCCCGGGACGGGGACTGTGCTCCCGGAGGCTGCGTGCGCCCTGAAGTCCGAGGCACAGCCGGCGCTCCCCGCCGGCCTCCCGCGGCTCGCCGAGGTAAGGCGCTCCGCCACCCTGGCCCTGCCCGCACCGGCCCGGCGCGACCCGAGTCTTGGCCCCGGCGCTCGGCCCCTTTCCTCTGCCTCCGCCACCCGCCTCGCCCCCTCCCCGCGCCGCATCCCCGGCTCCCCTAAAGCAGAGGCTGCGGCAGCCTGGGCCGATTTGGCTGCCCCTGCCCCCCACCGGGGTCCGAGCCCGCGCGGGGAGGGGGCTGCCCAAGGGCGGGCGCCACTCGCCTTACGCCCCACCCGCTCCCCGCGCCCTAGTGCCGGGGACGGAGGATATTGGGGAGTGGGGAGGCCGCGTTGTCCTTGCGGCTCGGATGGTGCAGCCCCCGCCCAGCGCCTCCGAGCCCAGAACCTCCTAGCCCGGCGCTGCGGTCCGGGATGCAGCTTGCGGGACTGGGGCACCCTTCCGCCGGCTCCCAGGACTACCAGGAATCGAGCTCCTAGTCTCCCTTCTTCCGCAAAAGCCGGCCCCCGATTCCTACTCGGGTACCCCTCGGCCCCTGGCTGAACTTTCCAGCGCTCCTGTTGGACCACGACCTTGGGTGGAGGCAAGGGGGCCTCTAGGGGGGCCGGATGTGCTGGCCGCCGCCCCCGCCGAGGGCGCTTTTGCTGAGCATGCACGCCGCTGGTGAGATTCCCTCCCTGTCATCTCCCCCTTAAGGTCAAACTTTTGACCCCAAGTACTTTGTCCCTGCAGAGTGGCCAGTTACTTAGCATGGGATTTGGAAAGTCGAGCCCCATGGCCCCTACACCAGGTCTGCATTTGCACTTGCCCTGAGCATCTGCCAGGACTGCAGGAACCAGTGGTTTTGGTTCCCAGGCGCCCTAGGGTTCGGGCTTGGAGGGCCAGGAGGAGGTATTTTCCAGGAGAAGGAGATGGAGGCTCCTCCTCCTTTCTGAGGATGACCCCGTGAAGCCTGGGCAAAGTCCTATTGACCAAGTAGGGTCAGGGGAGGACCAGATGCAGCCAGTGACCCGGTTGAGGCTTGGGGAGAAAGCATCCTGAACACGATTCCCAAGGACTTGCCTGGGTAAACCAAATGTGGGTTCCCTTAGAGCCTTTCAAAACAGGACACAGGAGAACACAGAGCTACATTTGGAATAAAGGCAGAGTTCACTCTGATATTGCCTTTTCAAGTCCAACCCTCCTGCCCCTGTCCAAACCTCCTCCTCACTGGACCATAATGTGAGTTGAGTTATGGGGAATGTTAATGGGCAGTGAGAATGGGGAATGGCTCAGGGTCCACACCAGACTTTCATTCAATCAACAAATACTTGCTCTGCGCCAGGCACCAGGCGAGGGAGTGGGATACAGATATGAACAAAACTGGCACTGTCTGGCCTCATGGAGCTTGCAGTCTAGTGGCCAAGACTGACTTGAATCAACTCACTCAAATAAATAATTACAAACAGTGCTGAACTGCTTGAAAGGAAAGGATAAGGCGCTATGAGAATCTGTGATACATACAGTAGTTGCTTAGTCGGAAGGCTGATAAGAAGTAACTAGTTCAATAGGGCAGAAAGAGTCTTCTTGGCAGAAGAACGGCATGTGAGAGGGCCCTGAGGCAAGTAGCAGAGTCCTTTGGAGGGACTGAAAGACTGTTTACCAAGTGATGATCAGGGGCCCAAATGGGCATGTGCCTTACTTCTGCATCCCATCACCTGGGCCAATCAGTACCTTCCTTTCTCATCCATAATCACGGGCAGTTGGAGTCCCCCTGGCCAGGAGAGAAGAAGGAGATACTAACATGCCAGTGCGGGACTCACCGCCCCATGCACGCACTTACTACTGGCACCTTTGCAGACAGCCCATGCCCACTCAGGGCGCCAAGAGGCAGCAGTCCTTTCCTCCAGTTGTTCCCTGTTGCCCACTGTGTTCATGACTGACCAAGGCTTCTGCCAGAAATCAGAAAGATTCATGCTGGGCGTGGTGGTTCACCCTAGGCTTTTAAAACTAGAATGAACTCATTGCCTACAACGGAATATTTTTTAGGGTGGCTGGCATGACATTTCCTAATCTGGGCCCTGCTTGCCTTTCCAGCCTCATTTCTGGCTTCTTACCCCCCGCTGCCCCCAGTGAGCATCTCCTATGTTCTACTCACAATTGCCCTTCAGGAAGTTCCTGGAATGCTTGCTGCCTTTGCACATGCTGCCCTTTCTCTAAAATACACTTCCTCCTTGTTCACCCAGTGAATGCGCACTCAGCTTTCAACATCAACATTTAACGTAAGGTTCCCCCACGACCCCAAAGGCCTTTCCTGACCAGAGAGTCAAATGCTCCCTCTTCTTTGTTTCCGAAGCTCCCCTGACAGGCTTCTATCACAGCGAGCATAAAATGCACCTGAGCTTCGTCAAGGCAGGACTCTCCTATCATGTACCTAACACAGAGAAGGACATAGAAGGTGCTCAGTAAATGCTTACTAGACTAGAAAACCATCTAGTCTAGTATTTTTTAACTTTTTTATGGAGGGGGGAGTGTTACGTATATCTTTGAGATTCTGATGAAAATTATGGATACTCTCTTCCAAATGCATATAACCTAAAATATTTTGCATACAATGTCACGTGATTCACAGCCCTCTTCTTCCGCCATTGACCCCACTTTCCAGAACTTTGGACTTCAATTTTATAGGAAACAGAGGCCCAGTGAGGTGCAGTAACTGCCCAATAACCCCTGCAACACACAGACACACCCTCACCCCACCCCAGCTCCTGACTCTCAGGCCAGGGCTCCTTCCAGCTCTCTCTGCTTCTCCTAGTCAAACAGCCTCTTTCTGTCCCTCGCACTTTGTGAAGGCTGCTGCTCGTGGCTGGAAGATGGATATCTTGGTTTTGCTTCAGTTCAGTAGCAGCCTAAGGTGTGACAGGGAGACAAATTTTGTTATGGGCAGAGTTGACAATTAGGAAGACAGATGGGCCATCTCCCTGGCCTGTTCACTGCCCCTTGCCTGCAATGTTATTACATCTGTTTTAGCTGGAGGAGGGTCACGTGTGCTTCACAGTTGTCTTGTGGGCCCTGGATTGAGCCACGTGGGCTAGGTTTGGAAACGCTCTGGATGGGACCCTTGAGGTCAGGGGCCTAGCTCTCGGTCTCGTCAAAGTCTTCCTCCCCGTAGAGCAGGCTATGGGAAGGCATGGAGAGAATGGGGTTCTCGCTCGCCGCTCCTGGAGCTCTTGCGTGCCTGCCTCCAGCTTTCTGCAACGAGACGCGTGCTTCAGGCAGCTGGGCCCACGCAGTGCCCCGCTTATCTGCAGATCAGGATCTTCAGTGATACAGTAATTCACTCATTCATCAAAACTGCATCGTGTCTCCTCTTTGTGCCAGGCACTGTGCTGATTCCCGTTTACAAGGAAGGGTCGTGGAGTTTGAGCCAGAGACAGACGGTTTTGCTCTGTGGAGGGTGGGGAAAGAGGTAACCTTTACTTCTAAGTCAACCCATTCCTCGGATGGTGTGCTAGGGAGGACAGTTAGGGCAGCTAAGAATGTGCTCAGTTTTAAAACTCTGATCTCACGTGAGTTATGTCATCTTTGCGGGGGACTAAAATTTCCTAACTGTAAAATGGGTTTGATAACCATCTTTTCTTGCTTATCTCTGGGCAGCTGTGCCGATACAGTTATCACATTTCACATGGCAGATCCATTCACTTCAGTATGAGATGCAGGAGCAGTACAATATAATAATAGGGTCCGTGCAGTAATCCTAGAGATAGTTACAATCATAATCTCAGATGTACAGATGACAGAAATGAGGCTCAGAGAGGTTAAGGGATTTGCCTGGGGATATGGAACTAATAAATGATAAAACTGGGATTGACAGAGGTCTCTCTGTCTCTGGGGGTCAGACAGCTAGCCACTTGGTGCTATTCTGTAGTAGAATATGTGGGAAGAGGCCCGGACTTGGAAGCCAGGGCATCACGGGATTGGAGCCTAGATCTACTCCTAACTAGCTGTGTGATTAACAGCTGGACTGCTAACCTCTCTGTGCTTCAGAATGCTAATCTTCCAGACCCAGAGTTTAGACTAAGAGGCTTCTAATAGACCTTTCTGTGAAGTTTCCAGTCTACATGGATAATATTTCAAAGTAGGATTAAAGGAAAGAAGGGGGCCCTCCCAATAAAAGTAGGCTTGTCGCAGTTTCCCTGATAAAATAAATGTTGCCCTAAGATCTCAAGTAGATGGTTAATGTGATATGCAGGCAGTTATAGATTGGTGGTGTCTGAAGAAGCTGGCTGAAGTTTCCTTCTCCAAGGGACAGAAGTCTGTTTTCAAAAGGAACGCTTCACTGTCTTGTCGGGGCTCTGGGGCCTGGGCCTTGCCCCTCACTTAACTTTCTGGGGACACAGGCATTGTGGAAGAAGACACAAACCCTGATTCCCTCCCCGCTTCCGATGTTTTCTCCAAAGTAAATAAAATTTATTGGCTGGAGATGTTTGTTGCTCTGACGTCAAGGGACAGCAGGGAGAGAAATATGGCTTTGGGAAGAATTTGCTCCAGCCTTCGGTGCTGGTTCTCCTCCACAGCCTGGTTTCTGCCCAGAAGCCAGAGATGCTGGCTCTCAGTGAAATCAATTTTGATTTTCATAGCAGGGCACCAGACATCAGGGCTGAGTGTTTCCAAGTGCTGTGTTCATCGGCTTGTCCTTACCACCCCACTCCCATCCACCTTGAAAAATGTAGCCATCCTACAGTTGGGGAAAGGTTTAAAAGACAAGGAACGTCAAGTTGGGTAGCGGCTGAGTAGAGCCTAGTATGATCATGGTCTACACTTCTTAGGTGCAATACCAAGTGTGTAGCAGGGGGCCATTTCATTAGTAATTGGTTAAGTGTTTTAAGAGATCGTATTCATGTATCATTTGTATGATTTTTTTTTTTTTTCTGGTACACGGGCCTCTCACTGTCGTGGCCCCTCCCGTTGAGGAGCACAGGCTCCGGACGCGCAGGCTCAGCGGC
The DNA here is from genome assembly GCF_008692025.1 of Phocoena sinus. NCBI lineage: Eukaryota > Metazoa > Chordata > Mammalia > Artiodactyla > Phocoenidae > Phocoena > Phocoena sinus. Next base: position 53,678,431 of record NC_045763.1, on the reverse strand, counting down.
GATGGCTCACGGGCCCAGCCGCTCCGCAGCATGTGGGATCTTCCCGGACCGGGGCACGAAGCCGTGTCCCCTGCATCGGCAGGCGGACTCTCAACCATTGCGCCACCAGGGAAGCCCCATGTGTATGATTTTTAAATAAATAAATAATAAAGGCCATCACCCCTGTCTTCCTCAAAGAAGGATTACTAGCCCTGTGGGCCGGAGCAAGTGATTCACGTTGACCGAAGAAGTTCAGGCTCCTCACCTGTACATGCTGTTGGTAATACTGACTCAGGGTTCTTCTGATACAGAAAACAGAGACTTCCTTAAGCTGGCTCTAATGAAGTGAGTGAGGAGCTATAAAATGCAGTATTGATATCTAAGAAGAGGCCTGGAAGGAGGCCAGGCATCCTTGAGGTGGCAGGGAGAGCGTTCTGAGTCCGAGGATATTCCACCGGTGCAAGTGGTCACTGGTCTTCAAGTTGAGTACCATTGGCTCAACTCAGCACCTGTGCCCGCGCCCCACCCTTCCCCGCCACCTCATTGTACTATCACACTGTCCTTTGTCTCTGAGTTCAAGTTCCAGAGAGGATCCTATTGTCTGAGCTTGGTTCTCTAGCAGCTGAGGTTTTCTCTCCAGGTCAGTCTCTGGTCAGCTTTGGCTAACCAGATAGGAGGGGAGGCCAGAGGAGGGTCATATGTGCAGAACTTGACCTTCTTAGGCAGGAAGGGCTGAGGGGGGAGATTCCTTGAGAAAGAGATGAAAGTGAGCTGAAATTCAGGAATCTGCTCAGTACAGGTGCTTACTGAGTTATGAAGGATCAAACAGAGATTCTTAACTTGGGGGTTAACAGCCCCAGGGGGCTCATAGGTAGAATTCAGAGGAGTCTGTGAACTTGGGTGGGGAAAATAATAACATCTTTATTTAGCATTTTCTTCGATTATGAATGTAGGCAACAAAGCACAGTGTATTTGCAGTATCTGTGACATTGTCACCAGTAGAAATCACAGATATTTTCATATCAAATTTCAGTTACTGCATATATCTGGAACATGATTTATGCCCATCACAGCTTTGAAATTACAGCAGTTATTATACCTGCTGCTAGAGCTTATTATTTAATGCATTAATAAGGAACATATACTACTATATTACACACTCATTTGAAAAAGTAATAATTATATTTCAATGTAATTGGCTTTCTTTGTAGTCAAGCTATGTATTTTATTTTATATATTTTAAAATGTTCTGAGAAAGGGTCCATAGGCTTAATCAGTCTGCTAAAGAGGTCCATGGCACAAAAAGGGTTAAGACCTGCCCCTCCGAAAGTCAGTGAGCTTTATTTCCCAATTTCCCACCGTCCCTCGCCCTAATCTTTCATATACCCATCTATCTCTGTCCAATTAGTGCAAGACATTCTTGAGCAGTAGTAAATTTCATTTAATAGTTTGGCAAATTTGCAAAAGCACATAATTTGTAGTTTGGGTAGAAGGTTTTAATATATATCGAGAAGTAAATTTACAAATTACGGGCACACACGGGCAACTGGTTTGGTAACTCCTATCAGCCTGCAAACCCATCAGCTTCTGCGTTGATTGCCAATCGCATGCAAACCAGTCCATCGAAACAGCCACAGAATAGGCAGTTATGTTCTTGAGAGGTTAAGGAGCTTGTGTAGATTACGTGATGAATCACTTGATCAAATGCAAGCTAGAATCCTAGGAGGGAAGAGAACCACTGGGAAAAATAGCTTTGAAGTGGGTTCTGAAATGGCGGGAATGCAAAGGAGGCTGAACGGAGGAGGGAGGGAGTCAGTGAGGATGTGGGGGAATGGGCCAGATGTTGATTTTGAGGAGGATGCCTGGAGAGATGAGAGCCCCCCCCGAGCAGCATTAGAATAGTGGTTGGTGTTTTGCTATCTTTTATTGAATTCTTACCATGTGCCAGACACCAAACCAAGCCCTTTAAATATAGCAGTGATATAATCTTTACCGAGTACCCAATCAGGGATAATTGCTATCATTCCCATTGTATTGGTGAGTAAAGTGAGGCTCCAAGAGGTTAAATACTTGCTCGAGGTCACAGAGGTATTAAATGGTGCAGCCAGGGGCTCAGCCCAGACCTGCCTGATCCCAGAACGCTGTGCTCTTAAAAACCACGATAGGCAACCACAGGAGAGTCTGTCTAGAAAAACTATGGCTGCCAATTTGTTTTGGTAAGAAAGTGCTTACTATCCATTCCTGTCTTCCCCATCCTTCTCTCCAGCCTTTCTGCCTGTTCTCACACCTCCTTCCTTCCCCTCTCCACCCTGAATCCACTCACGGGCACACATGCTGCAGGAGTGAGGACAGGATAAAAATTAAGAGCGAAAGCTGTGGGGTCAGGCAGGATGGGGTCCTAACTCCGGCTCTGTCACCTGGCTCTGCCCATGCCCGTTACCTCCAGAGGTAATGAAGCGCCCTTCCTAAATTTGCATGTCCTCTCTCTAGTGCTTTGTTTTGGATAAGTGCCTCCACTCTCTGCTTACAGAGAGTCACCGTCCCCATCTTCTTCACACACGGGCTGCTCTGGGAGGGCTTCCCTGAACCCCCCACAAACCTGTCCCGTGGGCAGCAGGCATCACTCCTCTTAGCGGAGGATTCATGAGCGTTACTTGGGAGGCTGTCCTCTCTTGGATATAAGCTCCCGTCCTTATCCCCCGTGCTTGGTGCAGCATCTGGCATGGAGTGCTTTTCAGTAGAGCCTTGATAAAAGCCAATGAACAGTGTCCTTTCAGGCCCCCATCGCCCATCCTTGGCACCCATTCTGGGTCCCATCACCTAGAGTTTGTCTCTAGGAAACCTCACTGGTTACCTAGACACGGGCGCCTGCTCCAGTCTCACAGATGAGTATACTGAGGATAGGTGGCAGGTCCTGGTGGCCTGGGAGTACGTAACTGAGCTGGAACGGGAACCCAGGCCTCTTGCACCAGCACACTGCCTGGTCTTGACACTAATGCTGGGAGTGCCTCTTCCACACTGGTAAGCAGGCTGATACTTTCGCATGAGGGGACATACGTGGAGCACCTGGAATCACGTGCTTCTGCAGTTGCTCGCTTGCTCCACTCTTGTGCCTGCCTCGGGGCTAGCCTTCTGACCCACTCTTCTCTCTCATTCTAACCCCATGCCCTGGGCTTTGCCAGCTGCTGAATGGAGCCCTGTGTTAGCCGGCCCCGTGGGTGGCCACCTTCGGTGATGCCCGGTGGTGCCAGAGGTTCTTGCCCTACAACTCTGCCCACAGGCAGAGCCGAGGCCCGAAATTCCTGGCATTAGAGTCATTTCATTCCTTTGGATTACTTTGTCTTCTCCAGAGAGCTATTGTTAAAATGCAAATATGTTACCCCACACGGTAACCTGTTACCCCAGTACTGTGGCCCCTTGGAAGAGAAGAATGTCTGGGCTTTGGTTAAGTCACACCACCTCCCTGGCCCTCAGTTTCTTATCTGTAAAATGCAGGTAATAAGAGACTGCATTATGGGGTTACCCCGAGGATGAAATGAGATAGTGCACATGAAGCGCTGGACACATAATAAGTTGTCAATAAATTAGCTTTTTTTTTTCTTTTTAAAACTGGAGGATTATTTGGTGAGTTCTCTAGCTGAAGTTCTGGGTCTTCTTAGTTTGTTTTTTTAAGTATTTTGCTTTAATGTTGTCTCCTTTTGTTCTAAGATTTTTTTTTTTTCCTTTCTAATTATAAGATGGTTTTGACCTTCATCTTCTTACTTTTAAAATAGGGTAAAAGATCCTACCTTATTGGTTTATTGAGGATTTACTGAGTCTAAAGTGCTGACTGTGGATGCCGGGCCTGCCCAAGGCTCTCACAGAGAGCCTGCTATTCTGAGTTAACCTGGAGGTGGGGATCGAAAGCCCTTGGGGAGTTGGGGGGAGGTTCTGGGTGGGTCCCAGGGAGGAAATGGGGGACGAGTAGGGAGGAGAAAGGGGAAATGAGGGGAACGCTGCTTCCTCTGCCCCAGCTGCTTGGATGTAGAGTCTGGGTGGGAGGGGACCTGGGAATCCTGCCCCAGCCCTGGGAGAGGTTGGACCCTGTGACCTTTCCCCAGATCGTTTGCCTTCTAGGTGAGTTCTCTGAGGTTCTGAATTCCCTGTAGGAATGGTATCCTTGGCCTTCCTCCCTAGCTTGACTTTGGTCGAATAGTGGTGAGGAGCCTCTGGGGAAGACTCAGCCCCACCATCATCCATCATAACTGAAGTTATCCTTCCAAAGCAGAGCCTGACTGATGCAGAAAATCACATTCCCTAGAGCTGGAGGCCAGGAACAAAGAGTGGAGGTGAATGCTGGTTCCTGGCACCCCGAAGCCAAGCAGCAACCTGCCATCTGCCTGCCCCACTCTGGGGGGGGGGAAGAAGGAGGTGCAATGGGAGTCTTCCCAATCATCTGCTTTGGGGCGGAGCACAAAAGGGCCAGCGTCATTTTCACCCCAGAAGTGGGGCTTGGAGCCATGCAGTTCATTATACCTCACGTTCGTTGATTGCCTGTGGGCTGTTACCATCCTTTTTTCTCTCTTTCCCTCTTTCCTCCTTCCCTGCATCATTCTTTCCCTCCCTTCCTTCCTGCCATCCAATAAATACTGACTGATCACTTGCTCTGGGCCAGGTACCAGGCTAGATAAGGAGCTTTCAGTTCAACAGAGACAAGAATCAGATGGCTAATGACAGGAAAGTTTGATGAGTGTACTGACAGGTGTCCTTACAGGGTGCTGTGGGAGGGAGACCCATCCTGATTGGTGTGTAGAGAAGGGGAAGACGCTGGTAGGTAAAGCATCTTGAGGGTTGAGTAGGAGTTACCAGATGGAGAAGGAAGGAGTAGGATCCTGGGTAGCGGGAGCAGAAGGAAGTCCAGAAGATGCACAGCTAGAGGATATACAGAAAGCTCAAGAAGATCACTTATTCACTGAGTTTTGGTTATCTCTCCTGTAAAATGAGAATAGGACCAAAGTCATAGCTATCACACACACACATACACACAATCCTTCCTTCCTTTTTTCCAATGTATTTTATTTTTTACCAGAAAGATTTAACCATGTGGAAATAATGGCAATGAGAGGCAGAACGTGCAAAGTGCTGGAGTCAACGGAAATACGATGGCGGGTTATAGCTTTTTGGAGGATGGGCAATACTAATTGAGATTGATATTGAGAATTAGGAATTGTTGGCACAATTTAAGAAGATCCTGGAAAGGTGGGAAAGACTCTGGTAGAGAAGACAGAAAAGGGCATCTTAAAGGGCATCTTAAGGGGCTGGTACAGTGAGCAAAGGCAAAGCGAGGTGTGGCTGCATTTGTTAGGGCCAGAGGCATTGGGGGTGAGGCTGGAAAGGTGGGCTGAGACCACTTTGATGCCTAACTGGTGGGCACACGGGCAGTATTTGGTGTGCATGTGGGTTTATTGGACCTGCGCGGTGTTAAAAAAAAAAAAAAGAATTAAGTCGACATTAAAAGATCAGATTTTACATAAATCCACATTCCTGGCTTCTTTTGAAAAAAAACAGGTCTGGCAATACTAGCCTTGAATTAATCCCCACATGGCAACAGCTGGCTGGAAGGTGAGTGGTGGACATTCAGGATGTCACTGTAGCCCACAGTCACAGGTTGCATCTCCCACTGGCGAATTAGCTTGACTTCTCCACTGTTCAAATCACTCTTGAGTTAATACAGTTATGTTCAGAAAGCTCCTAATAAAATGCTAATACATTACAAGGAAGCAGAAAGAAAATTCTAAGCCATTAACATTGTAGTTCCTTTATTAGATTAGGGGATGAATTTTACTACTCCTTGGGTAAATTTTAACTGGGGAGTAGCAGTTAGGGGGAGAAAATGGGATGCTTCATGCATGATGGTTTGAGATGGAAACTCTAAGAAGTGAAGGGTGGGAGTGGACACCTGGAAAGATGAAGATGGCGGGGCCCTGCGGTGAGTCATTGTGCCCACTCCTCTCAGCCATGGCGTCTGCTGTCTGCTGGGGAAGGACACCAAAACACCTGTCCTTTTTATTTATTTTATAAATAAAAATATTTATTGCATTGTAAGACATTTGCTACCTATTTTATTGACTTTTAAGCTTAAAAAATTGGACTCTTGGGCTTCCCTGGTGGCGCAGTGGCTGAGAGTCCGCCTGCTGATGCAGGGGACGCGGGTTTGTGCCCTGGTCCGGGAAGATCCCACATGCCGCGGAGCGGCTGGGCCCATGAGCCATGGCCGCTGAGCCTGCGCATCCGGAGCCTGTGCTCCGCAACGGGAGAGGCCACAACAGTGAGAGGCCCGCGTACCGCAAAAGAAAAAAAAAAAAAATTGGATTCTTGAAGGACAAGGTGAAATTTGTGTGGTTCTTTTAATTGATAAGGAAAATAATGGTAAGGAGAAAAGTTCTTCTATTTTTTGAATAATTTTTGGAGTGTGTGTGTATGTGTGAGTGGCTGGTCTTTGTAGTTTGAAAGGCTCAATAAACCCGACTGGGAAATTTTAAATTAATTATTTAAAATATTATACCAGTTAGTAGCAAACATTCAGAATAATATAAGAATGTATGAAGGAGTAAACTCCACAAACTGTCAAGAATTGGTGTTTAGGGCATATGGGAGAGTTTGGAGTGTATTGTTCTAGACTTGGCACTATACCTAAATGAGATATAGCTATATCCTTGCATAGACCTAGGTATACGCTCACATATATATCTGGATAGAAATTTTTTAATAAAAATGAGGTTTTGCATACTGTTCCGCTATGTTTTTCTCCTAATCCTCTATCTTGCACATGTTACAGGTCATTACATCACCTCTGGGCCTATGTAAGGAGAGTACGATGAAAAAGACTGCTGGATAGAAAGGGCTAGTTTTGAGCCCTCCCTGCTCTCTTCCTAGCCTCAAGTACTCTCCTCTGTAAAATGGGGATAATTCTTCCTTCAAAGGTTAGAATTAGGGTTAAATAGAATGCAAATGTACTCAGCACAGCTTATTGGATATTGGGTGATCAGAGCCCATTATACCATCGAGAAAATGTCTTTCACTCCTTGGATTCTTCACTCTCCACCCTTCATCCCGTTGGGAGAGGAGTGGTGGGGGGTTGGGGGGTGAGGGTGAATCTGGGGCAAATTACAGCTTTTCTCAATGGAGTTTAAAACCCTCTTTTCAGTGCTGAGTATCATTAAAATCTCGAGCAGTTCATTAACAGATGCATTCGGTTTTGTTTAGGACATTTTCTCCGGACCCACGTTTATTTATTCAGCTGCAGGAAAATTCCTGAAGTCAGGTATGTGAGCAGGAAGGTATGTCTGATAGAAAGGCTGTGACCTGTGCCTGCCCTTCGTAGAGGCGCCCTCTTGCCAGTGGGGAAAGTCTGCCCCTCTTAGTACAAAGGGGGATTCATACCTCATCTTTGCAAATGGCATCCCCTCCGGCTAGGACTTTCCCTTTTCCACTTCTCTCCTTCCCCTTCTGGTGCTAGAGTACCATATTCTCTTTCATTTGTGTAACACGTCTTTAACAAAGACCTCTTACTCCAATATCTCATTGAACCCTCCAACAAGTCAATAGATTTAGGTCCGTTATAATATGACAGATGAAGCAGCTGAGGCCCAGAGGAGCTGTGATAGGAGTCAAACTCACAGCAAAACTCGGACAGATCTGGATTTCTTGGCTCGCAAGCCATGTTAGTCGTGCTGTATCATGTTGCCTCCTTTTCTGATTGTTGGCAGGAAGCTCCTGAAAGGGAGGGCTACAGGAGGGCCCCTCGTTCTGGCCAGTGGGGAAGACTGTTTGGAATGCGTGAGGTTGTAGGGCTTAGGGTGCTGGGAGAGACTGGTGAGAGCAGACGAAGGGGACGGGTTTGGAGGTCACCCCAAGGTCAGTGGAGGGGGCAGCCGGGAGCTGGGGAGGGTGAGAATGGCCTGGTGCAGAGCTTGGACACCAAAAGGGAGGCTGGCCTTTGTGGTCACTGGCAGGTTTGTGGGCTTTTCCAACATTTGGTCTCATTTTGAATGTTCGGCCCTTTTTTTGCCTTAATTAGTAGCATGCTGTAAAATCCTCTCCCATACCCCACAGAGGAACCCTTTCCTAATTCAGGTCACATCTCCCTGGCCCCTCTATTTCCACATCCAACAAATCAAAACTTATCAGTTCTGTTTCCCATTCTCTTAGAGAACAGCTGAGAGAGCTATTCAGATAACCTTATTTGCTTTAATGAGCTGCTGGCAGGATACATTTATCTAGCACGCGTGTAATATCACAGTAGCCTTACAGACCAGCTCTTCTCAATAGAAACATAACGCGAGTCACATTTGAAATGTTCTAGCAGGACATTAAATAAAATAAAAAGGAAACGGGTGACATTAATAATATATTTTTATTTAACCCAATTTATCATTATTTTAACATTTTAACAAAAAAAATTAATGAGATATTTTTCCATTTGTTTTCTCATCGTAAGTCTTCGAAATCCATTGCACATTTTACGCTCACAGCACATTTTAATTCAGACTAGCCGCATTTCAAATGCTCAGTAGCCACATGTGTTGAATAGCTTGTGGCGATGGTTTTGGCCAGTGTAGTTATGAGGGTTCATTCACTGTTAAACCGAGAAGGCTTATTTGGGGATGGGTAACGGGGTGCTTCTGGGCCCCTTTGTGATCAGGGTGTCTTTGGGCGGGACGGCCCATCAGCAGACCTCGGTTATAGCACATCGTGGCTACTTGCCCTGTCCTCACCTTTGTGCTTGTTGTCATGGGCGACACGATACTGAAAATATTCCCCTCGCCCACTGTGCCACCACCCACACTATTTGTGTCCTCCCTTGCCCTCTCCCATCTTCCCCCTTGACACCTTTGACTTTTGTAAACCCCAACCCTAGAGTTAACTCTACTGTGCCCTTTCTCTGATCCTGCCTTGGGACTGCTGGATTCATTTTACATCCATGCCCTTTGACCTCAGCTGCTACTTGTCACCCTGACGTTTGTCTCAGTTGTCTCTCATCCCCCTCGCTGACTGTTGCAAACCTCACCTGCTCCCTTGAGCTCTCAAATCCATCCACACGTCCTCGTTCTCAGCACGGGGGCAGTTCCTCCCTTACTGAGAAGGTGGAGGTCATGGGGCTTGAATGCTTTCATCTCCACCTCGCCATTTCTCTTCATCTGTGCTCTTCTCTCCCTAGCCAGAGCCTTACAAACCTTCCCTTCCCAACTCCGGAAACACTCTGCTTCAAACTGGCCATGAAGCTCTGGCTTCAGATCCTTCAAATCTCAGGTCTGCCTACTGCTAACCTGGGTAAGTTGTTTAAGTGCTCTGTGCCTGGTTTCTTCATTGTAAAATATGACTAACATGACTCATAAGATCGCCTAGTGCCTATGGTGGTGGCGAAGGTGAAATTCAGTTTCGTGGCATGTTTTAACACAGAGCCTGGAGTAAATGTTGACTCATGTCCCCTTCTCTTTCTGGTGTCTCAGTCCATCCCTCTCCCCTGGCTTCTCCCCTTGGCCTGCAAACACACTCCCTGTCCTAGCAGTTCACCTTATCCCTCCCTTGAGCGGCTGCCCATCTCTCTCCTGAATTCCACTGAAGTATCGAAGAGTAGCCCCACCTGTTGCCTCTACCCTCTTGTCAACCCCAGGCATCTTCCCCCTGCGCTACTGACACTGTGCTCACTGGTTTTCTCCACTCACCCTCCTTTGGATTTCTGGGCTGTGAGCCACACTGGTTCTTCTTCCCCGCCCCCCGCTCCCCGCTGTGACTTTCCCCACACTCCTCTAATGTCGTCGCTGTAGCTTCTCACTGCCCCCCTCACCTCTGCATGACTCTAGATGACTCTAGAATCTACAGTCTCGTCTTCAGGCTTCTCCTCTGCCCCGGGCCCACCTTTGCTACTGTCTGCTGGGCCACCCTCACAGGATAAACCCCTCTCTGTGGGTGAACCCCTAGGCAGGCACACTCGTGCCTGAGGACACTAACAGTCCAGTCTCCTACTCTCAGATCTCTTCTCCCTCCTGACCTCCCTAACTCGGCTGTGGATCCCGCCACTCTCTAGATACCCAGGTCTGAAACCCTGCAGTTTTGGACACTTCCTTCTCCTCCCAAATCCAGTGCCTAAACTAAAGTACAGTAAGTCCCCTACACACGAACCTTCAAGTTGTGAACTTTCAGAGGTGCAAACATGCCCCTGGATGCCGGCTGTTGTGCTGTGCTACTGTACTTTTCAAGGTACTGTACTGTAAGATTAAAAGTGTTTTCTTTTTTGTTTGTTTTTTATGCATTATTTGTGTGAAAAGTATTATAAACCGATTACTGTACAGTACTATACAGCCAATTGTGTTAGTTGGGTACCTAGGCTAACTTTGTTGGACTTAACAAACAAATTGGACTTCTGAACTTGCTCTTGGAATGGAACTTGTTCGTATGTAGGGGACTTACTGTAAGTGTTTAGTAACCAAAGGTTATAATCAATGAATCCCATTGGTTGCCAAGTCCTGCCCTTTTCTTACTTTCTCTCTAGCTCATCACTTTTCGATTCCCACTATAGGCCCTATGGTAAGCATTTGCTATACTTATCCCAATTCATCTGTTCAACCCTGTAAGGAAGAAGTTGTGTTTTTTTCTGTTTTATGTACATGGACACTGGGGCTGGCAGAGTTTAGGGAATTTGCTAAACGTATGCTGGTAAGCGGCAGAGCTGGGATTCGGACTCAAGCCTGCCTTTCTCCAAAGCCCACCCTCCTATTATGCTCTCTTGCCTCTAGCAGTTCCTGTACCAGGCTATGCTCTTTTCAGAATTGAATACGTATCGTGTATGTACATGAACACATCCTTCTGTGCCTGTATTGTTTGCATGTTGGTGTTCTATATACCCTGCTGTTACCCAGGCTCATCGCTGGTTTATTTCAGAGTCTGTGCCTTGACCCTCAGTGTCAGGACTTGAAAGCCTTCACTGAGCCCAGGTCCCCACCAGGAAACGCCAGAGCCTGGAAGTAGGAATGTGAACACATCTTCCAACAGGACATATGTTTCCCTTTCTCGGGTCTCAGGCTCCCCATCTGTAAAATGAGAGAGTTGCACAAGTTAATTGCAAGAGCCTGTCCTGCTCTTAGGCTCCATGAATCTGTTTCATGGTTCTGCTTACCTGGGGCCTACTGTATGCTCAGCACATGACAGATGCTGTGGGCAATGCAGAGAGAGCACAGGAGGCATCGCCCCAGCTGTCAAGGAGCTGACAAAATTATTCCGGAAAACAAGCCAACATTCAGGAAACTACCAGCAGTATAAGACATTATGTAATTATGCCTGCAATCTCAGATTATTGAACCATTTGTGATGGTTCAATAAAGGAGAAGAAAAACTGCTGTTCTTTTAAAAGAAAAAAAAATTACATAAAAGGAGCCGTTAGTGAAAAGCATTGTCTGGCCAGACTTCTCGTCAGATTTGCTACTCTCTCTTCCCTCTCGAAATCAGTCCATAAATACTTACTGTCTACTAATGGGCCAGGTCCTAGGGACACACACACTCCCTCATTGCAGCCAGAGCTGTATCCCAAACCCAGCCTTCATCTGGTTCCTCTCCTGCTGAAGAACCTTTGTGGGTTTCCTACTCTCTATAGAATAAAATGAGCTGACTTCCAGCTCCTGCCTTCTCCCTCCTGGGCCCCCCACCCTGCATGCTAGGCCTGGTGCACTGGTCATTCCTTAAGCCCACTGTACCTGTTTTCATCTCTTGGCTAGAGGGCTGCTTTACCCAGCCTGCCTAGTGAACTTCTCTTCATTCTTCAAAGCCCAGCTCAGATACCACACTGTGATGCTTTCGTGGTCTTCTGTCATGCCTTTGCCCACCCCTATGACACCATGTGTACTTGTTTAGGTCTCTACCTCCTGTTTTGAACCATGAGTTCCTTAAAGGGTCTTTATCCCCTGTCTTCATCATCCACGAATCCACAGAACCTAGCCCTGAGCATGAACAATAGTTTCTGATGAATGGCTGATTGAATACCATCCATAGAGGTTGATCTTTGAACAGGAAGCTCCCTTGCTTTCTCTCAAGCTGCTGGGCTGTTTAACTCCATGCCTCATGGCCTGCGAAGGAGACTGGATGGTTGAGAAAGCATCACTGTTTTCCTCTTTCCACACAGTAGTGGGGACACACCGCCACAAGAGCCTCACTCTAGCCCTGGAGGGGGACTTTCAAAATCAGCGGCCGCTGACACCATACCTAGCAGGGGCTGCGCTGAAGGAGGCCTTTGTGTTGGGCTTGGCAGGCAGGGGGCTCTGTGTTCCAGAGCACAAGTGTGTAAGTATGTCGGGCAGGCTCCAGGCTGCACACACCCGCCGAGGGCCTGGGCCCCTAACGGCTCCTGCCCTGGGAAGAAAAGGAGGCATTGTGTGCGCTGGCTGCGCTCCAAGGGAAATATTCCTGTTGTTCTTCTGTTTTGAACTGCTCCCTTTTTAAAGGGGAAAAGTCCGGAAGTGCAAATCTCTCTCCCACTCCAACACATCCTGTCCACCAATTCCAAATCAGTTGCTGCCTTCAAACTATTAATCAATCTGCGAACCCATCAATTCATTCGTGTGACTGCTATGTCTTCAAGGAGCACTGCTAGGGGTCAGCACTGTGCTGGGCACGAGGGGGACAGCCCTTGTCCCTTTGAGGCTCAGTTCGGGATTGCCGGGTGTCCAAATCCTTGTGGAGTCTGGCCCTGCTCCTTCTCTGGGGCCCGATGTCCCTCTGCAACCCAAGACTCTGCCTTGAGGCCTCTGCCCCTGCCTGTCCTCCACCTCCACGACCTGGCCCTGCATTATATCACCTCCGAGAGGCACGGGAGGTGTTATCAGGCCACCACCCTACCCCCACCCAGGCCTTGCAGGCAGGTGTGGTCAGAACCATGGCCCAGTCTGGACGGTTAGAAACTTAAGCAGGAAGACCTGATTCAACCCTAGCTCTGCCTTTCACTATCTTTGTGACTTGCACCAAGTTACTCAAGCTCTCTGGGCTTCGGCTTCCTAATCTGCAAACCAGAACAAATGATACCTGGCCTCACACACAGAGCCATTGGGAGGAGGCAATGGCAGTGTACTGCCTGGCACCAGGCCTCTCCTGCCACACGGCAGCTCCAGATTAATAATAACCAAACAATGAACAACTACTGAGCACTTACTAGTCTCATCCTTCCCTCAGAAACAACAGCAACCACGGCTTCTGTTTGAGTGTTTTCTACATGCCAAGTTTTGTGTTAAGTCCAGGCACAGCGCCATCAGAACAGCCTCTAAAGTGCTTGGTTCTTTCTTATACCCTTTCATAGCTGGGGAAACTGGCTCCGAGATAGAGTGACGTGGCCAAGGTCACACAGCTTGCAAGCACCGGAATGAGGAATTGTGCCTAGGTCTGTTGGACCCCTTCCCATCCCTTCCCAACCAGACAGATGCCCATCACAGGCCTGGCTTCTTGGTTCTGGGACCTGAAGCATCAGCATCTCCTGATAGCTCATCGGAAATGCAGATTCTCAGGCCCCGCCCCACACCCACTGAATCAGCATCTACATTTTATCAAGATCTTTGGGCGCTGTGTGTGCATAATACAATTTGAGAAGCACTGAACTGAGTTTCTAAAGTGTTTTTAAAAGTAAGTTAGAAAAGGACTTCTCAAACTATAGAGTGCATAAAAATCACCAGGAGGGCTCGTTAAAACACTGATTCCTGCCCCGGAGATTCTGATTTTTGTATCCATTGCTCCTTCCATTCTTATCTATTGCCTTCACTTCGTGGGTTCCTCGGTGTAGGTGTAGTGGATGTGAGTAGGATCCAGGCAAACTTCTGGCTCAAGTCTTGGCACAAGGCTGCTCATGGGTTATGTATGCAGAGCCATTAAGGGAAATCTGGGCTGGACTTGGGGCCTGCACTGAGTCACTGGCAGCAGCATCCCTCTGCTTTGGGGGAAACTGCCCCACTGGCAGGGAGGTACATCTCTCTCCTGAGTTATACGAGGAAGGAGCCATGGATCCCTGCAGCAGCCACACCACCCTCCCTACCCCTTTGAACAACAAAGAAAGGAAATTAATTTGTAACCTAAAAGCCTGAAAAGTACATCTTTCTAATGGAAAATTTGACAGAGCGATAGATCTGCAAAGAGCATTTTCTCTAAAATTCACATCTCTGTGACTTGACTGCTGCTATCTGGTTAAATAGCAATTAAACAGCTCAAGCCGCCTTGGAACTTTCAAAGATTATTTGAAAAGTAATTGTGTTGTATTGATTAAATAATTTTAAGTTAATCAGAAAGCCACTGCATTCCTTAGTCTGTTCCTTTGCAAATAAATTTATCTTATTTATAGTCCTATTGCATGCCTCCCAAATGTTGTTTGTTGATAATCATCTGATATTTAATGAGCACGGCTGGTGATGGAATTTAACGGTAAATTCGTTCCTTTGCTAAATCCTATCTGGTTCCTTCTCTTTCTGTTCTGACTCCACTGGCAACTTACTTCATAGACAGTTGCAGAACTAGAACCTGAGAGACAGAGAACACCGTAGTTAAGAGGTTGGTCTCTGGAGTGAGACACACCTCAATTTGAATTCCAGTCCTGCAGCTGACTAGCCTGTGCCCTGAGCCTATCATCTGTGAAGAGGGTATAATAGCACCTACCCAATACGATCATTGTGAAATTAAACGTCATCATTGTACAATACTGGAGAGTGTCTGGCTAACAATGATATCATTATTATAACAATATGAGTAGTCACTGTTATGACGATGCCACCTCAGTTTTCTAATCTGTAAAATGGGTGTGACGGGGAATAAAAGCATAAACACAAGAGTATTCAAAACTTCTCTGCCCGTAGAGCCTTGGAGTAATTCCCTTCTAGGAAAATTTCTGGCATAGCTTGCTTGGCTGTTACCCCTCCACTATTATGCCATCACTGGGGTCATCCAGTGATGAGAAAGCTCTGGACAAATGGAGCCAATATTGGGATTGTGACGAGGATAGAGAGAGATGGCAGCGGATGGGTGCGTAGATGCCAGAGGTGAGGGAGTGAAGATCCAGGCAGAAGGGATTGCATAAGGGATGTTGGGGATCAGCACGCTGCTTCTGGAGCAGTTACTTTGCTGGAAATAGATACTGAGAGTAGCAGAGATAGGAAAGGAAAAATTTAAGACTTTTGCTTTGTGCTAAGAATGCACTTCCTCTTTTGTGTTTTCTCTAGAGACTGCAGTGAAGCTTTGGATTGCCTCCAATTCATTTTTTTCTACTTAAATGCTGTTTCTTTGAACACAACCCTGAGCTGTGGCTGGGCCATAAGGTGGCCATCTTTACCTCATTTACAGGGAAATCGTGATAGGACCATCCCAGGGCTGAGTGAGGATGGGTGAAGGACTCAGTACAGAACACGTGCTTAATTGCCATTGGCAACTATTTCCATTGCTGTGCATCATACTTTGTCTGTTTCCAGAAGCTGCAAGCAAAGGTCACCATTAGGAAAATGAGCAGTTCTCTGGCTCTCTTTACCAACATCAGGCCATTATCCCACATTTAAACTAGGGACACCAGCCATATTGTTTTCAAAGAAGCCGTCAGTTCGGTGCCCTCCAATGCCTACTGCAGACCAGGGCCATCAGCATGAAATTTATAAAGGAAAGCAGGAGTCTAGAAAGCAGAATCTGACCTTGGCCCTGCTGTATGGTACGGGCAACTCATTGAGCTGCAGTTTCCCCATTAGTAAGTGAAGATAAGGTCCAAAGTCCTGTGTTATGTTCCCCTGCTCCCAATTGTAGATAATCAGCAGAACTGAGTGAACATTTGCCACCTGCAAGGCCATGGGCTGGTGACCTCAAGGATAGCCCAAAGCATGAAAGAGGGGCCTCAACTTGAAAAAAAAAAAGCCCTAAAATCTGGCTGGAAGAAAAGATGTGAGCAGGGAAAAGAATCTGAAAAAGAATACACACACACACACATAACTGAATCATTTTGCTGTACACGTGAAACTAACACAACGTTGTTAATCAACTATACTTAAATTAAAAAATAAAATAAAATATAAAAAAAGAAAGAAAAGATGTGAGCGTCTTTATTTTTTTTATTGGAGTCACCTAATGAAAGTCTGCCTGTCCTCTGCTACCAATTCGCAACCACTATGGGGTGATACAAACATGGGATGTCAGTTTTGGAAACATCTTTTCTTAGTGACTTTACTCACATTAAAACAAAACAAGACAAAACCCAAACCACAATAGTGTATGACCTTCCTTTGTATTGCCATGTGGTACACTGACAGCGAACCCTATCTCTAAGGGAATTTGAGGTTGATAGAAGTTTCTAGAGACCTTCTTCTCTCACTGCCTCTCTCTGGCTCATCTCTAAAGATGCCCGACCTTCCCTCAGTCGCATGCCGCTGAGGCTGAGTGTTCACCCTCTTGTCTGACCCACATCACACATGCCCGCTCCTCTCTGGACTGTGCTTGCTAGAGGGCCAGGCGGGGCCTTGTGAAATAATAATAGAAAGTTTTCCAACTTGCCTGAAAAATCTGGAAACATCACTGGCTTCACCCAGGTGTCTGGAGATGACTTATCAGGTTCGGTTTGGTTTAACTGACTTCCCTGCGCCAAGAAAAATCTTCCTCCCAACCCAGAAGGCAGATGCCACAGCCCACGCAAGCCCTAAAGCGTCTGCACCTGCAGCCGTGTTCCAAAGCCAGCCTGATGCCTGTGAAGGCTTCCGCTGGATTCTGACCAGGACCATGATGCTGGGACCGGGGGCTGCCCAAAGAGGGTGGGTGCAGGGGTGCCCCACGGCAGAGGGTGTGTATGTGCTTACCCTTAAGATGCTTTCACTGAACTGACCCAGGAGGGAGGAGGGGAGACTGAATTCCTTGGTTTACTCCAAGTTGTGGTTCCCAGGCTCTTCGGACCGTGGCCCAGTTCAGCCAAGCAAAAGACCTTGTGGCCCACCGAGCCCACTGATTCCCACTTTCCAGTGAGAAAGAATTTGGTAATAACAAAGGATAAAGGGGAAGAGAAAAAGAATCGAAATGGTCACGCAGCAAATTCTTAGGACACAGCAATCAACAGAAACTCCAAAGAGTAATTCTGCACGTAATGTAAATTAATGGAATAGAGCAATTAAAAAGCAAGCCAACGCCGATGCTGCATCGTAGCAGTCAAGGTCACAGTTGCAAACAATAGAACCGATTCTAGCAAGCTTACGTGAAAGAGGAATTTATTAGAGGATGTCAGGTCACTCCACCACCCTCCTCAGAATCACTTGCCTGCAGCCCTTCCTTTTCCAGGGCACTTTCTTCCAATCTGAGGTCTGGCCTGGGTGCCTCTGCCTGCTGAGTGCAGGTCCCACGACTGGGTCCTAGCTGTAAAGGAGTCTGGCACTGTAAATTCTGTTTTCAACCTTCAGGAGGTGGAACTCCTAAGGAAGGAAATAACCCAGACATAGGAAGGGTGTTCACATGTTCTGGGTAGCCCAAGATAGCAGGACAAATGTCTTTTGCAGTAATAACAAAGCACCCTTCCTGAGAATTGCGGGAATTCCAGCTCTTCACCTGCCCTAGTTCTGCAGTGTTGTTTACTAGTGGATGGAGGCCACACATTTTTATAGAACAGAGACTTAATATTCTCAGTAAACTCTAATAAACTAATTTTTGTTTATGAATGCCAAGGTTTATTAATTCTCAATAACTCATTACGTTCCTAATTCCTTATAAAAATGAAATCCCATGTATGAAGTTTCCTTTGAGGGTGATGAAAATGTTCTAAAATCTGATTGTGGACTTTTCAATAACTGGTTCTGGGAATAGTCACATGCAAAAGAATGGAGCTGGCCTTTATCTTAAACCAAATGACCTCAAAATGGTTCAAAGTCCTAGACTTAAAAGCTAAAACTGTAAAGTTCTTAGAAGAAAACGTTGAAGAAAATTTTTATGACATTGAATTTGGCAACAATTTCATGGATATGATACCAAAGCACAGGCAACAACAACAAAAATAGATAAATTGGACTTCATCAAATAACCTTTGTGCATCAAAGGACACTGTCAAGAAAGCAAAAAGACATACTACAGAATGGGAGAAAATATTTGCAAATCACATATCTAATAATGGGTTAATATCCACAATATATAAAGAACTCTGACAACTCAACAACAGCAAAAACAACCCAATTCAAAAATGGACAAAGAACCGATTTGCAAGGCAGAAATGGAGACACAGATGTTGAAAACAAATGTATAAACACCAAGGGGGGAAAGGGGGGGTGTTGCTGGTGGTGGTGGTGGGATGGATTGGGAGATTGGGACTGACATATATACACTAATATGTATAAAATAGATAACTAATAAGAACCTGCTGTATAAAAAAAATGTGACGGTGATTTTAGGGAAATTATTTTGTCTCCATTTTCTCATGTATGAAATTAAAACTAGGATCATTTAGATGATCTCATTAGATGGATGATGTTTACAGACAAATATCTGATACTTTTTCATCCTAATAAATAAGAACCAAACAAATTTTTTTAAAACATGGACAAGGAACTTAGACATTTCTCCAAAGAAGATATACAAATGGTCAATAAGCACGTGAAAAGATGCTCAATAATCATTAGTCATTAAGGAAATACAAAACAAAACCACAATGAGATAATACTACACACTTACTATACTTACTAGGATGTCTATAATGATTTTTTTTAATGAGAAAAAAACAAATGTTGGTGAAGCTATGGAGAAACTGGGATCTTCATGTATTACTGGTGGGAATGTAGAATGGTGCGGCTGTTTTGGAAATAGTTTGGCAGTTCCTCAGAAAGTTAAACATAGGGAACTTCCCTGGTGGTGCAGTGGTTAAGAATCCACCTGCCAACGCGTGGGACATGGGTTCGAGCCCTGGTCCGGGAAGATCCCACATCCCACTGAGCAACTAAGCCTGTGCGCCACAACTACTGAGCCTGTGCTCTAGAGCCCGTGAGCCACAACTACTGAGCCCGTGTGCCACAACTACTGAAGCCCATGTGCCTAGAGCCTGTACTTCATAATGAGAGAAGCCACTGCAATGAGAAGCTCACGCACCGCAGTGAAGAGTAGCTCCCGCTTGCCGCAACTAGAGAAAGCCCATGCGTAGCAACGAAGACCCAATGTGGCCAAATAAACAAGTAAATAAATTTATATATTAAAAAGAGTTGAACATAAAATTACCATATAACCCAGCAATTTCACTCCTAGATATATATCCAAAATAAATGAAAGCAGGAACTCAAACAGATACTTTCACAGCAATGTTCACAGCAGCATTATTCGCAATGGCCAAAAGTTGGAAGCAACCCAAGTGTCGATTGATAGATGAATGAATAAACCAGATGTGATACTTACATATGATGGAATATCACTCAACCATAAAAAGAAATGAAGATTTTGATGTATGCTACAACTTGGATGGACCTTGAAAACATGCTAAGTGAAATAAGCCAGACATAGGAGGACCAATATTGCATAATTCCACTTATAGAAGGTACCTAGAATAGGTAAGTTTATAGAGACAGAAAGTAGAATAGATGTTACCAGGGCTGGGAGCAAAGGGGAATGGGGAGCTATTGTTTTATAGGTTACAGAGTTATGTTGGAGATGATGAAAACGTTTGGGGTATAGATGGTAGTGATGGTTACACAGCATTGTGAATACCACTGAATTCTACACCTACCAGTGGTTAAAATGGTAAATTTTATGTTATGTATATTTTACCACAATTTAAAAAATTAGGTTGTGGCAATGTTTGCACAACTCTGAGTATATTACAGCTATTGTATTGTACAATTTGTATGGGTAAATTGTATGGTATGTAGATTATATCTAAATAAGGCTGTTAAAAAAATCCTTTCCAGCTCTGGCAGTCTCTATGATCTATCTATTAATCCATTTATTTATTCATTAATTCAACATATTTTTGTTGCATTTCTACCATACCAACAGTTAGGAATAAGGTGATAAATAAAATAAATGCAATCCCTAGCCTTTCCTTGCTTAAAAAACTGTGGGTTTTAAGAAGTAATCATAGCTAGCATTTACTGAGTGTTCATTACATACTGAGCATTGGCACAAGCACTTACTGTACCTTATCTCATGCGGTTCTCACAACCGTGTCCTGAGCTGGGCTCTTCTTGAATAAGGAAATTTGCTCAAGGTCACACAGCCAGGATTCGAACCTGGTCTATCTTACCTTGAAATCTGTGCTCTTAATCATTCATCGTTATATGTGGTAGCTGGGTTCCAGCACCTGGAATTGGGGTATTCCCTGGAGACCTGCCCAGAGACCTGTCTGTCAGGCTGGCTGATCTAGTAGCATTACAGGGAGAGTTCAACTTGAGATGAAATGACCTCTAGGAGGGATTGGGTTTGGAAAATAAGGCCAAAGTCCATGGAATCTTGCACAGCCATTTATGGTAATCATTATAAAGCAGGTGTATTTTCTAAATGTTATGTGATTAGAATTTTAAATACAAAATTGAATTCAAAGTTGAATTTATATCATTATGTTACTAGCTAATATATTTATTATTTATTGAACACAGACTGTATACCAGCCTCTGTTCTAAGTTGTTGACATGTATTGTCATCTTATTTAATTCTCCTGACAGATCCATGATGGGTAAGGTGTATTACTATTCCTATTTTACCAGTGAGGCAGCTAAGGCACAGAGAGGTTAAATAATTTGTCCAAGGTTACAGAGTCACTGGCAGAGCTGGGATTCTAGCCCTGGCTTCTTGACCTGGAGTCCAGACTCTCAGCCACTCTAGAACGTGCTCTTCAATTATGTTAAAATATGCAAAATAGATGGACATGGCTCTGCTGAGACTTTCTGCGGAGGGTGTGTCCCCTTATCACATTCTTATCAACAGTGAGGACCTTTCTTTTAAAAAAATCTGTGTTTTCTAACTTGTAAGAGAGTCTGTGTCATACCATGGTTAAGAGCAGCACGTTACCTGGATTCGAATCTTGGCACTGATGGTCTCGGTAACTGGGCAACTGCTCTGAGCCTCGTCTTTGTCCTCAGATAATGGACATAACAATACTACTTTATAGGGTCATTGTGGGAATTAAATTGGCTGGTTTTGGAATGGACCTATAGTGCCTGGTGCAGTGTAGGGTAAATAACTAGTATGGCATTTCGATGTTTTCTAGCAACTTTTTTATTATTAATCCATGCAGTTAAACTTTTCTTTTTAATATTAACCATTGGTATTTCTTCTTTTCTGAATTGCCTGCTTGTGCCCCTTCATCATTTGTCTATCGCCATCTTTATTTAACAGAGTGTTTGAGTCAAAGGCTAAGAGCATTCTGGAAGGGTCTAAGTGAAGGGAGGGACGAGGATTAGAGGTCTTTTCCCCCGTGGGCCTGATGCCTTTCTTTTTCTCCAAGGAGCATTTTTCACTGGTTAGTGCAGGCTCCTCTCTCCCTGCAACTGGCCCTGTTTCGTGCCTGAGAAATTTTCATCTGCCTTAAAGGGTCAATCATTTGAATAGCTCATTCCCACTGGACACCTACACCCACAGATCTCCCATGTGTGGTTTCTTTCTCTGTCCAGTGAAGTTGCATTTGGTCAGAATGGCTGTAACCAGTCTGCTCTGAGAGGCTGTTTCAGCAGCACGTGTACCTAAGCAGCGCACTGCTCCCCGGCCCTGCGTAATAGCTGACCTCCCTGGGCAAAGTGCAAAAGCCTCAGGGACCGCTTAGATAAAGGGCACATTCTTCAGATAGTTCCACCTCTTCTCCCTCTTGCCTGGCGCCATCTTGCCTGAAGTAGGTGGTCCACCTTTTTCCCATCATGGGGCAGAAGGGACCTGGGCCATAAAAGTTGGAGGTTTCTAAATTGCGAAAGGAGTCAAACCTCCCCTTGGCTAAATGATTCCTGCCAAAAAATTTCTGATGGATAAGTGTGTTTGGTCCAGGAGAATTTTCTGGGTATATAGGTGGTAACATGAAATTGGCTACTAATATTAAGACATATGCATGAGTGAGTTGTAAGGGTAGAGACATGCCAGTATCCCCGCATGGCAAGGGCCAGAGGCTATGGAGGGGATCGCCCCCAAAGAAGCTCAGACTCCCCTAGAGAAAGTTGTTGATGTTTCTCATGGAGACCCTCCCTAAATGTGAGGTCACCTTCTGCCTGGACAGCACCAGCATTGAAGCTTACATCCTGGAGTTTGTGTGTCTCCTGCATTCACCTGCATGCCCAGTTCAGGCTGCGTGGTTTAGAGGAAAGGATATTAGACTGGGAGACAGAACATCTGGGTTTGAGTTGAGCCTTTGCCTTTTCTTAGCTTTATACCCTTGGGAACCAACTTTGTTTTTTCATCTGGAAGATGGTGGGTAACATTCTCGGTTCTGCTCACCTCCCTGCTTGACCATGGAGTTAATTGAGAGTACTGGGTAAGTGCAAAGACAGAAAAGACAGAAGAATCTCTCCTCCTATTAGAGACATAGGCAGTCAGCACAGTGCCTGAACCTTCATCTCATGTGGAGCTCAGAGAACTGAAAATGCTACCCATCTTCAGAAAGAGAGCTGAAGAAGGAGGGTTAGAGGTGTGTGTGTGTGTGTGTGTGTGTGTGTGTGTGTGTGTGTGTATCTTCTGTCCTGGCATCTGAGCCAAGCTGATCTATGGCACTGCTAGGGGCTAGTATTTCCTTCCCTCATTCTGCTTGCTGTCTTTTCCAATCTGATGAGAGGCCTGGCACCTGTTGGAAAGGAGAGGTGCTTTCTTGGTACCTAAGGGAGTATCTGGAGAGGTCACTTGTGTTTAGAGTCGTCGGTATCGTGGATAAGTTCAGTTTCACAAACTTTACTGAACATCTAGCCTGTGATCCTGGTCAGGGAGACACAATGCCAGCAATTAGAATTTAGGTGACACCTGCGGCAGTTGAGGGCTGACAGGAGCAGTGTAAGCAGGAAGGCTGGCCACTGCACTTGGAGGGGATGCTGAGTGGAGCTTGGGGGACAGGCAGGAGCTGGCCAGTGTTCCTGGAAGAACGTTGGGTGTTTCAAGAAAGGCTCAGCTCTGCAAGGAAGCCTCTCACCATTTTGTCTTGGATAAGGAAGAATTTATCCTGGGAGAGGAAATGAGAAGGCTTACCTCTATCATATAGATAAAGCAGAGAGGAAAAGTGGGTGGCTAGAAGGTCACGGGACCTGGTGAAATGGAGAGTTCTTTTTCACTCAGCTTCCTGGTGAAATGTCTTATGCTTCTAGCCGTTCTCTAGCCAATTCAGAGGGGATGGTCGATGATCATTTAGAATCTAACAGAAAGACAGTTTGCTCCTCAGTTTATTTTAAAATATAACCTCAGAGTTCAAGGTACATTTCTGATTTTTTTAAAAAATTCTGGTGGTTTGGTCTGTGTACTAGTTAAATACTTTTAGCAGTTGAGAAAAGTGAATGTTAGTGTTCCATAGTCTCGTCCATCACATCATCCCATGCCTTTCGGTAAATTTGTTAACCTCCGTCTTGAGCAAGATGCTCCGGAGTCTTCCAAGGAAAATAAGAAATTTGATCCAGTGTAGTGGGAAGAACACAGAATTCCACCCCCTGAAATCTTCATTTTAATCCAGATTCACTCCTGGGTGAGCCAAGGGAATTCGCTGAGTCTGTCTCATTTTCTTCACCTGTACGATGGGGATGCTCAGCCCTGCCTGGCTGCCTTAAGCTGGTGTGAGGCCCTGGATGTGAAGTGTTTCCAAGTGTCCCGGGCTGGATGCAGTCAGCCCTTCAGGGTGACACTCAGCTCTGGCATCAATTTCAGTGTGGGTTAGACAGGAATCTGCCCTCGCCTCTGAGAGCACATCTCGACAGGCAGTGTCTGTAAAGGTCAGAGCTGCTTCGACATGTCTTGCTGATGGGGCTTCATTTCCTAGGACAGCCTCGTTTGGCTAGAGCCACAGAAGGTCAAGGGGATAAGGTCCTCTCATCCTTTTGCTGAGCCTGCATACAGGAGCCCAGATGCTCTCCTGGCCCCGTTTTGATTGCACCCACCCCCGGTATCTCCTTCAGGTCTAGTAGTGCTGCTGGATTTGCAGAGCCTGGAGCCTCTGTGCCTGCACCTCACACCTGCCTCTCTTCCAAAGAGCTGCGGCTGCAGTGGGCTGGCTGAGACACTTCACGGCGCCTGCCTGGGATACTCTGGGACCGTCCTCCTCCACAGCTGCCTTCTCCCCGGCTCCTGCACCCGCCCTTCGGAAGTCACTGGTCTGCTCTGCAGTTAGAAGCCCTGCCTGGAGCTGGATCCTTACAGTAGGTACTTCCTTGCTTTTCTCTTTCTCCCAGAATTGGGTGCATTTTGGTGCTGGGGCATCAGATTCACATAGCGGCAGGAAGCAGGAGCTGCCAGTCTGGCCCCGGGAACTCACTGGTCATTGTTTCTTCTAGCTCTGCCCCGACAGACTTCCAGTCACTGATTGATCAGGGCAGCGAGCAGTCTGGGGATCGCTCACAGAAGCTTTGCTTGGCCGTGGGACCCAGGAGGCAGCCGGGGGAGGGCGTTTCTAAGGCAGAGCCTGGAAGAAGGAGGAGATGCACCACTGGAGGGTTTCAGCTCCTTAGGACGCTGAGTTCTCTTTAGGAGCAAATTTATTAATGAGCCACTCCGCTGCAGGGAAGGAGGGGGAAAAGCATAATTAATTATGACCACCCCCACACCCCAGATAAGCGCCTAGCTTTGGGGGAGTGTGCAGAGGAAGGCGTGCACCGTTTCAGCATCTTTAGATGCGTCCCTCTGAACTGGGAGCAGCTCTGGGAACTAACTTTCCGACTGAATGATTTGAGCTTTCTTCCTCTTTCTGCAAGATCCAGTATCAGGTTATTGAGCACTGAATTCCTTCCTGACCCCAGTCCCCTCTTCCCGTGAGCGAAAGGGAAGTCAGTATTTGCTTTTCCAGCAAGGTCACGGATCACCTGACCAAATCTTTAACAGCTGGGGAGCCAGTGCTGCTGTGCTGGACTCACGAGCCATCAGCTCGGGTCCAGCAGCAGAACCCCGCTTTCCGGGAGGAGGTGACTCCCCCAGCTCCAGGCTATGGCAGGGGGAGGATGCCAAGGGAAGGTAATGTGGTCCCAGCTTTCCTCCCGACGGTTTTCTCTTCTTCATGAAGCTCCAGATTCAGCTGCTGCAGTGCAGGCAAAAATGACAGACACTTGCAGAAAAATGTGGGAACGGAGTTAATGAGATTGTGTTAATGTGTCATTTATTGAGCATGAGTTATCTCTTTGTTTCCTGAGTTGGTGGGAAGTGAGCTGGCTGGAGAACTCGGTCGATGGAATCCTTTTCGGGAGTGCATCTCACTTCCCCAGTGCCTGGACTTCAGCCCTCTTAATGTTAAGCAGTGCTGTCAGATGCCTCCTGCTGTTTAGCACAGGGGACGTTCCCACTTGGAGGCATGGGGACCTGGAGTGGGGAAACGGGAAGCTCTCATCATCTGGGGAGATCAGTATGAGGTATAAGTAATTTTTTTCCTCTCTTTCAGAAAGAGCGTTTTGTCTTTGCAAGAGGTCTTGCAGGGATTGACAGATGGCTGTTTGGTGTGCTACCTGGCTAAATATTTGACTTTGTAAGGTTGAATTCTCCAAGAATTCTCATGGCAATAAGGCTGTGCTTTGAGCCAAGCTTTCTTTTTAAGGAAATCCAAGGTGCTATTTATTTTGGCATGCAGCCTGTTCTGGGATGAAATATGGCATTTTTATTATTGCAGAATAAAGAGAGGTTTGAAGAGAACAAACGTACAGAGCTAGGTTTCAGTTTCAGGGCTAAGTAGAGGAAGGTTTCTTTGTATTTGGATTTGAGGTTAAAAGTGAGGTTGAAAATGGCATCATAAAAAGAATAACTGGGGAGAGGGAGAGGGTGGGGGTATATATTGCTGGAGTTGGTCTGGCCCAGGGAAATCCACGCTCCTGGGCATGCACCCTGCTGGAACCGTTTCTAACGTGGCCTGGTAGTTATATATGGGCTAACACTACTGTCTGTCCAGCAACTGCCTCTTCGGTGGATTTGTGCTGGCAGCCTCAGTCCTCACCTCTTCACTGCCCCATTGGCTTTGAGAAGCAGTGTGGAGTGATGGAGTCACACAAACTCTCCTGCCCCTAATTAACTGGGTAACTTTAGATTGGCCACATAGCCTCTTTGTGTCTTTGTTCCTCATTTGGAACTTGAAGATGATCTGCCACATGTTAGGATGTAGCTGGGCAGTGGGTGAGGGTGACATGTGGCCACAGAAATGAGTCCTGTAGGAGTTCTGACCTTTACAAGCTTAATAGGGGAGAAGAACTAGAGAAAGATCCAGCTATGTATACTCAAAACATCTAGAATATGATGAGCTCACGAGAGGGGTTGGGACCTGATGGGGCATTCTTGATCCTGGGATAGGCCATAAACAAATGAAAAGTTACATAACACCACCAGGTATTACAATTCTGAACACTGGGGATACGGCTTAACAGAACGAGTCATAAATTGCTTCTAAGTCAAAATTTTAATTGCGCCAGGAGGTTGCAAAATTCCATTTTAAAGGGAAACTGTGTCCAACAAAGCTATCTTTCATATTCTGTCATATTGCAAACAAAGTAGCATGTGTCAATGTAGCATTTCGTCTTTGATTCCACTCCCCTAAACACATCAAACATCCACTCGTGTGAAGGACCCCAGGCCAAGGTGGAGAAGGCTGGGGTGTGTGGAGCTGGAAGTGGCATAACTTGGGCATGATAGTCCCCCCTTTCCTGCAGAGCCCTTTACAGTGAAATCTTGTGCGGCCCTCTTCAGAGAGTTGGGGTATCAACTAATTAATTTCTGTAGCCTTGGAAAAATTCATTTCAGAAAAATTCAAGTCTAAGAGAACGATTAGAGGTCTCTATAGGGTTCTTTTTAATGAACTTTGACCCCAAGGGTGCTGCAGAGTTATTTGAAGCTCTATGATCTGATATATGAAGGACTGAACTGTAACCCTAACCAAGGGCAGTGGGTGTGATTGAACTCCCTGAGGTGATGGTGAGTTCGTGCAGCCAGAGGTCCATCTGCACCCAGGTGGCCGCCTCCTGCTTAGGAAGAGCTTTGTTGCTTGGTGTCCAGCCTCAGAGAAGCAGATCGTACTTTGGTCAGGAGGACTTACTTACAAAAGGAGCGGTTCTCCTTCTGCACGTCCAGAAGATGCATCACATATACTGCGGGGAAAAGCAGAGAAGCGTCGGAGTCAGAAATGTTTCCCCTCACAAAGAGAGCTGGGGATCAGTCACAGCACCAGTCTTGTTTACAGGGGTGGAAAAGTGTTTACAAATCAGTTCTGTTCCCAGCAGAGGCTTGGAGTCAACTAGACTTGAGAGCAAATCCTGCTCTAATACTTGCTTGTTACATGATTTGGGGCAGGCCTTCAAACTCTCTCAGCCTCAGTCTCCCTACCTGGAAAATGGGGACAATAATAATCCTTTTGCGGTTATGGTGAGGCTTGCGCGTGGTAATTCGAGCGTGTCAAGTGCTCCGAGCTCTGCCTGTTATTCAGTAATGTTTTGAGGGGGGCGGAGGAAGGGAGCAGAAGGAGAGGAGAGGCCGTGATGATGGAGGGGCCATGTGTAGGGTTTGCATCCTCACCTTTTTCTTCCCCAGTGTTCACCTTGAAGTTGCCGGGCCTCTCCTGCCTGCCAGCATCTGGGAGGCCCCACCCCTGGCTGCAGACTGCAGACCTGGGGCACTGAGATCGGCAGCTGTGTCCTCTGCCCAGGAACCTTCTCTTTCTTTTCTTTTCTTTTTCCAATTGAGTTATAATTGACATATAACATTGTGTTAGTTTCAGGTGTCCAACGTAATGATTTGATATTTGTATGTGTTGTGAAATGACTGCACAACATCCACTGTGTCACATAGTTACAGGTTTCTTCCTTGTGACAAGAACTTTTAAGATCTACTCTCTTAGCAACTTTCAAAAATATAATACAGTATTGTTAACTATAGTCACCAGGCTGTACATTACATCCCCAGGACTTTTTATCTTAAAACGGGCTGTTTGTACCTTTTGATGCCCTTCACCCATTTTGCCCAGCCGTCACCCCCCAACCCCTGCCTCTGACAGCCACTAATCTGTTCTCTGTATCTATGAGTTCTCTTCTGTTTAATAAAGATTTCACATACAGTGTTTGTCTTTGACTTATTTCACTTAGCATAATGCCCTTAGGGTCCGTGCGTGTTATCACAAATGGCAAGATTTCCTTCTTTTTTATGACTGAGTAATATTCCATTATGTATATATACTATGCACCACATCTTCTTTATCCGTTCTTCCGTCAGTGGACACTTAGGTTGTTTCAGAACCTCCTCTGGGTCAAGGGCGACCCACCCTCATCCCTGATTAGAAGCTCCCATGCCTCTCCACTGTCGGCCTCCTCAGTGGCCGCTTTTAGCCTCCAGGACCATCCACATTCACCCTCCTTCTCCCTAACTTCTTCTCTGCTCCAGCTCCAAACTCAAGTACTTGTTGCCACAAAGTTAAGTGAGGTATTTAGTGTCTGTGATCTTTCTGCAAGGAGTGTCTCTGCCTATAGAAACCCTGCCTGCCCTTCCAGGCTCTGCCACTCCTGCATAGGCAAAGGCCGCTGCATGGAACGTGGTTATGGGGGAACCGAGACAGGAGCAGGGTGCTAGCTTTGGAGGCAGCAGCAACGCTCCCAGAAAGAGGGTACACCAAACTTTCTGTCGGGCAGACTTCAGACTTCCTCTTATTTGGCAGGCCTGATATTTCCCAGGCCTCTTCCCTAGTTTGCTTGTTTGTTCCCCATTTTCCATCCCAGGTTGCTGGGGGCCACCCCTTGTCCTTCTCTCACTCCCATATCCTCCCAACCTTTCCCTCATCCCCGGTACGCTTCTCTGATCTGGAGTGTGTGGTCGAGCACATCGGAATTCCTAAAACGACTCCACTTCCACTGCTGAGGTGTCACAGATGATTTATTATTCCGATGTGTGTGGAGTTAAATCATAAAAACCAATTTCCTGGGTGATTTACTGGACTGGGGGCAGGATCCAGGTTGTTTACCATTTGAAGAAATAGTGCTGGAAAAGGATTCAAACTTTGGGGAGAATTTATGATCAAACCTCAAGGTACCCTAATTCAGAGTCAGGAGAGTACGCTGCTTGCATAGTTACTGACGTCTTCTGGCTCCCAGGTTTGAGCTCCCCCTTGTTCTGCCCCTGGTTAGAAATCACCCCAAACTATTAGGTCCTAGTCAGTCCTTCCAATTAGCTCATCTTTTTCTTGAATCTGATTGGGATGTCACAGATCACTTATAGGTACTCTGATTCCAGCTTTTCTAAAAACATGAATTATAATTCTTTTACCATGACGGGAAGTGAGTAGATTTCAGCTCTTGATATTTTGGAAAGGGCACCATGCTGCTTGTCGGAGCCCTGGGTCCAGTTCCTTCACGAATGTGCTGAGAGGCCTTGCACAGAACAATTAAGTTCTAAGCCTTAGTTTTCTCATCTGTCTAGTTGGACCAGAGGCTTCCTTTGGTGTCAACCACTGCTAACATTCCATGAAGACACACCCAAGATTATACTCTAGGAGTGTGTATAGGCTTTTAATTTCCCTCGTTGGAGAGCTACGAGCACATGGGCACCCTGGGAGAAAGGCAAGGAGGGGTGTTACTTTTTTTTTTTTTCTTGGTGCTATGTTCCCTCCATACTTATTCTAATTGTAATGAGACTCTCCACTTTTCCATCCTCTTTCTTTCAGAACACTCCAACAAATTATACAGGCTTATCGGAAGAAGAGTGCCCAAGAGACTGGTGGTCAGCATTCTCTAAGATGGAGAAGACAGACGGTAGGCAGGATCCCTTGTATTCCCTGTTCTACAGTGAGCACTTGGGTTGGAAAGCAATTATTACCATAAATCCTGGAAATAGCTCAGGGGAGGCCTACGGGAGACCGTCCCCAAATAGGCGGTGCTGGGAAACCCAAACTGTGTGTTTCAGACATGAACAAGAGAAGGTAGTAGGGAATGAAAATGAAGGCTTATGTTTATATTGGAGTTGTGTAATTTTTGTAGTGTTTCTCATCCCTTCCAAGCACCAAGAAGGGAGCAGCATGATCTCACTCATTAAGCTCTTTCTAGAGATGAGGAGCTTGAGGTCTAAAAAGGAGGCACACGGGGCTTCCCTGGTGGCGCAATGGTTGAGAGTCCGCCTGTTGATGCAGGGGACGCGGGTTCGTGCCCCGGTCCAGGAAGATCCCACATGCCGCGGAGCAGCTGGGCCCGTGAGCCATGGCTGCTGAGCCTGCGCGTCTGGAGCCTGTGCTCCACAACGGGAGAGGCCACAACAGTGAGAGGCCCGCGTACCGCAAAAAAAAAAAAAAAAAAAAAAAGAGGCACAATTTGGTAAAAGAGCCTATATTCATACCTGTGTGATTTTCCAAGGCATTTCACTTCTTTGAGCTTCACTTCCCTCCTATATCAGTTAGCTTTGCTGTGTAACAAATCACTCAAAAATGTATTGACTTAAAGATATTTATTATTTCTTAAAAGATTCTGTGGGTTGGCTAAGCCATTATTCTGGGCTGGGCCAGCTTGACTGATCTCTGCTGGACCTGTTCACATGTCTGTGGTCTTCTGGGTGACTTGTCCTGATGGTTTAGAATGGTTACACTCACATGTCTGGTGGTTGACTCCATGTCACCTAGGGCATTGGTGATGATTTGGCCATGTGTCTTTTGTTGCCCAGCAGGCTAGTTGGGGTTTGTTCACATGATGACAGAAGGGTTCCAAGCACAGCAAGGACAGACAAACTCCAATGTGCAAGCAACTTTCAAATCTCTGCATATGTCACATTTGCTGTTGACCAAGTCACAAGGCCAAGCCTAGGGTCATTGTGGGAGGGAAGTACATAAGGGTGGGTTATAATTGTGGCTATTTTTGCAAACAGTCTGCCACACCTCGTCTATAAGCAGGTATTAATACCTACTTCGCAGGATTGGTAAAGGATTAAATGAGATAATGCATGTAAGGATGTTGAGTAATAACTATCTAGTCCAACGAATGTCTCGACGAACGTTCCCCTTTCCCTCCCCAGGAAACTTGCCAAACATCATAGACTAGACTCCGATCCCCTGACTTCTAATGAAATGCTTTTTCCAGATTACCAAATGTCAGGAAACAGGCGAGTCTATATGGCCCTTCACTGGTACAGGACTCAAGGACTGGACAGCAGCTCCAGCCCTGCCTTATCCTTCTTTCCAAATGCAGTTACCATATATTTCAAAAGTCTGCCTCTCTCCCCAGGGAGCTGCCTTTTCAGCGCTTCCCTGGAAGTGGTCCCACAGAACACCAGCTAATTCCCTTAATGCCCCGGGGGCCTGTCATTCCTGCTTGCCTCATTTGTCCCCGCTCAGCATCCTTGGCACGGCTGCTTTCCACGTGATCACCCACAACTAGCTAAGAAAGGCACCCCTCCCTTCAAGCACACACATCTCACAAAATAAAGGCAGAGGAGGGAAAAGACAGCTTCCACTATCTTGGCCTTTTGAAGAGATTCATTTAATTCCCCTTCTTTCTGGTTGTATTTTTGGCCACTTTCTCTCTAGTTTCTGTTTTTCCCATTTCCTTCAGAAACTGAGTATAGGCTTTTGGACTTTTCCCCTCATGTTAAATGCCTCTGATGGGTTCCCTTACCTGCCCCCCACTTCACTTTTTCCCCCAGGGTAATGACTGTGGCCCCTTCCTTCTTCCCTTGTCTCCTTCTAATCCCTTTTCTCATGCCTACCTGTAAGTCTTAGGCTCATGACTGTGTTTGCAGGTCCTTTCCAAGGGTCTAGTGATCTGGGGTGCTTTCAGACCGAGACTCTGTAGGGAATTCTAGGTAGCTCTGAGCCTCATATACCCTACTTTTTTCTTCTCCCCTGACTTGTTTTTCCCAGTTTCTCCAGAATTATTTTCTTGGACTCTCACTCCCTCTTGATGCTGTAGTCCTAACACAGAGTTAAATATTCAAGAAAGAGCACATTCTCCGTGAATCTCCCCCTGCCCCGTTCAGAGCTAGCCTGTCCTCGTCTTTTGGCCCTTTTGTTGAGTACCTATGCCATGTTCTCTACTGCATCGGTGCTAATAATCACAACTCTGCGAGTTAGGTATTCTTATCACCACGTTACAAATGCAGAGACTGAGGCATAGGGAATTTAAATAATTTGCCCAGAATCACAGAGGCAGGAGGTAACAGAGGCAGGATTCAACTCCAGCCAGTTATGTGTTGCTTTGTCAGATCTGAAGTTCATTTTGAGCAGAGACAGTCCTCCTAATTAATTCTCACCCTGGCCCAATGCCTGGAATTCTGAGCTCCTGCATACCTATCACCAGGTAGAATTAAAAGGAGCAGAACTTAATGTGGGCATAGATCTCCCAGCATATCAGATCAAGCTCCCTCATTCAAGGTCCAGCATTCCTCTTGCACTGGGAGAAAGAGAAGGAATGCAGAACGGTGGGTGGCAGGCACAGCGGCACAATGTGTGTGTGTGTGTGTGTGTGTGTGTGTGTGTGTGTGTGTGTGAGAGAGAGAGAGAGAGAGAGAGAGAGAGGAGAGAGACCTCATAGTGTAGCTTAGGAAAGCACCTATTAAACCCATCATCCTGGATAACTGCTCAGTTTCACAGACTTCTTTGATTCACCTCAGTCTCCCTTGTGGAATATTTTCCCGTGGAACCTGCTGTTCCTCATTTGATGCTATTATTGTATTTGTGCTCTGGACCTGCTCTCAGAGGCTGATGGGCAAATCAGTTCATTTCTACCGAATTGAGGCAATAGGCAGATAAATAATGCAGTCTCTCCTTTGGAGTGTTCTTTGCCTTCTGGGTCATAAATCTGCTCCCTATTTAACTTTAGACAAATACCTCCTCTCTGATTTGGCTTGTTCCTATAACCCAGGAGGCTGCTGAACTGGCCAGTAGGTCTAAGAGTATAGCCAAGTGCAGCTGGGAAACTAACAGAGAACAATTGCTGTCATTGAGACTACCAGTGTGCCTCTTTGGGAGAAAGCAGGTTTGTAAAAAATCATGTGGGTGAACGGGAACTTATTGGAGTTTTTTGGGTGCTGGAGGAGTGTTTACGCCTTATCTGCCTGGAGTCCAGGTATCTGCACAGAAGCTCTGGAACCCAACTTGGACCAACCCTGTGGATCTGCACCAATGTCTTGTTGTGTTCCCTGATGAGGCTGTGACTTAACTCACCCACAGGCCCTGCAACTTTACTTAGCACTGAGGCTGGTAGGGTCGATTGTGTCAGTGTTCAAGGGTTCAGCCTTTATGTGTCTACTTGGCTTCTTTAGTTCTTTGGAGATAACTGTACTTCCCTAAGCACAGTTCCTGTGCCCCAAGCATGTAGCACTGGCCAGAAGGATAGATCAGACAGGCAAGTGGGAAGAGCTCAGTCCAAATATGTCATCACTCTTAGGGAAAAAGCAGCTCTATATGTGCCCCAGGTAACGCCATCATTTGCACCTCTTCTTGAACCTGCCCCTTCCTTCCATTCCCTTAGCTTCTTGAACCTGCCCCTTCCTTCCATTCCCTTAGCTTCTTTCACCTTGACCATGTCAGCAATCTCCCAACTGGTCTTCAGGCCTCTGGTTTGTTCTTCTTCTAATCCTCTGTAAGAATGCTCACTGTGAAATCACATTTGACCAAGTCACTCCCTTGTGTAAAACCCTTTGATGACTCCCACTGCCTAGAGAGTAAAGTCAAAGCTTGTTGGCATGCATACAAGTGGCTCCCTGATCTGGCTCTTGCTGACCTTTCCAATTTTGTCTTTTTCTACTCCTCACCCTTCTCTTCCACACTTTAAGTTCCAACCATATCAACTGTGTTTATAGAACCCTGAATTACTATGGATTGTCCCACCTTAATGCATTTGCCCATTCTCTGACATATATCTGATCTGTCCTGGCTATCTATTGCTGCATAACAAACCACACCAAAACTTAGTGGCTTAAAACAATCATGCATTATTAACACAAGTTCAGCTGAGTGGTTCTCATTTGGAGTCCCTCCTGTCATTGAAATAAGATGATGGCCGAGGCTGGAGTCATCTGAAGTTCTTTTATTTATGCCTGGCACCTGGGCTAGGATGTCTGGAACAGCTCAGGCTGGTGAGGCATCTCTCACCGTCTCTTCACATGACCTCTCTCTGGAGCTACTTGGGCTTCCTCACAGCATGGCAGTCTCAGGGAAGTTGGACTCCTTATATGGCATCTGGCTTCCCCCCGAGTGTGCACTCTAAGGGACGCAGGTAGAACTTAGAGGCTTCTTATGACCTAGTCTTGGCATTCTCTCAGTGTCATTTCTGCCATTTTCTTTTGGTCAAAGCAGTCACAGGCCAGCTGAGATTCAAAAGCATAGAGAAATGGACCCCACCTCTCAATATAAGATTCCCTTGCCTGTCTAGAGAAGGTGGGAATTGAAAATGGCCATCTTGGAGATAAACAGCTACAATGTCTTTCACCCTCTTGTGTTTTCCTGGCAAACTGCTATTTATTCATTTAACACCCAGTTATATGTCGCTCTTATGAAGTCATCCCTCTCCAACCAAGGCAGAATTAGCCTCTAAGTCCAAGAAAGTTTTTCTGAGAAACTAGGAAAATAAGTCAAGAAGGAACACTGGTCCTTGAGCATGTATCTGTTACCATCCTTGTCACACTGCATTGTACCTGTTGGTGTTTCTCCTACTTGACCATACTTTTTTTTTGAGGGCAGAGCTATACCTGATTCATCTCTGTGTCCTTAAGATCTATCTTAGCAACCAACAGAGGTGCTCAATAAATAGTGGTTGAGGTAAGTGAACTCCATTACTGCTATATTGTCATTTTTCCCCCAGGGCCTATTACTCTTGGAGTCAAGCAATCAGTCAGACACAAAGAATTTGAGGATCCCCTCCTATGTACCCAGCAAGTCAGCTTCCATCAGGGGCTTCAGTTCTCTGTAATTTGGACTTCCACAAAGATAATAACTGTAATATTGAGTGTGTATTAAATGTTCATCACGTGCTAGGCATTGTTCTAAGCACTTCATATGTATTAATCAGTCCTCACAATCTCATCTTACCTGTTATTATTGCTATCTTATGGATGATGAGACACAGGGAGGCTAAGTAATTTCCCCAAGGTCACAGAGCTGAAATATAGACCGGGCTCCTGGCTCTGTATTCTTGGCCTCTGTGCTCTCCACTAATGTCCTCTCCTGAACTCAGCATTTTCAGAGCATATTTGGCAGAATGTCACAGAGATAATAAAGGGTGTCACATTAGGAACATGAAAACAACAAAGATTATTTAACCTGAGGAAGGCGCTACTTGGAGACAAATCCCTATGGATACAAATAATCAAAGGACTGACTTGTTCTCAGCAGCCTTTGCTGGAGTCAAGATCAGTGGCGCCTTGGTGCGATGGAGAACTTTCTCATCGGGATATTCTCCTGATACTTTGGGCTGCTCTGAAAAATCACGGGTCCCACACCTCTTGGAGGAATGTTTGCCAATGTCCCTTTTGACATTGATTGTCCCATTTTCCTCCGCCACCTTTTTTTCCAGTTTGTGAAAAAGGTGGTCTTTCCTTACCTGGCATGAGTTTTTGAGGGTGAAACTTGTTTGTTAAGCACTACGCAGTTTTCCAGTGGAAAAGAGCATAGGCTGTGCATGATTGTCGGTGCCCGTTCTGAGCTTCATGTACCTAGAGGCTCAGCCATCAGAGGAAGCTTAAATAATGCAGGAGGCACGGCTCCTTGATATCTCTGGATTTAGCAAGATTTACTAGGACCTATTTCAATAATGCAAGGTCCTTTTTTAATATTGAGACAATCGTGTATCTCATCCTTTGTAAATGTCCATATTCATAATTACCAATTAGTACCCTGATTTGGCAAATTCCTGGCCACAGTGGTAACTGAAATGCCATACTGCAAATTGGAAACTATTCCCTCTACCTATTTCCTTGGAGACATTGGCTAAGTCCACATTGATTTAATAACAGGATTTCTCAGCCCAGCCAAAAGACGGTGAGCATCTCAGCATAATTCAGAGGCTGGAACATTTAGGAGAACGCTTATGCGAGAGATATTAGGTCTCACCGCCTGTCTTTCTCATTAACGCTGTGCTTCTTTTTGACATGTCTTATGTCTCCCAGCCAAAGACCAGCCCTCTCAGGGGGATGAAGAGAAAGACCCTCCAAAGAGCCACCCCTACTCCGTGGAGACCCCATATGGCTTCCATTTAGACCTGGACTTCCTCAAGTATGTGGATGACATCGAGAAGGGAAACACCATCAAAAGGATTCCTATCCACAGACGGGCCAAGCAGGCCAAGTTTAGCACTTTGCCCCGAAACTTCAGCCTTCCCGACAGCGGCGCTCGCCCCCATGCTGCTCTTTCCCACCCGAACTGGCCCCCAGTGGTGCCAAGTAAGGTGTCGTTCGGGACAGAGGCGCGAGCCCAGCCACTGCTGCTCGGTGATCACCCCCAAGCCGCCGGCGGGAGCGAGGCGAGCTACCACCGGAAGGCCCTGCTGACGGAGACCGCCAGACAGCTGGAGGCTGAGGTCACCTCCGGGAGTGGACGGCCCCAGCTCTTGAGAGCATCCAGCATGCCGGCCACGCTGCTGCAGAACAGGGCCTCAGAGGACCCAAGCGTAAACTCAGGGCCCCCTACCCCGCCCGCCCTCCCCCCACTTCAGGGCGAAGGCGGTGTCTGTGATGGCGCCTTTGGCCCTGCGGAAGGGTTTGCAGGTTTTTCCAACTCCACCCAGCGAGCAGCGGCCCAACTAGAAGTCGGAGAGTCTGGAGACCTGGTGCCAGGAATACCGGAGCTGATCCTGAAGGGGCCTGAGCCTCCAGAGGGTGAAGAAGAAGCTGCAAGTCACCTCCCTTTCTCAAGTCCTCCTTTCTCATCACTTGTAGTTCTAGAGGATGCAGAAGACCAACAGGAAAGCAGACAAGCCGAGGTGGCGGTCACGACCCCCGGCTCCCCAACACCAAGCCCCCCACCTCTGCCATCACCCGTCCCTGAGAATGAGCTCCCCCTAGAAGAAATCGAGCTCAACATCATCGAGATCCCACCGCCGCCACCTGTAGAAGTAGACGTGAGAAGCATCGGCATCCGGGTCACGGAGGAAAGCCTGGGCCTTATCTCCGTGGATCCTGGCAGCATCTCCAGCCTGATGCAGCAGCTCTCGGGCCTTGAGGGCGAGTTGTCTGGAAGAACTGAGGAACTAGCCCAAGTCAGAGCTGCCCTCCAGCGGCAGGAGGAGGAAATCAAGGCTAGGGGGCAGAGGATTCGAGAGCTAGAGAGCACTGTAGCTCAGCTGACAGAAAAGCTTAGCCATGAGAACACCAAAGATGCTCAGGGCCAGACTGATGCCATGGTCAACACTGACCCTCTGCACGGACTCTTGACCAGGGAGTCGTGTGACAAGAGCATTGGGGTCAACCTTATGGGCAGCACAAGATCTGAAAGCTGGGGGGCCTGGGGAAAGGGGAATGGCGTCCTGTGGAGGCAGGAGAGTCACAAATGGGGGGATCGGAGCCCAGCAGAATTTGTGTCACCATCCCAGCTGTCACTGCCACAGGGATCCAAGATGGTCCTCACCCCCTCTTTACATAGCTGCCTCTCCACTGAGCTCAGGATCGAAGAAGGATGCTCTGACCAGGAGGGAGGCCATCACGTGGGAGCCGAGGGTCCAGTCAGGGGAGCAAGAGGCTCTCCAAGGAGCAGCGAGAGAAAGCCTCCCCCAGCAGGGAGGAAGGAGGCCGGTTCAGAGCTCCCGGGGAAGGAGCGCCCAGGAAGGCCACCGAGCTCACCCACCACCGATGCCACTCTCGGGCAGTACGTTAAGAAGATCCAGGAGCTCCTGCAGGAGCAGTGGAGCTGCCTGGAGCATGGGTACCCGGAGCTGGCCCGTGCCATCAAGCAGCCCGCCTCTAAGCTCAGCAGCATCCAGAGCCAGCTACAGAGCTCCCTCAACCTGCTGCTGTCCGCCTACTCGGCCCATGCTCCACCCCAGAAGGAGCCCCCGGGCCCCTCTGCCTCCCCGCCGACGGGTAAATACTGGTGCCTGCGACGGGAAACCATTGCTCCTTGACGAGTCAAAGGGGAAAAGGGTTTTAATTGCATGCATATGTTTTTTTTAAAAGGTTTAAGCACATCCAGGAACCCGGTGGAATAAAAACTGATCTCTGCGACAGTGGAGGCTTGGAACCTCTGCTCTCGTCCTTGCTCTAACGTTGGGACTGACT
This sequence comes from Phocoena sinus, assembly GCF_008692025.1. Taxonomy (NCBI): domain Eukaryota; kingdom Metazoa; phylum Chordata; class Mammalia; order Artiodactyla; family Phocoenidae; genus Phocoena; species Phocoena sinus. The sequence continues at coordinate 53,640,151 of NC_045763.1, read as the reverse complement.
GCAGGGCCACCACATACAGCCGTTCACATAGCACAGGGCACAAAATGCCAGAGGGTGAACGGGAGCTGAAACCCAGCCCACACTTGCCAAGCCTGCAGCACTGTGTGTCTGCCCAGAGAGGTGCCTCTTTCTCATTTGCATTGTCTAGGGTGAAGAAAGGCCCTGGCTGTGGGTGCTGTAAACCTCTGCCTCTCTTAATTGTTTCTTGGGCTCTTGGATTCCTGTGGTCCTGCCCAGTTCTTGCACATTAAGAGGTTTTTTGTAGCCTTGTTTTGGAGGATCATTATATTGAGAGCTGAGTTATTTGACTGAATTATTTTCTCTCTCTCTCTCTCTCTCCCTCTGTGTCTGTGTGTGTGTGTGAGAGAGAGAGAGAGAGAGAGAAGTTGGGCGATACTCACACGTGGAAGTCGACCCTTTGGCGGAGCGGCTCTTCCTCCTATAACAGATCACACACTCTGGAGTTAAGTGGAACCATATTTTGCTTTGCTCAATGGGCAGCAGCGTGCGAGTCTGCTTCCTGCCGCAGCTCACAAATTGGCTGTTTTCTCGTTATTTCGGTGCTAGTTTTAGTCTTACTCATCGTGAATTGCCTCCTGTAACTTTGAGCCCAGCAAAGCCCAGCAAAAGAAGACTCGTGCTCTCGCTCGTGTGTTTTTCGTGGCTACCCCACATCACAAGTGTCATCTGGCTTGTGAGTCAGGAAGGACCGCTGGGGTGCCCTCGAGCAGAAGTGGGTGCTGGACCAGGGGTCGGGATGCCCAAGTTCTACTCCTGCTCTGCCATTCCCTGAGCACACCTGAGCCTCAGATTTCCCCAGACTGAGATAGGGACAACAGTGGCACTCACACCACATGGTTCAAGGATGCTCCAATAACTCTACTCTGTAATCCACACGTAGAGGGTTTGTGAACCGGAACAATTTGGCTGGCATTGACCAGAAGGTTGGGGCACCTCAGAGACCCTCAGTATATTTGATTTAAATTATCTAGTTCCCTTTCTGCCCCTTCACACACCTTCAGCCTGTGTGCCCTCAAAGCAAGAGTCCCAGTTCTGCTGCATTCTGGGGCATCCCCAAGATCATGCTAACCTGTGATGTTGTGTCTGCCTAGAGATCTCCCCGTCGACCAGCCTTAAATCCATAATGAAAAAGAAAGACTATGGCTTCCGTGCAGGAGGTAATGGGACCAAAAAGAACCTTCAGTTTGTTGGGGTTAACGGTGGGTAAGCATCGCTCGTGAAGCCCAGCCTACCCTCCACACTACCTCTCCTGCTGTTGTCCCAAGCACTCTCTTTTCCTAGGGGAAGCATCTGGTTTTCATTCTTCTTCAAGGGAATTAATCTCAAACGGGCCCTTTAAAACTCCCTCTCGGGTTTGCATGTGTTTGGCTTCTTGCCAGCTGTGGTAGTCTGTTGGATCCTGTGCTTTTAATATGTCTTGGCTTTGGTGTTCCCTGGGGCCAGGATTCTGGTGCCTTCTGCTAGTTTGGGGACACATGAGCCCTTTAAGGAAGACGTTTAATCTGAACCGTAACACTGAACCTAGGACAAATTCGTAATTTGTAGAACTTCAGATTTCATCCTTTTAATTTTTTCCTTCCTTTAACTAACTTTCGGCAAACCAGACCAACTTTTTTAGGATGAAGGAAAATGATCAATGTCTATTGACTCAGAACGTGAACCAGACCTTATATAGTGTAGAGAGTAAATCACTGGATTTAGAATATTTTCTAAATCAGCCATTCAACAGACATTTATTAAGTACTGATGATGTGTTTGGTGGTAGGGATAAAAAAGTCAAATAAATCATTGTCCCTGCCTTTAACTCACAGTTTGGGCATGGGCAGAGATAAGACAGAAGTAAAGGGAGAATGCTGACAGGATGAGATGAGCTCTAGTAGAGAAAGAAGTGGAGGATGGTGGGAAAGCCCAAAGCAGGGGCACCAGGCCCAGCCAGGGGTGAGCCCAGGAGGCTGCCAGGAACAGGTCGGAACCCCTGCTAATTTGGGTGAGACCAGAAGGAAGACACTCAATTCAGACAAGGGTGACGTCACTACTGTGGCAGGTTCTGTGAGGGAAATGTCAGAAAGATTGAAATGGGATGTCATAGGAGGGTTGCTGTTCTCGCGTCTGCTGACGCCAGACACTGTGGCCAGAGGAGAAACCATTTTTTTCTGAGCTTTCCCCAGTTAGTGTACAGAAAGCAGAATCAGACTAACCTCAAAGTCTAAAGCAGGTCCCGTCTCTCCCCTGCTTAAATACTTGCAAAAGTGCCAGGTTTGTTTTTTGTTTTTTTAATATTTATTTATTTATTTATCGGCTGTGTCGGGTCTTAGTTGCGGCACGGGCTCTTCCTTGCGCTATGCAGGCTCTAGAGCGCCTGGGCTGTGTAGTTGCGGCACACGGGCTCAGTTGCCCCGTGGCACGTGGATTCTTAGTTCCCCAATGAGGGATCGAACTGGCATCCCCTGGATTGCAAGATGGATTCTTAACCACTGGACCACCAGGGAAGTCCCCAAAAGTGCCAGCTTTGTACCAAAACCTGGAGGTCCATCTCGTGACTACAGCCGGCCTCATCCCCCATCACTGGCTCCGGGCTTTCTTCCCTTAAACATACTCAGTCAGGCTGATCTTGGGGCCTTTGCATTTGCTGTTTCCTCCACTTAAAGTTCTCTCCCAGATATCCCTCAGTATCTGTCGATCTGGTGCAGTGGTTCTCAACCTTGACTGCACCTTGGAAACCCTGGGGGAGCCTTAAAAATACTGACGCCTGGCTCCCCCTCCTGGAAGACTCCGGTTTAATTAGTCTCGGGCGCAGTACAGGTATTGGGAACTTTAAACACCCTCAGGTGATTCTAACATGCGGCCAACGTTAAAAACTTCTGCTCTAATTAAAGTAGCCCCTCCTCCCATCACGCTATCCCATGGCCCGTTATTAGTTTACTCATTGCTCTTATCATTATCTGAATATATTGTTTACGTGTTTATTTTCTGCCTTTCCCTACTTAGAGTTTAAGCTCAGTTACGATAGGGACTTTGGTTATAACATTTAGAACAGTGCCTGGCACATAGTAGGTATTCAATAAATGTCTGTTGAATGAATGAATGAACTTCCAGGTGGAGCTTTTTGAAGCAGTTCTAAGATAAGAACTGTTTGGTAAACTTAATATGTCCCGTTTTCTTAATCACAAAAGCAAAATGTGCCAAGCCCAGTAGAGGAAGAAATATCTGGGGTTTGAACAAGACAGAATGTGAGCATACCAGGGAGCAGTCTGGGTTTGCAAATCCAGTGAGCACAGGGCCTTTACATAGGGACCACCATTCAGATAAAGGGCATGAGGGGGTTCAGTAGAAGCTGTGGCCATTGGTATCCCCTGGTCTCTGTGGCAGTGCCAGTAGGCCAAGAACCCGAAATCTTCATCTTAACTGGAGCATCCTCCATTGGAGGTCTCCTGTTGACCATCAGCAGAGGGATCAATACATCTTCCAGAACTTTCCTCTCTGGTCTCTGGTCTGCCACCTCAATAGAGTTGTGTATAACTGAACATAAGGATCATTGCTGGGGAGGGAAGGCCAGTCAAGTGGCCCATGCCCTCACTTTTGCTGTTTTAAGCTGTGGTTGAAACAGCAACTGAGAAAGGCAGGTGCTAGGTTCAAGAATCCCAACTGTTCACGTGTCCCATGGAACCCTGCCAGGAGTGAACACAGATGGTTCCTCCCTTGTCAGGTGAAAGCTGGGATAGAACAGGGCAGCCAAAGGGAGGCTTCACAGTCACCCAGAGATGGGAAGATTTGTTAGGCAATTCAGAGAACTCAGGGTGGGGGACGTTTGCCTAGATCTGGGTCCCTCTCAGGACAGGACATTAGGGGTTCCAGAATGGAAAGCTTTCAGGAGAGCCCTGGATACCTGGATCATCTGAATGCATTGACCAATTAGGCCATGGGCTGTTTGTGTGTTTGTTGCAAAGAGCTTAGTTAATTACCCTTTTCCTCAAATGGCCTCCAGCGTTAAAGGTACAGAGCTCTTAAAAGTATTTTCCTCTGACAGTAGGTTTCCTGGGAGTCCCCTTGCCCAGCACTGCAAGTGTAGAGAATGGAGGATGAGGTTAGCAAGCACGGAAGTGTTATTTAAAGCCCACCAAGTTCTCATTAGTGTTGACATGAGCGTCAGGCAGGAAGCACGGAACTAGTGACCTTGTCTCCTTTCCCAGCTATGAGACCACCTCGAGTGAGGAGACCAGCAGTGAGGACACCTCCCCAGAAGATCTGTCTGACAGCGAGGCCGGGAAGAAATGTGATGGCCCAGAATCTAGGCGGGGCAAGGATGCCCACCTCAGCTACAAGGCGGGGCAGGGCATCCCCGAGGGCACTCGTGACATAGACCAGCAAAGCAGGCCTGGGGAAGAGCTTCCCCATCCCAAGGCTGAGAGGTGAGTCAGATGGGGACAGATGGGGCACTTGATCCTCTGAGAAAGAGCAAGGGCATTTATTCACCCTTTCATCTGGTCGCTTGTTAATTCATTTGTCTATCCATTCACCAATATTTATTGAGTTTCCAATCTATGCCAGGTACAGTGCATTGGTTAAACTAAACAGATCTAACTTCTGCCTTCATGGGATATACTGTCATAGACAAAGCTCTGCATATGAAGCTAACATGGCCTTAGCACTGAAAATGTGAAGGACTCTACAGGTATTCTCTTGATGTAATCCTTCTAACAATCTGTAAGGTAGAAATTATTATAAGCCCCACTTTACAGATGTGGAAACAGAGGCTTCGAGAAGTCAGTGATGCAGCTAGCAGAGATGGTGTTTCAACGCACGTCTTTTGTGATTCTCCCACCTGTTTTTCTGCCTCTCCCTTTGGCCATACTGACATAACCCTGTTTTTGAAAGTGATGAGAGGTCACATGGCATGATGAAGAGAGTACTGACTTTGGGGTTGGACACACTTGGATTCAAATCCTACGTCTGCCACGGTGTGTTTTAGCTGCGTTCGCCTCAGTTTCTTCATCTGTAAAATGCGGATAGTAGCAACCCGATAGATTTGATCTGAGGACTGGATGAGAAAAAGTAGGTAAAAAAGTATGCAAAATGCCTCCTGCAGTGCCTGCCACATAGTAGGCTCTTGATAAATGAGAGAAATGAGAATAACAAGTACCATTCATTATCGTTACCATCATCCCCAGCCTGGTTGCTGAAGGAATGATGAGCAGTGAATGGCAGCTGATCGTCCAGCAGTGCCGCAGGGCTGCTCCGAAATAGCAGCGCTGTAAGGACGCGATGAGAGCGGAGCTTCTCCGTGACCGATGCTATTGACTCCCAACCTAGGCCTCTCAGTGCTGCGTCTGCCCTTATACTAGCACAGGAGGAGTGCGTATCATTGAGAGCGCACCAACTTAATCGATTTTCATTTTATTGACTCAATTAGCACTTACTGTATCCTTCATGGAAGAGTAACTGGAAGAAATTTGCTGCTGTGCATTGAGTCCTTTGGATTTGTCAAGTCACTCGGGCAGAAAATGTTGGCTCCAAAGTCGGAAAGATAACTCTCCCTTTCTCAGCGTGTCAGGAATGGCATTTGGGCCCGTGGCCCCCAAAATGCTTTGGTGGTCTGCTCCTGCCCCCCGAAAACAGCAGGATCCAAAGGGCAATGCGCTTAACTCACCCTTCAGAAGAGCTCAGAAGCCAAGCCCCCTCGTCAGGAGGCTGTGTTCACCTAGTATTTCTGAGGAATGCCCCTGACCCTGGGAAGTTGCCCAGTTTGGGTGTTTGAGTCGCTGAGAGGTAAAAGATGAGAGTGAAAGTCAAGGTAGGGGATTTTTTTTTTTTATCAACATGGAGACTGTTTTATATATATATATATATATATATATATATATATATATACACATACATACATATATATTTTTTTCTTTAGATATAAACCCTCAGAGGAATTCCTTAATGCATGCCGGGCATTGAGCCAACATCTGCCAGAAACCTGGACGACCACTGACCAGCTCTTGGTACTGTGATTTTTCATCATCATTTAAAGATTTCTATACTGTTTAAGTTTCACCTGGGTGACTTGGGTGCCGTGCCTGAGGTAGCGGTGTGGGTGTGCACGGGTCCCTGTCCGCTGGCTGTTCTCTCATTTGCCCAAACTCTGCTACCCAAGGTGATGGATTGTGCTGAGAAAGTGGAACCCATGCATGTGCACAGGAACCAGGCCTGCGGCTCGGAGGCATTTACCAAGTGTTATTAGGCGTCCCAACCTGAATGTGTCATAGAACTTTTGTGGCTTAGGCTCAAAATTGCCTTGCAGTTTGAGAGAACCGTGAGTAGAGTGGAAAAGAGCGGGTGGAATGGGAACCGTGGTTCTATTCCCAGGACCGCTAGATAGCGGTGAGATATTGGGTGAGTCAGTTCAATGCTCAGGGCCGTGATTTCCTCATTAATAAAAGGAAGGTGGTGGACCGCATGTCTCCACTACCCTCAAGCCCTGGCATTTCATTCTGTAGTCTTTACTGTTTTTCTTGAAGTGCATCTATGGGTCAAGAGACCAAAAGCAAGAAAATACATCTGTTTGTTCCTTAACACCACCATGGACCATGGAGATTTAAACATGTAAGGATTAGTTTCTGCTGGAATCAAGAGGGACTGGTACAGACACATTTTCCCAAGTCGTGAGAGCAACTGATAAGACCCAACGTGTAACAGCTTGTAAGCATTTTTAAAGCCCATTTTGTTCTCCTTTGCGGAAGAGACTTAGGAGTAAAAACGGTTGATTAGCCCATTTTCATGAGTATTTTATCTTCGCTGATTTGGCAGATAACTTGTTCCCAGATTGTTAAAGAACCAAGATGTGAGGTGGGTGTTGATTAAAGCTCCTGCTTCTTATTCTTAAATGAATTACAGAGCTAAGTTATTTCTTAGATCTTCATTTAAAATCTACCACTATGTTCCTTAACATTAGGAACTTTTTCCAGATTCTCCTGAAGATTCCACGGGTAAAGGAGATATTCTGATACATAAGAAGTGTTTCAGCCACAAAAGGTTCCGCTGTTTCTGCCTAGAAGATCAATCAGAGGACATACAAACCTGACATCACACCCACTTTAGGATCAAAGCACAGGACACCCCCTCTCCACCTTAGAGACAAAGTTGGTTGTGCAAGGACCTCTGTAGAGCATGGGAAGTTAGGGACCCAGCCATTTTTTCACTGCCATTTTATAGACCAGACAGGAAAGATTCAAAAAGGTTATAGGACTTCCAAGGTCGCACAGCTGAGCCAGGACTTATGCCTGGCCCCTAGGGTGTAGTGACTCCTAATTCAGTGCCCTTTCCAGAATGAATATGAAATCATCTCTAATAGTCACAGCCTCATCGTTTCTCCTCCCCCTTAGAAAAATAATGCAGTCAGGTTCCATTTTAAACACTTAGGTCATGTCACATGCAGAGCTGGTGTCATTTGCGTTCATGGTTATAAAGGAGCTGAATACTGCAGATGGCGCGGTCCTGCCATGGGTTGTTACACCATCTTCTCTGAAGGTCCTCGCAAAACTTAAAAGCCAAAAATAATTCAAGCACATCTGTTTGGGTTTTACTTCAAGCATAAATTGGGCATGTTGTTTGTCTTAGCTTTCAGTGTGCATTTTTCCCATTAGTAAAATGTTGTGACTTTCCAGCTATGCCTGTTAAAAACATGCACGTGCCCTGGTGGAGTCTGGGCTAGGGTCACATAGGCTGGTGTAGACGCGTGAAAGAGGGGGTCATGGTTATCCTGTGCATAGGGAGGATGTGATCGAAACGTACAGTAGACTCAAACTGTCCCCGAGTAATGAGCTGTGTTATTGGCTATTGTGTTGCTGTCCCAATCCTCCTGTCTACCTCATACGGGGGACCGATCCCACGGGTTCAAAGTGTGCTGCTGCATGGGGACCCCACTAGCTCTGAGCCCCCTAGGAGTAAATCACATGGAGATTTGGAGGGAGCTGAGGGGATAGAAGTGGAAGCATCCTAAGCGGACCTTTCCTAGTGGAAATTAACACCCCAGCTGGAGCACCCAGGCGGGTAACCTCCTGGAACTGGAATCTGTTGATCTTTCAGAAGCAGAGCTTAAATGCCATCAGTCAAGAGTGGTTCCGGGTCTCCAGCCGGAAGTCATCCAGCCCTGCTGTGGTGGCCGCCTACCTCCGCGGGGTCCAGCCTCACTCCCCACACTTGCTAAAGCTGCTTGTCAACCTGGCTGATGGCAATGGCAACACAGCTCTTCACTACAGCGTATCCCACTCCAGCTTCTCCATCGTGAGGCTGCTGCTGGAAACAGGTCAGAAATGGCTGTCTCTGTGCAACCTGGGTCCCTCTGTGACAGGCAGTTCTTGTTCCCACTTCTTTCCAGCGAGGAGCTTCTTCACTGTTCTGAGTTCGTCCTGTGTTCTAGGAGCTGGGCTAGACCATTTTTCCCTTTATTATGTCATTTATTCTTCACAACACTCTTGTGATGTAGGTATTACTGTTCTCATGTTACAGTTGAGGAAACTGAGGCTGAGAGAGTTATAAAACTTGCTCAGGTCACAATGCTGGTAAGTGGTAGAGTCACACTTCATATTCAGTTTGTCCAGCTCCAGGTCTATACCACACTGCCTCTAGGAAAGGTCACATTTTCCATCTTCATAAGTACTTTGTAACAAGAGTCATGGCTCCATTTGATCAGTTTGACTCAATTTGATTCATTCACCCTTCATCAGATATTTGTGAACTACGTATGGGGTGCATACTGACTACCACCAGAGATGCAAAGGTGAGCTAGGCGTGAGTCCTCTTCTCCCCAGGAGCTTACAGCCTGACAGTCAGGATGGACAGCATGATGGCTCACCAGAGAGGGGTGCAGAATGTGATTTCAGGGCTCAAAAGAAGTGAGATAATACCCTGTTTAGAGAGCAGGAAATGTGCACTGCGGCGTGTAGGTTCTGGCAGACAGAGAAAAGTCCCAGGCCATTGAAGAAGAAAATGTCAGGAAGAAAAGAAGATTGTCCACTGGCTCAAATACTGTACTGTAGTGTCCCTGAAGGATGATGCCTGGGGTTGGTTGGCAGATTTGGGAAGGGGTCACTGATGACTTTGGAAACAATTGTTTCAGGGACCTGTTGGGAGGAAACCAGATTTCAGAAGTGAAAGGAGTGACGTTCATGGGCTAGGGAAGGCAGTGATGTAGCACGATAGCTGGAGGAAGCAGGAGAGGATGGGGAGAGTTATTTTTGAGTGAATGGGGATGGAGGAGACCTGAATATGTCTGTTGGCTGAGAAGAAGAATCCGAGAGAGAGGGAGAGAGAGAAAGGGACAGACAGAGAGAGACAAAGAGAGAGAGAGAGATTAAAGATACAAAGGAGAGAAGATGCTTGATGGAGCAAGGTTTTCGAGGAGCTGGAAAAACCTGGAATCCACAACAGAGGCAGACGAGGTCAGCATAGGCAAGCTGCTGGGATATTTATTCCTCCGAGATGGAAGAAAAAGGAAGGGAGAGTGGGTGAAGGTCCAGAGGGATTTGAGGAGGAGAGAAGGGAAGTGAGCATTAGATTCTTAATTGTTGGAAGTCTGGAGGAAGGGAGGACTCTTCCCTCTGGTGGAGAATCATTGCAAATGGCCTTGCTCGTCTTAGGGGCTGGAAAGGGTGGTTAATAGTCAAACAAAGAACTCTACGTCTGCTGAGACCACCTCACAGGGCTTAGAGTGGACTTTCTGCAGAGCGTGTGACAACACCGAGCAGCCTAGGAGTGCCTGTGTGGACAGGCGGGGGATGGGACTGACTGAAGGTGTGTGAGTCCCAGTCGAATGTCATCAGTGAGCTTAGGAGGGCTGTATGAGGGATATCTAGGAGGTTACCTACAAGAGGTATAAAACCGCAAATGATCTACACGGATTAGGCCCTCTGCTAAGCACCTGGCACCTGAGATGTCATTTAATCGTCCTAACGATCCTGTTATTAGGACGATTATTCCTGTTTTATAGGTGATGAAAGTGACACTCCGAAAAGTCAACATACTTGCTCTAGATCATGCAATGACTAAGTGTGTTGCTGGGATTTGAAGTCGATACCGTGGCAACCAGGAATTAGAGCGCATGCTAGAACAGTACACCCTTACTTAGGAAGCTGGAGGGGGAGTTTAAACAGGCATCAGGAAGTCTGAAGTTTGGATCCAACAGCTTCCCCCCAACTTGTATCTTGTCCCCCCCCCCCCCCCCCCCCCCCCGCTTAAATCCCTCCCACGGCTTCCCCTTGCTCTTGGCCTTCAGGAATCCCAGATGGCCTGGGCCTGCCTGCTTTTGCTCTCTCTGCCACCACCATGCACCCTCCTTCCCTCCACTCCAGCCACCTGTGGGCCTCAAACTCACCACGCTCATTCCCTCCTTAGGACTTTTGCATTTTCTTTCCATCTGGATCCTTTTCCCTGAAACTCTTCTCATAACTGGCTTCTTCTCATCATTCAAGTCACAGCTCAAATGGCACCGCAGAAGGCTTCTTGGTGATCCATCTGAAGTGGCTGCCCCATCTCTCTCTAGCAGTACACCAAGTTTCTTTCTTCAGGTGACCTTTGCTTGTCACTTCTCTCTGAGTCTAACAGAACTCAGTTAACCCGAGGGAGGCTCTTGTCTGTCCCCTTCCTTTTAGTATCCCCAGCACCTAGACCAGTTCCTGGCTTATGGTGGGTGTCGAGTGAAAATATCTGTTAGATGAACGAGTGGACGGATGATTCCTGGGAGCTAGGTTAAATTCCAGTACACTTTCCTTCTCCAAAATTCCATTAAGCAGCCTTGAGGCTCCTTACCTGCATGGAAAGGTGATGTACATAATGACAGCCTGAAGTTCTTTCTGCATCATCAGAGGAAGACGAAGTTACAATTCTAACATTCTTCAGGGATTCATGGATACCCTAAAAATGGTAGCTCTGTTGAGAAAGGCACATAATTAAAGGAACATGCCTCTGGGTTGCATTTACTGTGTTCAGTGTTAGGGCCTTTCATTATAGAATGTGAATAACACCACCTACTGTTTGATGAGTGCCTTCCCCAGCCCAGGCACAGTGCAATACTACCATATTGCAGTCCTTGCGGGGATTGTGAAGCAGATATTTAATGCATTTTCCAAGTGAAACAGCTGAGGCTCAGAGAGGTCAAGTTCTGTGGTCAAAGTCACAGAGCCAGTAGGTAGCTAAGCCAGAATTCTAACCATGATCTGTCACCCTCCCAACCTGGGCTTTTTTCTACTACCTGAAGCTAGGTTCCAGGGACACTGTGAGGCCTTAGGCACACCTATTATGTACACAAAAACTCTAAAGATCCATAATGTAGTCCCTTCATCTCTAAGTAGCTCACAGGCTTGCAGCCTGTTAGAAGTCCTCTGGTTGGGCCAGGCTGGAGAACAGACAACTTTTGATTTGTTTGTTATAAATTTCTGCTGATGTTGTCTGAGATCCACTCAATACTCATCAACCCTAAAGTGGTTTGGAAGCTTTCCCCTTTAACATGCTGAAATAGCACAACAGCCGCAAGCATAAAGAATGAAGGGGGCTGGGGAGACGGTCTGAAAGCACCATTCCTTTCCCTCACTGTAGTAGGGGTGTTGAGGAAGGCAGATCTGTCCCACTCCAAGCTGGGCTCCCTTCCCAGCCATTTGTGAAGCATCTGGAAAGCACATTACAAACTGTAAAGAGCTGCACAGAAGTGACTCATCATTATCGAGAATAGAGCCATGGGTGCACCTCCACCCCTTTAGTCCGTTGTGATCCGTCCTCTATTTCGCCAGGACGCCTCTGCAGAAGAGGAAGCTGGCCGAGTTGGAGGATGTTCAGTCAAGAGTCTTCTCCTTGCCTCCGGGGAGGTTGGTTTGCTCCCTGGAGCTGCTCAGAAACATCTGCTGTGAAAGCCAGGGGTCCTCAGCCCCTTTTCAGAGCCCCTGGGTAGGAGTTAGTTCTCACTCTACTGAGTTATAGGTCACGTTTCTGAAGACAGTATAAAGAATCGTAACCTGAGGCTCATTTATGCATCTTAAAAGCAAACATAAAATAGTCACGGGGTAAAAATTTTAAAGTCATTAACGTGGCAACGTAGATATTCCCGTCTTTATCAGAACAGAGTTGTGAGGCGATGCATGGAGTTATTATTTGGCTTTCATAGCCCAGCTTGTCATGACAGTGGTCAGAGAGGCTTCAGGCGAGGAAATTGCTGATACACGAGCCCAACTGTATCCATTGGCATTCTGGTTCACTATGACACATTTCTGAAAAACTGTTTGGGGTGGAGTGGAGGGAATGTCAAACAAATATTGTTGGGTTTTCTTTCCCTTGCACAGAACTTTTTTTTTTTTTTACATCTTTATTGGAGTATAATTGCTTTACAATGGTGTGTTAGTTTCTGCTTTATAACAAAGTGAATCAGTTATACATATAAATATGTTCCCATATCTCTTCCCTCTTGTGTCTCCCTCCCTCCCTCCCTCCCTATCCCACCCCTCTAGGTGGTCACAAAGCACCGAGCTGATCTCCCTGTGCTATGTGGCTGCTTCCCACTAGCTATCTATTTTACGTTTGGTAGTGTATATATGTCCATGCCACTCTCTCACTTTGTCACAGCTTACCCTTCCCCCTCCCCATATCCTCAAGTCCATTCTCTAGTAGGTCTGTGTCTTTATTCTTGTCTTACCCCTAGGTTCTTCATGATATTTTTTTTTCTTAAATACCATATATATGTGTTAGCATATGGTATTTGTCTTTCTCTTTCTGACTTACTTCACTCTGTATGACAGACTCTAGGTCCATCCACCTCATTACAAATAGCTCAATTTCGTTTCTTTTTAAGACTGAGTAATATTCCATTGTATATATGTGCCACATCTTCTTTATCCATTCATCTGATGATGGACACTTAGGTTGTTTCCATCTCCTGGCTATTGTAAATAGTGCTGCAATGAACATTTTGGTACATGATGACTCTTTTTGAATTATGGTTTTCTCAGGGTATATGCCCAGTAGTGGGATTGCTGGGTCATATGGTAGTTCTATTTGCAGTTTTTTAAGGAACCTCCATACTGTTCTCCATAGTGGCTATACCAATTCACATTCCCACCAACAGTGCAAGAGGGTTCCCTTTTCTCCACACCCTCTCCAGCATTTATTGTTTCTAGATGTTTTGATGATGGCCATTTTGACTGGTGTGAGATGATATCTCATTGTAGTTTTGATTTGCATTTTTCTAATGATTAATGATGTTGAGCATTCTTTCATGTGTTTGTTGGCAGTCTGCATATCTTCTTTGGAGAAACATCTATTTAGGTTTTCTGCCCATTTTTGGATTGGGTTGTTCGTTTTTTTGTTATTGAGCTGCATGAGCTGCTTATAAATTTTGGAGATTAATCCTTTGTCAGTTGCTTCATTTGCAAATATTTTCTCCCATTCTGAGGGTTGTCTTTTGGTCTTGTTTATGGTTTCCTTTGCTGTGCAAAAGCTTTGCAGTTTCATTAGGTCCCATTTGTTTATTTTTGTTTTTATTTCCATTTCTCTAGGAGGTGGGTCAGAAAGGATCTTGCTGTGATTTATGTCATAGAGTGTTCTGCCTATGTTTTCCTCTAAGAGTTTGATAGTTTCTGGCCTTACATTTAGGTCTTTAATCCATTTTGAGCTTATTTTTGTGTATGGTGTTAGGGAGTGATCTAATTTCATACTTTTACATGTAGCTGTCCAGTTTTCCCAGCACCACTTATTGAAGAGGCTGTCCTTTCTCCACCGTACATTCCTGCCTTCTTTATCAAAGATAAGGCCTTGCACAGAACTTATAAGTAACCCTGACATTTTGTCGTAAGCCAGATTTGTTACAATGAAGCTCTAAGTCTTCAAGAGCAAGTAACAAGGATGTAAAGACAAGAATAACCTTCTGGACAATAATAGTAATAACAGCTAACACTTATTGAGTGTTTATTATGTGCTAGGCGCTGTTCTAAGTGCTTTTAATACATTAACTCACTAACTCTCACAGTAACCTTATAGGTCCTGTTATTATCCCCATTTTACAGAAGAAATGCTAAGAAAATCTCAGACTTGCCTTACTGAGATAGTTTTATTATTGTCCCAAAGAGACACGTAGATTTTTTGCAGGAGCAACAGTACAGGGAAGATTTGGTTTTCCACACTGTACCGCCCTTATGCAGTGGGAGCCTTCAGACAACAGATAACAGGCTGAAGATCTCCTATGTCTCCTTTGGTGGGAAGGGATATGAATGCATATCCCCAGGGTTACAAAGCAGAAATTTCTTTTGAGTTCTCATTTAATACTTCATCTTAAAAATATGCCAGTTTTTCATTCTATTATGAAATGTATATTCTTAATTGCTTTAATATAAAAATTTGTGGAGTGTTTTATTTTCCACTCTGCTTTTCAAATGAAAATGGTTATTCCTGGAAGATTTCCCATGTTTATCCTGGGGTGTTCTTCATGTCCCCTGGTCCATTGCACAAGATATCACTAGCCTTTGAAAAGACCTACAACCATAGACAGCTGCTTAAGAGTTACACATAGACATAGAACCAGACCTGAAATACACACCTGTGGGTGACGTGAGGCCATGTGAGTGATGGGCTCTAGCGCCGGATAGACCTGAGTCCTGGTCTCACTTCTCCTTCACTTGGGCAGTTGATATAGCTTCACTGACTTTCAGGGTCCTCATCTGTAAAATAGGACTAATGTTTGTCCTCCACTTTAGGAAATAAAGTCAAGGTCATTGGCCCCCTTGGCCACCTCTGACTCTCTTGTGGACCTTTCTTGCTGGGTATCCTCAGAAAACTTGTAAAGAAAAGTGGCCACTGTTAAAGGCTGCTGAAAAATGTAGAACATAGATTCCACCACTGGGAAAGGATTGCTCTATCCTGTGGCCCTTTAACTAGCTGGCAGCATCTTGTTGAACAGGCTAAAGCCTGGCTTCCAGCCTCTCGGGAGCTGTTCCAGCTTCAGTGTTTCTCTCGCAGGCGTCTGCAACGTGGACCATCAGAACAAAGCTGGCTACACCGCCGTGATGATCACTCCCCTGGCTTCTGCAGAGACCGATGAAGACATGGCTGTTGTCTGGAAACTCTTACGAGAAGGAGATGTGAACATCCAAGCTACTCAGGTAGGAGGTGTGAACATGATCTCCTCTTTAATGAACATGGGCACCTCCCAGTTTTATTCTGCCACTGGGGTGAGAAACTCCATGCAGATCCATGTCGAGTTTTTAACCCGAGAAGTCTGGGCCCTCCAAATGGCATCTGTCCGAAGACTGGACATTCAGTTTCCTCAGAGCCTCCTGAGACCCAGACAGGCCGGGACAGAGGTCATGAGCTTGTAATCTATGTCCCCGTCTGAAACTGGGCAAATTCCATCTGGGTCTGACTCCGCAAACCGAATGTTCCACAGTTAGCACCTTGAGAAGGCGTTTGCTAGTTGTGCTCTAGGAAGCCCCTGCAGGAGATCCACCTTGATCATAAATTACAAAGCAGTCCAGAGGGTTGGGATGTCTCTGTTCAGCTTCTGGGCCCTTCTACTTGAGAACACAGAGTAGGGGTGTGGCCCTTAGCCAGTAGACAAAGCTCCATATGGAACAGTGGGCATTCCTCGAAAGGCCACTTATCCATCTTTGACCAATAGAAGAACAAGCAGAGTGCATTCCACTCTCCATTTCCCCCTAGAGTGATCATCAGTGTAGCCTAACTCTCAAGAAGTGTAAAGGGGGCTTCCCTGGTGGCGCAGTGGTTGAGAGTCCTCCTGCCAATGCAGGGGACACAGGTTCGTGCCCCAGTCCGGGAGGATCCCACATGCCGCGGAGTGGCTGGGCCCGTGAGCCATGGCCGCCGAGCCTGCGTGTCCGGAGCCTGTGCTCCGCAACGGGAGAGGCCACAACAGTGAGAGGCCCGTGTACCGCAAAAAAAAAAAGAAGTGTAAAGGGTCTGAGATTTTACTCTACCTTAAAGCTAACATGTGTCATGGATGCTGGCAGATGACCCAGGACTCTTGTGCACGAGACGAAGGACAGTGTGTTACTCACAGCAGTGGCAGTAGTCAGAGCATTGGTATTTATACCAGTTCCCCGAGTCCCAATTCCCACTTCGCACAGGGTGGTGTGAGGAGGGCCAGATCCCTGCACACAGAGTGGATTGTGTTACTGGGGAAGAACCCTGAGCTTAGGGAACCTGAATCTTTCATACTGGATAGTAAGCGTGTCTGCCCTCTGTTCTGGAGGGGACACTGTCTCTAAGTTCCAACGCTGTTCATTGTACATTCATCCTTAAAAAGATAGTCTAGAACAAAAGGTCACATATTGCCTGACTCACAAAATATGCAGAAAGCCAAGAGACCCATAGAAAATAGAAAATTGTCTCCCAACCACCTATTTAACTCTGCTCACCACCCCGACCCCAAAGTGAATCCTGACAGTAGCCTAACCTGATGGCAAAGTCTCTTTGCACACGTCACATACTAGCAATTCTATCGGTGGCAAGAAACAGACATTTGTAGCTTACTCTCTAGTTTTCAAAGTATCTTCACCCACCTACTCCATAGGACTCAGTAAAGCTGTTTTCATTTTAAATAATATGTTTTCCATAAACATATCAAATCTTTTTTTTCTAAATTGGTCCTCTTGAAGGGGGAGTGCTCACTAATGATCAAAATCAATGCCCTTCTTATAGAGGAGAAACCAGTGCTCTAGGAGAGTAAGGGACCCATCCCAGGTCACCAAGGGAGGGATGGGAATTCATAGTGCAGCTCCACCCTTCAGCACCCTCTGGGGCTTTACGTATGAGGGGAGCTGCAGGTACCAAGTTAAATAGGAGTGAGCTGGGAGGCCAGGAGTCTCCTGGGCTAAATATCTCCAGGGTCAGCGCTGCACCGGGCCATAGCAGTGCTCTGTAAATGGTTGTTGAATTAAATTGTATGGAGCCAGACCAGGAGGGAGGGGCCCCCAAGTCAGGCAGGAGGCAGACAGGAAGACATCTGCATATGTCATCTGGCTTTAATACCACTCAAAGAGAGGGGTCTGGAGGGAAACCTATGGTCTGGTTAGTGCAGTAAACAAGCATTACCTCAGGGCTGAGCATAAGCAAACCAAAGAGCAAACAAGCTTCTCTGGAAAGATCTGTCTGGGTTCCAGAGAAATGGGGAACCAGGACACCTAACGATGCATTCACACGTCCCAGGCGATGGTCAGACCTCATCTCTAATGCTCATAAATGCAATAATAGCTGAAGTGTACACAGCATCTGTGCCGCACTCAGGCCTCACACCAGCCCCAGAAGGGAGGTAATGTCGTTAAGCATTCCTGCTTTACCAGATCAGGAAGAGTCACCGAGAGGTTAACTCGTCCAGATTCACATAAGTACAGAATGCGGCAAAGCCAGGATTTTTCTGATTGCAGCCCCCTTTCTTTTCTCTAAGCCCCAGCCTTCCGGGCAGGGAAGCATAATCCATCAGTGACTGCAGATTGGAGCTTTAATCAGTGAACTCATCAGCCAACATATTTTACGTGTAAGACACTGTGTTCAGAGCCACAGGGGATCTGAGAGGAAAGAAACCAGTCCTTACCTCTTCTCACATCCCTACAAAGCCTGACAGTCAGAGAGACACGCCTGAGCTGCCTGGAACCCGGGAGAGAACCACGAGGGCAAAATATATAATCAAGTCGCGTAAGAGGACTATGTACATACAGGAAAACCCAGGAAAAATGATGATCAATTTGTAATCAGAAAAGTTACTGCCACACATTTTTATATTTATACCCTTTATCTCATTTGATTTTCACAAAAGCCCTGTGAGGTATACAGGATGGATCATAATTATATTAATTTTTAAGAAAGAAGGACCAAGGTTCAGGGACACGAAGTGACGTGGCCAGGGTCACACAGTAGGAAACAGCAGAACCAGAGCTTGGTCTTACTTTCTGAGTCTAATCCATTGCCATGTGCATTGATGATTACAGGGTTGTGAAAGATTGTTGTCAATGGCTATGGATTAGAAATGACCACAGGACCATGTAAACAGAGAGCTTCTTGAGAAAAGAGGGTTCTGGGTATCATTCAACTGAAAATATCACAGGTGTTCAGAGCAGCCCCAAACTTCCTGTAGGAAGTTAGGCTGGGGCGGGGGAGTCAGAAGCCATGGTCCTGAAGTATTCAACCCTTCGTTTATTCCATCATTCAGCACTTATCAGCATGTACTTGGTGCTAGGCACTGGAGAGACAGAGATGAGAAAGACTTAGTTCCTGCCATCAAAGATGTCACAGTCTATGAGAAAGAGACAGGTTGACAGGTTGAAATGCCAAGTGGTAAATGCTGTGTTACGAGCCCTGTGCCTGGGGTGTTAGTAGAGGGCTTTAGAGAGGATGCAGCATTTGACTCGTGTCTTGGAAGAGGAGTATAGAAGTTAACCAGGCCAAGGACGATGTGTCCTTTACCACAGAGATTCAAGTCAACTGTCATTTTCCAGAGAAGTCTCTCCTGATTACACCCAGGCTGCAGAGGGGGTCCTTCCCATCAGCCCCAGCCTCACCACACCCCTGCTCTCTGTGTGCAGGGAGGCCAGACTGCGCTGATGCTAGGAGTCAGCCACGACCGGGAGGACATGGTCCAAGCGCTACTGAGCTGCCAGGCAGATGTCAACCTGCAGGACCATGATGGATCGTCAGCCCTCATGCTGGCCTGTCGCCGTGGCAACGTCGACATGGTCCGGCTGCTCCTGGCACACCCGGCCTGTGACAGCAGCCTGACTGACAAGGTGAGACTTATAGGCAATTAACAAGTGGGTGTTCCACTTCCCTTCCTGAAAGGTACCCTGCCAGCCGGCAAAATTCAAGGAACCATATGGCAGTAGGAACAGAATTGACCTCATAAGGCTGTTGTCGGATTTAAATGAGATGACCCATGTAAATGCTGAGAGACTTGGAGCTGAGAAACCCCAAACCCTAGCCTTTCACACCATTCTGAGGGATTGCGCTCAGCCCTGGTCTTGGCCCTGAACCACATCTGGTCATGGCAGCATGTGGGCTTTTGAGGCAGCAGCTTGAGTAGGGAGGCTATGCTGTCCATGGGGCTCCCAAAGGCTGGATGAAGGCACCAAGTACAAATTGTGTCCACGCTTGGACAGTGACCTACCTTACAGAGTGGCCCATTTCATCAAGCCACCCTGCCTGAAGTTGCATTGCCAGATACATGCTTCTTGTAAGGCGATGGCGTTGATGATGATGATGGTGATGATGGTGGTGGTCGTGGTGGTGACAGTGATGAGATAACAATAGTAATAAAAGCTAACCTGTGTCATATGCTGGCTTGGTGCCAGGTACTGTACCAAGCAGTTACCACGGACTCTCTAGTTTAAATCCCGCAACAATCCTATTAGACTGACTCTGTTGCTCATGGGGGAATGGAGGCCCTGAGTGGTTAAGTAACATACCCAAGATCACACAGCAAGTGGAACCAGCTCCATCAGACTCCTAAGAACACTCACAGGAACTAACTCTTTCCATGCATTACCTCACGAATCCTCTCAGTAATCCAGTGAGGTAGATACTGCCGTCCCCATTTTGTATTGATAAGGAAGCAGAGGCCTAGAGCGTTTATGTAGCCGTCATAAGGTCACAAGCTGCTGATTCTTGAAGCAAGAATTCGAGCCCAGGTCTGACTTAATGCTGACACTGTAATTTAACGCTTTAAACAGACTTCTCTGTACTTTCTTAACACCCACACTTCAAAAGGAACAAAGGCCTGAGGGGGGAAAGAGGACCCCCTCCCCGCCCAGGTACAGCCCCTCTTACCAAGCCACATCTGAAAACGCCCTGCCACTGTCCCATCACTGATTCAAGCTGCTGGGTCCCTTGTACCACACCCAGGCAGCAGGCACCCAGGCCCAGTATCTTCAGGTCCCATGAGCTCCAGCTCTGCCCAAAGCCATTTCCGTGATCATTAGAGAGCACAGACCCTCTTGAAATGCCTGTGGGAACCGTGGTGGGCTCTGGAAGTAAGAGCCTCCTTTTCCAAATGTGATACAGTCAGATAAATGCTCTATGTTAATGAGCTCCCTGCAGGGTCACCGTGGGGCAGAAGGAGGTGGCCCCTTAATCTGGAACAGGCCCAGGGCCTTCTTAGGAGTGACCAGTGCAGTTGGCCAGGGGAGGCCTGAGAGGGCAGGC
The DNA here is from genome assembly GCF_008692025.1 of Phocoena sinus. Taxonomy (NCBI): domain Eukaryota; kingdom Metazoa; phylum Chordata; class Mammalia; order Artiodactyla; family Phocoenidae; genus Phocoena; species Phocoena sinus. Next base: position 53,619,961 of record NC_045763.1, on the reverse strand, counting down.
CTGTGGGAGGGGGGCGGGAGCTTTGGAAGTCCCTGGTTAGCGGGGGTCATCAGGCAGTGAGACTGAGTCTCCTGCCACAGATTAGAGAGCTCAGTAGCTGCTTTCAGTAGGTGGAGGTAGGGCTCTGTTGAACTTCGGACAGATCAAGTGATTGTTAGAAGCATGGACTTTATTTTTTTTTTTTAATTTTTTATTTTATTTTATTTTTTAAATCATCTTTATTGGGGTATAATTGCTTTACAATGGTGTGTTAGTTTCTGCTTTATAACAAAGTGAATCAGTTATACATATACATATGTTCCCATATCTCTTCTCTCTTGCGTCTAGAAGCATGGACTTTAGAATTAAACACTCATGAGTTTGAAACAGGGTTCTGTGACTGTGTGCCTTTGGGCAGGTCACTTAACCATTCTGAGCCTCTGCATGCTCGTCTGTAAATGAGGATAGTAATAGACCAGACCTAAATACGGTAACATTTGTAAAGCCCCTATTTGACATCTAGGAGATACTCAGTTGATGACACCTGTTATTGTTGGGAATAGGTGAACCATGATAGCAAATACGAAGCAGCCTGGGGGACCTGGGTATTTGCAGGCAGTGTCTGGAGGGAGTAGGGAGGATGAAGGTCTGGAGTTAGAGGAGCCATTCAGAGGAGGCTGGAGCCCAAAGGGAGAAGTACTCCCATGTGGGAGTGATTTTGCCCTCTAGGGGAGGTTCAGCAGTGTCTGGAGACATTTTTATCTGTCATAAGTATGTGTCGGGGGCAGTCCTGGCATCTAGTGGGTAGAGGCCAGGGAAGCTGCTAAACATCCTACAAAGTACAGGAACAGAGAAGAATTACAGATTATCTGGCCCAAGATGGCAGTAGTGCCTCAGCTGAGAAACCCTGGTATAGGGGAGTGCTGAAATCCAGGTGGGCTGAAATGCTGTCCCAGTGAAGTGCTGGAGGTTGAGGACAGGCTGGTTGCAGTTCGGGGCAGCCTGAGAAGAAGGAACTAGGCAGCTAAACCGGAGATGGCAGCGGAAGCCTGTCTTAGGGGAAGGTGGAGAGCGTTAGGGGATGCCCAGTGAGCACAGGGGTGCCCAAGCGATACAGGTGGCAGGCCCACAGAAGTTTCTAGACCTTGCTCACGGCCCAGTCACCTGCTGCCTGCTGGGGACAGGGTTGACTCAGGAGTCACACCCAAATTTCCCAAAAGTGACTTGGGTGAAAAGTTTCAGTGGGAGATGGGTGACCGATGACTGGGTCTTGGCAAGCACCCAGCCCTGTGCCTCCAGCTTTGCATTGAAGGGTGGAGTCCAGCCCTTATCGTGATCACCATCTCGTTTCAACGTTCACTTTCCTGTGGAGAATTAGGTGCTCCCTTGGAAAACCAAAAGAGAAATCATGTCCTGAAATTGGTTTCTCTCATCCTACCAACATGTAAAGGTTGCTATAAATGCAGAGCCCCCAGAACAGCCAGCAAGGCGCCTTCCCCACATTTAGAAGGTAATTCGGGAAATTGGTCACCCAGCCTATTGGGACCCCCAGAGTGACGAGAACGAGGAGGTGGTGGTGAGACCTGATCCCCGGCCCCCAAGGCTTACCCTTTGAAGGACTTGTTTGGGCAGTGACTCCAAAGCATGCATCAAAGCGAAAGCTTCTTGAAGGCATAGACTATTCCTTGTTCACCTTTGCCTGATATGTAGTGGCTTCTTGGTGAGCTTTTGTCATATTGAGAGATAACCCCCTACCACACACACACACACACACACACGCACGCACACCCTCACACACAAGGTGTGCTGGCTGCCTGACCCCTTCGGGCTCTCTGGGCCTGCAGTGCTGCCGAGCAGGGACTTGCCGTGCTTGGCTTCCACCAGAGCCGCGGGCCGAGGGCATGTTCCCAGGGCTCGGGCAGAGGCATCTCAGGGGCACACCCTCCCTAGGTGGTCTCTCTGGCCACACTTTCTGAAATGAATGGGGCCCCCACTTTCCACGTGTGTAGTTGAAGAACCCACAGATGCAGGCTGTCATCTCCAGGTGGGCCCTGTTCAAGGGTGCGCATGTCCCCTGGGACTGGCCCTGTGGCTCTTTCCCATAATAACGTTAATCACACCGTCTCCTTGTTTACGTGGAGCGTCAGGGTTGACAAAGTGCAGCAGGGGACAGGCCTAAATAAACCGAGGCCCCTCTGGTGGGGCTTTCACAAGAATCTTCTGTGGAAAATCTTTGCTTTCTTCCAGACTTGGCCAATCTAAGAACATACTCATTAAGATTTAGGTGGCTCAGGTTCTTCATCAGCTTGAAATGAATACTCTGTTATCATCCAGCATTCCCTCTTCAACAGTGCTTATTGAGGGCTGACCAGACTACAGGCACGGAGCCAGGGGCTAGGCCAGCAGAACAGGCCAGATCCAGTGTCTGACCTTGTGGAGACTGAGATTTATCAAATAACCCCACAAATACCAACTTACAAAGATGGGTAAAAGTGGGGTACAAGGAGTCATGAGGCCTTTTCAGGGCAAGAACTTCATCTGTTTTGTGAAGCCTGTCTGCTGAAATGCCACTTCCTTCCTCTCCCCACCCCCTGCCCTCCCCCCATATACACAGACAGGGTGGTCATCCCGTCCCTTGAGCTCACTCTGTTCCTTTGCTGGCTTGTTTGGCCTTTGGCCATACATTATAGTTATTTACATGTGTGTGGAGCCCCGATGGCAGCTGGACTCCATCCTGGAGCACAGAGAAGAGACTGAAGGGTTTTTAGCCGAGCGTGAACACTTCCCACCTGCTTCTTTGGAGTTTCCACATTTTAGAAAGTAATTTCCCCCATCTGCAGTAGAGTGGAGAACACTCTAGCGGGGTCTTGGGTGGCCCCCATGTGTCAAACCCATTCGTATTTATACAGCAAAATGTAAAAGTATTGATACTTAAATGAGCTAAGTAAGGACCAGAGATAACCTCACGTTTTGCCTCAAAATGAGTTGCCAAAAAAGTGGTTTTCAGAGCTGTTTAGATGTCAGAATTCTGGGTTCGGGATTGAGCCCTCAGAGCTCAGCGTCCACTGCATCATGGCAGTCCTTCCCCTCATCTCTGGGTAGAGAATGGTTGGTGCTTCCTGCTGACAGCTGCTCTGTTTGCAGCTTCTTTAGACAGCAGAATGGGAAGCTTCTTGCACAGCAGCCATGGTGAGAAAAGCAGCATGGTATCACACATCGGGAAGTAAAAATGAGTGTGTCCTTCTGGGCTGCAAGCCCACTTCAAAGAATTTGTCCTTAGGAAATAGTTAGGAATGGGAGGATGATTTCTGCTCTAAGTTTATCATGGTGAAGACTTGGAAACAACCTAAATCTCCAATAAAAGGAAAATAGTTCAGTAAATAATGGAATATTATGCAGCCAGTAAAAAAACCTTTATGTCCTGATGACTATGTAAGAGCAGGGAAAGTCTTAGAGCATATCATGGTGAGTTAAAAATAAAAGTACATTCAGAATTGATATACATTATCATTCCTCTATTTAAAAACCAACAACAGGGCTTCCCTGGTTGCACAGTGGTTGAGAGTCCGCCTGCCGATGCAGGGGACACGGGTTCATGCCCCGGTCCGGGAAGATCCCACATGCCATGGAGCAGCTGGGCCCGTGAGCCATGGCCCCTGAGCCTGCGCGTCTGGAGCCTGTGCTCCGCAACGGGAGAGGCCACAGCAGTGAGAGGCCTGCATACCACAAAAAAACCCAAAAAAAACCCAAAAAAACAACAACACATTTGCACAGGAGAAAAGACTGGAGGGAAACTTAGCAAAATCCTAACTCTCATTTAGGTCTGTGTAATGGAATAATGGAAGAGTTGTTTTCATTTCTCTGTTTTCCAATTTTTTAAAAAATGTATTAAAAACCAAGCAACACTTCTTTATTTTCATTGGCACAGATTTCCCAGGAGTGAATGATGTTTCCGTGGAAGGGGGCCCATTTCTCTGATCCTCATGCCATTTGAGTTTCCTCCTCTCCTCTGTGAATAGACTTCTATGTCCCATGCGTACCCCTTTCTCCCAACTCACCCTTCCTTTCTGCGGTGGGAGGCAAATGGGATAAAAATTTGTTTTTCCTTTTCTTTCTCCCTTGTAGGCTGGCCGAACAGCTTTGTCCATCGTTCTGAAATCGCCCGCCCATGTGGAAATTGCAGGGCTGCTACAGGCCCACGCGAAGCAGGGCAGGTCCCTGGGACCGTAGGGGCTGCAGAAGAGCTGGCAGCAAGGAACAGAAGGGGCCTTCTCTGGACTCCTCCCTCGCCCTCGGAGAGGGCACGGGTCATAGCCAGGGGGCCGCCCCGCAAGAGAAGAAACTATGTCAAATACGCACATACATTCCTCTTGTATAATTCGCTCATTACGATGCTTTGTAGTTTTTGCCTTAGGCCAAGCCCCCAAACTGCGGGCTGCAGAGGGGTGCAAGGTACAAAGTGCATTGGTGTTGGCTAAAAAATCCCGGCTATCTTCAGCCTCGAGTTCCTTGTGACTCTACCCTTTGTAGCACCGTGCAGAGACCAGGCAGGCAGGAGCACAGCAGCAAAGTAATACTTTTCACGTGGAATTTTAAAATGCATCATCTTTCTGTTTTTTAATCAATTATATATGAAGATATCCCATTGACTATGCATGTCTAGAGAGGAGGGGGTGGGGAAGGGGTGGGATTTAAGCAGCTTCCCTGGCAGTCATTCTCTGTAGGACCCTAGGAGAATCACCATGCAGGCAGGTGAAACTGGACAAACCCCTCTGGGGCCTTTGTTTAGTTGGCGTTGACAGAGAAATCTGAAACTCAGACGAGGTAGGAAGAAGCACATTGGCATCAATGCCAGATATACAGTCTTGACCATTTCCGAGTCACCAAGTGGCTCTGCTTTGCTCTAGGAAATCAGAATTAATCAGGAGGTTATCCAGTCCAGTGAAGCACACCACATAGATGTAGGTAGAGTTCAGTTACATCAGCTCTTCTGAATCTGTGAAAGAAACAAATGAATCAGAGTGCGCATACTTCTTGGGGTGGGTTATTATCATCCAGAAGCCACCACTGTTCCTTTGTAGCAGTACCCATGGACTCACGGTAATCCTGGCTCCTTTCCCCTCCACCCTTATGAGAATCACCCTTTGTGATTCATGAGATTGGCTCTAAGTCCCAGAGAAGGACAGTGATGTGTGATGGTGTTGCTCAGAGAGAATGCAGCAAATAATGATCTAAAATGCTTTAAATGGGTTTATTTTGACCTCACAGCACATTTTAAGAGCAGAACCCCACATTAATAAATGTTCTAGCCGGGTGCTTCTCAAACTTTGATGTGCATACAAATCACCTGGAGAGCTTGTTGGAACACAGTCAGTCTGCGAGGGAAGGGGCTGGAGAGTCTACATTTCTAACCAGTTCCCAGAGGATGCTGACGCTGCAGGGCCACACCACACGTGCAGTAGCAAGACTCTGGCCCATCCTGACCATTTATATATTAAAATGCTGCCTCTCGATATTCTGTCTCAAAGTTTCTTTGCATTTCTCTGCTCTCAGCTCTGGTGAATTTGCAATCATTGCAAATTATTTTCTATTATGGTTCTGCAGAGAGCATTAAGGGGGTCCATGCCCTGTGTTGCCAATTTAGGGTCTATCTCTGCCTCTCATGTTAGGGTGGCAAATTTTATTTGGTCATATTTTAAAAAATTATCTCATTCGAATCCAGCTATTAAAAACTGCTTATTGACCAGAGAAGGCAGACTGGTTTTCCTAGAGTTTGAAGCCACTGAGTCATTATCAGAAAGACTTTTCCACCCTTTCTGAGATTTTAAATGTTTCTTTTCATGTTGAGTTTGGAACGTGAATACATGATCTCATCACTTAACCATTCCATTCCATTGGAATGTCTGAGCCCAGAGCATGGTGAGATGAACAAGCACAGCCTGCCTCCCTGTCATTGTCACTGCTCTAGAATTCATTCCACAAAAATCTGCTGAAACCGGCCCGGTGCCTGACACTTTTCCCAGCACTGGCTTTTGGAAAGCAGCTGTGGTCCCCTCTAGAAAACCAGTGTCTAAGGTTGCCATGATCCCAATCCCAGGCTTTCCAGGACTTTAAGCCAAAGTTCCACTGATTAATACATTTATCAAGTGTCTGACAGCACAGCCTCCAAGCAACATAAGTCAGGCTCACTGGAGAAGGGAATTAAGTTCAGGCCTGGAGGGGAGACCCACAGATATTTTAGCTTCCCTCACTGCCTGCAAGGGAGCTTGCAATCTGCTTTGGAAGACAGGACACATATGCTAATAGTAAAGAATAAAACCAGACAACATAGTTTATTCCACAGATATTTCTGGAGTACCCACTGTGTGCAGGTGCTGGGCTTGAATTAGAAACATCACAGTGACACAGTTCAGATGGCCACTTCATCTACTTGCGGAAACAGAATGTGAGAAGGAAGCCTAGAACACTACAGGGGTACCAATAAAGGGCACTAGAGCGGGCCTTAGGAAGTCAAGGGAGGCTTCTAGAGAAAGAGGGGTCTAATTGAAAATGTAAAGATTAGTGGATGTTAGCCAGAAAAGGAAGAGTACTGAGAGGTGAGGAGAGGACAGAGTGTGTCAGGCAGAGAGACCAGTGTTGCCAAGGCTGAAAGATTTGAGAGCTGGCATTTGGGGACCTTCATTCAGTTTGATAGAACTGCCATGTAGAGTTTTAGAGGGACGCTGAGATCAAAGGGTGGATTTGGAAGAGATGAGACTGAAAATACCTGAGGACCAGATCAAAAAGGGCCTGAAATCTGTGATAACTCTTTGTTCTAAAGGCAATGAAAGTCTACTGATTTATGATTGAGAAATTCACTCACCTAACCTTCATTTAACACAGATTTGTCAGATACTTACTCCCTTCCAAGTCCTGTGTTTGGGGATGGGGGCATGCTGGTAGGCAAGTTAGGCACAGAACACACAGTTTAGCAGGGAAGAAAGACAAATAAGTCCTCTTGGCCCAGAATGATGCACATTGCAACTGGGAAAGTACAAGGTGTGATGGGGACACATAGGTGGGAGCCTCAGTCTAGTTGGAAGGTGGGGAGGGAGTCGAAGAAGGCTTCCGGAGGAATGTTTAAGCTATCTGAAGGATGACTAGGCAGTAGCCAGGCAAAGAGGAGCTGAGGAAGCATGCATAAAGCCTCAAGACAAGGGAGAACACTGACTTGGAGCATTAGAAGAACTCCAGTGTTCCTGGAATAGAAAAAAGGAAGGATGGCAAGATGAGACCAGAGAGAAATCCACTGTAACAAGACTTGAAGGAAATAGGAATATAGTAAGCGATGCTCAGATTTACATTTCAGAAATAACACTAGAGCTTTGGGGGTCATGAGTGACATTTATTCAACAAACATCTGTGGACTATCTATTCTGGGTCCTAGGTTCCAGAGTTCATGGTTTGGTGGAGGAGACAGGCATAGGCTGACAGCAGCTAGGCGATAGGATGAATAATGGAAGTCTGAGTCGTGCTGAAGAGACTGACTCGGCCAGAGGGAGTCAGGGAAGCCTTCAGAGGAGGTGGCTTTTGAGCTAAGCCAGCGGGATGCATAGGAGTTTGCCCAGGCATTCTAGATAGAATAGCAGGTGTAAAGATGTGGAGTGTGAAAGAGCACGGCCTGTTCTTTCAGAGTCATTTCACGATGACTTGGGTTTAAGATGCACGGGGGAATGCCTGGAGAGGAGATTTGAGAAGAAGGTCGGTAGACACATCTCACTTGTTGACATGTATGTTGACATTAGGGATTTGAACTTGAGCCTGTAACTTGAGGGGAAATCACAGAGTCCTTGGACACTCTGAAGCTCTCTTTGGGAAAATGCACATATGTCCCAAATATGCATGTAATTTCAGGGACTCAGAAATCTGCAGTTAAAATCTCACTGCTCTGGGCAGTGGGCAGCCACTGAAGAATTTCTAAACGGTGGAGCCTCATGATCAGATTTGCACTTTAGAATGATCACAGGGGGAGGGTGGAAAGAGACTGGAGGCAAAAAGGTGTGCTAAAAGTTCTAATAATAATACACCAGGTATAAATCTGTAAGGGCCGTTCGACCTGGTGTCAGTAGGGATAAAGAATAGGGCCCTATGGGAAAGGCATCAGGAGTGGGCATGGGCCAGGATGTGATGACAAACGGGATGGTGGAGAAGGGTCTAAAATGAGTGACAGGAAAATGATGGTGTCGCTGTCCCTAATATCTGTTCTTCCCATCATCCTTAGTAATAGAATCCCCAACTTTTAGCTGGACACATCACTACCCAGAGTAGAGACTCCATCTCCCAGCCTCCCTTATAGCTTGATGTGGCCACATAACTAAGTCCTAGCTACTGAGATGTGAGTGAAGCGATGTGTGCAAACTCTGGCTCCTGCATTTAAAGAAGGAAAAAGTGCATTTCTCCCTTCCCACTGGCTGGAATGTGGTAGCGATAAATGTTGATCCATGAAGATGAGGCCAGCTCTCTAGGGATCACAGAATAAGAAGGCAGAAAGAGTTTAGGCCCCCAACACTGTAAAGCCATCAAATCTGCCCCTGACTGTTTATTCCCCATTTGATATGTGAGCAAGAAATAATTCTCTAACTTGTTTACACCATTGCACATTTGGGATCTCTGTTGCAGGAGGAGCTGGACAAATGCACTCAGCGTCCCATGACAGTCTCAAGTGTCTAAAGCTGAGGTTATAAGTGCTGAGAGAAAATATTTGCAAATGACGTGACCCACAAGGGCTTAATTTCCAAAATATACAAATAGCACATACAACTCAATAACAAAAAAGCAAAAATCCCAGTTGAAAAATGGGCAGAAGACCTAAATAGACTTTTCTCCAAAGAAGACATACAGATGGCCAATACGGACATGTTAAGATGCTCATCATTGCTAATTATTAGAGAAATGCAAATCAAAACTCCAATGAGGTACCACCTCACACTGGTCAGAATGGCCATCATTAAAAAGTCTACGAATAACAAATGCTGGAGAGGGTGTGGAGAAAAGGGAACCCTCCTACACTGTGGGTGGGAATATAAATTGGTGCAGCCACTGTGGAGAACAGTATGGAGGTTCCTCAAAAAACTAAAAATAGAGTTGCCATATGATCCAGCAATCCTAATCCTGGGCATATATCCAGACAAAACTATAATTCAAAAAGATGCATGCACCCTTATGTTCATAGCAGCGTTATTTACAATAGGCAAGACATGGAAACAACCTAAATGTACATTGACAGGTGAATGGATAAAGAAGATGTGGTATATACGTATATGTGTGTGTGTGTGTGTGTGTGTGTGTGTGTGTATATATATATATATATATATATATATATATATATATATACACACAATGGAATACTACTCAGGCATAGAAAAGAATGAAATAATGCCACATGCAGCAACATGGATGGACCTAGAGATTATCATACTAAGTGAAGTAAGTCAGAAAGAGAAAGAAAAATACCATATGATATCACTTATATGTGGAATCTAAAATATGACACAAATGAAACTATCTAAGAAACAGACACACACATAGAGAACAGATTTGTGGTTGCCAAGGGGGAGGGGGTGGGGGAGGGAAGGATTGAGAGTTTGGGATTAGCAGGTGCAAACTATTACATATAGGATGCATAAACAACAAGATCCTACTGTATAGCCCAAGGAACTACATTCAATATCTTGTGATAAACCATAATGGAAAAGAATATGAAAAAGAATACATATATGTATAATTGAATCACTTTGCTGTACAGCGGAAATTAACACAACATTGTAAAGCAACTATGCTTCAATAAAATTAAAAAATACAAATAAATAAAGCTGAGGTTAGTGGATTTCAGGGGGAAAAGCTCAGGAAGGCCTTCAGAAGGAGTATCCTCTCAATGGCTAAGTATAATGGATATGTCCTCAAGATACAGGCCCTTGTTCCATGCTCACAGTGAAAACACCCCGCCCACAGTCTTGCAGGTGAGGTCTCGTATCACTATAGCAGATTCCTAAACACAGGCTCTGCGCCACAGGGCAGCCAGACCTTAAGCAAGACAGTGCCTTAAGCAAGACTGGTCTGGTGTGGAAATATAGGCAAGACCACTGAATTATCTGAGAAATTTGAATGAAGAAACATGTAGAGTTTTATCTACGAGTAGAAGGTCATGTTGGGGAGTGAGAAGAGAGAGAAGCTATGAAGTGGAGTGAGGTGTGAGGACAGGTAGAATTTGCATGCACAGAGGTCAAGCCAGGCAACAAGTATGAGCAACAGGGAGCTACGCACAGAGAAGAGTTGGAGAGCAAAGTCTATCAAGTAGACACCTATGGATTGTCTGCCAGGTCCTCCTGTCCTAGGAACCTCCCCTTCCCAGCCCCATCCAGCATCCACATGACTGTGGCAGGAGCGCCACCTTCCTACATGAAATCTTGGCCCCTGGCCACTGAAGGATGGACAGTGGAACTGACTGGGCCAATCAGGCCTTTGCCAAGGAATTTTGGAGCTGGGATTTAGGAGAGAGATTCAGTCTCCTTCTGGGTGTCTCGGTTATAACATGTTGATCTCAGAAGCTGCTGGTGGCCAGGGACAGCCTTGTGCACTGAGGAGAAAACGTGACTCTTCAGCCAGAAAGACTGAAACAGACTTCCTGGCTTCACCAGAGCAGCGCTTGTTCCTTCTGAAGACCCCAGTAGATAACTACCCTACTTGTTTTCTTTCCCAGTCTCCCCTCGGGGCTGTGTAGCATGGTGGGAGGCTAGCCAGACCATGGTGTCTGGAATTGGCTGTCTCTGGTGCTGAAGCCCAGCTAGACCACTTGGCCACTCAGGCTTCTGATCTGTGAACTGCGGGATAATAGTTCCCCCTCTGTTCTCGTAAGAGGTTAATTAGATTAGGCATCCTTTTAACGCTTGGCCCCAGTGACAGAACTCAATATACAGAAGAGTACTTCCCCTTTCCACTGGCCATTTGATCTTTTCCTCTAGACCTGGCCCCATAAACATAGAAGCTTGCCTTCACTGACTACTTAGAAATACCCAGGCATCAGTCTTAAGGGTGTTGTATGAAATCATTTACTCTCACAATAACCCTTTGAGGTTGGCATTAATATTATCCTTGCTAAATATATGAAGAAACTGAAGCACAGAGAGGTTAAGTAACTCATCCAAGGCCACACAGCTACTAAATGGCAGATCTGGGATTTCAAGCAGTGGATTTGGCTCTGTGACTCCACTCCACCACCTGCCATATATCTGGAGCTTTCCTTGCTCCCTTGCCAGTGACCCAGGCTGGGGACGAGTGCCCAGCAGCAGTCAGTGGCTGACCTGCAGGTCCTGCTGGGTGGCCCCAAGACAGAGGAGACAAACAGGCAGAGCGTTTGGGACTGGAACAGCTGAGGGGTCAGGACCCCCAGGCACTCAGCATTCCTGGGGAAGAAAGCAGCCTTCTGTGCAGGATACAGATAGTCTGAGCTCACATTGCCTCAATTGCCCCCTAAGTAGGGAACTCCCTATGATTCCAAATCAGTTCCTTCACCCCCTGTCCCATCCCAGAGAGGGATGGTCCTGGAGCAGAGGAGCCCAGCCGGTGATGGAGGGAGTCCCACCTGCCTTCCTCTCCGCCTCAACTCCACATCCAGACGCAGTGAAGCAAACAGAGCCACCCTACTGCTCAGTAGGGAGCGGGGAAATATTCTTAAATCCTCATTTGCCTTAGAAGTGACGAAATTTCCACTCTTCTCCACAGAAGGGAAAGCTATGAGAAGAAACTAGATAACCTCCTCCAGTGTCATTGCAGTCAGATCCGGAGCAGGATGGGAGCAAAGCCCAGGCCCCGTCTGTGCTCTGCCTGCCCACAGAGAGAATGCACACAGGTCTGCTTTCCACCCCCCTGCTGGCTCAGCAGGACAGGCCTGGCCATGCCTCATTAGGGGACTGAGATTCTGATCACCAATTCCAGTGTGTGGGGTTTTCCCGTCATCCAAGCCATTCTTGCATACCAGCTGGGCGCCCTACCTTTCAACTTAATTCTGACGTTATGTACCTGGAAATAGCATCAGATTCCACAAGTTAAGGGCTCAGTCCCACAATACTGCCCTGCACTTCAGTTGCCAATCACAAGCCCAAGTTGGCACCTGTGCTTTTGATGGACAGGCTATAGATTAGAGTTTCCCATGACCTCCTCCTTGGGTTTGATTAATTTGCTAGAGCAGCTCACAGAACTCAGAGAAACACTTACTTACTAGGTCATGGGTTTATCATAAAAGGATATAACTCAGGAACAACCAGATGGAAGAGATGCATAGGGTAAGGTGTGGGAAAAGGGGGAGGAACTTCCTCATCCTCCCAGAGCATGCAACTCTCTGCATTTCCACGTGTTCACCAACAGGAAAGCTCTCTGAACCCTGGTCCTTGGGTTTTTATGGAGGCTTCACTACACAGCCATGACTGATTAAATCACTGGCCACTGGTGATTGATGTCAATCTCCAGCCCCTCTCGCCTCCTTGGAGGTCAGAGGAGTGAGACTGAAAGTTCCAACACTTTAATCCCATGGTCGGTTCTTCTGGCAATCAGTCCCCAACCTTAGGTGCTGTCCAAAGTCAGTCCTCAACATAACAAAAGACACCTTTATGGCTCTCATCGCTTAGGAGATTCCAAGGGTTTTAGGAGCTCTGTGCCAAAAACAGGACAAAATTCAAATATATATTTCTTATTATTAATCACAATATCACAGGGACACTGCAGGGGGCACCGCGGCTCTGCCTGTGACCAGAGTGAACCTGTGATTCTGGGCTCAGGTGCGAGATACTCGCTGTGTACATTTAAGCCACGTCCTTCTTTCCAGCTGTGATCAGCAATAAAGTTGCCATCTCTGGTGTCTCATCTCGCAGTGGTTTCCCAGCTTTGGAAATGAGAAAAGTAACGGTATTTATTGTCCCCGAACTCCTTTTCCAGGTCCCCCACACTCCCTGGTCAGCACATTGATCTTGTGGATGAGGCCCAGCCTGGTCTTATTGGTGAAGTGGGGTGGAAAAGAGGGGTTGGGGGCTACAGGCAGATGAAGGAATCTTGCCTGAAGGGGGCACTGCCAGACCCAAAGTCTGTCTGAGCCTGCAGTGATACTAGTCACTTCACTTGCACAACTCCAGGGGGCGCCATCTCACTGTATTCTAGTGAACATCACCTTCTGCAGTTGTGTTCCAGGAGCTGCCATTCACAGATGGCACAATGGTGCCCCTGATAGGGCTGGAACAGGGTGCCCTGGGTCAGGGTGAGGTAGGACAGGGCCTCATTTAGGGGGAATTTGGGGCATCCAGGTCTCATGGTTCAGAGGTCTGGTCAGGCAGGCAGGTGGACGGACATGCAAGTAAATAAGACCGTACCAAGGGGCAAGGTGTGCACACCAGGAGCCCATCCAGGAATCAAGAGGAGGGAGTCAGTGGTCCAAGGAGGGGCCCAGCCAGGGAGGATGGAGCGTGACAATTCAGGATGGCACAATTATAAAGCCACCCGAGTGCCACCCCCAATCGACATGATCTAGGCTTAAAAGCACTCACAGCCCAGCAGGGAGCAGACGTGAGGCCTGAGGGCTCAGCTCAGCTGGGGCCTCTCTGCAGTCTTTTGGTGGCCCCAGGCACTTCTTGGCCTGTGGCAGCATAACTGCAGTCGCTGCCTCCACCTTCGTGTGGCCGCCTTCTCCCTGTGTGTGTCTTCACATCGTCTTCCTTCTGTGCATGTCTATCTCTGCGTCCAGATATCTTCTTTTAGGACTTCCCTGGTGGCACAGTGGTTAAGAATCCGCCTGCCAATGTAGGGGACATGGGTTCAAGCCCTGGTCCGGGAACATCCCACATGCCGCAGAGTTACTAAGCCCATGTGCCACAACTACTGAGCCTGTGCTTTAGAGCTCGTGAGCCACAACTACTGAGCCTGTGTGCCGCAACTACTGAAGCTCATGTGCCTAGAGCCTGTGCTATGGAACAAGAGAAGCCACTGCAATGAGAAGCCTGCACACAGCAATGAAGAGTAGCCCCCGCTCGCCGCAACTAAGGAAAGCCCAGACCAGCAACAAAGACCCAATGCAGCCAAAAATAAACAAATAAATAAGTTTATAAACAAAACACAACAAATTTTTTCTTTCATAAGGATGCCAGTCATGTTGGATTAGGGGCCCCCCTAAGTACCTTATTTTAACTGGATTAGCTCTGTAAAGACTATTTCCAAATAAGGTCACATTCTGAAGTACTAGGGGTTAGGACTTCAATATATCTTTACTGGGGGAAAGGGGGACACGATTCAACACACATCACGTGCTTTTGTTCCTCTCTTCTTAAGATGCTCTTCCCTCTAGCTCTCACCCTTCCTCACAGCTAATGTCTAGCTTTTCTTAAAGTTGCACCCCAGTGTAAACTTCTCTGGGAAGCCTTCTGTGACCTCTGCCCCCAGCACCACTACAGATACCCACACAGCTGGAGGGATGGTGTGCGGCCCTGGTACACTCCACGTCAGTGCCACTCAAAGTGTGGCTAGGAACTTTACAGTAGTTTGACATTCTGCAATCAGTGGGCTTCTATTGTGTTTAATTTAATTTTCCAACTTACTCATTTTTATGGATGTTGTGGGTTGAATGGTGGTCCTCAAAGAGATGTCCTTGTCCTATTCCCTTGAAACCTATGAATGTGACCTTATTTGGAAAAAGAGTCTTTGCAGATGTAATTAAATTAGGATGGCAAGATGAGACCATCCTGGATTATCCAGGTGAACCTTAAATCCAATGTTGAGAGTCCTTAAAAGAGTCACACAGAGATAGAGGCAGAGATTAAAATGATGCAACCACAAGCCAAGGAGCACCTGGAGCCACAAGAAGCTGGAAGGAGCAAGAACTATCTTCCCCTAAAGTTCCCAAAGGAGTATATCCCTGCCAACATCTTGATTTCAGACTTCTGGTCTCCAGAACTGCAAGAGAATACATTTCTGTTGATTTAAGCTACTCAATTTGCGCTAATTTGTTGCAGCAGCCAAAGAACCTGAATACAATGGCATTTTACAAATGCATTGATTCACAGTAGATTTGGTAGGAAAAATCGATTCTTAACCACATATTGTTTAAGAAGCACTATTCTGCATAATATCATTGCACACGATACAATGTACTTTATCTGTTTAAATGTCTCTCTCCCGACTAAGCTGTAGACTGAAGGCAGAGAGGGTGACTCCATATTTCTTCAGCTTTTAATTCCCATCGCCTAGCTTCTGAACTCACAAATAGTAGAAAATAATACATTGAATTTACATGTAGGCCCAGGCAGATCACCTAGGGCCATGTGTGTTGAACATAAGACTAGGGCCTTTGTCCTACTGGACCAGAGTCCCTCTAACCCATAACCTCTTTGTCTGAAGTCCGAATGGGTTCCAGAACTCGGGGAAGGCTGAGATGACAGATGAAATTGTCGTTGAATGCTGCCTTCCCCCCAGATAGCACCAGGACAACCTGTTGTTAAGACAAGACTGTGTTCATTCTTCTCTCAGTAAGATGGAGTCTTAGTAGTGTCTTGGAGAGGGGAAGGCAAAGTTGGGAGATCTACAAGTTTTTGGAGTCTGGTTTCAGAAGCTCTTTCAATGAGGGGCTTGATTAGGATTGGGTAAGGATCATGAAATAAGAGTTTGAGATTGATGGCCACAGCAAAGGAAGCAGCAAGGGTTCAAAGAATCTTGGCGAGTAAATTGTCAGTTGATGTTTTCTGTTGAAGAGTTAAACAACTAAATGATCATTTCAATAGTTTCTTGGAAACTTCCAGGAATAAACAACAGTTACTTCAACTTTCATCCTCTGGGCAAGAGTTTCCTGAAATAGTCAACTTATGTTGAAGCAGAGAGTGGAATAGGAAAGTCAGGTTAATATAAATAGTTACTTTGTGGGTGTAGATGGTTTCACTTCTCTTGAGTCAGGTGGCCCAACTGACGGACGAGAGCTCAGGAGATGCTCAGACCTGGTGGGCATAGTCACATATCAATTGCTTATCAGGATGCTAAAAAATAATCTTGCAAGGAGAAACTCCTGTCCCTCATAACCACATAACACAATAATGTCATTTGAATGCACGCTCACTGTTCTCTTGGCATTAACTTTTCATCATTGACCCCAGGGGAAGCCCTTTGGTCTTTCTCCTCCACCTTCCCTCTCCTTCTGGCCCTGGCATAGCCTTGACTCAATCATGGGGCTAGACTAGGTGCCGAAAATCTGGTTAGGCTCCCCTTTTCTCCCAGAGCCCACCATGGCCAGTGTGAGCACTTGCTGGTAGGCCAGTCACATATGACCGCATGGGTGACCTTTTCCACACCCCTCTGGAAGCAGGAGACCTACCCAGCAGCTTCCAAAGTGATTATCCTATTGCAGACACCCGGAAAAATGAGCAGGCCTGGTGGGAGTGAATGCTGATGCATGTCGGAAAGGTCAAGCAATGCTGGCGAGCACACAGTCTCTGGCTGGGAAAGACAGGCACGGCTGGTCCCAGACAAGAAGATCTAATTTCTAAGCAGGAAGAACATAGCTCCCTGTGACGGAACACCAGGCCTGATTTGCCTAGAAATGTATTGGGAGTGGGAGGTGGGGATGATAACTAACATTTATTGAGGGCCTGCAAGGCATTTTTTACACATCATTTCATGGGAAAGCTCAGTATATCCTCAATCTTAGCAAATTGAATAATATTTTCAGTACTCTAAGAGGGACCTCTCTTTAAAAGAAATTTGTAGCAAATCTTCTCTAAACTGAAGGCTACATCCCCTGTCCTTGTTTTGTCCTCTAGTGGACTTCTCTCTGACAAAAGCCCTTATCTGAAAAAAGCACCAGTTAGCATTTTCCGCTGAATACATGCTACCCAGATAGATAAGGTTAAATTTGACCTCCCGGTCCCAACAACAGAAACCACAGTTGTCTAATATTTCGTTTGTTAATTGTGAATAGCATGAAAAGATCTGAAGGGTGAAGAGCCCATTCTCTCCAGAACCTACGTCCCATCAGCGCTTCCATTCTGCTCTGTAACACTCACTGGTTTAGTATTAGCAATGAGGGCGCCCTCTAGATCAAGGAGTCTTCACTGAGGTTCGCCCCTCCACCTGCTGGCAGCTTTTCACCCTCGTGATTCCCTGTAGCTCAGCGTGGCTCTGCCCCTTGGCTCGTATGACTGCTCTCCCTGGTTCTCCTCTCCAGATCCCCATGCCGGGCTCCGCTCTTCAAATCCCTTTAAAGAAAGATTCATCCGCGACTCTTCCTCTCTTCCCCCCTCTCCCTTAGAACACTCAGGACTTCTATGATTACTTCCATGCAAACCACTTCCATCCTGCATGTCTACCCTGACCCCTTCGAGCTCCATTCATCCCACCTGACTTGAGTTCAGATCGTGCAGGTGTGTCTGTTGTCCTGCCCTGTTCACTGTGTCTGACACCCTGGTCCTGGCTTCTGCCAGAACCCCTTCTGAGCTCATGGCATTCTACCCTAAAAGAGCCCATCAAGGGCTCCCCAGAGCCTATAGAAGTTCTCTAAACTTTAGCGTTGGATTCAAGATCCAGTGTTTTCTGGCTTCCAAACGTCTACCACCACCCTATTTGTCATACCCTCCAGCTAGAAAATACCCCTATTCTTTCCCTACATCTGAGAACTACTTACAATTTTTCCTCAGCTATTACAATCTTTTCATGCCCAATTTCTACATATTCGGATCTCACCTAGGGTTCTTATCTAGTCCTTTGCGTTTAAGGTTCCAAAATATCTTGGAAAGTATATACATCCCAAAAGGCCATCTCTAGTGGGTGTAATATCCTGGAAGGTCGATAGATGGCGCATGTCAGCTACCTCAGAGGAAAATCCAGGTACATTAACTGCCATTACAGAAAAAATACCTGAGGAGTCACATCAATATCTCAAGAAGTTAGAAAAACAGTAAAATAAACCCAAAGAAAGTAGAATAAGGAAGCAATAAAGTTAAAATCAGAAAATAATGATTAAGAAAACAAAGAAACGGATTTGTAAGTCTAAAAGCTGGATTACTGAACAATAAGGGTGTCCGTAGCTAGCTTTAAAGAAGAAACAGAAGGAGGAGAAAGCACAAAAAACACAAAATTAGGATAAAGGGAAACTTGCCCTATATACAGAGGATATATAGATAGGTTTGAGACTATTGTATACTATTATAATTAATATATTTGAAAACCCAAATAAAATTGATGCTCTTTTATAAAAATATATATTACCAAAATCAGATTGGAAAGAGATGGAAAACCTTAAGAAGTTAATAACATGGAAGACATTAAGAAAATTCTTCTCAAAAACTCTAGTCCCAGATCATTTCACATGTGAATTTTTCAAATATTGAACAAACAGATATTTCTGTTGCTGTTTAAGCTATTCAAGAGCAGAGACACATAGGAAACAATCTTAATTCATTTTGTAAAAGTGACAAACTGGGCTTCCCTGGTGGTGCAGTGGTTGGGAGTCCGCCTGCCGATGCAGGGGACACGGGTTTGTGCCCCGGTCGGGGAAGGTCCCACATGCCGCGGAGTGGCTGGGCCCGTGAACAATGGACGCTGAGCCTGTGCGTCCAGAGCCTGTGCTGCGCAACGGTAGAGAGGCCACAACAGTGAGAGGCCCGTGTACCGGGGAAAAAAAAAAAAAAAGAAATTAACGATGGTTCCATATTAGGAAATTTAATAATATAAATTAATTTTAAATAAGTAAAAAGACCAAAACCATTATGAACGAACCTTTATGAATATTGAAAATGCATTTAGTAAAATTCCTACACCTATTTCTTATAAACCTCTTAATAAAATGAAAATGTAGAGGTATTTCCTTATCTTAAGTAAAACATTTCTCAAAGCCAGGATGTGTTTAATGCTAAAACACTAGAAGTATTTCCAATAAAGTCAGACACAAGAGGGGACCTGATAGTACCACCATTATTGGATATTATTCTAGAAGTTCCTGCTAATGCAACTGGACTGAATTAAAATGTAATTGCAAAAGACTGATTTAAAGTATGTAATTAATAGAAAGGAGGTTGAAAAACTATCTTTATTTACAGATCATATGACTGTACATCTAAAAATAAATAGCAAACCCCAGAAACAGCTTAAATCTGCTACAAAAATAAAAGAGGTGAGTAAAGAGATTATTTACAAAATTAAAAACAAATATTTTACTAAAAATAGCTTCTATTAAAATTTTAGGTCAAGATGGTAGATTGGGCACATTCTAAAACACTCGCTTCCTTGCCTAAAGCATAGAAATGCTTTACAAAATATTATTTAAAATATTTGAATATTAAAATAGTTTAAGAATACATGTCTCAAAGGCAAGAAAAGGGGATTTCCTAGGTGCTGGATATATAGAGCAGTAGCTGAGGGTGTACAGCCCTCAAAAGGACAAGGGACAGAGACAGGCTGTAGGAGCTGGGGTTAAAATGCCCACAGGCCTGGCATTTAATAAGGACCTGGAGCTGGAGCCAGGACCAAGCTGCCTATCCACAAACGGGAATCTAAATGTCCTTCCATTCACCCAAGTTCTCAGCAAGAAGATAGAGTTAGTCCTACCAGATTGGAATCATGAAATTGGAATAGTCGGTCTGCACCACATACATGTGGGACTTGCATTCTCAAAGTAGCAAAATCCAAGCCAATCCACTAACATAAAAAATTATCTAGAGTCAGGGAACCCAGAATAGGACCCAAGCAGAGGCAACCAAATGGAGTTGCCCCAAATGGAGACCCCCACAAGCCAAGTCACACGAGTAGAAATCTCTTGGGCAAGAATTATACATGTGAGGAAACAATGCCATTTAAGTACAATCTACACATTCCTGAAGAAGTAAAGCTACTAGAACAATCTAAAAGAGAAATTAAAATACACGTGAGATGTGTGAATAAAGAAAGAATAGCACCGTTAAGCATAAATAGGAGGTGACGCTCTACCAGCATGACTCAAGCCAGTAAGGCTTCCAGCCTTAGTCACTTGCTCTGCCAGAATCTGTTCTCTCCAACAACCTTCTAGATGAGATCCCCGTGGACCCACCTCCACGGCCCCACCTCCCCCTGCCCATTTGATGCAATTTCCCCCTTGGGATACCTGGATGTCAAGGTGCCATCATCCACTCCAACAGCATTTCCTAAATATGAATTTCTAATAGAAGGGGTTGTGGAGGGACCTCAATCCATTTCTACCTAGAAGACTGTTGTTTCCTTAGGCCATGTTGGCCCCTCCATCCAGAGCTCAGCAGATGAAGGGATAGCTGGAAGGGGTAGCGGCCCTCATGGAAGCACAGAAAGAGTTCTATTACGCCCTTCCCTCAAGGCTGCCCAGGGCCTTTTCCATGGTGACTTGCTTCCAGATTTGTCTGTTGTTTTAAAATTCCAACTCAACTGCCGTCTTTTACATTTTGTTTATAAATCCAAACATAATTCAGTATGCAGAATAATTTGCATATATGAGCTTATTTAATTTGGGTACACCTTTCTGCATACCAGGAACTGGGAAGACAAACTTATTTTAATTTTCTAGAAAAATATACAATAGTAAACCTAGTGCCTAAAACCTAAGCGTCTGCCTTGCAAAATCAAGAACAGTGGCATGGTATAATCTACTGACCTGGGGGAGCCACAGTTCTGCTCCCAGCACTGGCACAAGGATCCAGCTATGCAGGCTGGGCTCAGACCCATTGTGCCCAAGCACTTTCCAATTCCTGGGAACCCACAGCCAGGCAAAGCCCGCCTCACTCCAGCTTTACTGAATTGGGGGCTTTCTGCTGGAAAATTGTCTCTGTGCTTTTATTCAAGCCCAGGATGTCCAGCGCCCCCGATGTCATGTGTGTGCTGCTGGGTCAGCTTGACCTTTCCAGCATTCATTAGCGTTCACCCCAGACAGGCCTGCTGGTTTCCCTGACAAGCAGCAGGTTTGGAAAAGGTCACCAGTGTCCCCGCCTACAACTGCCTCATCGGGCACACAGAGTACACAGATTCTGCTGTGACACTTTACGCTGAGTGAATCTGATTTTAGTTTCTTGCTCTGGCTCCGTGAGATGGAATTAAGGCTAAGCCGGGAGGTGGGGAGAGGGGCAAAGACACAGAAGCTGTGAGGGGACTACACAGTCTCACGAGTCAGGGACAAAGTCATTGATCAAGAAAACTGAGCACTCCCTGGACCTCCCAGGTGGTCCAGGGGTTAAGACTCTGTGTTCCTGTGCAGGAGGCCTGGGTTCTATCCCTGGTCAGGGAGCTAAAATCCCACATGCCTCACAGCCCCAAACACATAAAACAGAAGCAATATTGTAACAAATTAAAAAAAAAAACCTTTAAAAATAGTCCACATCAAAAAAAATTTTTGTTTTAAATTGAGCTCTCCCTAAAACACCTCAGAATTTTGATTTTTTTTTTCTTATGGAATTTGGAGAAATCAGATTGGGAGTGTGGGTGAGAGTACGGACTTTCCATTTCCAGAATCTACATTTTTAAGTGCTTCTCTAGGAAGTTGATAGCTATCAGACCCCACTTGCCTGGCAGGCTTTTGGTTGGGCCAACTGACTCTCACCTGCCATCTCAGCAACTTGCCAGGTTGAGGCCAATCCTGACCTCAGGCGGCATTAAGAAGCTCCAGCTAAGTATCCTGCTGTCTAAAAGGGACTGTCAATCTTTCACGGCTTGCCAACGTGGCCCTTCCATTACTGATGCCAGGGAAAGGGAAATTTCCCCTTCCACTCTTCCTGGGTTCTTACAGCTGGGCGATTAATAAACTTGACACAAGACAGATTCACAGGAGAAAAAGAAACAAATTTTTTTTTTTTAAATCTCATTATTTTATTTATTTATTTATTTATTTATTTATTTTTGGCGGTACGCGGGCCTGTCACTGCTGTGGCCTCTCCCGTTGCGGAGCACAGGCTCCGGACGCGCAGGCTCAGCGGCCATGGCTCACGGGCCCAGCCGCTCCGCGGTATGTGGGATCCTCCCAGACCGGGGCACGAACCCGCGTCCCCTGCATCGGCAGGCGGACTCTCAACCACTGCGCCACCAGGGAAGTCCTGTTGTCTTAATTTTTAAACTTCCTTTGGCTGTCTCTTGAGCACATATAATTTTCTAAATTAAAATTTCCCTAATTAGAGTATAAATTCTTAGATGGCAGAGAGTTTGACATATACCTTTCTTCCCAGAAGAGCCCTATCCTCCTCTGGAGAGACCTATTGCCAGGCAGCCATGCCCAAATTTGAAATCATCAGAAGGATGAACACATAATAATAAATGTCCTAAAGAGCAGTAAGTTTTCTGCCCCTGGTTTACATGGGCTCGGCTTAGAACACAGAGGCTTCTGCTCTTAAGTCCCTGGCAGAGAAGAGAGGGGCTATGGGGAGGGAGAGGGGATAGCCCCAAACCCCTCACTCTGGGTGACACAGCAAGGATATTGCTTTTGAGAAGATCACTTCCTGTGTCAGAAGTTGCTGTGTTAAGTTTTTGAAAATTTGGCAGCAGAATTCAGAATTTTTCAAACAGTGTGTTTGGAGAAATCCATGTGGTCTCAGGAACAATTTGATTCTCTGTTTTAATTTGGAGAGGATAAGGACAAAGCTTGCTCTAAGCATCTTCTGAGTCTTTGCCTCACAGTGTCAGAGCTGCTTCTGCCTTGGCACCTGTGAGAAAGAAGGGACTCCAGCTGGTCTGAAGAGAGAAATGTCCTGTGAGGATTGTCTCCACAAAACAGGTAGATTCAAGAGAGCCTGTTCTGCAGAGGGCGGGACTATCTTCGTGCTGTGAGCAATTACTCTATTCCGGAAAAACAACACTGTGGATAGGGTTATATTAATGTTTTGAATGTCATTGGCTTTTCAGCTTTATTTGTAATTCAGATGTAAGTCTGTTTCCATTTTATACTTGTATAGGAGCTGTAAGCCCAAGGAGTTTAAATATGCACAAAGCTCGGCATAGGTAACTTTATAACAGGAAATTTTATAAAAATCTTTTTCTTGAAAAGAAGTCGGGCGTGTGAGGCCTTTGGCTTTGAGGAGGTGGGGGCTGCTGATCAGACCTCATGACACGCTGTTGGTTTGAGGGCCTGAGTCTAGGTGGCCACCTGGCCCTACCTTGCATGCCCACGTTACCTCGACCTCACCTTTTCCAAGGCCCAAATATGACAACCATCTCTAGAGGCTGATAGGGAAGTGTGTGCCCATGCAGGTCCCCTCTAAGAGAGGCCACGGTGGGGATCCTTGGGTGGATGGCCCGAGACTCATGGTCTCCTTGTAGCCAGAACCCTGGAGAAGCAGAATCTGGCCCCAAACTCTGGGCTGCCCACACATTGCACCTTTCAAATCCCAGTGTGGTTTTTTTGGTGAAACAGCTGATAATGGCTTAGTTACAAGCAGGCTGATTTTGAGCAGTGATGGATCACACAAGGCTGGGCCCAATCTTCCAGGATCTGGCTGTGAGAGGAAAAGTATTTTCTCAGGAAAGCCATTTCCACTGAGAAATGGACCAGTTCCTCTCCAAAGATGTCCACATTTTCCCCTCTGTTTTAAATGTTCTTCTTCCTCATCCCCCAACTGCCCCTCAGCAATATTTTAGTATAAAAGCTCCATAGGTTCAAACTTAGCTCCATCCAACCATCAATCGAATGCGGGCTTCCGGGCACAGTTATGGGGCTGGGGGTGGAGCGTGGGGGGCGGGGCCGGCTGGCAAGGAAGCATGCCGGGTCTTCCAGGAGCAGCTCGCACCCAACGCACTGTTACAAGTAATAAGCTAGCTCTTTATCCCCCCACAAGGATACAACAATAATAATCTCGGTTTTGATTTTCTTTTTGTTTTCCCTGTGACATCCAAGTCCTTTCTCTTTTCCAAAGCAGAGTATCTGTACTTACATTGTTACCAACCCTCCTGAGTAAGCCCCCAATTAAGGTCCTTCTGCCTGGTGTCCCTCCCGCCAATAGAATGGTTCGGTTCAGAAGCAAAGGAAAGTTTTAATCTTCCATCAAAGAACAGAGAGGTGGGAGCTCAAGCTGTAGAGAACACCCTCTCCCTGAGGCTGTGGGCGGGGCTGCTTTATAGAGATCTGGTTGGGGCAGGGGGAAGAGCTCTCGAGGGGCGGGCGCGGCATCCCTGCACACAGCCCATCATCACCATCTTGATCTGAGGTGTCATGGGCGTCACTTCCACACATGCACACGGCCTGCAGAGCTGAGGTCTCTGTGCAGGTGTTTTGCACCAGGAACTCTGGTCTGAAATGCTGGGTGCAAGGCCTCTGCACGCAGCCTCCCATGAGCAAGTGACACCAGATGAAGCATAGAGAAAAAGCTTAGACCTTATTTTATTACCAGATTCTATTTTTATTTCCCGGGAATTGTTAATAGGCTTTGTTGGTGACAGCATCATTTATAAGATGAACTCAAAATCTCATTAGCATATAAAACTTACTAGCAATACCTACCCTCCCCAGTGTTACATACTAAGACCTCGATTTTTACAGCAGCCTAAAACCCTGTTAGGTCAGGTCACACAGTGGCTCAGGGAAAAGCTTGGTAGTTGGTGGATTGAACTCCAGGAATGCAGGTAATGCACTGCATCACAGTGCATTACCTTGATGCATTCTATTTCTAACTCTATTTCAGTTGAACTTTGTCCTTTTTAAAAAGTTATTTCTTTCTTACCATTTTCAGGACAAAAAAATTTATTGTGATATAATGACATATGTGTCATTATATTTGTATAATGTGTATACAATATATGACATATACAATGTCATTTTATGTATATATTGTGTATAAGTTTGTGTACATCTTTTTGTCCTCTTAATCTCTAAACGTCTACCTTTGTTTTCTTACTCTCTTTTTTCCTCTGACTAAAGGTAAAAATAATTGGTTTGTATTTTAATTTAATTAAAGGTAAAAGGACTTTGTATCTTTTTTATGGATTCTGCTTCCCCTAAGTTTTAACCACCTCCTTCTTCATCCTGCCTGATAAATTCTCATTTGATCCCATATTTTAAAAAATTTACCACCTAAATCTTTGAGCATAGCTTTCATCATGACATTCCCCTGAAATAAGCCCTCAAAAGCTCCCAGGTTCCAGTAAATCAGAATGGCTCATCCCTAACTCTGGAGCAAGAGTAAAAATGGAGGCCCACTATCCTACCTAAACACCTAAAAATTATAAAGCTTACAAGCTACTACAAATGTGCCTTCATGAGGACATAGAATGCCAAGTTCAAATTCAGAGTTCTCAGATCCCTCACAGTTCCATATTAGAATCTGGAGACAGGGAGAGGGTCATCTCTGGCCCACAGCCCATCTCTTTCTCTTCCTACCCCATGTTCATTCTTCAATTTGGAGGATTCTCATAATACACTGGCGGACATCCAGACTCATTCACACGTCTCCCCAAGGAGCTCCACTCAAAAAGTCAGCCCTCAGCCAACTTTAGGGCCCAGGGATGCTCACACCGGCTGTCTATGCTCCAGAGGTTAGGTGGGTAAGTGATTCTGGAAAGCCCTAACAGGGGGATCCATGCTGCTTGGCCTGGAAATTCTTGGAGCTTGGCTAGACAGTGGGGGGAGGAGCAGACTCTCTATGTGGGCCTCTCCCTCAGCTCCTTGGACTCCTCCTGTGGGTGGGAGGAGGGTCCAAGGGGTGCGTGGCTTTGGAGAATCCAGAGGGACAAGGATTTAGATTAGAGGGAATTTAAGGGCAGTGCTGGCCTCCAAGTTTGCTTGTGAACACACTGGGTCCTCTCTATACTTCTTCCTTGGGGAACTGTTTCCCTAGCCCTTGCTCTAAACACAAACTAAAATGAAACACAGGAGAGCAAGGGAACAAACACATAATCAAATACAACTCTAAAGTGAAGTAGAGAATGAGGATAAAAGGAAAGAAGTGACTTAAAACTAACTACATTTAGAATAAGAAAAAGGTAAATATTGGTAAAAGAAACAAAATTCAAAAATTAGCACTGGAAACCCCAAGGATATATGATAAAGGATATTTAACATAAGTGATTCAAAGGCTAAAACCAATACAAGAAGTGAAAAACACAAAACTAGAGGGGATAAAAGATTTAGTGGGTAGAAAGATAAGACGACTGCCCCAGCTCTTTAGTCCTACAAGGAGAAATGAGATAAAGAGCTCTTAAATTTATAAAAGTAAAAGCACAGTCTACAAGTAAATAAATGGGTGCAGTGCCTGAACATAATTCCCAGTGAAATAATGCCAACAGAACTGTTGTCATCTCAGTAGATGTCAACATTGAAAGTTATGTTACAAGGCACAAATTTTCTTATTAAAATGTGTTTTTAATTACAATAGTCCTCCCCCCCACCCCTTAATTCATGGTTTCTCTTTCCATGGTTTTAGTTACCCATGGTCAACCTCAATCCAAAAAGATTAAATGGAAGTTTCCAGAAATAAACAATTCATAAGTTTTAAATCACACACTGTTCTGAGTAACGTGATGAAATCTTGTGCGTCCTGCTCTGTCATACTCGGGACATGAATCATCCCTTTGTCCAGTGTATCCTGTCTGTTAGCCACTTAGAAGCCGTGTAGGTTATCAGATAGCTGGCTGCAGTATTGCAGTGCTTGTGTTTAAGGGACCCTATTTTATGTAATAATGTCCCCCAAATTAGAGTGGTGCTGCTGGCCATTTGGATACGCCAAAGAGAAGTCATAAAGTGCTTCCTTTAAGTGAAAAGGTGAAAGTTCTTGACTGGATAAGGAAAGGAAAAAACTCCATACGCTGAAGTTCCTAAGATCTATAGTAAGAACGAATCTTTTATCCATGTAATTGTAAAGAAAGAAAGAGAAATTTGTGCTAGTTTGGCTTTTGCACCTCAAATTACAAAAGTTATAGCCACAGTGTATGGTAAGTGCATAGTTAAGATGGTAAAGGCATTAAATTTATACAATAAAATATTTGGAGAGAGAAAAAAAACACGATCATATAACTTTTATTACAGTATATTGTTATTGTTCTCTTTTACTATTATTTACTGTGCCTAAATTATAAACTTTATCATATCAAAAAAAACAATGCAGTTGATCCTTGAATAACGTGGGGGTTAGGGGCACCTCCACATAGTCGAAAATCAAAGTATAACTTGCAGTCAAGCCCTCTCTATCTGCAGTTCCTCTGTATCCGAAGCTCCACATCCACAGATTCAACCAACGACGATTGTGCAGTATTGTAGTATTTATTACTGACAAAAATGTATAGGTGGATCCGTGCAGCTCAAACCTGTGTTGTTTAAGGGTTAAGTGTATATATAGGGTTTAGTACTGTTGTTACCAAACCAGGTCAATTTACCCACCTTGCAGCAAGCCAAACGCTGAGATGCCGAGGTTTACAGCCAAGAGAGTTATTCACAAGGCAGCCAAGCAAGGAGAAGGTAGAAATAATTCTCAAACCCGCTCCTGAAGGCAAAGGAGTTGGAGGTTTATGGGATACTCATGATGGTGTTAGGTGAGCAGAAAGGTGATTGGAGGCAGGAAAAAGGCGAGGGAATCAGTGTTCTGTGCAGGTGCCTCTGGGTTACAACTTCTGAATATTCAAAATGGAGGCTCTCAGCTGATCTGAGGGTGGAGTTTTCTAGTCTTTGGACAGCTGCGCAGGCCCAGTTTTAGGTTTGGTGGTCTGAACAAGCCCCAGCTGGCTCAAACTGGGCAGGAATTGACTCCAAGATCCTGTAAAACAACTGAGCTGCATGAATCTGGGAAGGCAATTTACAAGCAAAGGAGTTTTAACAAGCTGTTCCCTTATATATTGTTCTGGAAGACAAGTTCAAGAATTCCTATTAGTTATCAGCTTCTGTTAACTCTACGGGGCACAGTTTCACTATCTACAGTTTCAGGCACCCACTGGGGGTCTTGGAACGTATTGCCCATGGATAAGGGGGACTACTGTACACCCTTGTTGGCAGGCAGGGGCCAGAAGCTGGCCCTCTCAGTCAAGGCAATCTAAATCGTTAACAGTTATTGAAAGTTATGTGAGTAATATTTAGCAAAAGCCATAACATGACCATGATTTTTGATGCATTCATTCCATTCCTGCTAGACTGTCCTATGGTAGGAGTTCTGTGGTGAAGGGGGTAGGGTTGAACAAAGGACACATGCTTATTGATGGGGAGGAAGAAATTTCCTCTACCCTTCTAGGTGCTTCTGGCTCTTCTAAGAATTAAATTGACGTGAGACAGATTAACGGGAGAAAATGAAACAGAAGTTTAACAAACCTATTAGCAGGGCAGGAATAGAGACGCAGACGTAGACAATGGACATGTGGACACAGGGCGGGGAAGGGAGTGTAGGATGAATTGGGAGATTAGGTTTGGCATATATACACTACCGTGTGTAAAATAGGTAGCTAGTGGGAACCTGCTGTATAGCACAGGGAGCTCAGCTCTGTGCTCTATGGTGACCTAGAAGGGTGGGATGGAGGTGGGGTGGGAGGGAGGTCCAAAAGAGAGGGGATATATGAATACATATAGCTGATTCGCTTCATTGTACAGCAGAAACTAACGCTGTACACTGTACAGCGACATTGTAAAGCAACTATACCCCAATTAAAAAAAATTTAGTGATATGATACATGAGAGAAACCCAGAAAAGCTGAGTAGCTCACCAAAATGGCCAAAACCATCACATTAAATATCATCTTCAGCTGAAGACAGAAGAGGATGTTAGGGGGATTGCATTGGAATTTCAAAGGCAAGGAAGGCAATTGACATGGAGAAGGAAAGCAAATATTTGGCAAACAAATGTTTGCTGGGCCTTTTGGAGACAGTGGGACACAGAGCGAAATTTTAACAGAATTTACTAGGTCCCTCTCTGTCTACACACTTAGTTCACGCTATAGTTTTATGTATGGTGACAGCTCCCTTCCTGGAATAGCTCCCCTAGCCACATTTTTTTTTTTTTTTTTAATCCACGTAACTTGTGGGATCTTAGTTCCCTGACCAGAGATTGAACCTGTGCCCCCTGAAATGGAAGGGCAGAGTCCAAACCACTGGACCACCAGGGAATTACCCTCTATCTACATTCTTTAAGGCAGTCAGGGGGAAAGTCAAAGTGAGACAGGAAGGGGGCAGGGCAAAACCTTTAAAAGAATGACATAGAGGGCTTCCCTGGTGGTGCAGTGATTGAGAGTCTGCCTGCCGATGCAGGGGACACAGGTTCGTGCCCCGGTCCAGGAAGATCCCACATGCCGCGGAGCGGCTGGGCCCGTGAGCCATGGCCGTTGATCCTGTGCGTCCGGAGCCTGTGCTCCGCAACGGGAGAGGCCACAACAGTGAGAGGTCTGCGTACCGCAAAAAAAAAAAAACAAAAGAAGGACATAGACCTTGAAGACACAACATAAACTGGTTAGAACCAACTAGGCCCAAGATGGTGGACAAGTCAACTTCCACTAGACCTTGAGCCCCAGTATACAGTCATTGTAATACATCAGCTGCTAAATGACACACCCACAGGCACCATGACAGTTTCAAGGCTGACCAAAAAAGGTCAAAAAGTGGGTGGTGACCCAATTCCTGGAAATCTCCGGCCCTTCTCCAAAATAGTTGGAATAATCGTCCCACTCATTAGCCTATGAAGGTACCCAGCCCATAAAAACTAACCACCCCACCTTTCGGGGCCTCTCGCTTTCTGAGATGGTCCACACTCTTCCTGTGGAACAGGTTTCTCACAAGGCTGCTCTCACTCTGAGACTGACCGCATTCTATCTATGTAAAGTGTATCTCTCTAAACAACCTGCTTTCACTTTACTGTCTTGCTCTTGAATTCTTTCCTGAGCAAAGCCAAGGACCCATCCTTGGCAGCCTGTTCAGGGACTCACCAGAGATCTGGGATGTGACCATCCTCTCTTGCCCCACTTTTTCCTGTGACAAAAGGTTCTTCCTGGTCTTTTGGGCCTTAAAAGTAATCAGCCTAAATTAATCCTCATGCCCAAAAGAGACATTTTGCAGTGGCACAATTTGCTCCCCTACACTATCCATAAATTTTTCTGTCTTTGTATTTATGTTGGTTAGAAACTTAAAACAATCAAATGTCCACAGGTAGGAGAAAGATTTAACACATCATGGTGCATTTATTTGAGGAATTATGCAGCAATTAAAATGATGGTTATAAAGCCTTTTAATGAAAAGATACCATTTTATTTATTTATTTAATTTATTTGTTTTTGGCTGCGTTGGGTCTTCACTGCTGCATGCAGGCTTTCTCCAGTTGCAACAAGTAGGGCCTACTCTTCGTTGTGGTGCACAGGTTTCTCACTGCGGTGGCTTCTCTTGTTGCGGAGCACGGGCTCTAGGTGTACAGCCTTCAGTAGTCGTGGCACATGGGCTCAGTAGTTGTGGCACATGGGATTAATTGCTCTGTGGCATGTGGGATCTTCCCGAACCAGGGCTCAAACCTGTGTCCCCTGCATTGGCAGGAGGATTCTTAACCACTGTACCACCAGGGAAGTCCCAAGATACCATTTATTAAGGGACATATGAAAAAATAAAATTCACTATGCTCTAAAATTATACAAGGTATATAAGGCAAATCATTTTTTAAAAACTTAATGTTCTAATAACAGCTGTGATGTTTCGGTGGTAAATAAGGGGTTATTCCCCCTTCCCTTTGTTACCTCCAAAACTGGGTTTGCCTCTTGGTGGATTTCGAGCAAAAAGACACAACGAAACAGAGGTCAGGAGAAGGAAGGATTTGTTACTTGAAGCAAATAAGGAGAACACCATGGATCTTTCCCAAAGCAGTGTCTCCAGGAAAAGCAAAATTCGGGAAGGTTTAAGTAAGGGTACATGCATATTCACGAAGGGGATTGGACAGAGGAGAATTCGACATAGAATTGGGGCAAAGGTTGACAGAGTCCCAAGCTTTAGTTGATTGAAGTCACAAAGGTCAGGAAAGGTCAACATCACCATCTCTTAGGTTCCTATGGATCTAGTGGTTGACCGCTGGAGGGGGGTTAAAATTCCACAACAAAGCTCAGGAAAGTGCTTCAGGCTAATCTTTACCGTTGAAACACAACTGGGAGTCTTTAAAACTAATCTGTTGTCTTTGCTATTTTTACTTCTCTTGCCTGGTAATAGTGGTTTGTTTTGTTCCCCTAAAATCATTGTTACTGAGACCTGTTTAAAGGCAAGCACTGTGGTCAGGCTTCGATCACAAAATGGCTTAAGCCGTAAAATGGCTTCTCATATGTCAGAAAGATTTACCAGGTTCTTTTCCTCTGAGGATCCCCTACCCTATCTGCCTCCATTTCTTCAGATAAACCTTCTGAGCCTCCTCTATCCCCTTTCTACAGGTTCCCAGAGCACACAGTATTTCCCTTTATATAACTCGCAATTCCTTTTTTAATGCCTGGCTTTCCCACTACGACCATAAACTCTATGAGGTCAAGGAGTGCCTCTTAGAGTAAAGAAGATGTTCAGACCCTTGGTATTCAGTTAGCATCTTCTGTTGTTGCAATGAAAAGAAAGATGGACATGATGGTCTCTAACAGGCTGGCCTTTGCTGCCTGCCTGGGGTGATTACCACATAAAAAGTTTAAACGTCTGCACACTCCCAAAGAAAAACTAACAATTAAACAGAAAGTCAAAAATGCAGATTTTTATAAGATCTCTAAGCCCCAGCTATACTGAAGGGACAGGAATTCTCTGCATGAGTCCAGTCCTCTTTTCTCTGGGTTTTTCCAGGCTGCGCTATCTACCTGAAAGCCCTTCTTCCTGTCTTGCCCCAGCTAACTCTTAGGACCCTTCATGGCTCAGTGTGGATATCACGTCCTTTAAGTCTTCTTTGACTCCCGAGACTGTGCAAATTTGCGGGGAACAATGAATTTCTGAGAATGGATGCAAACCATTCGATGATGCTCAGACCCACAGGTACCTTCTAACTCTCTTCATAAGCTTGTGTGTGGGGATTTAGCCCCTAAGGTGTTCATATTTCTTTAAAACTCTGGAGGTAGTTGGGAATGTAAAATGGTACACCTGCTATATAAAACAGTACCGAGCTTCCGGAAAAAAATTTTTAATACAATTACTATATTAACCAGCAATCCCACCTCTAGGTACATATCCCCAAAAATTCAAAACAGTATCTCAAAGAGATATTTACACAGTAATATTCATTCCACATTATTCATAGCTAAGAGATATAAATAACCCAAATGTCCATTGACAGATGGATAAAGAATATGTGGTATATTACCTATTCATTCAGTGGAATATTATGCAGTCTTGAAAAGGGAGATCCTGTCATATGCTACAATATGGATGAACTTCAAGGATACTTTACTAAGTGAATTAAGCCAGTTACAAAAGGATAAATACTGATGATGTCACTCATATGACATGTTTTTTACTTTACAAGCACAGTAAACAAAATTTATGGATGGGAAATGAATATTTTCCTTTTATCAAATCTACAACAATGGAGGCATTTGTGTGTGTGTGTGTGTGTGTGTGTGTGTGTATATATAGTGTGTGTGTGTATATATATATGTACAATAGATATATATATATATTTAAGAATAACATTGTTGTATTTAAGCTAACAACCTTCTAGGTCATAAATGTAACCATTACTAAGAGTCTACACATACTTCACTGCACACAAAAACAGAGAAATTTAGGGACCTGCAGTTTCCCTGAATGGCTCAAGCCTGTGGAAATGGAGAGGAGCAGGGCAGTGGGTGACTTGGACCTGGCAGAGGCAAACCTCTCCCCAAGATGGCACAGCTAGAAGTTATTTGGGTGGTGCTTCTTCATTTTCACAATACTAGAACCACTCTGAACAAACTGGCAATACTCAGCAGAATTAAACATAAGCTTACTTTAGGAGCCAGCAGAGGGACTCTCACCCAGGTCCCTAAAGGGACAGGGGTGAGAATGGTCATCGGCAGCATTGTTTGTAGTGGTGGGAAGTTGGAGGCAGCTTGGTGTTCATCACTAGAGAAACTGATAAATAAAATATGGTGGGTGCATACAGTGAAATTCACGTTAGAAACAGTGAATTCTACGTGCATGACAACCAGCACAGATCTTTTAATAAAGGATGTCGAGTATAAATTGTAGAAAATAAATGAGGTCTAAAGCATAATTCTATTTACATAAACTAAGGACATAATCATCCACAAGATAATATATTTTAGAAGGAACACATATATCCAAGGACTTACGTGACACACGTTAGAGTGGGTGAATTCTGAGGATGGGGAGTACAAGTGAGGACAGTGGATAAAAGTGGAAATGGAGAGGGACCTTGTGTAGACTTGATGATAGAGGAGCAGAGACTAAAGGATACTATCAACTGTTTACTTTTTACAGTAGAGATTCTTACCTCTCCCCCAGCCTTGGAAAAAAACCACCTTAATTACTATCCCCAGGTAAATCCCACAGGACAGGGAGGCTTGAGTTTGTGTGGCTATATCAATGTAAGCATCCCTGTTGGAGGACGCTGCAGAAGTGCAGGCTTGTCTCTCAATCTAGTCACTGTAAATAAATATGTCAGCAGACTCCTGTGGCTAGACCTCCTTCAATCCTTCACCTGTCATATCTACACAGGAATGGGTTATTAGTCTAAGGGACAACACTAACTTGGGAGCTGACATGGGTTCATGACTACTATATTAAGTTTCCTAGAGCTGCCATAACAAAGTACCACAAACTAGGTGGCTTAAAACAAAAACACATTCTCACAACTCTGCAGGGTAGAAGTCTGACATCAAGGTATAGGCAGGATCATCCTCCCTCCAAAGGATCTATGGAAGAATCTTTCCTTGTCTCCTCTAGCTTCTGATGGTTGCCAGAAATACATGGTCTTTCTTGGCATGTAGATGCATCACTCCAACCTCTGCCTTGTCTTCATATAGCCTTCCCACTGTGTGTGTGCCTATGTCCTCTGTTTTCTTATAAAGACACCAGTCATTCATTAGAGGCCATTTCATCAAAGACAGACTACATTACATCGTGGAAGTGAAATGCACATTAGTAAGTGAAAGAAGCCAATCTGAAATGGCTACATACTGTATGATTCCAACTATACGATATTCTGGAAAAGACAAATCTGTGGAGACAGTAAAAAGATCAGTCCTTCACAGGGACTGTGGGGAGAGGAATGAATAGGCAGAGCACAGAAGATTTTTAGGACAGTGAAACCATTCTGTATGGTACAATGGTGGATACATGTCACACATTTGCCAAAACTCAGAATGTACAACATGAAGAGTGAGCACTAGTGTAAACTAGAGACTTTGGGTGATAAGATGTATCATGTAAGTTCACTGCTTGTAACGAACGTGATTCTTGTAGGATGGGCTGTGCTTGTGTAGAGGCTTGGAGTATATGGGAATTCTCTATACTTTTCACTCAATTTGCTGTAAACCTAAGCTGCTCTAAAAAATTAACTTTATTAATTTTTTAAGAATCAGTATATCTTACCTGCAATGCTGAAGCCTAGAAAATGGAACTTTAGAGACTACAGTGAGCCCCCTACATACGAACCTTCAAGTTGCTAACTTTCAAAGATATGAACGTGTATTTGCATGTCCAATCATGTAAGTTAGTTCACATGTGTTGTGTACATTGTCACGTGCATGCACCCTCTACAAGTGGTTGTGCTTTTGTGTACTTTACTGTACAGTACTGTATAGAGTACAGTAGCACAGTATCTTTATTTCAAGCTAGATCTGCAAGAGGATGACTTCATTGAACTCCTTGCCATGCAACACAAGGACCTTACTAATGAAGACCTGATGGAACTGGAGGCCCAGAGAAAGGACGAAGAGAGACAAGAGGACGAAGAACTAACTGAAGAACCAAAGAGATTCATGACACAAGAAAAGGCAAGAGGATTTTCTTTATTTGAGGAGGCACAGGACCCGAACATAGAATGGTACATGAAGGTTGAAGCAGCCATTCAGAATGCAATCCAGTGCTACTGTGTCATACATGACGAGAGAAAAAAAGAGCTACTACTCAGACATCATGGGATTGTTTTTTCAAGCAAGCAGATAGAATCAAATCCTGCAAGGAAACAGAACCTGTGCCATCAATATCAGGCATGAGTGAAATTGCAGCTTGCCCTCCACCACTTACTGCTGATGACCCTTCAGCTCTACCATCTCCGACCTCCTCTCCTTCCTCCAGTCAGTAACTCTTCTTGCCTGTTTACTCGATGCCAGTCCCTGTATGCCAGCTGTTGTACTGTACTACTGTACATTTCCAGGTACTGTACTGTAAGATTAAAAATGTTTTCTTTATTTTTTGTGTCTGTTTTTTATGTATTATTTGTGTGAAAAGTATTATAAACCCATTACAGTACAGTACTATATAGCTGATTGTGTTAGTTGGGTACCTAGGCTAACTTTGTTGGACTTACGAACAAATTGGACTTAACAATGTGCTCTCGGAATGGAACTCGTTTGTATGTAGGGAACTTACTCTATTACAAAAAGATTGTGATTAAAGCAATTATACCCCAATAAAGATGTTAAAAAAAAAAAGATTGTGATGTAAGACTCATAGGAACAGCTAACACAACATTAATGTCAGGGCAAAGGAAAGATGCATACTTACAATCAAGAAGTTCAAAATTTCTCATTGCATAAAAACTGAACCAGGAAAAATTAAGAAAGCACAAAATTAAAAGATAAAGGTTTCTATGTTTGGTATTTAAATACTAAAAGATACAGTTATTTAAATTCTACAATAACTCATCAGCCAAAAATAAGGGAAATTTGAAAATATTGGATATCAATCGTAATTACTTGTGGTAAAAGTGGTGAAATAAGGGAAATTTATAGACTTAAAATATTAGAAAAGTAGAATATGTGAAAATTGAGTTAAATTGCGAGAGAAACAAACAAACAAAATGGACCCAGAAAGTTGAAAACATTGAAACTCTGGGTGGCATTGACCTAGCTAGAAAAAAAGGTACAAATAAATAACACTATGAACAAAAAGGGGATACAGGCACAGGTAAACAAAACAGGAATATTATCAAACTTTCACAATTAAACTTAAAAATTGAGACACAACTTTTATCTTAGTAGTACCCAGACTCCTCTAGAGAACAGCAAAAAAGGGAATATTTCAATATGCTCCAGAAGGCTAGCTAACTTCAATAACAAACCAGAGGACCATGGAAAACAACTCAGAAATATGTAGAGATGCAAAAATCTTTAAAAAATAATAGCAAATCAAACTCAACAGTTATTTAAAAAGGTACACCAAGATTGAGTTGGTTTATTCAGGAGTGCAAAGAGAGTCACTATGGAAAATAAGGGAGTTCCTAAAAAAATTAACTATAAAATTGTCATATGTTCCAGCAATTCCACTTCTGGGTATATACCCCAAAGAATTTAAAACAGGGACTAAGTTATTCATTTGTACACCCATGTTCACAGCAGCATTATTCACATTAGCCAAAAGGTGGAAGCAACCCAAGTATCCTTCACAGGATGAATGGATAAGCAAAATGTGTTATATACGTATAATGTATTATTCAGCCTTAAAAAGGAAGGAAAATATGACACATGCTGCCACATTGATGAACCTTGAAGACATTATGCTAGTGAAATAAGCCAGTCACAAAAGGACCAGTATTGTGTGAGTCCACTTATATGAGGTACCTAAAATAGTCAACTTCAGAGAGAAAGAAAATAGAATGGTATTACCAGGGGCTGGGGGGACGAGGGGAATAGGGAGATAGTGTTTAATGGGTAGAGTTTCAGTTTGGAAAGATGGAAAACTTGTGAGATGGGTGATGGTGATGGTTTCATGAATGGGAATATATTTACTGCCACTGAACTGTATACTTAAAAATAGTTGTGGATGTAAAGCAATTATACCCCAATAAAGATGTTTAAAAAAAAAAAAATAGTTGTGGTAAATTTTGTGTTATGTATACTTTACCACATTAAAAAAATGCAAGAAGTTTAAAAGCAAATACTTTATAAACATAATTCACTACATTAACTACATTTAAAACCTATAGTGGTTATTAAAAAGCCTTAAATTTAGCATTCATTTATGATAAAATAACTCAATTTATGAGTGACAGGAGGTGAAGAAAAAATGTACACTAAAGATCTTAAGTCAGAGAAAAAGTCAAAAGAGAAAGCATAAAAATGACTACTAATAAAAAAGTGATCAGTATTAGTTTTATCCCTCTTAATGGAACAAACTATTTAAAAACAGGAGTTGTACCTGAAGCTGTCCAGGTGACTATGAGGAAGCGACAGGAAAAGTCCACTGAATAGCACTTTCAACAGGGCTCCAATACTTTAATGCCTTGGGGAATAAGGTGTTGTTCTACTTTAGCAGATGGAGAGAACTGTGTGCCCCTTATTTAGATCCTGGATTGAATAAATCAGTTGTTGAAGAACAAGAAATTTTGAATATGGACTGAGTATTAAATATTAGGGAATATGATATTCCCTAACATTATTAACTGGGATAATAATATTGTGATTATTTGAGAAAACACCCTTATGTTTTAAGAGATAGGTACCGAAGTTTTTAAGGGTGAAATGGCATGATGTCTGGGATTTACTTTAAAATATTTCAGCAAGGGCTTCCCTGGTGATGCAGTGGTTGAGAGTCCGCCTGCCGATGCAGGGGACACGGGTTCATGCCACGGTCTGGGAGGATCCCACATGCCGTGGAGTGGCTGGGCCCGTGAGCCATGGCCGCTGATCCTGTGCATCTGGAGCCTGTGCTCTGCAACGGGAGAGGCCACAACAGTGAGAGTCCCACGTACGGCAAAAAAAAAAAAAAAAAGAAAATACATGAGGTAAATGAGGAAGATGCTTGTTCTTGAATCTGTGTGATGGGTATGAGAGTTTACTCTTTTGTATGCTTCAAAGTGCTCCTAACATTCATAAAAACTGAAAAATCATTAAGAAAAACCACTGAGCTCTCCCAATTGAAACACAGGTTGTTACTGAACCAAACTTTGGTTTGCTCACCAGAGGCACAGCAAAGTCAATCTCCTGACACAGGGTTGTGATGAAGGAAAGTACAGCATTTATTTGCAGGGTGCCAAGCAAGAAGAATGGGCAGCTAATGCTTAAAGGACCTGAACTCCCTGATGGCTTTCAGGCAAGTGTTTTTAAAGACTAAAATTAAGGATAAGGGTCTTAAGCATGTGATTAGCTCATGGATTCTTCTGATTGGTTGGGTATTAAGCAACAAAGTGATATCTGGCATCTTGATCATCACTCTTCTGGCTCCAACTTGTCTAGGTCTCCTTAGCTGTGGTCATCAGGTTTCATCATGGGGTCTTGGTTTCTGTAAAATAACTCAGAGATATGTTGCATCAGATTGTTATCTATATCCCTTGAGGAGGAACTAGGAGTCCCATGATTCTGTTTTATAGCTGAGCTTTTCTTGCTTGATTGCTTTTCCTTTGTTTCTGCATTTCCTCACTTCTGTAATCATTAACTGCTTGAGTCTGCTCTTTAGAACTCTGGGAAGGCCTCAAAAACTCAAGGTTTTTCTACAAACATGAAGTGGGGACAAGAGGGGATTATACCCAGGAAGGCCCTGCAGGTTCCTACTCCGTTTCAGTTCCCTCTTCTCTTCGATACTCCTCAATCCTGAGGGGAACGGGGCGACGACCGCTCTGGCTACTTCCTGCTGAACAGGGGCGATGTCAATTCTTCAGGATTAGAGGAGAGAAAGTCTTGGACCTTGTTTTCAAAGAATTCTCAAGTCCCAGGCCTAGCATAAGTATTTTGCATTATGAACACATTATCTCTCTCTTTGACCACTTTGCCATAGCATCTGGACAAATATTTGAAAATTAATAAACACATTGAAAAGAGGATGATGATCAAATGGAGCCTTGGAACAGTACTCAAAGGAGTCCCCCTATTCCAGATAGTACCCAGGAAAATAAGCCCTGGTGCATGTCCTATTTACGTACATCCTGTAACCAGGTAGCCTTTTGAGTTATTCTGCTGGCTCGGGTTTCAACTTCTCCAGAGGTATTGACGTATGTACAGCATGTGGTATGAGCCACTGCACATACTCCTCCTTGTTTTGCCAACAAGAAGTCAAGGGCTATTCTATTATCCAGGACCACTCGAGCCAATGAGTTCAAAGATGTTTGTTGGGCTGCAATACTTTTAGCTATGTCCTCAGCAATTTGCCCAATTGTGGCAGATAGGTTATGAATCATATCTCTATTGACATAAAGTCTGGCAGATGGTATGGGGCTGCCAAAAATACTTTGTCCTATATTGTCCTCATACCCTTCCAATATCTCTCTTTTAAGATGTGTGTTTGATTTAGAGAGGGAAGTGATGCTCTCCACGCTGTGCAAGGAGAAAGGGATCCTAAAATATCCCAGTAGGCATGAACCTTCAATTTCCCAGCTGTCTAAGCAGCGAAATGCCCATCCTTGCGTTGGTGAGTCACTCCCTGTGCCACAGACAAAGATATATCCTGGAGGGGAGCAAGTTATACCTCCCATGGTAGTGTCATCAATTCTTTCATTTTTGGGGAGTGCAGAGATTATGTTATCAAGCCAGGGGTCAGTGGCACTGCAAGCCTTCCATATTCCGTTTACATGATATCCAACTTGTCTGGCTTTCTGGCATAAATTCGTGTCATTTTTAGCTCTTACACATTTGTTAAGTGTACAATTCAGGGGATTTTGGTCATCACATTTTTTCAGGAGAAATTCGAGGGAACGTGGGGGACCTGTAGTAACTTGCCCTCCAACGGAAATTACTTCAGACAGGTTGAAGCAAGGTGTTGGGATATTCTGAATTTCCTGAATTAGATGAACTTGGAATGTGAGCCCTGAAGGAGGAAGATTATAGTAGGTTATGGGGTCTGGCACAGTATAAAACTCAGTTACAGGGATCACATATGGGACATAGTTTTCCTTGATGGTTTCAGATTTCAAATGACATATCCAGCAATTACTTAAATTACTACCTCTGGCTAAACTCTGAGACAACCTAATGAGAGTATTTTCCTCCCAGGAAGCAGCAGACACCAGTGGGATGAGACAGGAAAGAAAAGCAAGAGCCATCATTAGAGTTAGGGCCAACAGCTTGTCTGGGAAAATAGCAGTAACCCTAAACTTTGGTATTAACCCTATTATCACAAGGGTTAAATTAAAATAGAGCAAGCGTTATGTAATATCACAACAAATTACAGGTTTGATTGACTGCAATATAATCACAGGTAAAATGATTAGATGAATCAAGAAACAAGCACAGGGATATAAGCAAATAATAAATCAGAAAAATGCTCCAGCCAATTACAAATGTTATTATGAATGGCCACAATTCATTCACTACTTATCTAAGATACATTCTTTAATTTTAACTGAAGCCCCAGTCTAGACTTGTAGGAAGGAGCACTAGCTTTCAGTCAGCATTGTGGTTGTCTTTTCTGTAACTGCCGAGGACTGTGGACTTGTAGTTGGGTCAGAAGCCAGCTTCAACCGTATGCAGCAGATCCACGGCTTGACTCCTGTTGATTTAACAGATGAGCAAGTTACTAGCAGAACCTGGTAAGGCCCCACCCACCGTGGCTGGAGTTGGTTCTCTGGGGGTACATCCTCCCACGTTATGAAGAGCACCCAGTCTCCAGGTCTAAAACACTGGAGGCACTTCTGTCTTTCTGGCATTGTTCCCTATTAGTCTTCCCTTGTTCACTCTGGATTCCTTGATCTTTCTCCTGTTCAACAGGCACCTCCTGCTTGAGGACCTTGGCATTGGCTACCTGATCCACTAGAGGCAGATGCCGTTTTCCGTGCTCTTCCTTCAGACACCCACCTGGTTGTATGTGCACCTGCTTTAAATGTTTCCTTAAATATTGCTGTCTGAATAAAGCTCACCCAACTACCCTATTTAAAACCACAAACCACTTCCTGCTTCCCAATATTGCTGACTCTGCTGGTTTTTTTCTGTAGCACTTATCACCATGTAGTATGTCATATATTTTACTTATTTGCTCTGTTTATTATTTATTGCCTGTCTTCCATCCATTCCACCAATACAAATCCCAAGAATGCAAGGATTTATATGTACTTGTTTTGCTTACGTATCCCATTTGTAGAATGAATAAATGGATGATATTCCTGGCCAGAAAAATAAATAAATAAATTAATTAATTAATTAAAATAAATAAATAAAACACTGGAGGGGGACATCTGTGGGAATCATCATTTTTTTTAGTAGCAAATTTAAGAATAGCATTTAAAACTAACCCCAGTGCTTGCACGTATCTTACAGTGTCTACTTCTTTTACCTTTTGGTCAGATGTCTGGCCACCAAACTGCTCAGAATAGAGGAAGGGTCTCCCATACAATATTTCATAAAGACTCACTTGGAGTCTACTTCTAGGACCCATTCTAATTCTAAGCAGTTCAACCAGCAACACTCTATCCCAGGTTAAATTAGTTTCTTGGCAGATTTTAGCTATCATCCTTTTTAAGGTGTGGTTCTTGTCGATCAAGGCCTCCAAGATGCATGCAAATTCCATTATATTCCACATATTTTAGATACCTCCTGAATCACATTATCAATAAAGGCACCTCCATTCTCACTCTGAATTGAGCTGGGTAGCCCAAATCTAGGAATTATCTCCTGGAGCAAGACCTTTACTACCTCTGAAGTTTTTTCACTCTAGCAAAGGAATGCTTGTAGCCAGCCTATAAAGGTGTCCGTCATCACTAGTACATAGTGAAAGTTTCCTTTAACTTTGGGCATGACTGTAAAGTCTACTTGCCAAACTTCTCTCAGGCTCTCCCCTCTAACTTGGACTCCATGCAGGGTGGGGGAGTGCCAGTGCTGGAATTATTTTTAGCACAAATCTTACATTTTCGTAATATTCTTTGAATTGTCCTTTGCGTATTTGGTCTTTAAATGTACTCCTGAATCCACTGGATACCCATAATCGGTGCTCAGGTATATTGATCCAATTATTTCCTCCATTAGATATTCAGGAATTGAAAACACTCTTTGATCATTTACCATTTGATCCTAGAAGGGTAAAATCAAATCCCAATTCTGTGAACTTTCGAAGTTCTCAGGTGAGTATGTCAGGCTAAATTGGGTCAGGTGTATACTTAGGAACAGAACTATAACCAAAGGTGTTTTGGTCCTGGCTGTCCTGGGCAATGCACCACTGCCACCTCCTTTGGCTTGAGCACTGTGTCTAGCAGTTTCTAAACTTCTTGGGGGCATGTTTGATTTCTTTTCCCTCAGAAGTGAGCAATCTCTCTTTCTAAATTGCCCCATGTTCATTCACAACTGAAAAGGCATATTTTGAGTCAGTATAGATGTTAACTTTCTTATCTTCACTGAGATGTAAAGGTCAAGTAAGGGCAATAATTTTAGCCTTTTGGGCCAAGGTACCTGATGACAAAGTTTCTGCTGCTAGGATCTCCTGAAGGGTTACCTCTGAGTATCTGGTCTTTTAGTGTTGGTGGTCCATGAAGCTACTTCCATCTGTGAACACCTCCAAGTCTGGATCTCGCCAACATTAAACAAGTCTGAGCAGCTGCTCAATGACCTGCATAAATCATACATGGGCCTGCAAGCATGGGCCACCCAGAGGGGTGGGGAGCAGAGTGGCTGAGTTCAAGGAAGACACAGCCTTTTGAATCACATTAGGATTATCAAGTAAAATGGCCTGATATCCTCCCAGGTGGCCTGATGTGAGCCAATATCCATCCTTTTGTTCCAATGGTGGCAGCACATACTGGGACATATGCACCCTGCTTGGCTGTTCTGGAGTGAAATCCTCTGCGTCTTGCAACAAATCTCGAGGAGCAGCTATGACACTCAAATATGTTGACCATCTCTGGATCATAATGTCCGAAGTCTTTTGAGAAATAGGATACTGGGCATTTTGTGTTTCTCAGATTCTGCGTCAATGACTCCAGTCTCACTACTTGTTTTTCATGTTTAAAAAGATCTAATGGCTTTTTCAAATCTGGCAAACCCAGAACAGGGGCAGTCAGTAGTTTTTTCTTCATTGTTTGGAAGGTCTTTGACATTCTCCCGTCCCCACTAAGGGCTTATTGTCAGCCCCTTTTAGGGCCTCATACAGTGGCTTACCTATTAACTTAAGTTGGGGATCCAAATGCAGCAGAATCCTGCCATTCCAGGAACCCACGCAACTGTCTTTGGGTGGTGGGCACCGTCACCCAGGCTGCTGTCTGCCGGCAGTCCTGGAGCAAATTCCTCTGGCCTTTTGTCAGTTTGAATCCTAGATATTTCACAGATGGTTGGGAAATTTGGGCTTGTTTCCCTGAGACTTTATAGCGTCATTTGGCCAGAGAGTTTAAAGTAGTCCCAGTGTTTTTACCAGAGTTCTTCATCTTGCTAGTTGTGAAGGTATCCACATATGTGAGCAGAGTTCCCTCCTGTAGCTGGAGCTCCATTACGTTTTTAGCTAGCACTTTCGTGAACAGCATGGGGTGGGGTGGGGTTTAAAGTCCTTGCAATACTGTCCAGCAG
The DNA here is from genome assembly GCF_008692025.1 of Phocoena sinus. NCBI lineage: Eukaryota > Metazoa > Chordata > Mammalia > Artiodactyla > Phocoenidae > Phocoena > Phocoena sinus. The sequence goes on along the minus strand of NC_045763.1, from coordinate 53,576,461 downwards.
TATTGTTGCTTGCTTTTGTTTTCTAGATTTTCCCATTCAAATGCAAATGACTCTTGGGATTTAGGACTCCCAGGGACACAGGAAGAGACATCTGTTAAGCCTAGCACAGTGAACCAACAAATGTCTCCGGGTAAGACAATGAGCAGAATATAGGGATTTGGGACAACAGGGTGAATATCTTCCACTATCTGATTTATGGCTTGTAGGTCCTTAAAGGCAGGATGGGAGCATTATATGGTGACAGGGGGGCAAATAAGCTTGCATTTCAAAAAGGCAATTATAAAAGCCGGGATCACTGTTTTGCTTGCTCCTTTAAGGGGTATTGCCTTAAGCTCAGAGCCTGAGTGTCTGGCTTCAGTTTCACCTTTACTCTACAGACCTAATGGCTCTCCCTGGCCTACAGTAGCCCATGGTCCCAGGCTTCCCTGCTGCAAGATGTCTTCAGGAATGAATGCTGGTGGTAACTCCTCCATACCTTGACAGAAGAGCGCTGCCTGCAAGGCACAGGCTTGTTCCGGTGGTACCTGTATATCCAGTTGTCCAGGTGTGAAAGTCAATTTAGTATTGAATTTACTTAATAAGTCGCACCCCAGCAATGGGACTGGGCACTCTGGCATGTACAAAAACTGTGTTTTAAGTTAGTAGCCTCAATCTGACAGTCTAGAGGTTGCACAAGCAGTTTTTGGAGAGGCTTCCTGGAGACTCCTCTCGCCATTGCGTTTTTGGGTTTAACTAGTTAATCAAGTGTCCAAAACAGAGTAAGTGGCTCCAGTATCAATCGCAAAGTCAATTTGTTCATTTCCCACAAATGGGTTACCCAGGGCTCCTCTTGGGAAGCGGGAAGGAGCCTGTTTCCCCAAGCAGACTCCCTGCCAGGCCTTCCTCACTGTCACTTTCGGTTATCCACAGCATGAAAAATGCTTTTTCCTCCTCCAGTTTCTTTTCTGAGCTGGGGAAAATTTCCTTCTTGGCTTACAATAGGCACTGCTGGGGACCCACTTTAACATGTCCCTTTTTGGGGTCTCCTTTCTGGGGGCCACCCTTCACTCTCTTGGTTCCCTGGGATCTTACCCTCCGCTCAGATGTCTTGTTCTCCCTTTCTCCCGTGAGTGTCACCTCCAAAAGGGCCATCTGCCGCTTCATTTAACGGGTCTCTTTTTGGTCTGTATTTCCTCCCGACTGTGAAAAACTGAAAGCAATTTCTACCAAATGAGATATGGGCCGGCCAAAAAGCCCTTCTATGTTCTGCAGCTGGGGCACTCTGAGCCGTAAAGTCTGATTAACGAACGTGAAATTCTCTGGATTATCGGCATCCACATCTATATTTTGGCAATATGCCCTATACATTCTCTCCAAAGACTCAGGGGTTCTCCTGTGGCGGTTGGCACAGTACTTGCACCTTATGAAACCTCCTGTGTTGGCTCTCCCTTTTGGAGCCCTGCTAAGATGCACTCTGTGTAATGCTCATTTTGAGCTTTATCTCCTATGTCATTCTCATCCCTTCCTGGATCTGTGGTGGGAATCGCATTTGCTGTTGGTGCTTGGATGGGTTTGTTAGGGGCAGAAGCATTCATTCTATCTGCCTCTTCTCTAGCCTTTTCTATCACCATCCTCCTCTCTTCCTCAGCCAACAGGGTAACTAGCAAACTCTGAACGTCAGCCCAATTTGGGTTGTGGGTGGCCAAGATGGAGAATAGATTTTCCATCCTGGTAGTGTCTTCCCAATAGGTTGGTATATTATTTTTCCAGTTAAACAAACCTGAGGTTGAAAAGGGAGAGTGTATCCACATGAATCCTGCCGGCCGATCTTGGGCATTTATTCCTCCAAATGGAATCTGCCTCAGTGGGAAATGCTTTGCCTGAACAATAGTAGTTCCCTGGCCAAAACTGGTGCCCTGTCGGGTACAAGAAGGACACCAGTCTGTTTTCCTCAGCTCCTGCCAGAGCAGGTGGGGGTGAGTTCGCTACCGTGGAATATAGGAGCCTGGTGGCTGCTTCCCCATTCTGCCCGCCATACAGGGGTAGTGGTGGCAGAACTCTAGGAGCATTTATTTGTTGAATTAAATCCTTGTCTCTTAATTTCTGAGAATCTGGTAAAGATTTTAATATCACCTTACTGGAAGAAATTCCTTTGTGTATCATAATTCTATGCATGATACATTTTTCTCTGAATAGGCTCACTTTGATACAATAGTATAAAAGCCTCTTCCTAAGAAACATCATCCCATTTTCACATTATATACTATACTCCCCTTTCACAGTATAGTTCTAGTTGAAAGGTAGTGTCATAATTTAGAGAGACTTTGGGGGCCAGTGTTCTCCAGATCCTAAAGAGTACTGAGGCCAAGGAATGTTACTATAGGACACCATTTCTTTTTTCTTTTCAGAGGTGTATAACTAAAAATTTCCCAAGTCTGCTGAGTATACCCTAACAGGCTACAAGATGGAACAGAGCTCTGATTACCCATCTTTAGTTGTTCACAGCTCTTGCTGTCAAATATCAAGGAGGCCAGCAAGCAAACACAAGGCAGCTCTCAAGGTTACAGATTCCTTAGTCCAATACAGAAAATCCCCAAAATCATTGCCCTGCCACAGACAGAGCCAAGCGCCTAAAGAAAAATTACCCTGGTTCCGTCACACATGAGCTCTGCTATTTAGCAGAGACATCTCAAGCAAGTGCCTTGTTTCCTTCACCATGAAAGCACTGACGACCATCGACACCCAGGTGGTGGCAGATGCTAAGGGCTGTCCCTGAGACAAAGGTGCTCAGAAAGCTGTTGGACAGAATCTTAGAGCCACCTCCTGTCAGGGACCAATGTGCCACAGTCAAGACACCCAGCTGGGATTATGGTCCTTTCATGGTCACCGAAATTTTTACATAATTGAACTCAGGTTCGCTTGCAACAAAGTCAATCTATTGACACCAGGTCATGGTGAAGGAAAAGTACAGTGTTTATTTGCAGGGTGCCAAGCAAATAATTCAGGTCCTTTGAGCACTAGCTACCTATTCTCCTTGCTTGGTGCCCTGCAAATAAATGCTGTTCTTTCCTTCACCACAACCCAGTGTCAGTAGATTGACTGCTGTGTGTTAGGTGAATGAACCCAAGTTCTGTTCAGTAACAAGACTGCTCTAAATGTCCTACAAATACTATTAAAGCAAAATACCAAGGAAAACTGAAAATAAGGGCAAAGTTGTACAGATAAATGCTGACAAAAATAAAGCACAAAGAAGGTAGTACTGACCAATACAGCATAATTCAGGTCAAAAGTATGAAATGAAGCAAAGAAAAAATTTTCAGTTACAGTAATCTCCAAATATAAATATCTTTGTGCTCCAAACAACATGGCTAAGACAAAGAAAAGACAAAAGGTTGCAATAAAAGTAGAAATTTAAAAGAAAGTTGTAAAGAATAAAATAAAAAACCAAGTAAGAATTTTCCTTAAAGAGAAGAAAATTACAACGTGCAAAGTTAAGCATGAAAAAGGACCCAGTGTGAGGATTTTAAAAGATAAATTTGCAAATGTATAGTAGTATAGAAAAAAATCTAGATGAAATAAATATCCTAGCAAAACTGTAAAATAATCAAATATTGATCCAAAAAGTAAAAACAAACACAAAGTCCTCGTCAGATGAGTATAAAGAAAAGTCAATAAAATGCTCAACACTTAATAAGAGGTTCCATGTCCAGAACTTTCCATTTAACCATATAGAACAGACAGTTTTCATTAAAGAGTTGTGAACTGCAAAAAAGCTAAAACAGGGAAGTATTTCACAGAAGAGAGAATAACAAATTCTAAATCACCACAAAAATCATTAATGTTTCTTATAGTAAAAGTTTATGTAAATTGATAAACTAAAATTTAAAAAAGAGGGAATTGGAAAGCAATGAATACTAAACCTGAAGAGTTGCCCAAACCCAGAAACTGTGGCTATAATTGAAATAAATAGGATCATTTTACCCATCTGGAGTGGGAATGGTTATAACTTTTCAGGGACTTGGAACACGTATTAAAATCAGAAACAATACATATACTCTCCCCTCGAGAATCTACACCAGGAGTAAAACCACCTAGACTTAACAGTACACAAAAAAAGGTTTAGCACCGAGCTTTTTGTGACAAAAACTCAGAAATCAATGCCCTTTAATAAGAGAAGGATTGAGCCAAAGAAGCCCTATGCCCACTCAGGAGTCAGAGGTAGGTGACTATTAGTGACTATATCAGAGACACAATGCACTGGTTAGGGATGTCCTGGATATAGCAGAGGAAAAACAAGCTGCAGAAAATGCAGATAGGACAGTCCCATTTTTGTAAATAGACAAAAAACCACAGAATGAGAATGGGCAGTAAACAGATAAAAACATGCTCAGTTTTAGCAGTCAAGGGAATGCTAACAAAACTGGTTCCAGTGTTGGAGAAAGCTGATGATGGCCAGTTCTGGGCCAAATGTCCCCCCTCTCCACCTTGAGAGGGGCAGCAGGAACTGTTAGACCTTTTGGGTAATTAAAATGTGAAAAGTATACAGTAATGTCAAACGCTGGGTGGTCACAGAGAGCGGGGTGGGAAGATGAACTGTTCTTTCTCTGGAGAAAAGGGAGTCCACAAAACCGCCAGCAAATTCAGAAAAAAAAAAAAAAAAAAAAACACATCACACTAAGAACAGCCTGCCTATTCTGAAAAGTTAATTCAGCATAGAGGAAATGCAAGTAGATAATAAACATATGAAGTGATGGCAGTCACAAGCCAAGAAAATCAAAGCAAGCTGTTTTCCACCCCTGATTAAGGGGAAATTGGTTTATGGTGGCCCGGCCTTGCAGGAAGGGCAGGTGAGTACCGGAATTGGAGACTACGAAACACAGCCAAATTCAATTTATGATTTGCTCCATTTGAGGCAGGAGACAGATGGGCCCCCAGGGCAAACGGTTGGAGATTCTTTCCCTGTGGACCGATACTCCAAGAGGAGAATAACAGGACAATTGAGAGAGGAGGCCGGGCCCTGCCCAGAGAGAAGATAAGAGACCACATATTTCTCATTCTTGAAGTCAGGCGACCTTCCTGGCTACACATGTGCAGAAAGGCTCCCTGGAGGTCAAAAGGGAGGGGGCTCCACCCCATAGTAAGTGATGCCAAGTCTCCCCATAGGCCTCTTTAGTGAAATCCGTCTTGGCTAAGAGATGTGCACACATACATGGGAGGATCCTGAGATATACCAAAGAGGGACTTTGAACAAGGCAAATCAAAATGATTAGCCAAAGGAAACCCGGAAGAAATCTCCCATATAAGTGATTTAAACTGCCACAAGGGGGCGACTCTCTCCCTCTCTCTCTCTCTCTCGCTCTCGCTCTCGCTCTCTCTCTCTCTCTCTCTGTCTCTGAGTCCGCCCGCGTGTCTATCCACAGGTACTGTACCCTTTTTCCTCCTAATAAATACTTTACTTGTTTCACTACTTTCCGTCTTTGTGGAAATTCTTTTTCTGCAAAGCCAAAAGGGCCAGGGCCTTGTCACTGACCACTGGTCTAGTGGCTCGGGTTCGGTGCTGTCACCACTGCGACCTGACCTCAATCTCTGGCGGGGGACTGAAACCCCGTTTCAAGCCACTGCAGGTTGAGGCCACCCGAGATCACATTTATTGCACACAATCACACACGCACCATAAGTTAGTCATGCAAGTAAGACAGAAGAGGGATCCGGAAGGAGGCAGCACTCATGAGTGGCGCCCCCAAACAACGGGTCTTAAGACTAGGGTGAGCAGGAAGTCACAGAGCCTCCAGCCGCACAGACTCAGTCCCCAGAGAGGAGCCTTCCAGCTGCTCAGCCCAGTGGTCTCATTTGTAAGGAGCAGCCAGTAGGGAGTACCAGTTAAGCCCTGGGTGGGGCTGAGGGGGTCTTAACTACATCAGTGGCTCCTGTTCCAGTGATGTCTCTCCTTGGGCCTTACCAAACAAATTCCGTATCCACATTAACACTCCTAAAACGTCACACTTAAACACTCACAGTCTAACATCGATTAAGAATAATCATCATGGAGGCGCCCATTGGCCACTGTGACTCCATTTCGAACTACTTAACACAGCCTAAAGTCGTACAAGATGAGTAGGAGTCACACGATTAAAAGGCACACCAAAACATTTACCACCCGCCAACCCTCCCCACCCGCAATGCCTTGGGTGCGTGAATTGCTCAGCGTTTCTCACCCTTCCCGATTCCTGTCTCCAAATTTCGCCCTCCTGCTGTATTTTGTTAGAGCATAAAGCCGCACTCATCACCGCACTGATTAAAAGCCTCTTGTCAAGTACAAATTGGCACTTGCCATCTACCTCTACAAGGATTAAATCATGTGCTGCTGGAGCTGCTGACTTTCAACATTCCCCCTGAAAGGAGTTCAAGGTGGAGAGCTAACATGAGGCACTCTGCTCTGGGAAAAACTGGCAGAACAGATCTTCAGACAGTTGTGTATTTTCAGGAGCTCATTTTATAAGCCCAATTCTTTCATCTCCTCATATGTAGAAAAGCACAAAAATCCTTCATAGTGACATCTGCTCCTCATGACTAGCAGAAACCTTCTGCAAAAAAATATGTGCTTGATTGCATGTACTCCCCCTTCGCCAAAATCACATATATACTGACCCTTCCCCCCTACCTCTTTGGAGCAGTGTCTCAGAGCTCTCTGAAATGCTGTCTTCTGGGCTGCAGTCCTCATTTTGCCACAAATAAAACTTAACTCGCAACTTTCACGTTGTGCCTTTATTTTAGGTCGACACTCTGGAGTCTTCCTAAATGTGAACCCCCTTTTGATGATCCTGAAGCCTGGCCTGAAACTTGCCAAGTCTGGTCCAGCCTGGGTGTTTAAACCTTTCTTTCCACCTTAATTTAGGGATTCTGAACCCGGAGTGGATAGAATTTCAGGGTATCTAGGATCTTGGGCAGGAAAGAGACCACATTTGTTTTCATTCATATATGAATGGAATTTAGCATGACACAGTTATCAAAACAATAATTTGAGATATAGAATATGTGAGCTTCTTAATCTATTATTTGACAAGATTGAGTGGCAGATCTAAACTATAGCTGAGTTTTGACTTAGAGTATAAAACTGTGTTCCATGATACCTGCAAAACTGTAACATGAAATGAAAATACCTGTGATTTCTAGTGGTGACAAAGTCATGGATTCTGCTAATAATATCAGACTACCAAAGCTCCAGGTTAAGGGTGCCCACCCTAGAATCATTCCTCATGTGTTCAGAAGGTCAATTCCCCTGATTTCACTGTAAAATATGCGTGTTCCCACACCCCTCTCCACTTCTCCAGTTACCAAGCCACTCAACTACCAAGTCTTAGCTGCTGCTAAAGAAAAAACCACAGGCCCCAAATGGCATCACTTATGCTAAAGCCCAGAACTCCCAACCTAGACTTAATACTTGACTTACTTGCAGTTTCTACCTTCCCCAGAAATGTAATCTTAGCCAACCAGTTCGGAATTTTCTGACTGGCAACAAGGTGGTCGTCTGTCCTGTGGGTCCTCTCCATAGCCTGACCCCCAGAGGAAGAAGCAGTCTGCATGATAAAACTGACATTCCCTTCTCCTCAAAAGATGATCTGGCCTAAAAATAATCTCTTCTTTCCCTAATGGCTGCCTTGTCCCACCCTTCTTCTTATTTAAAAACCTTCCATTTTGTGTAATCGCTGGGAGCACCCTTCTAGTTGCTAGATGGGATGCTGTCCAATTCAACCTTCAAATTGGTTGAATTTTCTTTTTTACCACCGCTCACCCACTGAGGGTCCTTGTCCTGGAAGGAGGATGAGTTCTCTGCAGAGCAGGACTTGGTCTCCCGTGCAGCTGCTTTCAGGGTCTAGAATTCAAGCAAAGCCCATGATACAGAATTCGAAATTTAAGGTTTAGTATGTAGAAAAGTATCCCATGTTGCACTCACACACACACACACAAAGATACTTCTCTAGCTATGTGTTTGCTTAAATTTATATGATTATAACAGTAAACATGTTATTCCTTTTGTGGTTTAAAAAAGGAGTCCAATCAATTGTTCTAACAACGAAGGAAATGCAGAAAAAGTTACTACTTCCAAATCTATCCCCAGTCAGAAATACTCTTAAGAAATACTTTGTAGATAAAGTTCAAGACCTCACATCTAGGGAATGGAGGAGAAGGTCCCCTAAGACCTAAAGCTCTCACTTATACCATTGCTTCCAAAAGACACTGTCAATTTCACCTCCCGACTCTGTTTTGAAAGTTAGTACCTAAGTCCTTCCTCATTTCCTCCTGGTCTTCATTTTCTTCTCATGGCCCTACTATTTTAATGTCCCCAGTTTCAGGGTAAGGGATGCCTAGGAAGGTGCCTTTCTCGCGGGCCAGTGAGGGACAGAGCAGGTTGTAAAGCTAGGGGGCCCCAGGACAGCGCCCACCCCGTGCCCCACGCTTCTGCCAGCCTTACCTGGAGAGGGGCTCCAGCCTGAGATGCAGCCCTGAGCAAAGTGAGGAAGGAGGCTGGAGGACTGACCCAGTCTTTGCTGGCTCCTCCCTCCCCTTGCAGAGTTTGCAAATTCCTAGGCCCAATCCCTTTTCAATCTGCACCCCTTCGCTGCCTCTCCGAACATCTCATGCAGGCCTGAAGCCACTGCTGACTTCCGATCCAGTAACCTCCTGAGCTCCACCTCCAGCTCCGATTCTCGGGCACCTCCGGCTGAGCGTGTCCTACGCTCACCCCACCGCCAGGACTCCAGGCTCTCGAGGCAATAAAGGCACCACTAATTGCCCTGTTATTCAGACGTAACCCCAGGTGTCAATCTTAATTTCTCTCCTTCCTTCAATCCCCACATTTAATCATTCCCAAACCCTTGGATTTGTCCACTTCTTTCTCTCTCCGTGGCTCTGTAACCATGCTGGACTCTGTGCGGCCTTCCAGAACAGAACCCTCCCAACGTGTCCTCTGCTTTAGTTCCTCTCTGAAGTACCTAGATAACAGTATTTGATGCACATTTCCTGAACTGTTTTACAGATGCTAAAACCCACACCAAATGGAAGAAGTGGTCAACTTAAAAAAATGCATAATGTGAGAATTGCGAGTTAAGTTTTATTTGGGGCAAAATGAGGGCTGCAGCCCAGGAGACAGCATCTCAGATAGCTCTGAGACATTGCTCAAAGAGGTAGGGAGGAAGGTCAGTATATGTGATTTTGGTGAAGGGCAAGTTCATGCAATCAAGCACATATTTTTGCAGAAGGTTTCTGCTAGTCATGAGAAACAGATGTCACCATGAAGGATTTTAGTTATTTTCCAAATATGAGGAGATGCAAGAATTGGGCTCATAAAATCAGCTCCTGAGGGCTTCCCTGGTGGCGCAGTGGTTAAGAATCTGCCTGCCAATGCAGGGGACCTGGGTTCAAGCCCTGGTCTGAGAAGATCCCACATGCCGCGGAGCAACTAAGCCCGGGAGCCAAAACTACTGAGCCTGCGCTCTAGAGCCCACGAGCCACAACTACTGAGCGCACGCACCTAGAGCCCGTGCTCCGCAACAAGAGAAGCCACTGCAATGAGAAGCCCGCGCACCGCAACGAAGAGTAGCCCCCACTCACCGCAACTAGAGAAAGCCCACGCAGCAACAAGGACCCAACACAGCCAAAAATAAATAAATAAATAAATTTATTTTAAAAAAAAATCAGCTCCTGAAAATATCTATCTGAAGACCTGTTCTGCCAGTTCTTTCTCAGAGCACAGAGTGCCTCATGTTAGCGCTCCACATTGAACTCCTTCCAGGGAGGTGTTGAAAATCAGTAGCTGCAGCAGCACATGATTTAATCGTTGTAGAGGGAGACGGCAAGTGTCAATTTGTAGTTGATAGGGCCCCCTCATGGTCATAATTTTGACCATGCTTTGGGAGCCATTTCATGACCATTTCATCCCTCGGTGGTAGGAAGGCTCATTCCTAGGTCTAATGAAGATTTTTCTGATAGCCCACTCAATGTGCTATTACTAGACTAGACCTTGTAAACAATAGTCAAAGGTCTCTGGACCACCTCTCTTATTTACTAGTCTGTTATGATCCAGGAAACAATTCCCTCTTGTTGCATCTTCCCATATCTAGAGCTACACTACTGCAATCATTGATCTCACACAGAACCACATATTTTTGTCAGTGGCTCAGTCACACATTTGGTAATGCAAGAAACAACAATCTTGTAAAACAGGCAAAATACAAATAACATAGCTAATAACATTAATAGAGTTATAAGTAAATATTTAAGCCAAGAGCTTCCTACGCCAAACCAGTTTTTGAAGAGTTCGTCAAGACTAGGGAGTGGGTCCCTTAAGGCAGAAATCTGATTTTTCATATGCTTCATTAAACGTGTTACATTAGAGGATCCATCAGGTATGAAAACACAGCATTCAGTTTGAATTATGGCACGGGTGCCTCCCTGAGATGCTGTAAGGATGTCAAGGGCCATGCAATCTTGTAGCACTGCTCTTCTCATCATGGAGACCTCAGAATTCAGTAAGCTAATAGCCTGGTAACTATCATTTAAAGGCTGTTGAGTGAATTTTGTTAAGGCTTCAATATGGCGAATTACATTCTCCAATCCTCTTGAAGGCACAAAAATTGTTGTTAAATGGTCATGCCATCATAATACAGATCTCTTGACCCATTGGGCTCGTACCAATGGTAGATTGGCTGGGGTCATCTCTAAATTGTTATGTATATGACCTTGACTCCAGGGGAATCCCAGGGTACATTTTCCTATCCATCCTGGGGTAAGCCAAGGCCATAAATTAGCACCACAAATCCATTGAGTTCCATTAGGTTCAACCCAGTGAATCTCTGATCCTCTGACCCAGTCAGTTCCATACTAATCACTGTCTCTAAGGGTAAGAATATGTAGGCCTTGTTCATAAGGCACCCAGCCTAATTTCCTAATGTTACTAGGCTGATCATCCTTAGTATGATTCATTTGTTCCCAACATAGAGGAGCTTTTAAACTTAAATGACCATAGCCTGGTGTTAACCACATAAATCCATCCCATAACTGTGGGAGGTTTTATGCCTTGGCTGAAATTTGCTTGTTGCTCTGATTGAGCTTGAGTAACTTTCAAGGAGAATTCATATTTATGGCCAGGGTCAGAGCAGGTATTATTAATTGGCCAGGTGAAATTATCCCATCTAGTAACGTCAGTAGTGGCCTGAACAGGACTATAAACTTTTTCTTTTAAAATAAATTTCCCAAGGGCCAACCAATCAGAACCTTGAGGGAAGAAATTCACCAAGGTAACCCAGAAGTACTAGACACAGGTACTTGGCTACAAACCCAAGAATTGGATTGATTTTTAAAATTAGCATAGGATTATGCCCATGATAGAAAAATATTTGATTTATATGCAAAGGTCCAGGAAGTCAAGAAAACATTATAAATGATCATACGACTCAGGTCCAGGATCTTGGGCTAGCTGCCTACTTCTGATGTCGTCTTCTTCTCGTCCTGGTGTGAGTGTAGTTTTTCCTCTGTTTGAGTGTTGTTTTAAAGTGATTTTGAGGTCAGCTGTCCTCTTTATAGGCCAATCCAGTGCAGGGGCCCTTTGTGAGTGGAAATTAATCCAAGAGTCAATTCCCCTTGGTTTCACTGTGCCTGAGCTAGTTAAAAGTACCTGATAAGGGTCCTTCCTTCTAGGTTGGAGATAGTCCTTTAAATTATGTCTTTTCCAGTATGCATAATCCCCTGGTTGCAGATCATGGAGCATCTGATCTTCATCCAAAGATAGATTACTGAGATAAGCTTCAGGAACAAACTTACAGTGTCCTTTTAATAATTCAATTAAACTTTACATTAATATAATGTAACAGTAAGGAACTATCCAGGAAGCGAGCCTTAGTAAATACAGACCTTCATTAACAAAACTGGGATTTAACACTCATTGAAACATCTTTTTCTCTCTAAAATTATCCTCATTTCTACCAAATATAACCAAATTAAGACTAATTTGTTTGCAAAATAAATCTGGTCTCAAAAACTTGGCCTTGGCACACCATTGTAAAGCAACTATACTCCAATAAAGATGTAAAAAAACCAAACCAAAACAAAAAAACTTGGCCTGATGATTTATGTGACTATAATTGATCACATAGACTTTTTTGCTTTGCTGAAATTTTTATAAGGAGTCCCAGACTGAACTTTTGAAAGACCTCTCAGGGCTTGGAAAGTCATGACAAGGGCTTATCACAGATTTATCTAGGTGAATTCCTCCCATATTTAGGTGAATTCTTCCCTTTTCAAGGTTCCCGAAATACCTTGAGATTTCTTTACCTGTTAGTGAGGTAGCCTTCCTAATTTATCTGATAAAGCTGCTGGGAACCAAAGAGTTTCCAGTCTCTGGAGGGAGCAGATAGAGAGAAAAGATAAATGTTTCAATTCTGCTTACAAAGGTATCATTTACCCAATTACTGTAAGTCATAATTAGTTTGAGGGGAAGATTTCCTTAAACCTGGAAAACACAGATTTAAACCAGTAATTTTCCAGATAGACCATAAGAATTATAACCATATTCAGCAATGCATTCAGTCCTATGTAACTAATCCTTTTTGTTAACAGTTTTATGAAGCCATCAGGTTTCCCATTAGAATTCTTTGATTTCTTACCCAGTTCAGCATTATGGTCTGAAAGTCAGAAATTTGTATTTATCCAAAGGTCCTTTCTATAAATCTTCTTGAAGAGGAAGCATTTTTGCAAAGGCCTCAGAATAAAACCACAACTGTCTATAATAACAAAAGACTTAAGAAGGCACATTTAAAATCTGATTAAATGCAATTAACTGAGAAGCTTGGTTGCTGTTATGACATACAACACTTTAAGATAATAACTAGAATTATGACTGATAACATTTTACCAGGATATGTCAGAACTTTAGGAACTCTATATAATTTCTAGGATATCTATGTTAGTAACATTTACCATACAATATAACCTAAGAAGATTTATGACTCATTTGACAATAGTTCCCATGTAATTTAACACACCAAATGAACCTAATTAGTTTAATATCTCTCTTTGGGATGTTTCAGAGGCCCCTTGAAGCATCCCAAAGTTAGCTAGAGGTCAAGAGGACTTCATTAGAATTTGATTTAGGAAGTTTTGTCAAAAAAAAAATATATCAAAAGGGTTTAGAACATTCAGTCAGATAGGATCACAGGTCGCTGTGAAACAATAGTTATTCACTTAGCCAAAGTAACAGTAAAAGATTTCAAAGGCAAATACAGAACAGGTCACTTAAAAGGTAAAGAAACTTGAAATCTGTTATCAAAGGCATTTCAACATTTTAAGAAATCTTGTCCTCTAGAGAGAAAAAGCCAAATTCAAGTTTTGCACCAGCTTACTTTTTTATTTTTTTTTTTTTTATTTTTTTTTTTTTTTTTGCGGTACACGGGCCTCTCACTGTTGTGGCCCCTCCCGTCGCGGAGCACAGGCTCCGGACGCGCAGGCTCAGCGGCCATGGCTCACGGGCCCAGCCGCTCCGCGGCACGCGGGATCCTCCCGGACCGGGGCACGAACCCGTGTCCCCTGCATCGGCAGGCGGACTCTCAACCACTGCGCCACCAGGGAAGCCCTGCACCAGCTTACTTTTAAAATTCACTTACTCAATTAATTTTAAACTTAGTCAATCCTGACCATGCACAAAACTCTTTTCTTGGGGTCCACTTTCCATAAACCTTTCATGACGTTCTGTACCATCACTTTATTTTTTTTCCATCCAGAAACAGATAGCTGTGAATCAGACCTATTTCCTTTTCATTTGATAAACTGCAATTCCATTCCTCATGCGTTCTTTACTGAAAACACACATCCTACTTTCCTTAAGCAACCATGAATTGTCCTCTATATCAGCACTCTGTAGATTGGTAAACATAAATCCAAATAATAATTTCTTGAAAAATGTGCTTTCTTATAGAAAATACCTCAGTGTGGCTCCAAACATATTTATTAATAGTTCTAAACCTTTTGTTTCTCTGTAAAAGGAAGCCAATGTTCAGTAATTAATGTTTCAGTATCTTATTTTATCTGGGAATGACCTAACTGTTCAACAAACTTCCATCACTTAACTTAGCACAACTCTAGAATTTCAAGTTACCAAAATCTGGAGAGACTATTTTAGACAGACATTCCTAAGACAAAATTATTCTTAACGGAGTTTATCTAAAAATCTCTTATCTCATTTACATTTTCTTTCCTTAAAAGTTTCTTCACATCAAGTTACTTTCCTTGCTGACAAATTTGCTACAGATATAACAAGATTTTATTTAACTTATATTAGACCTAAGTGCAATAAAAGTATTACATTTAGTGTTGATGACTCTAAAGACATGTCTATGTTAATTAGATCAACAAACTTAAACATTAATACCAGGTATTAATTTAATACTGAATATTTCCCAGTTCACATGAAACTGAAACTAATTCCGGCCATTTACCTCCTGCATTTTTTTTTTTTGAGAATTTATATAAACAATTTCCTTTAGTCCAATTAAGTAGAACTCACAATTTAATTCTGATAATACCATCCAAAGGTAAAAACAAAAATAATGCACACATAAACATATAGACAGACACAATGAAAGATCTCATAACTTCATTTTCTAAACTGTCATGAACCAGATATCACAATATAAAACTCACTAGTTATAAATAACAGTTGGAATAAGTTAAAGAATTTTTTCTATCCTTTTTTTTTTTCCCCTCGGTCTCAGGAATTAGAGATGATCTAGAAAAGATAAGTAATCCTTAGAGCTCTGGTCTCAAGGCACAGGGAGAGAAAATCAGGTTCTCCTAGTAGGACTTATTCCCTCAGGGTTAGAATTCTGAAGAAATTTTTTTTAATTTAATTTAATTTATTTATCTTCTCCTTCAAGATAGCTTTCTCTACTGGTTGGGAATTAAACAGGGGTCGGTTAAACTTCAACTGGCATTGGGTAGTTAATTGGCACAATTGAAGGTTCATAATTTTCGTAGATAGCCCCTTTTCTTTCTTCTTCTTTTTTAAAAAAATTTTTTTTATGGTCTTGAAAAGTTGGTCAGCCAGTGTAACAAGGGTGTTTGTATGTAATGTGGACCAACCTAGATTGTGTCTTTTGACTAGAGTAGCTAAATCCTCATCTAAGCCTTCTAAAAAGGCAGAGTTAAGCAAAGGATCTTTTTGGTCATTAGAGAATGACTCAGGTATCAAGCCAGAATATCGCTGGAAAGATTTTTTCTAACCTTTCATAACAGTCCAGAATTTATTCATCTGATCTTTGCTTGCACTGTTGAATCTCTGTCCAGTGTACGGTTTGTTTGGGAAAAGCTCTGGGATAACTTCGAGTTATTTCTGAGCTAATTCCTTGCATTCAGTGTGAGCCTATGATTCAAAATCCACTAAAGGGTGTTTGTTTCTATTCAGCTTTCTTTATCCATTCCCTTGCTTTGCTTTCAGAAACTAATAGCTGTATTAATTGACATAGACCTGAAAACTGAGCTTATATCTCTGATGGTTAACTCCATCAGAGATATAAATCCCAATGGATCCTGACTTGGATTGGGAAATTCCTTAGTCACAGCTCTAAGTTCTGCTTGGGTCCAAGGTGTGTACATAAACACCAAGGATGGTTCATCTCTCCCTGTAATAGGTTTCTCCTTAAAGGGAACTATAATCACTTCTGATTTTTTATCCTCCTTTGCTGGGGAAAGGGGAGCAGCTGGAAGCAGAAGAGTTGGGAGAGAAGAGATAGCATCTGGGCCAGGCGGTTCAGATAGAAGGGAAAGACAGAGTCAGAGAGCGCTAGCAGCCTTTTTTTCATTTAGAAGCTCCTAGTACCAATCAAAGTAAGCATTCCAGTCGGCTTTTTCTAACTGTGTGCACAAAAATAGCAATTTTGGAATATCAGAAGACCCCAATTTGGCCATTTTAGGTTGAGATCTCCTCTAGTATAATTTCCCCAATTAAGTAGGTATTTGCAAGTATAAACCTGACTGAGGTGTTGGTCAGAGGCTGGTTTTCTGACGTCCCTAGTTTATGTGTTTGAGAGGCTCTATTCCGCATTTTAAAGTTGAATTTTTCAGGGATAAAATTTACTAGTGAAACTGTGTGGTGGGCCCGAGTGCTGCTGGTGCGCGTAACTCCTCTAGGCATCACCTTGGGGTCATTTCAGCCCTCTTACGTGTCTTGGTTTCTCTCCCTTGGGGGGTCTAAGACCACCGTGGGTGCTCGGATTGCTGAATGGCCAATTCTTATCCACGACCCCCAGTCAAGCAAGTGTTTTAATTAACGCGTGGATTTCCCTATGGGACCACTCACTGCACGGTATGAGGACTCTGCCTTCACCACTCCCGTATATTTCTCAGTCGCCTGAGAAAGCCGTATGCTGCGGGAGGAGTCTTTTCCCTGTCCTTCGGAGCAAAAGCTCTCATGTAATATCTTCACTTTTATTCCGACAAATTCTATTAAGGCAGCTGAAATGAGGGAAAGCATCAGATCTGCCTCTTACCTAACCACTCAGCGCAGACCACTCAGTCTCCTGCAACTGAGCAAACCCCAGTATCTTTCAGCCAAGCCCTACATGTACATTTTTCCAAACTGGAAAATGAGTGGATTGCATAGACTCCTGGGATTGCATAGACTCCTGGGATTCGCAGTGTCTCTCGTGCGCCCCCGCGTGCCCATCTGCGCTTTCGCAGGCTGCCGCCGACTGAGGTGTGCACGGAGTTGGACAAGAGCAAGTTTGGGTGCACTTGGCCCGGAGCCAGGATTTCATTTCCAGCCTCTGCAGGTGAAAGAGAATCAAAGTGCCAGGGAAGCGAGTCTCCTGTCCTCACCAGCGTGCGACAAACCAAACGCCTGGCAAAGCTACCTGGTTAGAATCTTCACATGTCACTAGAAAACGAGTGATCAAGGAAGGGTTTGAAAGGAGTAATTATACTGGTATTTCAACTATGGACATAAATTTTCGAAGCTGTGGGAGAGAAGTCACAGTATTGTTTCAAGCCCTTGATCCCCTGCTGTGCTCTCTAAGCCACATTTAATTAACGCATCTTTGTCGTGTCAGGAGATCACACATAATGGCTTTGTGAAGCCTGCGCTGTGGCTGCAGAACTTTCAGGTAAGGTATTGTCCACTGAGCAGTCAGGACACTTCCGGGAAGGGGATCGGGGAAGGGAGTCTTCTAGCCCCTAAGGAAACAGGGAGCCCCAGCCCCACTCTCTGCCTTGGTCGGAAACAAGCATGTTGTGGCTTTCCCAGTCCTGGAAACCAAACACTTCTGTTTAATTCATGGGTTCGTACTGGTCTATCTGGCCCTGGGATCCGCATTCTATTTGGCAGCCAGAAAGGGATTCTGTCCCAGAGCAGATGGGGAGGTGGCTTGGAAGAGACGATGCGATTTTTGCTTGTCCCCCCCCCAATCCCCGCCCCCGTTGTGTGACCTTGAGCAGATTTCTAATTTACTTGGTTAGTTTCCACCTTCTGTAAACAGTGGGGACAACAATACCTATCCTGAAGGACTATGATGGTTCACTGGGTTCCCCCCCCCACAATATTTTATTATGCAAAATTTCAAACATACAGTAGAGTTGAAAAATTTCACAGAGAACATCCACCACCAAGATTGTTGTTAACATTTTACTAAAACGTTTTATCACACAGCTGTCCATGTATCTGTCCATCTATTCACCCATGAATCCATCTTTTCAAAAATACATTTCAAAGTAAATTGCAGAGAGATTAAAAAAAAAATTGTGTCTGGCACAGTGCCTGGATATTTCCATTCAACAAGTATTTGAACACTTATGTTGTGCCAGTACTGTGCTAGGTGCTGGGGATACAAGTCTGAAAGACACTGTTTCTGTCCTCAGGGTGTTCAGAATTTGGCATGAACAGAGACAGGTTAACAGATACCAACTCTCCCATAGTTGACATGATAGGGGAAGCTCAGTGTGAACCCCAAGCAGAGGAGAGAGACTTATCCTGGTCTGTGAGGTCGGGGAAGTCTTTCTGGAGGAAGTGACATTTCAAAGGAGACTTTATGATAGCCTCTACAACTACTGTAATACAGTGTAATGCACACATAAACTATCTTTACTCTACACCTCAGGGTGGTTAATTAACACTGAAGTTGTACCCATAGTGGAAATCTTATGTCCAAAGATGGAGAATTAGTATTTGAAACACCATATATTTCTGGAATGGCTTCAACAGCAATGGAAAGATGACATACTTCCAGAATGGCTTCAAATATCATCATCTAAAAACTACACTAAAGAGTGCATTCATTACCTAGGGTTAATTTTTAAGTTAATGAAATGAATGTGTACAAGTCTGTGGTTGGTAGGAGGATGGAAGAGGCACCCCCTCTCCCCTTGCTTAAACAGGACCTAGTGATCTAAAGCCCAACATCTTCAGGGAAGCCTTCTAGGTCTGGAACCCTCAGTTCTGCATGTCCCTTCCCACCTCCACCCCCTCCTCAGGAAGGGTTTATCTGGTGGGACAGAAAGTCTGAATGTTGTTGCAGTTGCCTGGGATTGAAACTTTTCAAACCAGGTGTTTGTGGGAGGACCTAAAACATTTGTTCTTAACCCTGTCTGCACATTAGAATCCTCTGGGGAGCTTTAAAAAAAAATTCTTGGATCCCACCCTTTCTCCACCCAGTCTCCATTTAATTGGTCTGGGGTGTAGCCCAGGCATTGGGCATTTAAAATATCCCCAGGTGATTTTAATGTACAGCCAAAGTTCAGAACCATTGGCTTAAAAAGAGAAGGCAGCTCACCGAGCTTTCTGGACAGGTGGGGCTGTGTGTTGTGTTGCCCGCTGATGAATGTTTATACAGGTGGCCAACTCACAGACTTGTCTCAGTGTAACATACCTCAGATAGCAAGGCGGTGAGGGAGGAGGCCTGTCTTCCTGTCTGCTGGTAACAGTTGGAGGCCGCTGATATTTACCAAAAAGAACTTCGCAATTGTAACTGACCACAGATCAGAAGAAAAAGGGAGGTGAGTGCTCCAGCCTAGTCCGTTCTCTAACTTTAGTGTGTATCAGAGTCAAATGGAGAGTCCATTAAAACACAGGTTGCTGGGCCTCACCCCAGGGATCCTGATTCAGTTGGTCCAGGGCAGAGCACACATTTGCATCTCTCCCAGGCAATGCTATTGATGCCTGTCAGTGGTTAAACCTTGAGCAGCATTGCTCGCTGTGCTAATGAACACCGTGTGCAAAGGCCTAAGGGCGAGAGAGCTTGGCTTATCCTGGGAGGTATGTGGTGTCACTAGTGTTAATACTATTGCTGGACATTTAGATAGACACTAAATCATAAAGTGCCTCAAAAACATGCTGAGTTTGGACTTTACCCTCACTGCAATGAGAAGCTACCTAATTAGGTATGAATACCTAGGGGGTCCCTGGCCGCAGGGTGGCAGGGGCAAGGCCTCAGCTGTCTGCTCCTGGGCTTCTGGGAAGGTGATAGTGGTGATGGAAATGGCACCACAGCTGTGGACACCAGAGGGGCAGGAGGCAGAAAAGTGTTGAGAACAAGGACGGAGAACACTACCGTGCTTACTGTAAGGCAAGGCAGTCCCTGGAGGAGCTGCAGTTCAGTGTCCCATAATGTCTGTGATAGTTATTGTTATGTGCCAACTTTGAGGGTGTTTTTGGATGACTAACATTTTTTGTTGTTGAACAAATATATATATATATATATATATATATATATATATGTAACATCATTATTGGAGTATAATTGCTTTACAATGGTGTGTTAGCTTCTGCTGTATAACAAAGTGAATCAGCTATACATATACATATATCCCCATATCCCCTCCCTCTTGCGTCTCCCTCCCACCCTCCCTATCCCACCCCTCTAGGTGGTCACAAAGCACCTAGCTGATCTCCCTGTGCTATGCAGCAGCTTCCCACTAGCTGTCTATTTTACATTTGGTAGTGTATATATATCAATGCTACTCTCTCACTTCGTCCCAGCTTACCCTTCCCCTTCCCCATGTCCTCAAGTCCATTCTCTACATCTGCGTCTTTATTCCTGTCCTGCCCCTAGGTTCTTCAGAACCTTTTTTTGTTTTTTTAGATTCCATATATATCTGTTAGCATATGGTATTTGTTTTTCTCTTTCTGACTTACTTCACTCTGTATGACAGACTCTAGGTCCATCCACCTCACTACAAATAACTCAATTTCTTTTCTTTTTATGGCCGAGTAATATTCCATTGTATATATGTGCCACATCTTTATCCACTCACCTGTTGGTGGACGCTTAGGTTGCTTCCATATCCTGGCTATTGCAAAGAGTGCTGAAGTGAACATTGTGGTACATGACTCTTTTTGAATTATGGTTTACTCAGGGTATATGCCCAGTAGTGGGATTGCTGGGTCATATGGTAGTTCTATTTGTAGTTTTTTAAGGAATTTCCATACTGTTCTCCATAGTGGCTGTATCAATTTACATGCCCACAAACAATGCAAGAGGGTTCCCTTTTCTCCAAACCCTCTCCAGTATTTATTTTTTGTAGATTTTTTGGCGATGGCCATTCTGACTGATGTAAGATGATACCTCATTGTAGTTTTGATTTGCATTTCTCTAATGATGAGTGATGTTGAGCATCCTTTCCTGTGTTTATTGGTAATCTGTATATCTTCTTTGGAGAAATGTCTATTTAGTTCTTCTGCCCATTTTTGGATTGGGTTGTTTGTTTCTTTGGTATTGAGCTGCATGAGCTGCTTGTATATTTTGGAGATTAATCCTTTGTCAGTTGCTTCATTTGCAAATATTTTCTCCAGTTCTGAGGGTTGTCTTTTTGTCTTGTTTATGGTTTCCTTTGCTGTGCAAAAGTTTTTGTTTCATTAGGTCCCATTTGTTTATTTTTGTTTTTATTTCCATTACTCTAGGAGGTGGGTCAAAAAGGATCTTGCTGTGGTTTATGTCATAGTGTTTTGCCTATGTCTTCCTCTAAGAGTTTAATAGTGTCCGGCCTTACATTTTGGTTTTTAATCCATTTTGAGTTTCTTTTTGTGTATGGTGTTAGGGAGTGTTCTAATTTCATTCTTTTACATGTAGCTGTCCAGTTTTCCCAGAACCACTTATTGAAAAGGCTGTCTTTTCTCCATTGTATATTCTTGCCTCCTTTATCAAAGATAAGGTGACTATATGTGCATGGGTTTATCTCTGGGCTTTCTATCCTGAGCCATTGATCTATATTTCTGTTTTTGTGCCAGTACCATACTGTCTTGATTACTGTAGCTTTGTAGTATAGTCTGAAGCCAGGGAGCCTGATTCCTCCAGCTCCTTTTTTCTTTCTCAAGATGGCTTTGGCTATTTGGGGTCTTTTGTGTTTCCATACAAACTGTGAAATTTTTTGTTCTAGTTCTGTGAAAAATGCCATTGGTAGTTTGCCAGGGATTGCACTGAATCTGTAGATTTCTTTGGGTAGCAGAGTCATTTTCACAATGTTGATTCTTCCAATACAAGAACATGGTATATCTCTCCATCTGTTACTATCATCTTTGATTTCTTTCATCAGTGTCTTATAGTTTTCTGCATACAGGTCTTTTGTCTCCTTAGGTAGGTTTATTCCTAGGTATTTTATTCTTTTTGTTGCAGTGGTAAACAGGAGTGTTTCCTTAATTTCTCTTTCAGATTTTTCATCATTAGTGTATAGGAATGCAAGAGATTTCTGTGCATTAATTTTATATCCTGCTACTCTACCAAATTCATTGATTAGCTCTAGTAGCTTTCTGGTAGCATCTTTAGGATTCTCTATGTATAATATCATGTCATCTGCAAACAGTGACAGTTTGACTTCTTTTCCAATTTGGATTCCTTCTATTTCTTTTCCATCTCTGATATGCTATGGCTAAAACTTCTGAAACTATGTTGAATAATAGTGGTGAGAGTAGGTATCTTTGTCTTGTTCCTGATCTTAGAGGAAATTGTTTCAGTTTTTCACCATTGAGAATGATGTTGGCTGTGGGTTTGTCATATATGGCCTTTATTATGTTGATGTAAATTCCCTGTGTGCCTACTTTCTGAAGAGTTTTTTATCATAAATGGGTGTTAAATTTTGTCAAAAGCTTTTTCTGCATCTATTGAGATTATTATATGGTTTCTATCCTTCAGTTTGTTAATATGGTGTATCACATTGATTGATTTGCATATATTGAAGAATCCTTGCATTCCTGGGATAAACCCCACTTGATCATGCCGTATGATCCTTTTAATGTGCTGTTGGATTCTGTTTGCTAGTATTTTGTTGAGGATTTTTCATCTATGTTCATTAGTGATATTGGCCTGTAGTTTTCTTTGTGACATCTTTGTCTGGTTTTGGTATCAGAGTGATGGTGGTCTCGTAGAATGAGTTTGGGAGTGTTCCTCCCACTGCTATATTTTGAAAGAGTTTGAGGATAGGTGTTAGCTCTTCTCTAAATGTTTGATAGAATTCACCTGTGAAGCCATCTGGTCCTGGGCTTTTGTTTGTTGGAACATTTTTAATCATAGTTTCAATTTCAGTGCTTGTGATTGGTCTGTTTATATTTTCTATTTCTTCTTGTTCAGTCTCAGAAGGTTGTGCTTTTCTAAGAATTTGTCCATTTCTTCCAGGTTGTCCATTTTATTGGCATAGAGTTGCTTGTAGTAATCTCTCATGATTTTTTTGGTATTTTTGCAGTGCCAGTTGTTACTTCTTCATTTCTAATTTTATTGATTTGAGTCTTCTCCCTTTTTTGCTTGATGATTCTGGCAGGTGGTTTATCAATTTTGTTTATCTTCTCAAAGAGCCAGCTTTTAGTTTTATTGATCTTTGCTATTGCTTCCTTAATTTCTTTTTCATTTATTTCTGATCGGATATTTATGATTTCTTTCCTTCTGCTAACTTTGGGTTTTTTTTTTGGTTGTTGTTCTTTTTTCTCTAATTGCTTTAGGTGTAGGGTTAGGTTGTTAATTTGAGATATTTCTTGTTTCTTGAGGTAGGATTGTATTGCTATGAACTTCCCTTTTAAAACTGCTTTTGCTGCATCCCATAGGTTTTGTGTCATCGTGTTTTCATTGTCATTTGCTCTATTTTTTGATCTCCTCTTTGATTTCTTCAGTGATCTCTTGGTTATTTAGTAGTGTATTGTTTAGCCTCCTTGTGTTTGTAATTTTTACAGTTTTTTTCCCTGTAATTGATATCTAGTCTCATAGTGTTGTGGTCAGAAAAGATACTTGATACGATTTCAATTTTCTTAGTTACCAAGGCTTGATTTGTGACCCAAGATATGGTCTATCCTGGAGAATGTTCCATGAGCACTTGAGAAGAAAGTGCATTCTGTTGTTTTTGGATGGAATGTCCTATAAATATTAAGTCCGTCTTGTCTAACGTGTCATTTAAAGCTTGTGCTGCCTTATTTATTTTCATTTTGGATGATCTGTCCATTAGTGAAAGTGGGGTGTTAAAGTTCCCTACTATTATTGTGTTACTGTCAATTTCCCCTTTTATGGCTGTTAGCATTTGCCTTATGTATTGAGGTGCTCCTATGGTGGTTACATAAATATTTACCATTGTTATATCTTCTTCTTGGATTGATCCCTTGATCATTATGTAGTGTCTTTCTTATCTCTTGTAATAGTCTTTATTTTAAAGTCTATTTTGTCTGATATGAGAATTGCTACTCCAGCTTTCTTTTGATTTCCATTTGCATGGAATATCTTTTTCCATCCCCTCACTTTCAGTCTGTATGTGTCCCTAGGTCTGAAGTGGGTCTCTTGTAGACAGCATATATATGGGTCTTGTTTTTGTATCCATTCAGCCAGTCTATGTCTTTTGGTTGGAGCATTTCATCAATTTACATCTAAGGAAGTTATCGACATTTATGTTCCTGTTACCGTTTTCTTAATTGCTTTGGGTTTGTTATTGTAGGTCTTTTCCTTCTCTTGTGTTTCCTGCCTAGAAAAGTTCCTTTAGCTTTTGTTGTAAAGCTGGTTTGGTGGTGGTGAATTCTCTTAATTTTTGCTTGTCTGTAAAGGTTTTAATTTCTCCATCAAATCTGAATGAGATCCTTGCTGGGTAGAGTAATCTTGGTTGTAGGTTGTTCCCTTTCATCACTTTAAATATGTCCTGCCACTCCCTTCTGGCTTTCAGAGTTTTTGCTGAAAGATCAGCTGTTAACCTTATGGGGATTCCCTTGTATGTTATTTGTTGCTTTTCCCTTGCTGCTTTTAATATTGTTTCTTTGAATTTAATTTTTGATAGTTTGATTAATATGTGTCTTGGTGTGTTTCTCCTTTGATTTACCCTGTATGGGACTCTCTGTGCTTCCTGGTCTTGATTAATTCTTTCTTTTCCCATGTTAGGGAAAATTTCAACTGTGATCCCTTCAAATATTTTTTCAGACCCCTTTTTCTCTTGTTCTTCTGGCACCCCTATAATTCGAATGTTGGTGTGTTTAATGTTGTCCCAGAGGTCTCTGTGACTGCCCTCAATTCTTTTAATTCTTTTTTCTTTATTCTGCTCTGTGATAGTTATTTCCACTATTTTATCTTCCAGGTCACTTACCTGTTCGTCTGCCTCAGCCATTCTGCCACTGATTCCTTCTAGAGAATTTTAAATTTCATTTATTGTGTTTTTCATTGTTTGCTTGCTCTTTAGTTCTTCTAGGTCCTTGTTAAACAGTTCTTGTATTTTCTCCATTCTATTTCCAAGGTTTTGGATTATCTTTACTATCATTACTCTGAATTCTTTTTCAGGCAGACTGCCTATTTCCTCATTTGTTTGCTCTGGTGGGTTTTTACCTTGCTCCTTCATCTGCTGCATATTTCTCTGTCTTCTCATTTTGCTTAACTCACTCTGTTTGGGGTCTCCTTTTTGCAGGCTGCAGGTTTGTAGTTCCTGTTGGCTTTGGTGTCTGCCCCCAGTGGGTAGGATGGTTCAGTGGCTTGTGTAGGCTTTCTGGTGGAGCGGGCTGGTGCTTGTGTTCTGGTGGGTGCAGCTGGATCTTGTCTTTTTGGTGGGCAGGGCTGCATCCGGTGGTATGTTTTAGGGTGTCTGTGAACTTAGTATGATTTTAGGCAGCCTCTCCACTAATGGGTGAGGTTGTGTTCCTGTCTTGCTATTTGCTTGGCATGGGGTGTCCAGCACTGGAGCTTGCTGGCCGTTGGGTGGTGCCGGGTCTTAGCGTTGAGATGGAGATCTCTGGGAGAGCTCTTGCCAATTGATATTACATGGGGCTGGGAGGTCTTTTGCGGTCTAGTGTCATGAACTTGGCTCTCCTACCTCAGAGGCTCAGGCCTGACACCAGGCCAGAGCACCAAGACCCTGCCAGCCACATGGCTGCTGGTCTTGGAGAGTCTTTTAGGGAAGGGGGGGGCTGCTGCAGCTCACCCTGGGGGCATACACACCGGCAGCATCCATTTCTAGGAGCTGATTCTACCGTGAGGAAGGCGGTGCTGCAGGCACCATAGTGTGGAGACCAACATTTAAATCAGTAGACTTTGAGTCAGCAGATTGTCTTCTGTAACGTGGGTGGGCCTCATCCAATCAGTTGAAGGCCTGAATAGAACAAAAAGACTGGCCTCTCTGAGCAGGAGGAAATTCTCCTGCAGCCTTCAGACCTCATCTGCACCATCAGCTCTCCTGGGTTGTGAGCCTGCCAGCCCACACTGAAGATTTTGGACTTGCCAGCTTCCATAATTGCATAAGCCATTTCCTTACAATAAATCTCCTTCCACACACATCCTATTGGTTCTATTTCTCTGGAGAACCCTGACCAATAAAATGTCAGACAGGAAATTTCTGCTCCTAACCTTTACAAACAGATGAATCCCATCCCTCAGGGTGTGGGGGTCCTTGGAATCTGTTTTCAAACAGCTATCCTGAAGTTCCCAGGAAATAAAATGTTTCTGGAGTGGCTGGTACCCCTCACTCCATCACATTTCTTCTGCTCTCCCAGGAGAGGAAAGCAGGGCACGTGCCCAGTCAAGACATTAGGCAGGAGGGGCAGGTGACACTGCACCTGTCATCAGCTATGGCTGCCTTGAGAAGAATGCCTAAACTGCTATGGGAATTCCTCCCAGAATGTAGAGCTGTATGGGGAGTTGACAGACTGGGTCTTCTTTGTCAACATCCAAAAGATACGTGTATTTTTCTTGGTCTCCTAGCCTTTATTTTTGTCTTGCAAGTGCCTTGTGTTGTGGAGCTAAGTTAGGGAGAACTGAAATAAGCTTTAAAAATTTGGGGCTAATTTAGAAGCCATGTGTGGGCGCTCTACGACAGTTTGCTAAATTGATGAATTTCCACCGAGATTTACTGAAGACTCTTCTGCCTGCAAATTAGCTGAATGGACTGGGCAAGCCACTTACTCCCTCTGCCATGTTTTTCCCACCTGTGAAATGAGAGTGGCATTGTGGCAAGCAGGACAGACTCCAATTCTGAGGCTGTCACAATTTCTAAAATCTGATTCTAGAAGGAGGATCAGAAAAAATATTTGCTCCTATATAGCTTTGCCCAGCACAGGTCCTGATACTTGACAGCAGCATCTCAGGGACTCAAGACCAAAGCAGCTTCTTCCTCCTTAAAGTGACTGGAAATGGAAGCACTGCTCAGAATGGGTGCAGGTTACAGACTCTTACACACACACACACACACACACAGAGAACTCTTCCAAATTTCAGTTTATCTTGGCAGAGAGTGAAATGTTTCTTTTTTCATCTTTACTTAAATATAGAGAATTTGAAGTCTGAGAGTCAAGCTGTCAAAAATTTTACATTTGCAGGAGGCTGACATAAAACTGGAACTATTATCTAAATTTAAAATTGTGTGTTCAAAAATGTCTCACTATTCTGATTGACTTTAATAGGAAAACAGAAGTATAAATAAAGTATAAAATTGGGAAGAGGAATTGGGGACAAAAAGTTTCAGTTTCTTATAAAGTTTGAAAACCAACACTAAGGAAAGGCAATGTGGCTCCATCTCCCAAGATAAGATGGTGGGAGTCCTCATCCTGAAAAAGTGTGTTCCTGAAGAGGGATATCCTCCCTAGATCACCTGGGAAGGGGTGGCTGTGGGCAGGGGTGGGAGAAGGAACCCAAGGACTGAGTCAAATAGGCTGTCAATTCCAGAAACTGGGAGAAACCAAGGGGGCTTACTGGGATAGTGCTCCTTTAAGTGCAAAATGCTTACAGAAAATTGAATCATCATATTGTGAGAAATTGATTCTTATTATTACCATCTCAAATCCTTTTGATTAGATCAAGAATAAAGGACTTTTGCTTCTGTCCATGAATTAAGTGCTATGGGAATTGCCCTTAGCACCTGCTGTAGTAAACAATGG
Organism: Phocoena sinus; assembly: GCF_008692025.1. Classification (NCBI taxonomy): domain Eukaryota; kingdom Metazoa; phylum Chordata; class Mammalia; order Artiodactyla; family Phocoenidae; genus Phocoena; species Phocoena sinus. The sequence continues at coordinate 53,549,130 of NC_045763.1, read as the reverse complement.
AAGAGTGGACATAATATATGAAAGAACAGTTTTCAGACATTGTACAACAGGTAGCACAGGATTTTAACGCCCAAAAGAAGGGAAACAAGGGAAGGTCTACAAGTGCCCCGGTTTACTGCCTGGAGGCAGTACCTAGGCTACGACCCAAGGAAGGGGAACCAAATAGACTCCATGAGTTGCAGAGAGAGATCAAAGTTCAGGGAGGCCATGGTGGGTGAGCTGTAAGGCAGAGTGCTGGCCAGGAGGGAGCTGCATGGAGTAAGAGCTTAGAGCCCTGCAGCTATAGAGGCCCTTAAGTCTTGGTTGGAATATGAATCTGCACATGCACGAGAGGGAACTCTTCAAGGAAAGAATCACCTGGAGTTCAGACAGGGCTGTGGATGGTTTCCACCTGTCAGAGTGGAAAGACCTCATGATATACACGCATTGGATAGAAATTTCAGAATGCCTTAACAGTGGGACAAAATTAGCTCTAAAGGCTGCATTAGATCTGCCCTAGGAAAGCCTGAGAACAAGAGTTGAAAGGATCAAACTGATTATGAGTTAACATAACTGCACGCCAGAACAGTCCACTACCATTTAAAGGAATACAATGGAATCCATCACCCAACAATGTAAATTTTACAATGCTTGCATCCAATAAAAAATTATCAGACATGCGAAGCCAAAAGATAAGACCCATCCATAATCAGGAAAGAAAATTCAATCAACAGAACACTCTAGGAATAGCAAAGATGGAATACTATAGTAGAAAAGGATCTTAACTACTATAGTCTTAAAATATATTCACGTATATAAAGCAGGGGCAAAGTATAGCCTGTGGGGCAAAGTTGGCTCACTGCCTGTGTGTGTAAATAAAGCTTTATTAGAACACAGCCAGCTTGTTCATTTATGTTTTGTCTACCGCTGCTTGCATGCTACAATGGCAAAGTTGAGTACTTATGACGAAGATTACAAAGGCCTGAAAAGCCTAAAATATGTATTATCTGGTTCTTCACATCAAAAGTTTGTTAACCTCTGATGTAAAGGAAAACATGGCCATGAGGAGGGAAATGGAAGATATTTTAAAAAGACCCAAATAAAACATCTAAAGATGGGACATACAGAATTTGAAAAGTACACTGGATGAAATTAACATGAAGGTGAATGTGACCTAGTCCCTGTTTTCAAAGAAGCTCTCATCTGGTGGGGGCGGGGGGGGGGGGGCTGACTTCTTTGACAGTGGATGGGTGTGAAGAAGGGAAGAAAGGGAGTGTGGTTGGGTTAATAAAACAACAGTTTACAATTCCAAATTCCTGGAACGTACCAGGTTAAAATTGCTTGCCAAGGGTTGATGGTAATTGAAGTGCCTTGCCTGGTTCCGGAGGTGGGCAGCAGGCGTATGGAGTTGGTATTACTCCCCATCCAGCTATATCCCAGTGGCATGGCTGACAATGGAAGCCTTGGTTTCAGCTTTTTGATAACACAAGCTCTAGTTACACAAGCTCACAGCATTTTAATCAGTTACACACTTTGTTATCTGACTTGGGGCAACAATTCAGAGCTAAGCCACTCTCGGAAATATTTTCTTTTTAAAGGTCGTTACTGATTGAAACCACTAATCTCCAGCATGTGTCTAATTTCAGACCATCTCCATAAATGGGATAAGAGGTTTATTGTTAATATTTATTTATGTAGTACTTACTATGATCCAGGCACTAGATTAAGAGTTCTACTTGGATTTTATTCATTATAGTGCTTTGAACTCTCCTCTCCCCGCTTTCTGATTGAAGAAACTAAATAACTTGGACAAGGTCACATGGCTACTACATCAAGATTCAAACTGAGGCAGTGTGATGCCAAGACTCACCTTCTGGACTGCTATACGGCCTCCTTTGAAAAGCGTCTCTTCTAATGCCTGACAACACAGCAGCAATTAATACGAGACAGCTATTAATGGATCCTAGATATTAATAGGATACTAGACTTTGGGAAAAGTTGATTCTTTTTCTATTAGGGAACAAAATAGCTGATGAAAACACAAAACAAGATGCAGAAATTAAACTTTTTCATATATAATAAAACTCCATTTGCTCCTTGGTAACTACATTTATTTAGAATTTTTGGAAATATCTTATACATACAAACTTTCAGCAGTTTTACCTTTCCTGGTTTACTTCCCTCTCATGCTAACTCTAATAAATGGTATCATTACTGTACTTAAATGGCCCAAATGATGAGGCTAAAACAATATATGTGGCTATGAGAGAACTACTCCTTTCACAAATTCCCATCTTCATATCCTCTTAGCTTGGTAAGTTCTGATGCAAAAAAAAAAAATGTTTTGGGGAAGGCACTTATTTACTAGTCATGCAAGCAGAGACAGAACCAGTTATGAGAAGCAATAGTTATATCAATTTACTGCAGCAAGGAGCATAAAGCACCACAATTCCTTTATCAAGAGACTTGTTGTAGCATGTCCTAAAAGGATAATGTGTAAAGAAACAAAACAATGATATGTTACTTCAAAATGTGTATTTAATGGCCATTCCATCAAAATCAAGCAGAATCACATTTCAAAAGTATATGTATATAACATATGTATGTATTTTTTTTTAAGGTGCATTTTCAAGTTTTATTTGGGCTTTATTTCTTCTTGGCTGCTTGAGGTGTTCTTGCAGATACAATTAACAGAGAACGTTCTGAGGCTGATAGGTTCTCATGCATTGAAAAATAATTTCTAACAACACTGCGTATCTCGGGATACATCAGACATTTCAAAAGCCATGTGTAAATTCAGAAATCTTAATACCAGTAATGAAAGACATTTTCAACATGAAATTTAGGCACTCTACACTTTGGAATAGCCATAAAATATTCCAACAAGAGTTAATGCACTTTGTGATTACATCTACTGAAAGATAGTTCTCATTTAAAATCTATACTTATTAAATAACATTTTAAATTGGAGCCCATTACATTTTGATAATTATTGTGAACCATTTGCAGCATTGTGTTTTAGTTAAATAATGCCACACTACTTCTATTACCCATTCTGGTACTCATCTTTTGTGGTGCATTTTTTCACAGAAGAAGAACCTATAACATTCATTGATAAGCATCTGCCCCCACCCTTTTCCTGCTAATACCTGAATAAGAAGGCCCCTAACCAACTTTAAAGGTATTCTTGTATTTTCTGCTGTAGTTGCTTTCTTAGCATGAACACTTCAGCAAACGGGAGGCTGCCTGGAGACCAGGAAACAGTCTCCAGGGAGCCATCACTGATTCCTAGGCTCAGTCCACTTGTTCAGTCACTCTGTGGCTAAGTGCGCTGCTCCATCTATGTTCCTACACTGTGTGCTGCTCGACAGACAGGCACGGAGCCAAGCGGAGGGATACTCAAATTTGTCACTCCACTTTGCACAATGCCAAGGCCATCCAGACCTTGGCTGTCTTTAGTAAAAACTTGCTGACCTCTGCAGTGTGGTTCTGGGGCTTCCACCTCCTCGTCTGAAGCCTGAGGTGTGGGAATGATGCCTGCCTACTGAAATGCTGTTAACTCCAGATGAACTTCCCAGACTTGAGCATAACTTAGCATTGTTAGAATTCAGAACATGGATGCTAATTGTTCTTGCTGAGAAGAAGGTGCATTTTCTCAGTAGTATGCACTTATGTAGCTAAGAAAACAATTAGAAAGCCATTCAGAATTTTTAGATTACAGTCTGCAAATTGACTCATCATAATCACCAATGACTAACTTATGAAGATCTACCCAGAGAAATGAATTTGCGGCTTATTTGATGATAAGTCGTACAGAAAAGAGCACAGTAATTTCCCACAGGAGAATCTGGTATTTCATCATGGGCATCACTGCTAAGTTAATTACACTGCTAATGTTTTCTGGTGTATCTGAAGAGACAATTAGCATACGTAAATCATGAGTGAGATGACAAGTTGCTTAACATTTGTTTCTGTTCATCGGATGCGATCTGGTTGCTGTTTAGCCTCCATGAGTCAGGACGGGGAGAGAAGGACATAAGGAATGAGAGGTTGTTAACTTCCATTTCAGCAAATATAATCAGAACCACTTACTACTAGTTGATAAACATTGATGTTAAATGCAAAATGCATAAGACTCAGCTGTTAGAAATTAACCTCACCAAGAGGTGAGAGAATCTGGGAAACATTAGATTGTCAACTTGGGAAATTCACGTGAAACCTAGGCCATCTCTCCCAAGCAGAGAGGTTGAGATGGTAAGAATGAAGGTGGGTTTTAGTTGAGGCTGCTTTTCATCCTCAGAACTTTGTCTTCCTATGGATATTCTACAACCACATCTATCTTGTGATCAGGACCCAAGGCTCAGGACAGCACAGTTAAGACTACAGTTCCTCTCTGGTGTTTTAGAATGGCCACAGCTTCCTCATGTGTAACACCTTCCAGAGTCTCACCATTAACAGCTAAAATCTGATCACCTCGCTTCAATCGGCCGTCATCTGCAGCTGCTCCCTGCAAACAAGAAACATTCCAGTTTAATCTAGGATGATGCAATTAATATTCAAATAATATTAATATTATGGTGTGCCTATTAAAAGAAAAACTTTTAAAACTACCAATTAAAGTTATTTCTAGGTAATATGTTTAAATTAAGAAAACTAAGAAAAATGTAGGATATGTTATTTGAATAATGGTTGAATAGTAATCATAATTATGCATTGTTTACATAACATACTAGTAGAAATGTCCTGACGTTCACATTTCTTTTAATACCAGTAGGACCTTATTTCAATATTCAGTACTGAATGGAATTTGAATGTCATATCATGTCACATTCATGAATATGTAGCATACAAAGGCAGAACTGAATCTGGTATTAGTTTTATCCTCTAAATGGGTGAATTTTATGGTATGTGAACGTATCTCGATAAAGCTGTTCTATATACATATATATATAAATATAAAAATACACAGAAGTGGAGCATTTCTAAAATTTTGTAATAGATTCAATAGCTTCAACTTTACCTTTGATCCATCTAAATAGGTTTCTAAATGACTACTTTCATTACATATTTCAGTCATGCATGGTTCTTCGGAATGGCACAAAGCAAGTGAAACTTGGGCTTTTCTTCCTTCCAAAGCTGAGTATCAAAAACGCCATGATATTACTAGAAATACTTTGGATGAGTAAGGAAATAAAAGACCTAGAAAATGATTCACAGGAAGCTTTCTCCATCTGTTGGAGTAATTGTGAGAACTCCTGGAAAAGTTAGTGCCAAAAGAGTCCTCTAAATGATGTGGAACTACTGGGGAAATTAACCAAGGCCCGTGGGCACCTGGCCGCTGATGGCCTCCTGCAGAAGCCCAGCTAAGAGGCACTAACACTCCAGAGACCTGTGTCCTACAGCATGGAGGTCCTGAGGTGGTGGGTGAATTATCTAGAATTTCAAAGCCGTGAAAAGGATGGAATTCCTGTAAAAAATGTAATAAAGAATATTCAAAACCAGGACTATACTGGGGGGAAAATATCAAGATTAAATAATTTGCAGCTTTATTCAAAATTTTCTTTTCTTTTAAGAAAGTGTGTTAACTGCACCGAAGACAGGATTAAACACGTAGTGCTAATGGATAAATCTAACTCGATTTTAATAAATTTTACATGCTGAGATTTAAGGGTTTCAGTTAACCTCAGATACCTGTGTAATTAGTTCTTTAAAGAGCACATTAAGCTCTTCAAGTTTTCATTTTCACTAATGCAAAAAAGGTCGATTTTTCGGCTTTCTAGGATGTGTACACTATTTCAGGTATTGCCGTGCTTACCTGATAATTACACTGACCTGAATCTCCTCTCCTACGTTATTAATGTGGCATCTGTAGACTAAACAAGGGAAGGAAGAAATAAATGGCTCACGGACAGACCTCCATCTAGCTTGGAAACGTGGCCTTACCCACTTGCTGTGTCCTAGTTTGGTCACTTCGCCTTCCCTACACTGTTATATAGGCTCTATTATCTATCTTTCGCCCTGTTCCAAGGATTAAGTGTACGGCACACCGTATTTACTCAATCATGGCGGTAGTATAATAAAATGAAACGAATGATGATCAAACTCATGTTTTCAGATTTCACAGGCTCCAAAAAACTGCTCCCTCAATTTTCAGGGCTGTCGAAGTCTTTAGGCCAATCTCTTGTTGGCTTATGGTAAAATTCGGCTGCTGAAGGGACTAAGATCTAAAGTTGGCTTTGATTCTGAAGTTTCCAACCAAACACCTGAAAGAAAATGGAAGGCCCTGCCGGCCAGTTAATCAGACGGATTAAGCCTGGCAAATCCTACACACCCTAAGTGTCTGTGATGCTTCCTGCTTCTGGAGGGGAAGAAAAGATCTGGATGGGCCACAATAATTTCTTAGTTGAGCAAGAGAACTGTTAAAAGATGCTTAGGACACCAAAAAGGTCACGTAATAATCCACACCCTGTGTCCAGCCTGCGGACATCTGAGGTCCAGAAACCTGAATCAGAGATAAACATTTTAAAGAATGTATGTTCAGTGTTTAAAATAAAAAAAGGAAAACATATAGCTGTAGTTCCTAGATCAAAACTCCTATGGGGGGAATCTTTAGCTTAGTGGGGGCTCACTTTGCAGCCATTCCACTGTCATTATCTCCATAGCTGGCTCTTTCAAATGCAAAGTATAACAATCCTCCCAAAGAATCATTATCATAGCTACTTATGGTGTTATCCTAGGAAAAGGAGGGTTTGTAGGTGGTTTATCCACCTTGGGAATTATCAGACTGGGGCAGCACTGTCATCCAGAACGTTTCTGATCTGCCTTTCCTTTCCCTGTTCATCCATCATCAGGTCAACAGATGTGTGTATGGGAATAACATGCCCCCTTAACAGGCATCCTAGCAAGATGGAAACAGGTGTGTAAATCTGTAGCTGCTTGGGCTTCCCTGGTGGCGCAGTGGTTGAGAGTCCGCCTGCCGATGCAGGGGACACGGGTTCGTGCCCCGGTCCGGGAAGATCCCACATGCCGTGGAGCAGCTGGGCCCATGAGCTATGGCCACTGAGCCTGCGCGTCCGGAGCCTGTGATCCACAACGGGAGAGGCCACAACAGTGGGAAGCCCGCGTACCGCGGAAAAAAAAAAAAAAAAAAAAAAACTGTAGCTGCCTAATGTGTTCCAAAAGCAAACGCCAAACAACTTGAGGCTTATGTCAGGTCACGGTTACACCCAATTAACAGGTGATAACTTCTGCATAGGTAAAAGCAAACTTGTATATAGTGTATAGTACAGCTTTCTGGAAAGAGAAAGAATCTGTCTTATTTCTTCTGTGAAAGGCCTTTATTTTTTTAGGAAAATAAAGAACTAGGAGGCAATTGGATCAATTAATAAATGATTGTGATAAAGGCAATGAAGAATAAAGTTGTAGTATCAAAACTAAATACTTTCAGAGATCTTAAAAGTTTATAACAAATTAAAATTCCAACTTTAATAATGAAATTAAAAACTTATCTAAGAGCTATCTAGTGGCAGCAGTAGAAACCTACACTATGACCTGTGTATTAAGTAGGATGAATTGGACTACTTAATTCTTGAAAGATACCATTATCCACCCTTTTTTTTTCTTTTTATAAATTTATTTATTTAATTTTTGGCTGCGTTGGGTCTTCGTTGCTGTGCGTGGGCTTTCCTCTAGTTGCGGTGAGCAGGGGCTACTCTTCGTTGCACTGCACAGGCTTCTCATTGCAGTGGCTTCTCTTGTTGTGGAGCATAGGCTCTAGGTGCACGGGCTTCAGTGGTTGTGGCATGCGGGCTTAGTTGCTCTGCAGCATGTGGGATCTTCCCATACCAGGGCTCGAACCCATGTCCCCTGCATTGGCAGGCGGATTCTTAACCACTGCGCTGCCAGGGAAGTCCCTTGTTATCCAGTCTTAGCCTAACTCACTGGGTTAATCCTGCAAGTACTTGGCAGACTATTGGAAGAGAGAAACCACCTGCAGCTAAAGCATCCTGAGGTTGGGCAGCCATTAATGCTGCACTGATCCCAGGCTTGTACAAAGCTTTATGCCATGGCCCTCTGCAATATCTTAAAGTAGAAAGCTAAATCTTTGTTTTCGCAAGAACAATACTTCCAAGGCCAAAGAGCTCTTGCAAAGAGCATGCCATATTCCTTACACTGGTTGTTGAAAGAAGACACTCTTTAAAATCTGTTAGCATCTACTTTTGTAAAAGGGTCTAAAGAATATTACACTTCTTGTGACTCCACTTTTATAAAAGAACACTTCTTGCACTAGTGTGGTGTGGGAATTTCCTGTAAGATGAAAATGAAACAAGCATACATGCACACATTCAGGTATCACCCAAAGTAAAGCAAAGCAAAACACAAAAAAAATCTCACCCAAGTTTTATTTAAAAAAAAAAAAAAAGTACAGTAAAAAGGAAAAAAATACCTTTGCAAATATAGTCTTGACATAAATTGGCAGGTCTCCATGGGGACTTCCATAACCCCCTACAATACTAAACCCCAATCCTTCAGAGCCTTTCTCCAAAGTAATAATCTTAGGTGGAGGTGTTCTGAAAACACAATGCACGCTGTTTAATTCAAGAATAGATATTGAGAGGGAATTTCATTTTAATGGAAGAACACAGATTTGAGAGAGACTTTCATACTGCGAAATGATGATGGTCAGTTTATCAAATCAAACTGTCAGAAAGCAATCTAGAAACTTAGTTTTGAATTTCCTATATCATGCCAATATTTTTGATGTTTTAGAGGTTTCTCTTTCATAAAACCCACTGTTTTTTAACTGAAAATAAAGTCATGATGCTGAAGTTGTCAAAGCACTCTTTTTTTTGCTTAGTTTTTAACTTTTTAACTTACTGTCTAGAGCTGAATGGAACTGTCTTTACATCTTTGAAGAACATGCATGGAGATGGAGAGGCGGGGTATCACCTGAGCTTGGTGTACACCACAGCCCACAGGTGGACCTCTGATCAGAACAGGTGACGGCAGCCCTAGAGCTCAGTAATGGCTGCTGTTATTCTGCTTGAATATCCTCGCTGCACCTGATCCCCACTTCCACTGAGTGTGGGAACTCATTCTTCAAAACCCACCTCCAATCTCCAATGCGATGCTTTCCTGACTCCCTTGGAAGCATTCACCCCCACCTTCTCTGTGCTCCCTTTGTTCTTGGTCCAGATGTCCATACAGCACTTGTCATACTGTATCATGATTTCTTAACCATCTTTCTCCTCTACCAGATTATCAACTCCTTAAGCCTCCGCCCTCTGGGCATTCCCAGCACCAAGCGCTGTGCCTATCACACCCTCAGAATCACGACTACGTAAATGAGAACTGAAATCCAGGAGAGAAGAGAGAAACCAAGGTGAAGCAAAATGGATAAAGACAATTTGTTTCAAATGTATAATTTAGATTTTCAAAGCTTTGTCCAGTGTGGAAGTCATCTCTCTCAGAAACAACATGGGTAAAAATTAAATTACACGTGTGGGCTCAAGGAGTTAAAGCTAAGCTTAACTAATGCCAATTTCTTATTCCCATACGTGGTTGTCCAAACGGTAAAGACCTAAAGGAACTATGGTACCTGGGCCCTGTCGTCTTATCGGCAGGAGGTTCATATGCGTATCCTGGCAGGGCCACTTGTTTTGCGGCAGCATGCACATCCGAGAGGCAGAGCCACCTGATATAAATGCAGCCATTCGTGTACTCGGAGAAATTTGCAAAACTGAGATATGAGCAACCTTTGAATATGCTGTTCTGTCTGACTAGAATATTCTTCCCTCTCCTCCTCCTCGATTCTGCCTGGCTTATTTTAAGCTTGATTTTCAGCTGCTTCCCACTGATACCAGTTGTTTGCTATGCACTTGCTGGTTGTTTACAGCAGGCATCCATAGTAATTGCTGAATGTCTATACCGTATATATTATTACCTCTTTTGAATGCCACTCCTGGTTTTTCCAATTATTTAAAAACTCAGGTTAAGCATTAGTGCCTCCAAGTACCCTCCCTAGCTGAGTTATGCCTCTCTTCCATGGCTTCACAGGACTCTGTGCTTACTTCTCTCTCTCACTGAACAAAGCTCTCCAATACCTACTAACTCTTTTATAACCATGGATTTATGGGTCTGTTTTTCCAATCCTCTGGCAGTTCTATGAGGACTGGGGCAATGCCTTCACCTACGTTTCTAAGTTTGAGTCCGCAGGACCCAGCACTTGTAGTGTCTAGCCTTAGGAAGGCACTCAATAAATATCTGCTGAAATAATGAAGTATTATCCCCTGTGGCTGAATGGTAATGACGTCATGAATAAGGCTCTACGTTTCATCACTTTGTGGCCTTACAAGCACCCTCAGTAATAGGCCACTGGCTAGACATGAACTTGATTCATGTCTCCTCTTTCAAACACAGCCAGCCCTATTTCCGAGGATATTGAAATGGGAACCTAGATGTCCAAGGCCATTGTTTTAGAGCTAGCCCCTGGGGGCCACCGAATCATTAGAGACCTTCATAATTGTACCTATTCACAATTAGAGTCTGTTTTCTCCGGGAGAGGGAGGAATGCAGCTTCACTCCTCCACTGGCAGCATTAGATGGAGTTTACCTCCATTTATCTCACACTGCCAGTTAGTTTTAATTTACTTTCGCTTAGAAGACTAGTAAAAAAAAAACACAAAAACTCCAAATGTTAACAGTGGTCAGATTATAAGTGATTTTTAAATTCTTTTATCCTAGTAGTTCCCAACCTGCCAGGAGCTGTGGAATCATAGCAAAAGACCCAAGATCACAGGGCATCTCAGTAGTTCCATGGACATGTTAAAGGATGCTAAGTGTATACTATTCTTCATATAAGGGTTCTGATTTCTTTTTTTGTTTTTTAAATAAATGGCCATTCTAGCCTGAAAATGTTATACTTTCATGTATTTGTCACATTTTAATAGCAAGTGTTCATTACTTTCATAATGAGAAAAAAGTAAAATGAGCCTAGTTTAATATTCTTTCCTCAAGAAAGACAAACTCAAAGCTGTCATTTAAGTTAATGAGCAATCAGGAAAAAGTTGGGAATGGCTGTGACCATCAGATTCTTCCAATAAAGGGTTCGGATCAGCCAACAAACATTTATTGAGCACCAGCTGGTGACCAGGCACTGGTAGAGTCGAGACGAATAACTTTGGGCAGCATTTCTCAAAGTGTGGGTCCTCGGCTTATCTGCAGCAACACTGTCCTGGAGAACTCACCCTAGACCACCTACTCAGAATCTCTGAGACTGGGCCAGAGGAATTAGCATATTTAAATATGCTGTTTGAGTTATTCTTATGGACATTCTAGTTTGAGAAACACTGCTTTAATGAGCAACTTTAACTGCAGTGACAGGTTTTAGTAAAAAATGCCAGCAAGTATGACGAGAAGATTTAACCTCAGAACAAGATTTTAGCTTAGAAAACTGAGGAAACCTGGTTCCTTGCATAATGAAGAAGGGCGCATCTGGGCTATAAATCTGAGGATTCTGAGGGGAGAGGGCACAGGCACCAGTTCCAGTGGCCAGGTGCGGTGTGTGCAGGCCCTGTGCTAACAGTCTGTGAAGAACTCACGTGGTGGAGCAAAGCCTTGTGAGAAGTAGGGCAACCCGGTTGCTTTCTTGGAGATTCCCTAGGAGTCAGAGAGGGTAACGTGTACTTTCCCATTCCTCTCCTTTAGGGAGCACACTCTACAATCTGGAAAAGGTCTCACTGAGCTTTGCCCACACACATAAGAGGCACTCTGCATCTAGAATACTCACTCTGTGTCCTCCAGATGGTGCTTGGCAGTGGGTGAACCAAGGGGGTAGCCCGTAGACATGTTCTCAAGCTGAGTTGCTATGCCACTGATATTGGTATCTGCCACAACCTGGGCGGGGGAGCGGGGGGAGTCAGAACAAGACAATCCATTATAAGTCAGGGAAGAATTAGAGAAACCATACTCTATCCAATGGTCAGTTCTCAGTCTTATTTAATCTATTTACAGAATTTGACACAATGGATTATTCTTTCTCAAACTATTTTCTTCATTTGGCTTCTATGACACTACACTTTACTAGTTTCCTTTCCACCTTCTGGCCATTTTTTTCATAGCTCCCCAAACTCTATCAGAGTGCCACAGGGCTCACTCCTGGAGCTTCTTATCTTTCCATCTCAACATCCCCTTGGTCATCTCACCTCATACTCCTTTATGAATTTAAATATCATCTATGTAATGAGAATTCCCGAATCTGTCTCTCCAGCACCACCTCTTACTTAACTCCAGACCGACACACCCAATCACCAATTTGACATCCCTAATGGGATGCCCAGCAGGTATCTCAAATCTAACGTGTCCAGCACTGAGCCACTCCGCCACCCCTCCTCTGCTCCCTGGCCTTCCTCATCTCAGGTAATGCAACTTCATTCTTCCAGTCTCAGCAAACACCTTGGTGTCATCCTTGACGACTCTTCCTTTCACAACCCACTTTCAATCCTCAAAAAATTCAACTGGTCTTTCTATAAAATCATCTCTTTTTCTCTCTCTCTCTCTTTTTTTTTTTTCTGTTCTTTGGCCGTGCCACGTGGCATGTGGGATCTTAGTTCCCCAACCAGGGATCAAAACCATGCCCCCAGCAGTGGAAGCGAGGTGTCTTAACCACTGGACCTCCAGGGAAGTCTCTATAAAATCATCTCTTGCTTGGAGTTTTACAAAAGCCTCCTTACTCATCTCCCTGCTTCAGCCCCTCCCCCACTCAGTCTATAGCAGCTAGAATGTTCCTGTTAAAATACAGAAGATTATTTCAGTCCTCTGCTTAAAACCATCCAAGGGAAATCTGGAGCCCCCTGGATCACATGCTGGAGTTCTTAGATGGTCTATAAGGTCATCTATAGGTGATCTGCCCGGTTATGTCTCCACTTTCGTCTCCAAACATTCTCTCCTGTGTTCACCCTGCTCCAGCCATGCTGGCCCCTGGCTGTTCCTCTAACATGCCAGAGACATCTCCACCTTGGCGCTTTGTGAGTGCTGTGCATTCTGCCTGGAATGCTCTGCCCGCAGCCCCTTCACTTCCCTCAGGTCTGTACTCTGAAGTCACCGTCCTTGGCCACCCTAACCAAAAGTCCCACACCAACACCCCAGCCCAACATTTTATATTGCTTACAAAGAAACAACAGGCCCCTAGCACAAAAACAGATGCATAGGTCACTGGAACAGAATAGAGAAACCAGAAATAAACCCACACACTTATGGTCAATTAATCTATGACAAAGGAGGCAAAAATATGCAATGGGGAAGAGGCAGTGTCTTCAATAAGTGATGCTGTGAAAACTGGACAAGAACATGTAAAAGAATGAAAGTAGAACATTTTTTTCACACCCCACATACAAAAATAAACTCAGAATGAATTAAAGACCTAAATGCAAGACTGGAAACCATAAAACTCCTAGAGGAAAACATGAGCAGTAAACTCACTGACATAAGTCTTAGCAATATTTTTTTGAATCTGTCTCCTCAGGCAAGGGAAACAAAAAGCAAAAATAAACAAATGGGAAGTAATTAAAAAGTTTTTGCACAGTGAAGGAAACCATCAACAAAATAAAAAAAAACAACCTACTGAATGAGATATCACCTCACACCTGTCAGGCTGGCTATTGTTAAAAAGACCACAAATAATAAATTGGTAAGGATGTGGAGAAAAGGGAACCCTAGTACACTGCTGGCTGGAATGCAAATTGGTGCAGCCGTAATGGAAAACAGTACAGAACAACACAAGTGACCATCAACAGATGAATGGATAAAGAAGGTGTGGTGGCTATATACAGCGGAATATTACTCAGCCATAAAAAGAAATTTGCCATTTGCAAGAACATGGATGGAACTGGAGGGAATTATGCTGAGTGGAGTAAGCAGACAGAGAAAAAACAAATACTGTATGTTTTCACTTACATGCGGAATCTAAAAAATAAAGTAAATGAATGGATATAACAAAACAGAAACAGACTCATAGATACAGAGAACAAACTAGTGGTTATCAGTGGGGAGAGGGAAGTGGGAAGGGGCAAGAGAGGGGAAGGGGATTAAGAAGCACACTCTACTGGGTACAAAATAAATAAAATACAAGGATGTAATGTACAGCACAGGGAATATAGCTAATATTATATAATAACTTTAAATGGAGTATAATCCATAAAATATTGAAGTACTATGTTGTACACCTGAAACTAATATAACATTGTAAATCAACTATACTTTAATTAAAAGATTAATTAAGAAAAAAAAGAAAAGAAACAGGCCCAAAATAGTCATGTATGCTAAGCCCTACTAGGAATTAACACCTAACCTAACTGCAGTTTCAGCCCCTCCTTGGAGTGGAATTTTAAAACAATCAGTCTGGAATTTCCTCATCAACACCAGTGAGGGGATCTGCTTGATAAGACCCCCTGCCTTCCCAGGAAGGGAAGGTGACCTTGCCTGAAATAATCCACTTTTTAACTTCCTTGTCCCAACCTCCGTCTCCCTATAAAAGCCTTCTATATTGTATAGATCCTTGGAGTTCCATTCTACTTGTTAAATGGGATGCTGCCCAATTCATGAATCATTGGATAAAGCCAAATAGATCTTCAAACTCACTCAGCTGCATTTTGTTTAACAACATCTTCCTTCTCCGCTTTATATTTCCTTCTTACTACCATTACTATCTAATTAATTATATATCTTGCCTTATTTATTGTCTTACCACTTCATATTAGAATGTGAGGGCATGAAGTTTGTCTGTTTTATTCACTACTGTATGCCCCTTATGTAGAACATGTCTAGCATATAGTAGGTGTTCAATTAATATTTGGTGAATGAAAGAAAGAATATCTCTTACTTCCTATGATTTGCCTTTTAGAGGGTCCCAAACAAAAGTATAGAACAACCAACATTTAAACATTTACTTATATTTCTATTCTGCAAAAACATTCCAAAGAATTAAGAAGAAATATGGTATAGCTCTGACAGAATGAAGATCTGAAGTTCAGTTTTTGCCACTTAAATGATACTGTGGCTTGAGTTTCAGTTTCTTCATCTGTTAAAGAGGAATCATAAATAGCCTGCCTTGTCTGCTTATCCTGGAGTTGTCTTCCACCTCAACTAGTTATCAGAGATTCTTTCTCAAGAACTCCTGGTCTTCCCCTGCTTCTGATTGACAGTTCTTCCAGATAAGAGCACTCAAGTACAGAGTGAAGGGACTTAGCTTGACAACAATGCAAGACCTTGATTTGATTGCAGTTTCAGAATAAGCCGACAGAGGGCATGACTACCTAAATAGTTAAGCTTAGTTGCATCTATTAATAGAGTATTTAGACAAGGAAGCCACAGGCTGGCCCTGGCCCCAGCCCTGGCTGGATCAGAACACATTTTGGGTGAAGCATCCTATGCTGGGGGAAAACATTTCTATCTATAAGTTTTAGGATCTTCTGGAAATACTATAATATAAAGAATGAACAAATTGGGGGAATATTTAGGATAAACAACAAAAAAGAAAATGATAGACTCTCCTCTGCACTTACCACCAGTTTCTGTTTTTTTTTCCTCTCCTCCCCAGCAAATGTAGTGGAGGAGTTGTCTTTGCATGTGACCTATGTAATCCTACCTACTCTCAGCCTACATCATTTTCAAAACCCCAATCCATTCCACTTTCCATCCCTGTTGCCAGACCCAGACTCCCATGACCCACTCTCCGGCCTTTCTCCTGCAGCTTCCATCTCTGCTATTCTACTCACCCCTCGTGGCTCAGTCCTGGCCCACTTCCCACTTGCACATTCAGGGTCTAGGTCACAGCATACACATTCCCACAGCTTTAAATTCCAACAACGTGCTAACAATTCCCAGCTTAGTCTGTTATATCCAATTTGCCAACTCAACATCTGCATTTTAATATCTCAAAGCCTAATTTAACACAACCGAATCCAAATTCTTGATCCAACAACCAAATCCCTTCTATTCATTTTCCCTCTAGGTTTCCTCTTCTTAATAGATGGCACCTCCAGCTGCCTAATTAGAAACCCACTAGGTATTATATTGAAAATACCCGATTGTTGGCTGGTGACTGCCCAGCTGGAAAGGTACTAGAATGCTAACCTAACTGATGCTTATTCTGAATAATCTACCACCAAATCCTCTGGACTCTACCTCCAATATACTTCTCAAGTTTGTTTCCTTTTCATCTCTCTGGTGACCATCCTAATTCAATCAATCATCATCAGCTGTCTTTTACCTGGAATCCCCACTCACCCTCTTCTAATCTCTCTTCCACACAACAGCCAGTTATCTTTTTAAATATAAAATGGATAATGGCCCTCCCCTGCTTAAAACCTTTCAGTGGTCTTTCTTTGTACCTGGAATAAAATTAAGACTCCCTAACTATACACACACATGTCCTTCCTAGCCTACCCCTCTAATCCCATCTATGTCTTCCACTCCACCCCACATTCCACAGTTCTTTCTGCATGGAGTCCCGCCCCCTCCCCTCCACCAAACCAGTTGGTCACTTCCATTATACAAGCCTTCTTTGACTACCCATGTTCAAATTAATTTCCCGTTTTCCTTTCCGTAGCGCTCTAAGTATTCCTTACAAATCGTCATGACACGTATTTGTGTGACTGTTAGCTGTCTTTCCCACCCAATCACAGGATTCATGAGGATAAGGACAGCTTCTCAATGTGAAGGTGCCTGGCACACAACTGCTTAATAAGCATTTGTGGAATGAATAAATGAATGAAGCTAAAACCTTCCTAAGGAATAGGGCGTACAGGGTTCAATATTCTGAATTTCCATGGAACAGAGTGAGATTGATAGAGGTTACAAGGAGATTGGTTCTGGGTCTTTTTAAGAAGAAAAAATCTAATAACTAAGGCAGTTACAGAATGGAATGGCTCAACTTGTTAGGACATGAGTCCCCCACAAAGCAAGGACTCAGAGACTCAAAACTCTACCGATTTGGGATATGGTGAGGGGGGATTCCTATACTTGATGGGAATCTGGACATGTACTCTCAGCTGTCCATGAACCAGACCATCTGTTATGGGGCTGAAGAAGAAAGTCAGTAAAATATTACTTTTTCTAAGATACCTTCAAAAGCCAAGACTTGATGGCAACCTGCTCCTTTCTTTACTGGCTCATTTATTCAACATATAACAGCACCATGATACTGAATATAAACTGAGCACTTCCTCTATGCTAAGCACTCTTCTGAGTCCCTACAGACGTAGGTACCATAATTATTCCCATACTACAGACAGAGGAACCTGGAGCAGAGAGGTTAAGTAACTTTCTCAAGTTCAGCTAAGGAGTGAAGGCTGGATTCAAACCCACGCCATTTTACTCTAGAATCCTGTGCTCTTTTTCTTTCTTCTTTTTTTGGAACCCTGTGCTCTTAATTGAATTCAGTGTGAGGCAAATCGCCTAGTGAGAGGGTACAGACCTGGTCTTGGACCCTCACACCTAGAGATATGCTTCACCCTGCATATAATGAAGTACAGTCTAGACATGGAGCTGGGAAGAAAGAGGGGCAGAGAGTCAAACAAGCAGCTGCAAGTAGAGGTGATCTTCATGGCTGTGCTTGGCAACAGGTGGGAAAAACTCATCCCTCCCCCCAGTACTACAAGGAGAGGGGTTGGGAGGTAGGAGATATACACCCCATGGATGTTCTAGGAAAAAAACTTTTGAACTTTAATAAACTTTCAGGAGTCCATATAAACTGTAAAACCAAAGCCATAGTTCTATTTGGGTAAAAAATAAATTTATCTAGCTAGAAAATGTAAAAACACTAATATAGAAAAACTTACAGAAAAACTCATATCCCTCTAAAATCTGAAGGCTTCTTGCTCACTCCCAACCCTGAAATAAGATGGGCCTCACAATAACGGACAATATTAAAACCTAGGATCCCTGAGCTCCTGCCCATTTTGTAGGAGTGGAATACAAAGGGCTGGACGGGAAATGTGAAGCATTTTCACTGATAGTTTGGTCTTTTGCAGGGAAGCAAGGAGCCAAACCCATCACCCCCAGGATAACTACAGCCCGAAGGCATTTGCATCAACCTTCTTTTTTAAAAAAATTATTTCAATATCCCCAATTGTTTAATTTCTAGATGTAGTTTGGTTTGAGGTAGTTCTTTTTACAAATTTCTATAAATTTGTTTTTTATTTTTTTAATTTTATTTTTTTATACAGCAGTCTCTTATTAGTCATCCATTTTATACACAGCAGTGTATACATGTCAATCCCAATGGCCCAATTCAACCCACCACCGTCCCCACCCCCCTCGCACTTCCCCCCCTTGGTGTCCATACGTTTGTTCTCTACATCTGTGTCTAAATTTCTGCCCTGTAAACTGGTTCATCTGTACCATTTTTCTAGGTTCCACATATATGTGTTAAGATACTATATTTGTTTTTCTCTTTCTGACTTACTTCATTCTGTATGACAGTCTCTACATCCATCCATGTCTCAACAAATGACCCAATTTCGTTCCTTTTTATGGCTGAGTAATATTCCATTGTATATATGTACCACATCTTCTTTATCCATTCATCTGTCGATGGGCATTTAGGTTGCTTCCATGACCTGGCTATTGTAACTAGTGCTGTAATGAACATTGGGGTGCATGTGTCTTCTATTTTGGGGGGGTACGCGGGCCTCTCACTGTTGTGGCCTCTCCTGTTGCAGAGTACAGGCTCCGGACGCACAGGCTCAGCAGCCATGGCTCACGGGCCTAGCCGCTCCGCGGCATGTGGGATCTTCCCGGACTGGGGCACAAACCTGTGTCCCCTGCGTTGGCAGGTGGACTCTCAACTCAACCACTGCGCCACCAGGGAAGCCCACATGTGTCTTTTTGAATTATGGTTTCCTCTGGGTATATGTGCAGTAGTGGCATGGCTGGGTCATATGGCAGTTCTATTTTCAGTATTTTAAGGAACCTCCACACTGTTCTCCATAGTGGCTGTATCAATTTACATTCCCACCAACAGTGCAAGAGGGTTCCCTTTTCTCCACACCCTTTCCAGCATTAGTTGTTTGTAGATTTTCTGATGATGCCCATTCTAACTGGTGTGAGGTGACACCTCATTGTAGCTTTGATTTGCATTTCTCTAATAATTAGTGATGTTGAGCAGCTTTTCATGTGCCTCTTGGCCATCTGTATGTCTTCTTTGGAGAAATGTCTATTTAGGTCTTCTGTCCACTTTTGGATTGGGTTGTTTGTTTTTTTAATATTGAGCTGCATGAGCTGTTTATATATTTGGGAGATTAATCCTTTGTCCATTGATTCATTTGCAAATATTTTCTCCCATTCTGAGGGTTGTCTTTTCATCTTGTTTATGGTTTCCTTTGCTGTGCAAAACCTCTGAAGTTTCATTAGGTCCCATTTGTTTATTTTTGTTTTTATTTCCATTACTCTAGGAGGTGGATCAAAAAAGATCTTGCTGTGATTTATGTCAGAGAGTGTTCTTCCTATGTTTTCCTCTAAGAGTTTAATAGTGTCTGGCTTTACATTTTGGTTTTTAATCCGTTTTGAGTTTACTTTTGTGTATGGTGTCAGAGAGTGTTCTAATTTCATTCTTTTACATGTAGCTGTACAGTTTTCCCAGCACCACTTATTGAAGAGACTGTCTTTTCTCCACTGTATACCCTTGCCTCCTTTGTCAAAGATGAGTTGACCATAGGTGCATAGGTTTATCTCTGGGCTTTCTATCTCGTTCCATTGATCTATGTTTCTGTTTTTGTGCCAGTACCATAATGTCTTGATTACTGTAGCTTTGTAGTATAGTCTGAAGTCAGGGAGTCTGACTCCTCCAGCTCCGTTTTTCTCCCTCAAGACTGCTTTGGCTATTCGGGGTCTGTTGTAGCTCCATACAAATGTTAAGATTTTTTGTTCTAGTTCTGTAAAAAATGCCATTGGTAATTTCACAGGGATTGCACTGAATCTGTAGATTGCTTTGGGTAGTATAGTCATTTTCACAATATTGATTCTTCCAATCCAAGAACATGGTATATCTCTCCATCTGTTGGTATCATCTTTAATTTCTTTCATTAGTGTCTTATAGTTTTCTGCATACAGCTCTTTTGTCTCCCTAGGTAGGTTTATTCCTAGGTATTTTATTCTTTTTGTTGCAGTGGTAAATGGGAGTGTTTCCTTAATTTCTCTTTCAGATTTTTCATCATTAGTGTATAGGAATGCAAGAGATTTCTGTGCATTAATTTTGTATCCTGCAACTTTACCAAATTCATTGATTAGCTCCAATAGTTTTCTGGTAGCATCTTTAGGATTCTCTATGTATAGTATGTCATCTGCAAACAGTGAGAGTTTTATTTCTTTTTTTCCAATGTGTATTCCTTTTTCTTCTCTGATTGCCATGGCTAGGACTTCCAAAACTATTTTGAATAACAGTGGTGAGAGTGGACATCCTTGTCTTGTTCCTGATCTAGAGGAAATGGTTTCAGTTTTTCACCATTGAGAATGATGTTTGCTGTGGGTTTGTTGTATATGGCCTTTATGATGTTGAGGTAGGTTCCCTCTATGCCCACCTTCTGGAGAGTTTTTACCCATAAATGGGTGTTGAATTTTGTCAAAAGCTTTTTCTGCATCTATCGAGATGATCATATGGTTTTTCTTCTTCAATTTGTTAATATGGTGTATCATTGATTGATATGCGTATATTGAAGAATCCTTGCATCCCTGGGATAAATCCCACTTGATCATGGTGTATGATCCTTTTAATGTGTTGTTGGATTCTGTTTGCTAATATTTTGTTGAGGATTTTTGCATCTATATTCATGAGTGATATTGGTCTGTAATTTTCTTTTTTTGTAGTATCTTTGTCTGGTTTTGGTATCAGGGTGATGATGGCCTCATAGAATGAGTTTGGGAGTGTTCCTTGCGCTGCAATTTTCTGGAAGAGTTTGAGAAAGATGGGTGTTAGCTCTTCTCTAAATGTTTGATAGAATTCACCTGTGAGGCCATCTGGTCCTGGAATTTTGTTTGTTGGAAGATTTTTAATCACAGTTTCAATTCATTTTTGTGATTGGTCTGTTCATAGTTTCTATTTTTTCCTGGTTCAGTCTTGGAAGGTTATACCTTTCTAAGAATTTGTCCAGTTCTTCCATGTTGTCCATTTTATTGGCATAGAGTTGCTTGTAGTAGTCTCTTAGGATGCTTTGTATTTCTGCGGTGTCTGTTGTAACTTCTCCTTTTTCACTTCTAATTTTATTGATTTGAGTCTTCTCCCTCTTTTTCTTGATGAGTCTGGCTAATGGTTTATCAATTTTATCTTCTCAAAGAACAGCTTTTAGTTTTATTGATCTTTCCTATTGTTTTCTTTGTTTCTATTTATTTCTGCTCTGATCTTTATGATTTCTTTCCTTCTGCTAACTTTGGGTTTTGTTTGTTCTTCTTTCTCTAGTTCCTTTAGGTGTAAGGTTACATTGTTTATTTGAGATTTTTCTTGTTTCATGAGGTAGGCTTGTATAGCTATAAACTTCCCTCTTAGAACTGCTTTTGCTGCAACCCATAGGTTTTGGATCGTCGTGTTTTCATTGTCATTTGTCTCTAGGTATTTTCTGATTTCCTCTTTGATTTCTTCAGTGATCTCTTGGTTATTTAGTAATGTATTGTTTAGCCTCCATGTGTTTGTGATTTTTTATGATTTCTTCCCTGTAACTGATTTCTAATCTCATAGCATTGTGGTCAGAAAAGATGCTTGATATGATTTCAGTTTTCTTAAATTTACTGAGGCTTCATTTGTGACCCAAGATGTGATCTATCCTGGAGAATGTTCCATGCACACTTGAGAAGAAAGTGTAATCTGCTGTTTTTGGATGGAATGTCCTATAAATATCAATTATATCTCTCTGGTCTATTGTGTCATTTAAAGCTTCTGTTTCCTTATTTATTCTTATTGTGGATGATCTGTCCATTGGTGTAACTGAGGTGGTTAAAGTCCCCCACTATTATTGTGTTACTGTCAATTTCCTCTTTTATAGCAGTTAGCAGTTGCCTTATATATTGAGATGCTCCTATGTTGGGTGCATATATATTTATAATTGTTATATCTTCTTCTTGGATTGATCCCTTGATCATTATGTACTATCCTTCCTTGTCCCTTGTAACATTCTTTATTTTAAAGTCTATTTTATCTGATATGAGTATTGCTACTCCAGCTTTCTTTTGATTTCCATTTGCATGGAATATCTTTTTCCATCCCCTCACTTTCAGTCTGTATGTGTCCCTAGGTCTGAAGTGGGTCTCTTGTAGACAGCATATATATGGGTCTTGTTTTTGTATCCATTCAGCAAGCCTGTGTCTTTTGGTTGGAGCATTTAATCCATTCATGTTTAAGGTAATTATCGATATGTATGTTCCTATGACCATTTTCTTAATTGTTTTGGGTTTGTTTTTGTAGGTCCTTTTCTTCTCTTGTTTTTCCCACTTAGAGAAGTGCCTTTAGCATTTGTTGTAAAGATGGTTTGGTGGTGCTGAATTCTCTTAGCTTTCATTTGTCTGTAAAGCTTTTGATTTCTCCATCGGATCTGAATAAGATCCGTGCTGGGTAGAGTAATCTTGGTTGTAGGTTCTTCCCTTTCATCACTTTAAGTATATGATGCCACTCCCTTCTGGCTTGTAGAGTTTCTGCTGAGAAATCAGCTGTTAACCTTATGGGAGTTCCCTTGTATGTTATTTGTCATTTTTCCCTTGCTGCTTTCGATAATTTTTCTTTGTCTTTAATTTTTGCCAATTTGATTACTATGTGTCTCGGTGTGTTTCTCTTTGGGTTTATCCTGTATGGGACTCACTGTGCTTCCTGGACTTGGGTGGCTATTTCGTTTCCCATGTTAGGGAAGTTTTCGACTACAATCTCTTCAAATATTTTCTTGGGTCCTTTCTCTCTCTCTTCTCCTTCTGGGACCCCTATAATGCGAATGTTGTTGCATTTAATGTTATCCCAGAGGTCTCTTAGGTGGTCTTCATTTCTTTTCATTCTTTTTTCTTTATTCTGTTCCACAGCAGTGAATTCCACCATTCTGTCTTCCAGGTCACTTATCCATTCTGCCTCAATTATTCTTCTATTGATTCCTTCTAGGGTAGTTTTCATTTCAGTTATTGTATTGTTCATCTCTGTTTGTTTGTTCTTTAATTCTTCTAGCTGTTTGTTAAACATTTCTTGCATCTTCTCGATCTTTGCCTCCATTCTTTTTCCAAGGTCCTGGATCATCTTCACTTCATTATTCTGAATTCTTTTTCTGGAAGGTTGCCTATCTCCACTTCATTTAGTTGTTTTTCTGGGGTTTTATCTTGTTCCTTCATCTGGTACATAGCCCTCTGCCTTTTCATCTTGTGTATCTTTCTGTGAATGTAGTTTTTGTTCCACAGGCTGCAGGATTGTAGTTCTTCTTGCTTCTGCTCAAGTGTGCTATTCTTAAAATTCTTTTCTCCGTTAGGGTCTAGCAACTATATTCTTAACTCCTGGTTCTTTTCTATTAGATTTTTCTAGTATATTTCCTTTTGTGTTCACATGATTAAAAATTAAGTATTACAGTACATGATAAAAAAAAATTCAACACTCTCATTCCCTAGATACACACTGAACATTTCTCTTTTCAGTTCTAGAGGTGTAAGCTAAATAATACACTTTATAAAACTATTTTGAAATTTACCATCTTGATGACATCAATAGACTCCCTATTCCAACAGATGAAAATTTAGCTGGCCAAAATCTTACACTTAACTTTTATATTTTTAAGTTCTACTTCTTTCTTATGTTACTTTAGATATACTTAAACCTTTGTAGTTTTAATGATTTCCGAAACTCTTATTTCAACTTTAAAGATTTAACTCTCTTATATTTTCCTCTCCATGAACACATCGCAAACTCTCATGCTACTAATATTTCATGCATCACAATGTTTCGTTCTATCACTTTTATTATGACTCGTGTTTATATAAATGTTATTCATACTGAGCCAACTACTATACTAGGATTACATTTCTCTCTCTTTTTTTGGTATAAGTTTATTGTCCTCAAGGTCAATAATGATCTTATTTTGTTTAATTTGTATATACTTATCACTAATTCAGCCCCAAACTTTCCAACTTAATTGGATCTTAAACCTCCAATTCAGTTAAACGTACAAGGTAATCTATCTGTTCCTCTTTTTTTCATTCAGAGGCGTTTCTCTTAGAGCCCTCTTCTCCTGCTCCGATTTGGACAAGTTATTCTCTCTGCCTGCTGCACAGCTGTCCTGGGACTTCCATGCTCCTTAGCGTTGGATCCACCTGCTTCCCTCTCTCTTACTTTCCTCTTTTGTTGGAGTATATCCTAAAGTAATTTTCTCAGAAATATATTGCTGAAAAAGAGTCAGGTGACATTTGAATCTCTTGTTCTTTTCTAAGTAGCTTATACTTTTCTCTTTGAAAGTTTTAGAATGTAGTATACAGGTATTATTCTTTTATTTATTTTGCTCACTGATTAATGGACCTTAAGTTAAATTTATTTCATTTCTTTTTTAAACTCCTGGTTGTTGGATATTGGACTTCCTGAATTAATCCTGTATCTTATTTATTCTCTTCCATTTTCTAAAGAGGGCGCACAAGAGAAGTCCCTGTTTTCTCTATATTATCTTGAACATGACACATCTCTCTCTCCTAACCAGCAGTTGGGCCCTCTTACATCAGGTTTTTTGTGTTTTGGAGGGTGTCCCCAAGGACCTCCAAACTACTTTGTAGACAGACCCTTAGTTAATCTCCCTGACTTCAGACTCTCTTCTCCTGCTCTCCCTAGTTGCTGCTGACTCCAAGCCTTGATCCTCTGTCTTTGTCTCCACTGTTTACATTCACTTATTCAACCAATATCTATGAAGTATAATGTGCCAGGCAGTGGGGATGTCGACCCCAAGAAGCCTCAGATGGCTTTATTTATCCTGTTTCCAGCACTGAAGTCTCCCCAAGTATTGGTAGCCCATTTCCTCTGCCTGCTGGATATCTCCA
Organism: Phocoena sinus; assembly: GCF_008692025.1. Taxonomy (NCBI): domain Eukaryota; kingdom Metazoa; phylum Chordata; class Mammalia; order Artiodactyla; family Phocoenidae; genus Phocoena; species Phocoena sinus. The sequence goes on along the minus strand of NC_045763.1, from coordinate 53,524,119 downwards.
CCTGGATGCCTCAAAATACAATGTTCTCTCCCAACATGCCCTTCCTATATTCCCTGGTTTAGTTAGTGCTGCCTCCATCCACATTCTACATTCTAAAATGTTTGGATCCAGAACAAGCCCCACAAGTTCATTTAGTGACAAAAATCCCTGATGTGCTCTTTTTATCTTCTATATTGTCAAAGAAAGAGGTAAAAACAAAATTTTCTAGAAGAGAGTCTGGGTTACCTGATTTTGTCCAAAACGGTTTTGTGGTAGTTCATAGACAAAAGCACTAAACCAGGCAAACTATCAGACTACAGAAGCAAATATAGTTGAGAACATTTGAAATGACCCCATACCCAAATCAATCCCCACTGACCAATCTATAATTGACAGTAAGAAACCATCAGACTTTAAGGGCAGAAATACCTACTTCCTTACTATACTTAGCAATAGCAAGTTAAACTATGGGGAGAAGCTTCCAGAAGTTGTCTCCTCCACTCTCTTCCCCTTCTGCACCCTCCAGTCCACTGACCCAGACCTAATCTTCCCTGTGCCATCAGCACTTGCTGACCGCTTCCCATGTGCACCGACAATAAGTCTTTTCCACATCATCAGACACAACTATCTGACCTTCTCTACTACTCTGACAATGGGCTGGCTCACCTGATAATAAAAATGATTACCTACTGACAACTCAGCTGTGATAATTGTATTGCTGGTACCATTCCATGCACATTGTTTTAATTAAAGGGAATACGACTATGCAACTGAAAGGTGTCTGTTGCAGGGCATAAGAATTTCCTGAGTTCTGTGTTTAAAGCCTTTGAGAGCACATGTGCTCCATACCCAGAGTTGTGTAGATCACAACTGTCAAAATCCCAAAGGATTCCATTAAGTTTTTAACAGCACCTGTTACAAAATAACACCACCAATGTGATTAACACGAGAACATTCTGAAACCAAAAGTCATTTTCTTAAAATGCAGAAATAGGAAAAATAAGGAATCCCTTCAAAAGTATGTGAATAGTGTCAAATTTGGCTGAATGAAGGGTTAATTCTTCATGGGAGAGCATGAGTTCATTTCCACTTAAAGTACTTTATGTAATGTTACACTTTTACACTGTGTCTTCTCAATTCTTTGTGAAGAAGGTGGAGCTGAACAAATTATACTGGTATATAAAAATGTTAATAATACTAGATTCTGCTAAGGGAAACACTGTTTTTTTCTTGACATAGTTATCATTCGATAACTTCCTGGTAAAATTCTGTATAACTAATGGGCCACAGCTCTGCGATTGAAGAGTTGCACTTGTATGGCCTCTAGGGGTCAGCATAACTCGAAGGAAGAGCAAGGGCTGCAAACAAGAAAAAGCAAGGATTTGCAGGTTCTGAGGATGACGGAGCAGTGGAAGGTGGAACAAGAGGTAACCCCTGAGGATGACAAAGGAAGTCGACTCTACAGCCAGTCCACACAGCGTTCCTGTTTGTGTTCAACAGAAACTTGGGGACCCAGATCACTGAATAACATGTTGCCTACCACATAAACTCCCTTGAAACCACTGGCAGTACTTTACGATTCCCTTCCTACGTACTGAAAGCCATTGACTTTTACTTAAATGTCTGTTTCCGCACTTTGGACTTAGACATTTGAGATGTGAGAGTTAAGCACCACAAATTGGTCCTCCCTAAAGTTATGGTTTTTCAATTCGAACTGATTATTTAAAGGCTAGAATGATTGGAGGGGCTGGCTTGCCCTCTCTCTGAGATACAAAATGGTGGGTTTTATTCTTTTTACCTATAAACCATTTAATACTACCCCTGCAGAAGTATGGTGATTATAATCATACGTTTTGGGGGGAACTCACTAACAAAACTTGCTGCCAGTACGCTGCCTCTCACTCACTACACGATATCAATCTCAGAGATATTCAAAGTGCTGAAATCGAAGGAGGGGTGATTAACAGCACACCTCGTTTTTACTTCCTGGTATATTTCCCTGTGCCTCTGGACAATACTCTTGGGGACCACAGCTGAAATATGATTGTCTGCCTTAGTCGATGACTACTATGTGGTGAGCATTTAGCAGTGTTGGCAATCATTTATACTACAGGAGAAAGAGCATTGTTACTTTTCCCTTCCTTTAAAAGGAGTGCACTTGGGCAGTTCAGACACAGTTTTGGGGCATAAGAAAAGAAATCACTTTCTATTCCTTGCAAACTCTGATTTACAAAAGAACACCAGAAGCTAAAAGCCTTGTTGATTTATCATGTGAAGCAAAGGGTAATTTTTCTCCCCTTGTTATGCTTTCATATAGTCATGTTCACTGCCTGTATGGGTGGCATTAAAGAATTTCTGAATACAAATAATAATTTCTTGCTTTCAACCTTCATAATTCACAGTGGCAGGCACCCTGCTGGACGGTGATGCCTCCTGCCAGTGACGCTCAATCTTTTTTGCACACCACTTATCTGCCTCTCGCAGCTGCGAGTTCCATTGATCGCAATACCTGCAGGATAATGCGCCCGTAGGCGTTCTTCAGCAGATTAACCACGTCTGCGTGAGACAGCCCATCCAAAGGTTGCCCATTAATGCTGACAATCCGATCTCCAACCTGGAGGTACAAAAGTGGGAGAAAAATCACTATCATTAAGAAAAATTAAACTTGAGAAGAATGCTTACAATTCTTTGTAAGTCATATTTCCCATTTGTGGCTATTGTGAAGATTCTGTGTCTCTATTGTGTATGCGTGTTCCAGAAGCATAAGGAATTTTTATGGCTTTCCCCAAATACAGACCAATCAGAGAAACAAGAAAGGGGTCAGATTTGATTATTAAAAGTCCTTTTGTACCTTGGTAATGGTAGTGTTGCATACATCCATTTGCCAGTAATAGTGGGGTGTACAAATTACCTGTTCAATAAAGCTCTACTGAGGAAGCCAAATGTTTTCTGCTTTATTTTTTCTACCTAAGTTAAGATTAAGGAGCGATGGGGGAAAAAAATTCATAAGGATGTTGATTCTTTTTTTTTTTTTTTTTTTGCGGTATGCGGGCCTCTCACTGCTGTGGCCTCTCCCGTTGCAGAGCACAGGCTCCGGACGCGCAGGCTCAGCGGCCATGGCTCACGGGCCCAGCCGCTCCGCGGCATGTGGGATCTTCCCGGACCAGGGCACGAACCCGTGTCCCCTGCACTGGCAGGTGGACTCTCAACCATTGCGCCACGAGAGAAGCCCATGGATGTTGATTCTTTTGCTGGAAGGAAGAGTCTAAGGTCAAATCTCTCAGGTGAAAATCAATTTTGGGTGGAATGAGGTGCTAAAAATGATATGGGAGGCTTTGCAAATGAGCTGCCATTTCTTCCTTCATTGAGAAGCTTTGACACAAACGATACTATTTTTATATGTTCAGGGACATAATGAATTTCAGGTATAAACTTTCTCCAATGCATTTTGCCCTCAGTGTGGGTCTCTGATAGCTGCTGGAATTCCAGTTTTAAACACAGTGCCCCTGGCTGCCTCGTCCTCTCCCACCCACCGCATCACATGCTGAGAGCACTTCACCATCCCCTTTGTTTACTTTAAGCTTCTGTGTACGTGCGGCCACACCGCTGGCCTGAATCATGGCGATAAATATTGGGATATCTCCTAAGGGACTTCCTTTTCCTCCAGCAATACTGATTCCAAGGGCATCACTGAGCTCCTAAAAAACAAAGGAAAACAAGGCTTATATGTTTAACAAAGAGCCACAACCTGACTGTCCCCAGATAGCTGTTGAATAAAATCCCCCCCTGATGCAGGAGGCTACGGTACCACAGGAGTTAAGCATAGCGCCTTTGAAGTCAGAAAGGCCAGTGTTTCAGCTCTTAATTAGCTGGAGTACTTAATTAGCTGGGGGTGCTAAAGAAGTTCCGTAACGTCTTAGAGCTTCCATCCCTACGCATAAAGTGGGAAGAAAACCACCTACCTCACAGTGTTGATCTGAGGATTAAATGAGGTGATATAGTGCAGTCCTGGCCCACAGAAAGGGCTCAGTAAAAGGCAACAGGAGGAGTAAAAACAAAAAAAACAAAGAAAAACAACCCTGTGCTACTGCTCGGTTTAGTGGCCAATTCTGATGCAGAACTTGGCAAGTATGTCCTCATATGGTGTTTACAATTAAATTACTGCACATCTCATGCTCTTCTGGGTGTGAACAAACACACTTGGCTCTGAAAGAGCTGCAGGACTATGCCAGAACAAAGGATCTTTGAAGACACCCACTGTAGTGAGTACAGAGTTTGGAGAGAGAAGTAACATGCGACCGAAAATGTTCTCTGAGATTGAGATGAGGCCGTTTGTTCACTCCAGCCCTGGTGAAGAGATTCTGGCCTTTGTGCAGGTTTCCCCCATATTTATATCCCAGGGTTAACATTTTAAAAATCACTAAAAGAATAAAGGACAAGTTCCAGTTTCAGCACGGTGGCATGTACACTCTATAACATCTTTCTCCTACTGATGAAAATGAAGACCTCTTGTCAAAATTTAAAGTACAATTACCCAAGACTTCTGAAAAGTAAAGAAACTCAAAGAAATTGTGGTGGAGAGCCAAAACTTGGAGAAACGACAGCAGAGGGTGTGTCTCCCGGTAGTTTTCCTGGCAGCTTTGTCCTGAAGACAAGTCCCAGTCAAGGAGCTGTAAAGGTGGGGCAAACTGCTAAAACTTTGATGTTAACTCCCATCTTTCTGGTCAGAGGAACCAGGAAAAGGAGCCCTGATGGCTGGAGAATGAAGGAAGAAAACTAGAGTAGACAGAGTCAGAGAAGGGGATCCTGTCCCTCTGTGAGTGCATCCACAGAATTCTCAGGTTCAGTCTAAGCCACGCAGATGAGGGACAGACCCACACTCGGGAACTGAACTGAGTTTTGAACTACCACTTACAAAAGGTGACATAACTTTCAGTCTGAGCCTAACTGGGTGGATGCCTGCTAAAACATAAACACCAGCATTCTTCAGAGTCTACACAGCATTAACATTCACCAGGGCTGGGAAAAACCCCTAAGTTACTCAATGTGCAAAGAACCAGTAAAATGCGATCAATTTCTTGTTAAGTTTTTTCAAATATGCAGGACAGTTTAAAGCCAAGATGATACCATTGTCTGGTGGGGTTCTCAATTTATGTAGATGTAAACATATGACAACAATGACATAAATGTTAGGGGAGTGGTTGCAGAAAACGGGCCTACAGGCTTGCAAGGCTTCTGCAGTTTTACCTGATCACTTAAAAATATACACAGGTTAGTGTGTTTCAGTTTGACCTTGATAAAGTTGGACAAAGGAAAAAGAACAAAATGACAGAAACTTTAATATTCTGTTTTCCAAAGTGTTTGTGTCTAGCTTCTATTTTCTGAATGCATCAATAGTAAAACCCTACATGCAAATGGTAAGATGCATTTCATTATGAAGTTTCTGCTCTGACCGTATGTGGGAGAACAGGGTGGGTAGGAACAGGCCTTTTTATAAAAGCCTGTAAAAACAAGCAGCTGAAATGACTAAGGAAACATAAAGTGATATGTTATAAATCTTGGAATGAGGAGAAATTTATGGAATAATTTGGCTTTGTTCAAATCCATTGTGATGTTTCCTTAATTTATCCATAATTATGCACATGTTGGTACATTTAACTTCCCCATACGAGGAACATCTGAGTTGCCACGCTGGTGGAAAGATACTGGGAACAAATAAGGCAGATTTAGTCAAAGCTGTAGTTAATAATAATGAATTCCTAGACATTCATGATGAACTAGGTACTATGCTAAGTATACTGTATGCATTACACCTCATTTAATCCACACAACAAGATTTACCTTGTGAGGCAAGGGTTATCACCTCCAATCTACAGATAAGCAAATTGAGGTTAAGTAACTTGACAAAGGTCATAGAGTTAATAAATGGTACAGTGTCTTTAAACACAGCTATAATTGAGTCCAGAGAACTAAGTTAAGCTGGATATCACTTTACTGAAGTTGATCCATGATTACAACAAGGTCATAATTTTTTTCACTATTGCTTGAATCCCAAATTTAATGGTAAGAATAAGGAAAATAAAACTGCTTGCCAATATTCTGGATATCACACAGGAATCTGAAAAATCGCACAGGATTATCAGGAGTCTGAGACTCAGGATTTGACAACTTTATGAAATGAAATGCATTTTACACAATCTTCTCAGGAGGGCAATTTGGCATTATATATAAAAGCCTTTAAACAAGTGTGGATTTTGACTCAACAATTCATTTCTAAGAATTAATCCTAAAGAAATCACCCATGATGTGAGCCAAAAAGAAAATACAAAGACATTTTGCTATAAAAGATGGCGAAAGTTGGGAAATATGCTAATTGTTTAATAAGAGGACATCGGTTAAGAAAAATTACAGCACATTCATACAATGGAATACTATGTAACTGACAAAAATCATGCCATCTGCTGTCAAAAAATAGTTATTCACATGGCTAAAAGTCCGTGCTTTAAAGTAAAAAAGACAAGCTACAAGAGTATGTCTAATGTGATACCATTTTTTGTTTCTTAAAACTTAAACACAGTGCACAAAATGAAGTGAATGTGGTACACCAAAAAGTTCACGGTGGTCATGTACGTGCTTTACTATATTTTCCTAAGACTGCTTGTGTTACATAGACCATATGTTGCCTTCAGTAACTTAAAAGAACACACTAACAATCCAATATATTGTATTGAGGGAAAGATGTACATATTATGCAACACAAATTAGAAAAAAAGCAAAATAACTGACTTACCCTGATTATCTCAATGGTCCTTAGTCCCACATCTGTGCCTATGAAGAAACAACAAATTAACCTTTTAAAAGTAAGAGACAATATATTTAGGATATAATATTATCCCATGAAAAGGGTATCATTTTCTAGGTCTTTCAGGAGGGAATACTGAGGCAAGCAGGCATTATACCCTTTCTCAAAATTCAAACTGGTGACCATCAATCAGGGGCTATGTCCTCTATTTTAAACAAGTCCTCTCTGTTTGAGATAGATGTGGCTATAATCATTTGGTCTGACAAAAGCTGATGGCCTGTAGCAGCCGCTGCCTGGAATATGGTGATTAAATGGCTTGGAGGGTGAGCCATTTTTGTTTCACTGAACATTTTTCCACCTTAATCAATGATAACCTTACCCAAGGAAAGGCTTAAAAAGATGCCTTCCCCACCCCACCCATGATGGGATATGCACTTCTGACCTTCCTCGAGGGACCTGTAATTTAAAAATTTTCTCTCTGGAAATGGTTTTACTTTATGAAGTACTTTAGATTTCTGCTTTTCTCTTTTTCATGTGTAAAGTTAAAGGCATATTCCAAAAACGAATCTCTATGGCTTTCCTTCCTTTAGAACAGGCCTTTCAGAAAGCTTGGGGCTTATGTGGCCATGTTCAAAGATTTAAAAATATTTTTTGCTGTACACCTGAAACTAACACAACATTGTAAATCAACTATACTCCAAGAAAAATTTAAAAAAAAATTTTTTTTAATTAGGTAACAGGATCGTTTTGCTGAGGGTGTGTCTCAAGTAATACCTGAGTTTGTTGGGGAAGGATCCAAAGCTCTTTTTGTGCCGACCAGGTTTTGCAGGCTGGTGATAACAGGAGCAAGGGAAGGATGAAGGCTGCTGTGCTGACTCTGCTGAAAAGCAAACTCAGTGGTCAGTCTTAGAAATTCATATTTATTATTACTATTTTACTTACTGAAGTAACCATAACCATGTAATAGAAAATTCTGTGGAGGCCAGAAAACAAAAATTACTCACACTCCCTCTCTTATCACCCTAAACAATCCCATTTAACTTTTGCTACACTGCTTTCTCCGTTGTATGTGCTTTTATATGTGGTTTCAATCATCAAGGTAGAAAACGTGCAGTAATTTAAGCTTTTTGTGCTCCACATGAAATCAGAAACATTTTCCTAGCCTGTTACAGTGTTTACATATGATCAGTTAATGCCACTAAGTGTCATTTGGGACTACAGGCAAAATTTATTTTCTTTTTATCTAAATTACTGATCTATTTTGCTAAAACAAATATAATAAAATCTAGATTTATAGGAACTCCATCAAATAGAAAGAACCCTGAACTGTAAGAAAAAGCAGTAAATATCAGGGGAATATATTAGTTTAGGAATATTAAAATATATTTTCCTCAAAGATTTTCCTAGAGTTGGTAATAATTCAGCTCAATCTGCTATACCTCCATTACTATCATTTTAAAATAAATCTAACGTTTATTTAAATAAATTTAGATAATGTATAGTCATGTTTGGCTAGTGGCTATTCAACGAAAATCATATGCACAGTGAAGGGTCTTTCCAATGCAGAAAACAATGATACCACTAGTGAATAAAGAATTTTTTCTACCAAATTCTCACGGTTATGCTTTAACTGCCTCAAAATTTGGAGGTAAACCTAAGACCATAATTATTACCTGAAAAATGATAATTCGATCCATTTCCTTAGTATGATGAAAGTTGTTTAATATTTTAACATTCCTTAAATATGAAAAATTTCAAATATACAGAAAAGTTGAATGATACAGTAGACACACCACCTAGATTCCACAATTAATATTTTACTATTTTTTTGTTACATATCTATTCATCACTCAGTTTGCCTTTAAAAAAAAATTCATTTCAGAGTAAGTTGCAGACATCAGTACACTTCACAGTGGATATATATATATATATAAAGGAGTGTTTTTATATTTTCCTGAAAGGATATGATTTGAATCAATGGTGCTATAATAGATAACTACTCAGAAATGAGGAAGTATAGCATATTATAACCTTTGCCTAAACAAAATCTCAGAACTTTGTGTTTGTCAAGGCCTTTAGAAATATGAACTTTGCCTGGAAGTACTCCCTCAGTTATCTGAGGAAAAGATTTCTCAAGTGTTTTTACCATTATACATTTTCCTCTGCAGAGTAAGGATACTCTTTCCTGGTTGGTAGGAAAACACTTTTTTTCAAAAGAGGCTTGGTAGCCCCATGGCTAGAAGATCTCTCTTAATGAACTCACTTTCTCTAGGCCAAGTCAACGAGTTAAAATTCTCCCAGACCCTCAAAAGGAGGCATCTGTCTCCCTATCTTATAATTGCCCAGAAGGAAATCTGTGCCCCTAGACAGTACTGACTGCTTTAAAAAGGTTTGGAGGGGAAATGTTTGGTTATGGGTTCCTCTTTTTCTCCATCTGGGTCATGGGCTGATATTCAATTCTTGAAGAAGGAGGACACTTCCTTTTTACAGCCTGCTACAAGCCTTCTTCCCATTAGCTACATATCAGTACAGACTCTCATATCATCTAGGTCATAATTTTAAGGACAAAGTAAGGATAAAATATATTTTCTGCTTTGCTTAAAATTGAATTAAACTTCTACCCTCTGAATAAAAATGCTGTGCAAAGAGGTTAAAGAAAAGCATTTGATACTTCGTCCCAGGTTTCTGAAATATGACAGCTCACATTTACATAACAGATAAATGGTCATGGTGGGTTTTTTTTTTTTTTTTTTTTTTTTTTTTTTTCTCCCATTGCGGAGCACAGGCTTTGGACACACAAGCTCAGTGGCCATGGCTCACGGGCCTAGCCACTCCGCGGCATGTGGGATCTTCCTGGACTGGGGCACGAACCCGTGTCCCCTGCATCGGCAGGCGGACTCTCAACCACTGCGCCACCAGGGAAGCCCCCATGGTGGGTTTTTGACCTTTAATAATAGAGCCTCTAAATTTGTTAGTTTTGTATTTAACCTGAGTGTAAACTTTATTCATCACTAAGATGCACATATACATTCCTCAAGGACAGAAATCCAGTTCTACCTACCACCTTACCTGTCAGTCCAAAATTTTCTTAAAACACTGGAATTCCTTATACCCCTCTGTGCCTTTGCCTATGCTACACCCTCCGTCTGGAATACCTTTTTTTTTTTTTTTTTTTTTTTTTTTGTGGTAAGCAGGCCTCTCACTGTTGTGGCCTCTCCCGTTGCGGAGCACAGGCTCCGGACACGCAGGCTCAGCGGCCATGGCTCACAGGCCCAGGTGCTCCGCGCATGTTGGATCTTCCCGGACTGGGGCACGGACCTGTGTCCCCTGCATCGGCAGGTGGACTCTCAACCACTGCACCACCAGGGAAGCCCTGGGATACCCTTTCTCTCTTTTCAATCTATCAAACTCCTTTTGGAGTGAGACCCAATTGAACCCCTTCTGTGTTGCCCTCCCATACTCTCCAGGAAGAAAAATTTCATCTCCAGTATTGTTCATTCTGCATTCTAACCCCTATGTACAATAGGGCTTCAATGAAATCACTCAAGTTGAATCTTCCATTAAGGAAGAAGCCAAGACAACTATTTTGCATCTCAAGTTCCCACTTTTGATACAAGTCTGGTCAGAGTCCTCACCAACTATTGACCTCTAGAATCCTAATGCACCACTGTCTCTTAGTACACATGATATTTGCTGCCCATTACATAAACCAGAAATGCAAAAAAAAAAAAAAAAAAAAAAAAAAGTTCCAAACTTAACATGATGTTTATTGGGTTTGATTGCTCCGATGATTATCTAAAAGAAGCCAGCTAATCTGTGAACCTATCTGAACAATGTTGTTATTTATTCACTCATTTTCTAACACCAGTGAGGCAAAAGGGGCAGCTAACTTAATTCCAGAAGCACCTGTGTGCTAACCATAAAATCAGAACATCATCTAAACAAAGGCCTTGGAGTGGCTTTAAGGAAATTAGGAAGGAGACCAAAAGTCATGCTTTTAACCTCAGACAAAGGCCCATCTAATAACCCACAAAAGGGATTGGGGGTCACATGTAAGTTTCTATAGTTTCATTATGTACCAAATGGGACTTAACATATCCTCTACTGTCTTGATTTTGTCAGCCACTACAGTGAAAAAAAAAACACAGTGAAATATACTTCGTTGAAAAAAAAGTGGCACTTACCTCAGCCTTGCAAATAAACATGAGATGTTTGCTAACCCACAAAATATCACCCACTAAGGCCTCCCTCCCACAGGAGAAACAACCCCCCACTTTGCTCTCCCAGGAATATACCATTAATTGCTCTCAGCATGTGTGAGTGGCTATTCACAAGTTAACTTTATAGCAATATTTAATTGAATGAATAGAACAATGTTGTGCTAATGAGGGTCAAATTGCCACCAGATGTTACTTCTTTCTTTTTTTTAATAAACACAGCTGTGTACATGCAATGCCTAGGTAATATAGAACTAATAGTGGGAGAGAAAAGGGGTTCTAAGAAAACATTTGCAGGCAATAAAGGAGAGAAAAATCTAGGGATTAATGAATTCCCACCCCACCTTTCACTTTTTATTTCAAACACATTAAAGTACACCGAACTTGGTGTTGTGAATATGCTGTATATTACACATTGTTTCCAAACAATCAGTTATGAAATGGGGAACTTTCTCCCAATTGGGACAGGTGAGCCAGTCTAACGGGAAGCCATCAACAACCTGACTGTTCTGTGATGTCTTCCTCGAGGAGGTCCAGGAACCAGCTCGGAGTCTTCCAATCTCTAGCTGCACAAGCCCCTGTGCACACTTGGGAAGACAAGAAAAGAACAGAGGTGAAAAACAGTAGGATGTGTGTTCTAAATTCTCGTGGCAGTGCCTCCACTCATCTCTCTGCAGCCAAGAACTGTAAATGGCTGATGAAGGCTGCAGGTAGAAAGGAAATTCAGTTATCAAAAAAATCACACAAGGTCATAAAAATTTATCAGCTCAATGCTATTCATCTCATGATTTTGCGACTTCTTTAAACACGTTAAAAGGATTACATTTCAATTCACCTCCTTTCTCTTCCTTTTCCCTTCTGATGAAAGTATTTGCGAGCAGTGAAATGATTAAGAAAAAGTGGTGAAAAGGAGGACAGAAAAATCAAACACAGAGGTAATCTAATACAAGTCCTCTGTTGAGTAATAACTGATAGTTGACTATTTTAGGAAAGCAGGATTTTAAAATAAAATTCATTTATCTTTGCAAAAGCTCCTACAGCTATAGTATTTCTGAAACAGAGTAAGATACACCTGGTTATAGTTGAATGGCAATTTACAAGGATTTTTATTAACCAGTTTCTTTCAAGGAAGGTAGGGTCCATGTGGCAAAGACACTTGGAAGGGAACCTTGAGCCTTAGCCTCCCAGCAACTTCAGTGAGAGACAGTTTGGGTGGCAGGAAAACCCCTCAAGTGCAGCTCTGAAACCTTGGGCACGCCCTTCTACTTTCTCAGACTTCACTGTGAGATGAAGGACTTGGTCTTTAACAATCTTTAATGTTCTTTCAAGCAATAAACACTGGATTTGATGAATTCATGTTAATATAGCCCAAGAGGGAGGAGGATACATTCTGTGACTCCAGGAGAATCTGTCCCATCAAATGCATTTAGAGGACAATTGAGGATACTTGGAATTCTCACAAGTATGAAAAACTAGCTTAAATCCCCAAATAGGGTTCCCTTCAATCCTGTTAGTCAGTATAATAGCTTTCTTTTAGGGCTATTCCTGATTGGTTAAAATAATCGGGTATTAGGTCTCTAGTAAAAAATTAGAATCAGCATAAAATTCAACACATTTTATAAACAAGCCAGATTAGAACCGTTCCCAGTGGACTTGAGTTATACCAGCCACACAGAAAGCAGCTAGGGACTCACCTTGAGGATAGTGGCCACCGTTTCCTGGGAGGCACTTCTCATGTCCTCCCCATTCACAGATAAGATCTGGTCTCCCTGAATCAATCTCCCATCAAGGTCTGCGGCTCCACCTTTCACGATGTCAGAAATAAACACTCCACTTCCATTTCTGTGAATATCATAAAGCAGTGTAGTGGCACAACCTAATATTTCTATGTTAAATCTGAGACTACTGATATTCTTCCCAAATGATAAACCTCAGAGTGCTTGCCCTTTAAATAGCTTATACCTATTTATGCTGCCTGTAATATTCACTTTCATTGGCCCAAGGGCATAATTTCTGCAAGAGGATAATTTTAGTGAAATAAAATGGAAATACACTTTAAAAAGTAGAATTAAGTACTATTAAAATGTACAGGTTATTTCCTTAGAGATCAGCTCAATTATTATCACATGATCTATTTCTAGTCTCTTTCTCACTCTCCCTCTCTTTCCCTGCCTTCATTACTTTAAGGTTTTAATTATGTTTATTTATTTGGTGAACAAATAAATGTCTCAAAATTCAAGAGGTTAAAAAGGGGTGGGGGGGAAGTTCACCTCTCACCTCTGTTCACCTGTCCACAAGTTTCCCTCTCAGAGGTAACCAATGTTACTCATTTCTTGGGTATCTCCAAGAGATATTCTGTGTATACGTAAGCAAATGCACGTGGGTATAGTACACATGCTTGTAAATGGCTATACATGCACATACACTCCTTTTTTCCCTCCAGTTTTGTTTTCTTTAACTTTTCTTTTTTCAGTTAATACCTTAGCAACTGGTCTTTATTAGCACTTGGAGCTTCCTCAATGTTTTCTTTCTATGGCTACATACTATTCTATGAATGTTCCTTAATTTCATTTATTAGTAAACTATTGGTGGACATATATCAGTAGGTTATTTCCATTCTTTATCTACTGCAAACTATGTGCAGTGAATAACATATCTACAAGCATATGGTTAGGATAAATTCCTAGTCGTGGAACTGCTAGGCAAAGAATTGTGAATTTTGAGAGCTTATACATCTTGTCTTTTTTTTTTTTAAAGATGAACTCATTCTAGCTCAGATGGGCTTTTGTTTTTTTATTTTATTTATGTATTATTTTTGGCCGCTTTGGGTCTTCCTTGCTGCGTGTGGGCTTTCTCTAGTTGCGGTGAGCAGGGGCTACTCTTCGTTGCGGTGCATGGGCTTCTCACTGCAGTGGTTTCTCTTGTTGCGGAGCTCGGGTTCTGGGCACACGGGCTTCAGTAGTTGTGGCATGCGGGCTCAGAAGTTGTGGCGCACGGGCCGCAGCATGTGGGATCTTCCCGGACCAGGGCTTGAACCTGTGTTCCCCGCATTAGCAGGCAGATTCTTAACCACTGTACCACCAGGGAAGCCCCTACATCTTATCTTTTATAATGAAACCTTTTGTGCTAAGGAATGTAAATGTTCCTTACAAACTTAATCTAAAATGCTGGTGTTGTATGAAGATTATTTCATCAATCCACTACGAGACAATAAAGGAAAAACCATTACTCTAAATGGAATCTCTCCAGGCACGTGTATGCATCACAGCAAGAAGGGAAACTTCAACATGGGCTCTGTCAGTTGCTCTGTACCCAGATGTCCACTGAGTTTGCTTAGAAATATGAGTCTCAGCTCCTTTGTTTCATAATGCATTTCCAAACTGACGGTTTTATGGTGCTGAAGTAAAAAAGAGATCATGAGAGCACAGTACGTGGTGCAAAAATCAGTGCTCAAAAATGGTAGCTAGTATCTTAGTAACAGCTTGGACTGTTGGAAAAAGCCACTAGGCTAGTCATCAGAGGTCTGTGAGGGCACATGACACGATATATGTAAAACCAAATTCAATTCTTCCTAAGAATATGTTTGATGCCATTTAAGGCTATATTGGGGTGTCACATGAAAATCCTGCAGCCCTGTTGGAATAAATACACACTAGATATCTAAAGCCAGTAAACTGTGGAAGCTAGAATTGCAGTTTCAAAATCTTACTTACTTCTCTAATCTGTTAATATTATTCTGGAGTAATTACTGCAATTCCTATCACACGGGTAAGCAGCAAAGATCTCAAAAGAGTAGCCTAGCCACGAGGATCTACCTACATTTTTGCTGCAAGCTATTATTTTGGGGACATCTGTCTTAATAGAAAACTGTAGTCATGAAGAATCTATGTCTGTCGACTATGTCAACTCAGCTAGTCTCAGGAACTACTCAACTAGTTTAAGAGAGTATGAAATTAACACGGTACTCTATGGCAAAGCAATTTTCCTAACCCAACATTGTATATATAAATCTCTTTCTTGATATCAGCTGTTTCTTGGGTACGGTTGCTTTAATTAACCCCTGCAAGCCTCAGATCTAAGTGACTCCAAGTTGAAAGAACCTTAGAAACTCTGTTCTTACTCTCCATGGGGATAAAAGTCTGAACAGTCTGGGTCGACTGGGCTTAGAGTTCTATCTTTATATGACACATTTTTGGGCTTGCTCAGAAACATGACCTATCTCGTTCAAGTATTCATAAAAATGTTAATTTTAGAAATCATATCATTAGTTTATACTAAGCTTTATCTTTCAGTGTTTATAGGCTTTAGCCCCTAAAACTCCGAAGGAAGGAGGCCAATCAATCCTGACCTTCACAGCATTTCCTTACCGCTTCCCAACGATGCTCAGGCCCAGGCCTCGGCCAGCCTTCTTCTGCAGATCCACGGGAAAAACTTCCAAGTTCTCCTCATCCCTGTAGTACGCCTCGTCTCTATACACCACCAATCGCACCTTCTGGGGGGTCTGCCTCAGGGCCGTGATGGCTTCTTCGTGGCTGGCGCTCCGCAGGTCAATCCCATTAACCTGGAACGACGGGCATCCAAGATGTGCTGCTGACAGCAGAGGCCTCTCTGTCTGGGGCAGCTCCTTGACCCAACCAGTGAAAAACCTCCAGAAATGTCCAGCCATTCCCAAGGCACACAGGGAGTGACCACTAGCAGTCATAGCTGCTTCAGATACAAAGGCTGTAATCCTTACACACCTCCACCCCAAATAAGCATAGAGGGTGGGTTAGTACACATGATAATGCAATTTTAGGTGGCTGTGAACTTTACTGTGAACTCAACATGAGACAGCAGGGACTACTTGGCTCATTTAATTGAGGTCAAAGGGGAAATAAACATTAGTATTTGGTCATCATTTCTTGGACTCAGTTTGCTGATTTTTGCTGAATTTGACTTCCTCACTCTTAATTGCTAACATCGTGACTACTTCAGAACAGGCCAGAAGGAAATGAGGGACTGGTATTTCTGACAGCGTCAAAGACTCCCTGAAGTCCACTCATCTGAATCTGTATCTGAGTGAGCATAGACAGGACCATGCATTAGACAGCAGACTATACTGGAAGCAGCACTGAGTAAAACCATGGTCCCGTTTCTAGAAAATCATGTGAATTTGGGCAGGTCATGTAAACTCTGTGAGCTTCCATTTCCTTGTCTGTTAAATGGCAAAATCATAGCCAACTTATTTATTTACTTAATAAATGCTTGTGTATTAGCCCTTTATGAGAATTTCCTCATTCAATCTTACACTAACTGTCTGACACTATTACCATTTTACAGATGAGGAAACTGAAGCATGGAGAGGTTAAGTGACTTGACCAAGGTTACAAAGCTAGTACATGGAGGAGCCACAATTTGAACCCAGATTATCTTTCCACCCTTGGTCTCTATACCATGCTGCCTCATCTTATTCTTAGAATGGGTTTTTGGAGCTCCCTGACACAGCAAAAATCAAGTATTGATGTTGGTAACTCAATGACACAAGGGGGAAATTAAGAGGCAGAGTAGACTAGGCTCAAATGAAGGGAATCATGGGTCACTGCTTCAAGGTCCCAGCCAGGAAAAGAGCCAAACCAAGGGAAGGATGGGCCTAGGCCATGGCCAGGTGGGTGACAGAGTTCTCTCAAGATGTTGGTTTCAGTCTGTGTTTTGGTCCATCCCTGGGTGTCCTGGGCAGGTCAAGCCTACCTCTGGACCTCCATTCCTTCATCTGTACAATGAGGGGCTGGTCTAAGGCTCTTCCAGTTCTAACATTCCAAAGACTCAGGACTCATGCATAAAGAATGGTTACAGAGAAGGGAGAAGAGAAGAATGAGCCCTTCTTGGAGAAGGTGACTTTTGAGCTATTATTTAAAGCTGATGCTATGAGTCAAGAAATTGTTTAAAAGCCTAATTTTCAAGCTGCTCTTTATTTTCTGATATATCTTGGTGGGTCTGGGAACTCACTTAGATTAACTACACCCAGAATAACAGTGTTTAAGCAGGCGTTTGGATATAGATGGCATTCGGTTTGAGTGCTGATTTTAACTTACTATGTGAAACCTTACATAGATTACTCAAGGCCAGCTTCAACTCCGTCTTCCACAAATTGGAGATAATAATAATAACAATAATCATAGTATCCATGTAGTGTTGTGAAGATTAAATGAAATAAACCCTGTAGTACATTCGGCACAGGGCTTGGCATACAGTTAAGCTTGACAGAAGTTAGGAATTGATATTTTTAAAAGGAACTGAAGTAACTGCAGTCAGGGCTGTATTTTCTCAGTGCCAGCATTCACTGTTACTTTAGGTGCACGAATGCACTTCAGGCCCACGAATGCGCTTTCATTGTTTGTGAGGTAAACCCACAGACAAAGGGGGAAAGAATGTCTCCAGAAAATGTGGCCTGAGCTGATTCTTTTCCTGTATTCCAACAGATGGCACACAAGACCACTTCTGCTACTCAACTGAGAAAAAGTTACCTCCATGATTGAAGGTGAATTCTCCAAGCCTCTAAAATACCCTTTGAAAGGCCCTAACCATTATGCTTCTAATTAAAAGCATTGTCATGAACTCTAATATTACAAAAGCAATTCACACGAAATGCCAGCATCAAGATGTCTGCTCAAATCAAAGTGATCTGTTCCAAGTTCACAGTTTTCATTCTCTCCTCTGCTTATCAAGAGACACCATTAAATGTACCAATAATTGTAAGAGAAATATTGCTGTGTGGCTAGAATATTGTGCAGTGATGTATTACCTTAAGTGCCTTACATAAGCACCAGATGCATTATTTAGAACATTGATTGTAGAGGGGTAGGAGTGGTAATAGCAGGGTTCCCTATTTGAGAAGGGCCATAGGGAGCCCAAGCTGTCAATGGGAGTATATCATGTCCCTTGGGGAGGACAGGCATTCGGGGAAATGGGTGAAGTGCTGCTTTGGAAGGAAAGAATAACCAAACTAGGGCAGCAGTTCTTACTATTTTACCCCACAGGGAAAACCAGGCATTAGCCCTCTACTCCTTCTTCTCCCACCTGCACAAAAATAGAAGGGGATAATGGGAATAGGTGTAGGGTAAGAGGAGGGTCTGAACCTTAAAAAAAGAACCAGAAAGAAGACAGTCCATGTTAATCATAGAATTATAAATCTTACCAGGCTAAAAGATTATTTGACTATATCTTTGTAAGCAAAACCTGGCTTGTCCTCATTTAACATGAGGATAGTATAAAACCATGGAAGGCCAGCCTGCACCAGGCAGAGGACTCTCATGAGCAGAAAAGCCATTGTTTGGAAAAAGTACAGTCTCGAAATGTATCACCAAAGCTGGCCGGTCTTCTTCTCGAGGCAACCTGCAGGCCCCAGGCTGACTACACGTCATTACGCATCTGTACACAGCAGCCACAATTGGAACAAGTTCAAATGTGGAATCTAAAGCTGCTTAGAAGGGAAACATGTTCCTTGACCAACCTGAGAGCTACATTTCTTAACTAGACACACAGTATGCTTTTGTGGACAAGATCCTGTCTGGGGCAAGAGAAGAGCCTGTCTGGCTATCTTTAATGAGAAGTGTAGTGTAGACCATCCATCCACACTGGGTAATACAATTCGGCCAGATGCCAGGAAATGGTTTAGTTGACCTTTCAAATTCTCCTTGCAGTTAAAACAAATTTGCTTTCTTCATGCTTATCTGTCCTGAGTGTTCACTTATACATGAATATATTTTATGGAAGACAGCAGCTACAGCTGAGGGTCTATTCAATACAGATAGATAAATTAAATTTTTTTCTTTTATTGAGGTATAACTGATATAAAATAAACACTACATATTTAAAGATTTATACTGTGAATTTATGTGAATTTACACCTGCTCAAACATCGCCATAAACAAGAAATGCACATATTAGATTTAGGTCCACGTGTCCATTACAGAAAAATCTGTGGGCTTACAAATTATGTTAATTATCAAGACATGTATGCATCTGTACTCTTCTGAATACTCAATCTATTCCTCTATAAAGCCAATTATGATAGCACCAGTTAATTAGAAAATCTAGGGAGGAAAAAAACCCCCTCAAAACTCCTGACCACTAAAAAATGGTGTTGTATGCTAAAACAGTCAAGTCCATTCCCAAAGAGGCTACATTTATTTTTCTAACCTCATACACTTGCACCTTAATGAATGCGCTGGGAATATGTCCTAATCCAATGATGAAGCACAGTAAAGGCCTGCAGAGAAACCCTATAACTTGCCCTGAATTTAATTTGCACTCAGCCTGGCCTCTCCTTTAACCCCTTCTTGCCTATGTTTTCTACCTTTAATTATAACTCTGGTTTCATCTTGGGAGGCAGACTTGAACCACCAAAGGGAAAAATAAAATTCTATGATGTCATTCATAATGTGCTACATTAAAGCTACAAAGCAAAAATGCACATGCCCACCATAAAATGTTAACTATTCAATTAAATTCATCCAATGAAAGAAATAAATGTTGCCTAAAGGTTTCACACCATTGAAAAAGCTCTTTAGTTCCACCTACCAGAATGCCTGGCATTGACTTTCCATTCATCCGTTTCCTAGTTCAGACACTGCCTGCCTTGGCTCTTTTTAAAAGGCTTTAACACCTTTGCTTAAATGAGAGTCCTTTTAAAAGAGGCAAGTTAAGCATTTCAATTTTTAATAAGTACCATATACCACCTAAAGGAAGAAGATTCTACGTTTTCATCAGCTTTGAAACAAAGGTACCATGGCATGGACCTCCATTTGACATAAATATACTTATTAGGGATAAGAAAATAATACTTAAAGCTGCAATAAAGTCTTTTAAAATATCAGGTGTGCATGTTTATGTGTATGTCTATACATATGTGTTTTTAGAAGGGCATTTAGTAAGGTGGAGAGGCAAAAAGATCAAATTGCAATACTATACAGTTTCGTTTGATTATAGAACCTTTAGTTGTACTTTCCCCTTTAATTAAAGAAAGTTTTCACAGACAGATTTAGGTTGGTAATCTGTCATGATTCTAATGACAGTTATTTGATGTACATCAAAAAAAGAAAAAAGAATAAAGTACATGTTTTGTTACACTGGGAAAGAAATAATAAGGATATAGTTGACTAGAAGACAGTGAATAGGTAAACTGACTGTGGATCAAGGTCACTAAAGGAACCATATTTGCTGGTATAAAATAGAATTCATAATCACATACCTCTAATATCTGGTCACCAGCCCAAAGTCTACCATCTCGGGCTGCTGCCCCTTCTTCATAGACTTCATGTATAACTATAGCATCCTATAAAAAAAAAATCCTTCTTAATTTTTAACAACCATAAACGCTTCCTTAAGCCAGCAACCAAACCATAGGCAGTAACCCATAGTTTGCTATTTGTTAATAAAGCCATATTTTATTTGACCTAAACAAAATACACAGTTTTGGTATATTCAGAGGTATAATCAATTTTTCCTAAGTTTATTATTTCATTCTTTTAGGACTGGTTTTGCCTAATATTTCAAGTTAAACTTCCCCATGTGTTTTACTGTTAACTGTGTACACTGCTGCTGTGTATACACTTGAGGTGAACGATGTCTCATTCTTATTTACATTTTATGGTATATTTTGAAACATGGTTTCAGGTATTTATTGGTATTCAAGGATTTGGCATAGAAGTGTGGCCTGATGAAGGGGGTTTGTCAGGCCTCATTACTTGGGCAATGAAAGGTAAGAACTTAGGGGAATGAACTGGCCCTGGAGGACAGAGCATGGAGTCAGGGAAAGGGCATTCACAGACCTAAGTGTAAGACACTGTGGTTTCAAATCCTGACTCTGGGGCTTCCCTGGTGGCGTAGTGGTTGAGAGTCCACCTGCCAATGCAGGGGACACGGGTTCGTGCCCCGGTCCGGGAAGATCCCACATGACGCGGAGCGGCTGGGCCCGTGAGCTTTTGCCGCTAAGCCTGCGTGTCCGGAGCCTGTGCTCCGCAATGGGAGAGGCCATAACAGTGAGAGGCCCGCATACCGCAAAAAAAGCAAAAACAAAAGCCAAAAAAAACTGAAGGGCACTGAAATGACGGTGGTAATGGAGATGCTAGGCGTCTTGTCGGGCCACTGGAGAGGAAAAGCACTTTTTTTTTTAAAATTATTTATTTATTTATTTTTGGCTGCGTTGTGTCTTCGTTGCTGTGCGAGGGCTTTCTCTAGTTGCGGCGAGCGGGGGCCACTCTTCATCGCGGTGCACGGGCCTCTCGCTGTCATGGCCTCTCTTGTTGCAGAGCACAAGCTCCAGATGCGCAGGCTCAGTAGTTGTGGCTCACGGGCCTAGTTACTCTGCGGCATGTGGGATCCTCCCAGACCAGGGCTCGAACCCGTGTCCCCTGCATTAGCAGGCAGACTCTCAGCCACTGCGCCATCAGGGAAGCCCGGAAAAGCACTTTTGAATGGAGACTAGAAACAGAGATCTGTGGGTCCCTGAGAAGTGAGGATTTGAGCCCTGTACTGCCCGGTGCCCTCCCATTCCCTGTCCCTCCAGCCCACACACAGGTTGCAAGACCCTGCAGACAATGGTCAAGGGCTGCAGCCTACAGGCATAATGGATCCCACCTTGAAAGAAGTCCTGAGTCCCAAGCATTGGGGCCTGGAAGCGGCAGGAATTCGGATGTGAAGAGATCATGCAGGCCTGGGTAAGCATGGGCTTGGTGATTACCAGGGTGGACTGATGACAATGACCGCAGGGGCCCCAGTGTTGAGGAGCTTTGAGACAGAACCAGAACCCTGAGAGCCAATGGACCTCCAAAATGACTGAGGTTGATTCCACCTCAGTCCCGAAGCATGTAGTATCAGAATTAGAATTAAATTGACTTGAAGTAAATAAATGAAATATTTCTTGCAAAAATATAAGATAGGTAAAGACCTCCAAACCAAACCTACTTTTCAAAAAAAAGTTTCCTGTACAAATGCTCTAGTAGAGAAACAACCAAAGAAAATCAGAGGTCTTTAACCAGATGACCCATCTGGATTCCAAATATCTTC
Source organism: Phocoena sinus (assembly GCF_008692025.1). Classification (NCBI taxonomy): domain Eukaryota; kingdom Metazoa; phylum Chordata; class Mammalia; order Artiodactyla; family Phocoenidae; genus Phocoena; species Phocoena sinus. The sequence continues at coordinate 53,502,075 of NC_045763.1, read as the reverse complement.
GCAATAATAAATGCTTTCATTTGATCACCACACAGTTCTGAAAACATTCTTTATTATTATAGCAATTAGAGAGGCAGCTGCAAAGAGCCGGGAAGGGTTCCTTGATCCAGACAATTTACATTTCAGATTCTGTACCAGCAATAGATTTCAGACCATTCTTTGCTTTAACTCTGACTTATGAAATTTCCAGACCCAGGGAGCATTTATACTGCCAAGAGCTTGTTTCTCTGCACTATTTCAGGGGAATGATTTCAAGGAAATTTGCTGGGTCAGTGGCTTCAGGCGATCCCAACAACACTGCCAAGATGACACTAAGGGCCATTTTCATGAAGCTAGTTCAGGAAGAAATTAATGCAAGCTCCTGGTTACACCCTCTGTAATGCTGGTTTTCAAAGCTTGGTGGCCAAATGCCCCGTTTTCACTGAATTTGGGAGAGTTAGACTGAACTTATGCTACACATGGCTTTTACAGAGCTGAATTTTCAGCATAAACTCCTTTGATCTTGGAACATTACAAAAGTCAAATGGGAAATTTCTCTTCGTTCATACTCAAAGGGAAGGAAAAGACCCACTGGAGTTTTTAATCAGTAAAAGTAGCCTGAATCCAAAACTCTTAGATACTTTCTGGGTGCTCAATGAACTATCATACATAAAATAAATATACTGTTAATAGGCTCAAATAAATGCTGAATTCACTGCCAATGATCTATTTTTGGTCCATGAGTCTTTCTAGATGGAAAACTCCATTTCTTTCTTTCCTTTTACTCGACTACAGTTGTGGTTTCTCTTAAAGTCATCAGTGAAAATACAAGAAAATGTGATGAGGCACTCTGACCTGTCAATAGAAGAAGGTCACATTTCTTACCATGTGCCCTCGTGTGCCCAAAGTGCTCTATGAAACTGTGGTTCTGGACAGTCGCATTAACTGGGGGTGATAGAGGTGCGAGGTAGGGACCAAATTAGAAATGTGGGCTAGTGAATTGGGAAAAAAAAGATTTATTTTTCAAAACATATAGTTCATAGCATAGAACAGGATAGTAAAATAGACACTGGTTTGGGATATTTTAGACATCTATTTGACAAGGCTATATTGAAATTTTACTTCTTTCTTGGTTTGAAAAAAATTGCGATTAGTTGAAATAGTGGGTCATTGATGAAAGACTGACCTTTACTATTTCAAATAAAAATTTGGAGTTGATTATACACATGATTCTCATCTGCTCATTGCATCCTCCTAATTTTAATGCTCTTGAGCTATTTATTCAAGCAAAATTGCTTGTTAGGGACTTCCCTGGTGGTCCAGTGATAAAGAATCTGCCTTACAATGCAGGGGACGCTGGTTCGATCCCTGGTCAGGGAACTAAGATCCCACATGCCGCAAGGCAACTAAGCCTGTGTGCCACAACTACTGAGCATACATGCCCCAACTAGAGCCCACGTGCCAGAAACTACAGAGCCCACACACCCTGGAGCCTGCACACCATAACTAGAGAAGAGAAAGCCTGTATGCCACAACTAGAGAGAAACCCCCGCACCACAGTGAAGAGCTCGAGTATGATAACGAAGATCCCACACGCCTCAACGAAGATCCCATGTGCTGCAACTAAGACCCGATGCAGCCAAAAATAAATTACATAAAGAAATAAATAATAAATCTTTTTAAAAAATACCTGCTTGTTGGCACAGTTTTGAGTGCCTTCTCCTCCACCAACTCCCTCCCACATTCATATCTTTGTGTATTTAAATAACACTCAGGCTTCCCTGGTGGCGCAGTGGTTGAGAATCTGCCTGCCAGGATTCGAGCCCTGGTCTGGGAAGATCCCAAATGCCGCGGAGCAACTGGGCCTGTGAGCCACAACTACTGAGCCTGCGCGTCTGGAGCCTCAGACTAATAAAAAAGTAATTTCCTCTTGGTAGTTGTGTCGAGAGGCCGCGACAGTGAGAGGCCTGCGCACCGCGATGAAGAGTGGCCCCCACTTGCCGCAACTGGAGAAAGCCCTCGCACAGAAACGAAGACCCAACACAGCAAGAAAGAAAGAAAGAAAAGAAAAGAAAAGAAAAGAAAAGAAAGAAGCTTTCATTTAAAAAATAAAAATAAACAAATAACACTCCACCCTGAATAACTCAGTGACTCTGTCTACCAGTACCAATGACTTCTTTTAAAACCCATCTCTTCTAGAAGCAATCTATTAATCATTTCCCTGTGGGTGGGTTGCTGGCTTATGCTGAACAGGGGCTGTAGAGACAAATGATTATGAGCTAGGCTTCTGGAATCAGACTTCTCAATCCAAATCCTGGCCCTGCTACTTCTGGCCATGGGAAGACTGTTAACCTCTCAGCTTCCCCATCTTTATATGGTTCTAACAATATTATCTACACATAAAGCTTCATGTACAATGCCAGCACATAGTAAGGAAGCGATAACATCTCACTTATTTAACATCTCTGTGCCAAAGAGGCCACATACTGCCCATTGGTGCCATTTAGTCCTCATAACAACTAAGCAAGTTCAGTGTTATTAGTCTCACGTACAGTTAGGGAAAAGGTGGTTCAGAAGGGTCAGATTTGACCAGGTCTTTGCAGCTACTAAGTAGAAAAGATGAAATTCCAGCTTGGGGCTGTTTAACACCAAAGCCTGTGTTCCTATCACTATTGCAAGCTTCTCATCTGCTTTAAATATTTTATTTTGCACTTGTATAAAGACAAGTGCAAAATAAAACTTGGGATTTTCCATATGGCATCAATTCTGTTGAAATACTGTCTCCTCAGCTCCACAGCAAAAACCTTGAGGGCATGAGCCGATCATTTTATAGACAGTGAACAGACAAGTGTTGAAGTAAAAATTGAAGCCTTAGGCTTTAGAGGTGGGGTGATGATCTATGGGTCTCAGCTGCTAGTGCTGGTACCTGATTAGGGGTTTGCACGACACAAAGCATGATGGGGAGGCCCTCTCTCCACCAGATATAAAGTCTTCCTTAATTCCACTTGTTATTCTTATCTCCTTCTTTCCTTCCTTTCACCTTTTCAGTCCTCTTTCTGTGTACCCATATGATTCACTGAATTATTTTTTTCTACAGGAGCAGAAATAGAACAACATTATATACAAGTGATAAATTGATGTTTAAAATAAAAAGTGTTCAATCCAAGAAAACAGATTAATTTCTCCTAATGGCAGACCTGAGACTCATTTATAGATGAACAAGACTGACATATAATAAAAAAGTAATTTCCTCTTGGTAGTTGTGTGACTTTCACTGGGACAATAGGAATTTGAGTAAGATGGTCTGTTTACTTACCGCCTGAGGTAAGACCAATTGTGTCCCCTAGAAACTCTAAATTACTCATTTTACTTGCCAACTCTAGAGCCAGAGAAGAATTTGATCAGTGGGTTGGAGAGTTTCTCAAACAATGGGTTTTCCCTAAGCAGAAGGGTAAGGCAGGATTTCAGAGATGTAGGAAAATCTTCTGCTTAAAAACTTCTCCCTCACCAGTCTATATCTGAAACATGTTTAACTTGAAAAATATTTCTTTATTCCACAATTAAGGACAAGTAAAAAAAAATAGAGAGCCAGGAAGAAGTAGCTGGCTAGCCAATTCATCATATTGTTTAAGGAACCACTGTCTTAATGTCCGCATTCCTAAAAGAATAAGTATTTATTTATTTTAAGATATAGATAAAATATGCACATGGTATTAGATTCAAAACAGTATACACTGAGAAGTTTCTCTCCAGCACCTGTCCTTCACTCAATTTCCCTAATCAGAAACATACAGTATTAAGTTTCTTGTGTATTTTTACAGAGTTAGTCTATATATCTGTATTTGGAAAGTACTAAGGGCACGAAATATTTGAAGGTCGTGCCTTCTTTTATCTGCTACCTACTTTGTTTCATGAAATTCTACTGGAGCCAGGTAAGCATCACCTCTTCTATGAAACCTTCTTTGACTCTCTTCCCTGGTAGAGTGGACCAACCTGTCCTGTGGGTCACTACTATATCTTAGCATTATTGAACTCACAGTATCACGATAGCTTGTTCATGGATCTAGCTCCTATACCACCTCCTGCCCTCAGTGGAACCCTTCCAGACAGGAACTGTTCCCAACTCCTCCTTGTATCCTGGTGCTGAGCAGGATACGTGTTTGCTCATGTATCCTGCTCAATAAATGTTTGCTAAATGATCATCAAGAAATTTGCTGGAGATAGAAAAAGGCATCAAAATGACCCAGAAAGAGGAAGCTGGCAGGGTTAGTATTTCATAATCTTACCGTAATCAAAACAAGTTTCTGATGGTAAAAGTGATATACAACCAAAATACCCATCACACATGGATATTAAATCCATCTGAATTTCCAGAGGATTTACTTTAGCTTGGAGAGCAATTTTAAAAGGCCAAGTATGAGGGATTAATTATCATGGAGCCCCACAAAAACCACAAACACCTCCAGGGGGATTTAAACTCTGAATTGCTGGAAAAGAATTTCACAACACGTGGTAATGTATCCTTAGACAGTGTCAGAGTCATCAGACACTTCAGCCCATCAATCACCATTTTCTTTACTGTTCAAGCTGCCAACAAGTAGATAGAGTAACTCATAAACACACCAACCATTCAGCAAAAGGAAATTTTATTGCTGTCACAATAGGCCTATAACACTTTAAGAAGCCATGTGTTAGAAATATTAACTAAGGATGCTCCTGAAGGATACTAATAAGCAGTGTGGGTGAAGAGATTTTATAGTTTTCATTTCTAGATATTCAGTGGATTGTTTTAACAAGCATTTTAGGGCAAACCTTTGATAAAGAATTATATAATAGACATTATTATAAAGGACTACGTATATATGGCTTAATTTTACTGCTTGAAGGCACATTTTACTTAATTTGGATTGCTCTGGAATTAAACGCAATTTTTGTCCTACTCATAAAAGCCCCCGCACCCACTCCTAAGCGTCATTTTAACCACATAAAAGTTTCCCATTAAATTTCACATTTAGGTGGAAAACATTTACTGATGATCCAAAAAGAGTGTTACATCCTGTTTTCCTGCTTTACAGGAAAAAAAATCCCTCCTAACAAGAAAGACCTATGAGGACTAAAAGAAGAATTTAAAATGTTATGTATAAAACGGGCATTTTTTTGTCCCTGTGGAAGAAACTGTGGTTCAGATCTGCAGCCTTACAGGATTAATGCTACTTTTAAACGTCATTTAATAAAGCTCCCCTTTATGGCTGTCACTGCTCAGAAATCACACAGACATGTCTTCTATACAGTAGACCACTTTCTCAGCAGGAAAGCCAAACCAATGAGAGGTGATAATACAGTGGGGGTAGTAAAATGTGCAAACCAAAACTACATTCAACTCTACGCTGAAAAACACATGTAGATGTATTAAGTTACTGATTTGTGATGTCTACTGCCATTAGACAGTTTAAAAAGAAAGTGTGGGTTACAACTGCTAAAGTATATCTCACCTTTAGCAAAATTGAAGGGCTCCAAACTGTATTTATATAAATAAATGGAGTGTCTTAGAATATGCTTTTTTTCTATCCCAAATCCTTTGTGACCACATCTTTAAAAACCTAGCTTCCCTATTATATTTCAATTAGAATGTGATTTGCACTTTGATGCAAAAAGTGGTTTGAAAAAAAAAAAAAGGCAGTAGGGTGTGGAAGAAGGACCCAGGACTAGGAGTGAGAGGGGTTCAATTTTCTGACAGCTCTGCAGTAGCCAATTCTACAAGGGGTTCTGCATGAACCCCTTTGTTCATGATACTTATCATCATCAGTAAAGCACAGAGCTGAACTATGTGACTTCTAAAGTCATTCTAGCTCCAAAACTTTAGACCTTGATGAACCCATACCGTGTGCAGAGCAAAGCAGAGAAAGCCTCTGTTTTACACAGATGCTTAGGCCCTGCCTAGGAATAAGACCTCCTTCTATTATTATTTTTTAAATTTATTTTACTTATTTATCTTTGGCTGCGTTAGGTCTTCATTCCTGCGTGGGCTTTCTCTAGTTGTGGTGAGCGGGGGCTACTCTTTGTTGCGGTGTGTGGGGTTCTCATTTCAGTGGCTTCTCTCGTTGTGGAGCACGGGCTCTAGGTGCGCAGGATCAGTAGTTGTGGCACATGGGCTCAGTAGTTGTGATTCGCAGGCACTAGAGCACAGGGTCAGTAGTTGTGGCACACGGGCTTAGTTGTTCCGCAGCATGTGGGACCTTCCCAGACCAGGGCTTGAACCCGTGTCCCCTGTATTGGCAGGCGGGTTCCTAACCACCGTGCCACCAGGGAAGCCCAAGACCTCCTTCCAAATGACAGAACAGAAGAATAGCCACTCTCATAGGCTAAGAGAGATCAGAAAGATATGGGGGCTGGGTCGGACTGTATTAGTTATCTTTTGCTGCAAAATGTAGTGGCTTAAAACCATTTGTTTGTTCATAATTCTGTAGGGTGGCACTCTGGGCTGGCCTCAGCAGGGCAGTTCTTGCGCTCTACGTTGTGTCAGTTGGGCTGTCCTATGAGGTTGCAGTTACGTTGGCGGGGGCCTCAGCTGGGATGGCTGGGTCCCTCTCCCTCTCCCTCCAAGTGCTCTCTCCGTATGGTGTATGTCATCCTCCAGGAGAACACTCCCGGCTTGTTCTCAAGGTGGCAGTATTTCAAGAGGACAAGAGCTAAGCTGTAAGGCCTCTCGAAGCCACACAATGCCACTTTCACTACTACTGGTCAAAGCAAGTCAATGGGTCAGCTCAGATTCGAGGGATCTGAAAAAACTGCACAAAATTTATGGTCAATTTTTTTTTTTTTTTTTTTTGTGGTACACGGGCCTCTCACTGTTGTGGCCTCTCCTGTTGCGGAGCACAGGCTCTGGACGCGCAGGCTCAGCAGCCATGGCTCACGGGCCCAGCCGCTCCGCGGCACGTGGGATCTTCCCGGACCGGAGCACGAACCCGTATCCCCTGCATCGGCAGGCGGACCCTCAACCACTGCGCCACGAGGGAAGCCCTATGGTCAATTTTAATCTACTACAGATTTTATCAAGTCAGCCAGAGGAATCTTCCAGCCTGTCAACAATGGAAGGCAGCAACACATGGTGGGAATGGTACTGGCTATGGCCACATAAACCTGTGTTCAGATTTTAGCTCTAACACTTATAGGTTTGTGATATTTCTATCACAACTTATTATTTCTATTAAGTTAACACTGTCGGAACCAGTGTTTCTGTCTCTGTAAAACAGAACTCAGAAATCCTACCTGTTAGAGTTTGAGGATGAAATAAGATTATATATGTAATGTCAAACAAAGTGTCAGCCAAAGAGATTTTAAATAACTGCTAATGAGGGCTCCCAATACATATATACCTAAGGTTTAAGAGGCACATGTGGCACATAAAGGAAGGAATACATATATGTCAGAGTGATCAAAATTCACAACTCTAAGGATGAATGACACCAGTCTTGGTCCATTTTTTTTTATTTCTAATTTTCCTGTTACAATGCTGATCCTACAATATAACTGATTGCTTCTTTTCAAGAAAGATTATGCAACAAGGACATTTTAGGTTATTTTTTCTCAAGTCACGGACAGGTCAGGGCTAAGTCCAATAGACCATCCAGATGCCAACAAGATGTAAACCAGACTACAAGAGTCCTGTTCCCAAATATTTTGATTTTTCTGTTTCAATCAAGTTGAAACATATTGTTTGTGGATTCTGTATTTGTAAATTCCCCTGCTTCCCCAAATCAATGCTCTTGATGCCTTCATGGTAATTTGCAGACATGAGCAGAGTGGTGAAAAATTTGAGTTGCTTGATTCACTGGTTCCTAGCTGAGGTAGAACAAGGCAACATTATGCTTTCTTGTTTCAACTCTCATACTGGAAACAAGCTTCCCTTAAAGGGTCTTCTTAGTGCCACATGTTTCACATTTTTGTGCTGTTATGTGCCTTACCGAGAAATTACATGTGGTAGACAACCTTCATTCGATTATGAGTTATAGAGCTGTTGGCCATTCAATGTTAATGAATCAACAATATGTACTGAATAAAGTATCTTTAATCAGAAACACACATAAAACAAGGTTATATATTTATCATTGGTTAAAAATGTTGTGACCAGAGGTTTGGAGAAGGAATCTAATCCTGTCTTTCCTCTAGAAGCAATGGTTTAGTATTCATTAATTCAGTGTTTGCTGCAACTTTATATAACATAATTACCATGAATAAGAACTGACTGTACTTCCTCTTGTTGCTTTTCCCCGGTGTTACTTGACTACAACAAAACTGGGAAACCTAATGTGAAAGCTGATAAAGGTAGAAATGCAGACATATGCTATCTGTAATAGAGATAGCAGGACTCATGTGGCCAAAGGCAGCTCTTGGCTGTCCTTGGTACACTGAGGCAGTGGGTTGATTAACCCAGGGTGAGAAAAATCAATGCATTTTTCTTATGCTGTGGCATGTGTTATTATGCTTATACTCAATGTGTTTTGTGGATCTATATTTTTTGAACCAATTACAAGGGTAAAATGCAAAGATGATCCAAGACAAGTTGCAAAGTAGCTAATCTTCCCTACTTTCAGACCAAGAACCTTTTTCCCCTTCTTTGATGCAAAAAGTATTTGGCATACCCTCATCGATTCATAAGAAGCAAAAGGTTAAGAGGTTACTTTCAATATTTCATAAGAACATGCAGGGCCCGAGGCAGAATGTAGTCAATAATTATCTTATTTCCTTTGTTCTAAGATGATTTTTTTCTCATTTAACAATTTTATAATTTGGAGTACATTTAATGTACTGCTTTCCCACCATGAATACAATAAGATTATTACTTAAGAAGAAGTATAGTATTTATCAAATTGATGTAGTTTTGCTTGCCAACTTCATAGATTGAATATATAATTGTTTCTGTTCAGAAAACCTGAAGGGGCTATAGTTATAGAAGGGAAGTCAGCAAGAGTCAAAGGACCTTATCTATCATACTGGGAATCACAGTTTTTAAAATCTGGATTCTCTATTCTGCTCCCTTTTTTTTTTTTTTTTGCGGTACGTGGGCCTCTCACTGTTGTGGCCTCTCCCGTTGCGGAGCACAGGCTCCGGATGCGCAGGCTCAGCGGCCATGGCTCACGGGCCCAGCCGCTCCGCGGCATGTGGGATCTTCCCAGACCGGGGCACGAACTCGTGTCCCCTGCATCGGCAGGCGGACTCTCAACCACTGCGCCACCAGGGAAGCCCTCTGCTCCCTTTTAAACAGAGTTCACAACACAGATTTTCTAAGAATCTCAGAACACAGTCAAGACTCCAATTAATCCCCATAAAACTCTGCTACAAAAGAAACAGAGTCTATATATATCCTTATCTCAATTTGTTCATCTATTCTAATATGCTTGGGGTAGGGTATGAAGACTTGCACCTACCAAACATTTCAAAGAGAAGGAAAATGGATCACAGTGTCCAGTACCTATAATTTTGGAATACTGAAATATTCTCACGTAATAAACTATAGATAACATAAATGAGCATTAAATCAGCAATAGACATAGAGGCTGTTTTGACATAAAAGTAAAAGTAAGGATTAGGGACTTCCCTGGTGGCGCAGTTGTTAGGAATCCGCCTACCAATGCAGGGGACATGGGTTCAAGTCTTGTCTGAGAAGATCCCACATGTCGCGGAGCAACTAAGCCCGTGCACCACAACTACTGAAGCCCACATGCCTAGAGCCTGTGCTCCTCAACAAAGACAAGCCATCCCAATGAGAAGCCCGTGCACCCCAACGAAGTGTAGCCCCCACTTGCCGCAACTAGGGAAAGCCCGTGCGCAGCAACAAAGACCCAACGCGGCCAAAAATAAATAAATAAAATTTTTTTAAAAGTAAGGATTAAATGATCAGTTACACAGGAAGCAATCTCTCTCTGTGTGTGTGTGTGTGTCAAAGTAATGGACTAGGTAAGCTATCCTAAAACTCAAACTCAGGGATTGCAAATTCTTGCACACTATCTATATGTAACTAAACTGTGGAATGAAAATCACAGCAATAAAACAGCTAATATAAGAATTGCTCTGAGGGCTTCCCTGGTGGCACAGTGGTTAAGAATCCTCCTGCCAATGCAGGGGACACGGGTTTGAGCCCTGGTCCGGGAAGATCCCACATGCCGCGGAGCAACTAAGCCTGTGCGCCACAACTACTGATCCTGCCCTCTAGAGCCCATGAGCCACAACTACTGAGCCCACGTGCCACAATTACTGAAGCCCACGTGCCTAGAGCTTGTGTTCCACAACAAGAGAAGCCACCGCAATGAGAAGCCCGCGCACCACAACGAAGAGCAGCCCCCGCCTGCCGCAACTAGAGAAAGCCCGTGTGCAGTCACGAAGACCCAACGCGGCCAAAAAGAGAAAAATTGCTCTGAATATATAAAAATGTTTCACATTTTAAGACTTTGAAAAGCTTTCTCTTCAAGCTCAGAAAAGAAACTGTTTTATATTTACTTAAAATGGAGTTCCTCTGCCAAGTCTGATTTAGCAAAAAGTTGATACTTATCAATATGAATATTATTTTTCATACTGAAATACAGGTTTAAGGAAATGGGATAATATTTGCATTATAGTTTATAAGTCCCTATAGTTCCATCTGGTACTTATTTATCTAAATTTTACTCAGCTTGCATAATATTTTTGCTTACAGTCATATCCTTTAAGATCAGAAATGCCCAAATCTGGAAATTCAGAGGTACTATTCGTTAACATTCTTTCAGTGTGATTCATGGACTTTTTGAAAACTCTGCTTCGATTTAAAATAAAACTAAGGTAATAAGATGTTTTGTATAAAAATATATGACTTAAGCAATAACAGTAAAAGGAACTTGGCTTTGGGGGTTCACACGCCAAAGCAAACCACGCTCCTCATGAAACAGACTGTGCAAAGTTCATTTGAAGGAGAACAGCAAGATAAAACACTTAATCAAATGTAAAATAGTTTTCTACTCTGCTTACTTTAAAAAATATCTAGTGCTTTAAGTTGCCACAGTCCTACAGTTAAATGCTCAGAAGCTGTAACAGCTAAACAATGGTATGCAGCATGGTGAAGTGTGAAATCAGGTCACTTCAGAACCTGACACATGGTTATAGCTAAAGGACAGATATTCTTCACGTCAATTTCTAGATGGAAGAACTTCGCCACATAGTGTCCAAATGGGAGAGTCCTTCTCTCTTGATGCTTCTTGCTAATGGACCTGCCCTAGAGAACTTCTGTTTAATAAGAATGAATTAAACTGGTACTAAATCAGGTGGTGAAAAAGTTACAGGTGTGCAACTTGGAGAGAAATGACAAGATTCTGAATATGACATTCCCAGGCCTTTTTAATACTACGAATATCTAAATTTTACAATCTATCCAGGGAATCCACTGACCTCATTTACAACAGGATGGTACCAAGAATATAAAGATAAAACAATTGCCCTCAGTCTAACTGTATTCCTCTTGCAAAGAGATAAGCTTATCTCCGGACCCAGAAGAATACCAGTATAGCAACTAGGACTTATATTTATGAACTTTCCTTTCCAAAAGTGATAACAATTAATAGCTTCCCTAAAACAAAACAACAGAACAATAATTATGCCTTATTCTCTACTTTAAAAAACTCAGGACTTTGAAGTTTTAAGAGATTTGTGAGATAGGAAGGCAAAGGGGGTGGGAGGAGAATGAATTTTCTTATACTATCATTTTGAAAAAGAGATTTATAAATGTAAATGTTGCTCCTTGATTAAAAAACAAAGTCTAATAATATCCTTGCAGAGTGGCTGCCTGCCTCTGTCAAAATATTTCCTGAGATGGGGCACTCGCTATCCCCAGGCAGTTCATGCCATCTTTGGTCAGCTGATGTTTAGGAAGTTCTTCCTTAAAATAATGTGAAACGTGTTTTTCACTGGGCACCTTGGGAGCACCTGAATTGTTCTCATCCTTCATCCACAAGAAGATAACCTTACATGCTTGCAGAAAGTCATTGTTGTCCTTCCTGGTCTTCCCTTTTCCAGTCTGTTCAATTCTACCTGAGATAACGTGGTTCCAACAATGTTCTTGTCAACCACATAATTATGCCCAGAAATGAACAGAATACTCTAGCTATAGCTAAAACCGGTCAGAGAAGCACTCCAGACAGATCTAACAGCATGTGCCAAAGCCTTGCATCAGGTGGGAACAAGGCTCATTAAAGGAACTGCAAAAGGCTGGCATGGCTGGAATTCAGAGTGAGTACAACGAGGCTGGTTAGAGTCATATTTTTAAGTGTGCAAGGCTCTATATGGGGTACCAAAGACACAAAATCAACAGGTGTGTTCTCAAGAAGCTTAGGGTCTGGTGGGTGAGATGGATAACTCCCTTTCCCAGGTGCAGGTTGATGACACAGAGTGGTAGTGCTAGAAAAGGGGTCCCAACAGTGCGGCTTTTGAGTCAGACTGTCTAATTAAACTCCAACCGGACCAACTGCTAGTACTGTGTCCTTGGAGAAGTTACCTCGCTTACCTGTGTCTCTGTTTCCTCACTTATAAAATGGGGATAATGCTACTACTTCTCCTATAGGATCGTTGTGAAGGTTAAATGAGATGATGTTTATCAATTATGTATTAAGAACAGTAACTGCATCACTTTTTAAAAGTTTGATGCTGAAAAACAAATGGCTAATTATCTAGAAACAGAGTCATGTTTCTCAATATGCAGGAAACATACTAAAGACACACAGATGAAGGGAGCAAAGGATCTACTTTAAGACGAATGTTTAACGATAATTAATAAGAACTGAAGTCAGTGTAGACAGGCACTGGGAAAAGTCCTTAATATTCTTTATCTTAATTAATCTCCATGCCAACCTTCCAACCTTAAGAGGTAGATTTGGTGGTCATCACCACTGTTTTACAAAGGAAGAAGCAGATTTAACTCAGAAGGGTTAAGTCTCTTGTCCAAGGTCCCACCACAGTTAAAGTTCTGGGATTCTGATACTGCAGGATCAGCATCATTACTCTGCTATGCTGCCTGTTAGGTTTAATAGAAACACTGGCTATAGTCTGGGACCTCTGACAATGGTACGCAGAGAAAGGAAAATGCAGAGTGAGGGCTCTGGAGCAACTCTCATTCTTTCTTCACTTCATTTGCTCAATCCCAAGAACAGTTCAAGTCTGCCAATATGCTTAAATAAAACATTTAAGTTTTTCTTTCTCTTCTCTAGAATTCCCAAGACTGATAATAGAATAACCCCAATAAATGACACTGGAGAGCTATATTTTAGTTCTTCTGAGGACACTGCAAATAAAACTTCTAGTCAGTAAGCAAACGTTTCTGAGAAGGGGGCATTGAGGGATTCCAGGACAGGTGTACGAAATATGATGCAAGCATCATAAGAGGTAAGAGTCCATGGTCTTCCATTTGGCAGAATATGCCAAGTCTTCTGAGCCACAGGATTTCATGCAAATTACCACTCCAAGACCAAAAAGGGGGCGGGAGGGAGACAGGATGAAAAGATGGCTAGATAGATGGATGGAAGGAAATTTTAAAAATATTAATTAATATACGATCTCTTTTATGTAGTGTGCCTTATCTGGTTTCCTGGCTGCGTGCCTCCCTCAAATGCAATTGTTGAAATCCTAGTGCCCCTGCTCAAAGGAGGCAGGGGTCTTTGAGAGGTGATAAGGTCATGAGGGCAAAGCCCTCATGAATGGGATGAGTTCCCTTATAAAAGAGGCCCCCTGGGCTTCCCTGGTGGCGCAGTGGTTGAGGGTCCGCCTGCCGATGCAAGGGGACATGGGTACGTGCCCTGGTCCGGGAGGATCCCACATGCCGCGGAGCGGCTGGGCCCGTGAGCCATGGCCGCTGAGCCTGCGCGTCCGGAGCCTGTGCTCCGCAACGGGAGAGGCCACAACAGTGAGAGGCCCGCGTACCGCAAAAAACACACACACACACACACACACACACACAAAAAATGCAAAAAAGAAAAGAGGCCCCCTTGCAGAGCTCCATTGCTCCTTTCACCATGGAAGGATACAAGAAACCTGCAACTTAGAAGAGGGCCTTCATCCGACCATGCTGGCACCCTGATCTTGGACTTCCAGCCTCCAGAACTGTGAGAAATAAATTTCTGTTGTTTGTAAGCCACTCAGTCTGTGGTATTTTGTTACAGCAGCCTGAACAGACTAAGACACCTGCTTACAAGAAACACATAAAAATTAGCCTGTATTAATTAAATCTAGAAAGTTCATACTACAGATTTACTTTTTTCCACTTTCCAGAGAAATTCCCTATTTTAACAGTTCCTATTAGGATTTTTCATTGGTTGATCCCCTATATAGACCACAAACATTAAAGGCAGTAGAATCAACTTAAATGAGTGTGTGAGCTCTTTAAGGGCAGGGTTATTTCATTCAATTTTGTATCCTCAGCAGTAAGCAAAGGGCAGCCTTTGAGCAAACACACGCTTCCTATCAGAGGAGCCACACTCACCAAAAGCAGACCTGGGGACACATCATATGGTTAAAACAACAGAAGAAAAGGTTGTCATTGAGGATTGGGTCCAGGTGTGCTCCTCAACCTTCCCAAGGGGGTCACCCTCGGCACTACCTTGGTATTTTAAGAGGTCTATTTAGACCTCTTAAACCTCTTAGACTGGGTGCAAATACAATGAGATGCTAAGTGAGACCTCCCTCTGTGATCTCAGAAACCACCTGTCTTGGATCCAGAGAAACTATTTATAGCAGATAGAACTGATGTGGTGTCAAGACCAAGTCCCAGAGGCTTAATTCCTCTAAAGATGGCAAAAAAAAAATCTATTGGACACACAACAAAGAGGGCACAGAAACCCTAATTGGGCGTGGGGAAGGGGGCGGTGGTTTGGGGCAAATGCTTAAGAAGGATCACCAGCCCTTAGAATGTGCTCTTTCCCAGCACCAGAGCTAAAATAAGGATGCATATCAGGATGCAAATAAGCAAGTGCAAAGGTGCTTCTGTCAGTGGATCTCAACATTGTCCACGATTTCCTTTAATATGCTCTCATCTTTGTTTGCTAACTTCCTGCTGGCTGGATGCACTCCCAGGACCTGATTGGATAAAGTGACCTGGAGTGTCAATTAGGCTATGTGTCCCATATCAGAATTTGGAGCCAGGCGGGGGGGGGGGGGGGGGGGAAGGAAAAAAGAGAGACCCTCACTGTGGTAAACAATGGTTTTATTTGTTAAAGCACCTTCCACCCACCTCCTGTTCAGCCTCACCAAAATATCATGCCTATATATTGTGAGTCTAACTTACAGCTTTTGATGAGGTACCTGAGGTTAGGAAATAAAAGCTGTGTCTCATTTCTCATTTTTAAGTGGTGCTTATCCTTCCAAGGACAATGGGATTTGCAGTCTCAAAAGGCAGAACCATATATTATGAACCTCAAGATGCTCTTAAAGAATATTTTTCGGCTGCCTCATGGTAGCAAGAGAAGCAGAGCACAGTATTTCTCAAACAGCCTCTCATGCAGGATGCGGAAGGTGATGTCAAGAAGTGGAAGCCCTCAAGCTGGTGGCCAGCAGCACAAATGCAAATGTACACAGTATTCCACCCAACCTGATGAAGACGTCACAGTGCACGCTGGACGCTACACACAGCAGTTCCTGCCTGCACAGGCCAAGGCAGAGTAATTCAGGAAATAAATTATTCTGAACCCTGGAGAAAAGTTTTAACGATACTTTAATTGAGCTGAAGGAAATAAAATCCTTTAATAAATAAACACCAGCCTCTGCGCACATTCAGGTTCAGGTGGCTCACTAGTAGGGTCAAACTAAACATAGGATTCTCTAGATCAGTCCGGATAGCAGGAGAGAGGAGGAACATGACAAGGAAACATGTAGAAGGCAGTAAGACCCTGGTTTCTGCAGCCTATGCTGTTCTTGAGTTGCCTAGTGCCTTGGGGGACTAATATTCATTACAGAAAAATAGAACAGGATTCCCTGCCCCCTCCAACAGTACTAACACAGAAACATATTTCTGTCAAAAATGGAAAGAATTATTTTATTGATACTATACTTGTTTTAACTGTAAATACGGCATATACAATTTACTTCTTACCAAATAAAATGAGCAAAAGAAATACCAAAATGTTCATTTAAAAGCATATTCATTAGTAAGAGTGGTTGTCTCTAGGGGGAGGCCCTGGTTGGGATCAGGGGTGGGGTTGAAGGGCAAGGCTAGGGCAAAAGGATAGGAGGGAGATTTACCATTCACTTTATATCCTCTGTGTCAGTTTAACTTCGAATAATGTGCATGTATTACTTATTCAAGTAATACATGCACATTGATTAATCACATTTTTGTAAATCAAAACCCAGGAACTTTTACATTTTAATGGCACTGTTGATCAGTGATAATCAAAATACTGAATAATCAAAGATCCATAATTCAAGTAAAAATTAACGCTCTAGACCAATTAAAAAAAATTACGAGTAGACGTGAACATGGTCAAAATGAAGCCAGGCCAGGCTTCCCTGGTGGCGTAGTGGTTGAGAGTCCACCTGCCAATGCAGGGGACACGGGTTCGTGCCCCGGTCCGGGAAGATCCCACATGCCGCGGAACGGCTGGGCCCGTGAGCCATGGCTGCTGAGCCTGTGCGTCCAGAGCCTGTGCTCTGCAACGGGAGAGGCCATGGTGGTGAGAGGCCCGCGTACCGCAATAAATAAATAAATAAAATAAAGCCAAGCCTAAATTTTGGGAGTGGAGTAAGTGATGTACACTTTTATGTAGCAGTCCACTATATAATAATGATGATAATGATCATAATAACAATAGTTCATATACTTACGTACTTTTATGAAAAAGCGAAGTCTTCCACAGAAGTGACCCAAGGCCATAATAAGGCTCAGCATCTAACTCTGTGCCAGTGGATATAGTTCACTTCTAGAAACTTACCAAGGGTGTGTCTTTTCCTCCCACAATGCTGAGACCAAGCCCTGAACGCCCCTTGGATATTTCTATAATCATTTCCTGGCCAGGAACAATGGGACACGTGGCAGGGTCCACTGACATAGGAGCATGGAAACCACCTGAAGAAGGAGTGAACACAAGAATGACTGGCAAGTAGGAGATGCAGCTCTGCTTGCACACTCCACTGCTCGGGGAGTGCAGCGTTTATATGTGTTTATCTTTTCCTCCCAAGCACCATGAAATGAAAAGCTGGGTCACTACTGCCCATTCACCCGGGGATGAAACATGACGGTCCTATGACATTTTTGAGATTAAAACAATAGCTACCACCAACCCACACGATCAACCATTTTAGTTATACTTGAAATTTTTAAAATCTTAATATATACCATGAAAACTGGTATGGAAAAATTTAAGTTGATTAAATGATTAAGTACATATAGGTAGATGTTATAATGAGAATAAAGACTGGTATAAATGCTGAGCTACAGTTATAAAATACTAATTAAGAAATAGTGCTTAAGTACTTTCAATTAGAGCATATCATATGAATTAAAATGTATAAAGTATCTAATCAATAAAGTATGGCACAACTGAAAATAACATCACCTAAAAATGATCCCCAAATATAAATATACACAGTAAAAAAAAAAAAGTGTTATAAACACAACACTGTAGAATGAATTGCTGGGTCCATAACTGAAAAGGCTTGTGAAAAGAGTTATTGCTGTTTTACTTTTAAAAATCATTGTTTTAGACTGGGTTTTTCTAAAAACTGGGGGAGAAGAAATATTAACACATATACATCTTCAGTCAAACCTAGCTCCACTGAAGAATCCGAACATTCAAAATGTTAGTTTCAAGAGACTCTTCTACAAATAATATTTTCTAGAGAACGTCATCTTTTTTGATAACTAGTCTTGATCATCATGAGTACTGATTCTTACACAGTGATATAATTTGGTAAAGGTCTGATAATAAAGGGCCCCATCTGCTGGTCAGCTGCTGCTAATGCACAGGGGCCAAGCTGAGATCCACAGACCTCTGTACAAGCTGGGGCCAGTACACTATGGCCTGAGGATCAAGAATGGTTTTTATTTCAGAAGGTTGAAAAACAAAAATCCAAGGAAAAATAACATTTCAACACATGTGAAAATTATATGAAATTAAAATTTTAATGTCTATAAATAAAGTTTTACTGGAACACAGCCCTGCTAATTCATTTACATCTAGTCTACGGCTGCTAACAGCAGAGTTGAGTAGCTGCAACAGAGAGACCACGTGGCCCGCAAGCCTTATATTTACTCCTTGACTCCTTACAGAAGAAGTTTGCCGACACTTGGTAGAAAACAAAAGAACACAGGCCCTAAATAAGCCTGTGAGGGCTCTGCTCTGACTCAGCGATAATCATTGCCTTCAGGACCAAAGGGCACAAGTTTCGGGGTGGTACAGAAGTGGATGTGAGTTCCCAAGAAGGAAATTAATAGTGGGTGCAGCTGAGGATCATTCGTCATCAGAAAAATGCACGTAATCATTATCCAGGAGGCTGTCTGAGGAATTAAAGAAACAAGGTGCCTGAGGTGCCCAGCCCAGGGACTGGCACTGTGCGGCTTTCATATAGGTACCGCTCCTGACCACGTGGAATTTATTAATCGAATGGCCTCTTGTGTAACAATGACACAACCTCGCAACAATTTTAAAAGGCCATATCAGAAGGCTAGTAAATCGTAAACCTAATTTGACTCGAGATCTTTTGGCAACATATGTATTCCATGCTACATTGTTCACTAATTTCCAATAAAAACAATGTATGACAGTGTCATAGTTTCATGGATGCTTTAAATAGTTTATACTCCTTATGTAAATCACTAGCTTAGTCTCTTGAGTGAGGAGAGAAAACATAGTAAGAGATACTGGAGAAGGCATTTCTTTCCCTCCTCTGCTTCTGCCTCTGGCTACCCTATAGCCAGTCCTGAGTCAGTCTTGGTATTTATTTCTCTCATAGAATCTGGCCCAAAGCCTGACTCCTACCAAGCCCCCAATCAATGTTTGGTAAGTGGATGGCTGAATGAACACAATTTCCACAGATTAAATTGTGGGATGATTAATTTCTGCTATAGAGGTAAAGGTATGGGATATATATTATCAAAACTCAATTGGTCTACATTGGAGTCATGAAACTTTTTTGGTAAGAGGCCACATGGAACTTTACAGGCCATACAGGCTCTGGTGCCGCTACTCAACTCTACCCTTATGGTGTGAAAGCAGCCATAGACAATACCTAAACAAGTAAGTATTCCAATAAAATTTTATTTATGGACACTGAAGTCTGAATTTCATATAATTTTCATGAAACATTCTTTTGATTTTTTTCAACCTTTTAAAAATGTGAAAACCATTTTTAGCTTGCAGACCATATAAAAACAGATGGTGGGCCAACTGTGACCCAGGGGTCATAGTTTGCTGACCACATCCATCAAGTATTTTAGTAAAAAATCTAGTGCTTTAGAATAATACCTGCTCATAAATTTTTTATGAGTTAATATTCATGAAAAAATATGTAAAATGCAAATACCATAAAGGTGTCAGGTCTGCTAAATTCATGTAGGGTTATGCTTTACCATTGGTGAGCATGTGTTTTAAATAGTCCTTCTTTTAAAACTGACTTACATTGCATAAAAGCAAAATGGAAATACTCATTATTCATTTTGAAGGTCTATTTTCAACCATTAGTCAGCATAATTCAATCCAGGAATTCAAAGAGAGAAAGTGATTATCAATTTCTTTAAGCACTGAAAATCAAGTCTTTAAATAGCTTACATCGACATACGCAAGGCTACAATTTGGTTCAATGTGATTTTTAAGAGACATTACTCATAAACTAAACACACTATTTTGGAGAGACTAGAGAATAATCTGCAAGACTCAGATTCAAGTAGCATTTAGTGAGGGCCTTTTTTGTGCTACTACTTTTATATTCAATAAGTAATAGGCAATCCCACTAGTGGAGATGAGAAAAAATGATTTTGGAAGTAAAGTGACCTGCCCAAGTCCCAAAGCCCAGGAAGCAGAGCAGGGATGCCAGCCAGGCTTCCTGACTCTTGGTCCAGTGCTCTCTTCAGGACATCACAATCCCTTCTTTTTCTAAAGTTTGATGAGTGGATTCAATTCTGCTCAGAGAAAGACTCATACCATAGCCTGTGAAGTCTGCATCTGCTGAATGGTATGAAGATGGTGCTAAAGGGATCTCTTGTGAACTGAAGGAGACTTTCGTTGAATATTTTTGCTGTTTCATTTGGCTGCCGGCCTACAAAAGAAAGGAAAATTAGATGAACGTCAGAGAGGAGAAAGGTAACAAGAGGAGAAGACTTTAAAATTGGTGTATTGTTACCAAAACAATGGTGCACTCCAATAATGCCTCTTGAAAATTTGGAGTTGGAGAGGTGGCATGGGGAAGTTAGGATGATTTTTGTCCCATTCCCCATGCTTCCCTATTTAACTTTATATCTAAAATGCTTCGGTGAAGGATGGATCAAGGAAGGGAAGAAGGATAGAAGCTATCTTTGTGGTTTGTGTATGAAGCTGGGGCCAGGAAGCATTTTTACATGATGAAATCAGTGTGAAGTCTGTATATCTGTGCTGTGCTTAGTGAAAAACATCTGTGCTGCAGATGTTCTCAGCACATGACACTGCCCAACTTTTCTGGACATATTAACAGAGTCAAAGATGCATGAGGTAGGTTAATTGAGCATTAGGGTTAGGAAGAGACAACAAACCCAGGTACATCATTACACTTCAATTCACCTAAAAGAATGCTTATTCACCTTTGATTCCCAGTGCCTGGAACATAGTAGGGCCTCAATAAATGTTTGATGAATGAATGAATGAATGCAGAGAGAAAAACTGAAGACATGGAAACTCAGAGTAGGAAATAAATCTGTAATTCATTGAAGGTACAGAGACCTTTGCTGTGCAAGCTTTGGAAAATTAACTTGTAATTCTGAATTTTTGTTGATAATATCTCTAATGAATATTAGTATTAGAAAACTAAGAAAAACCAAAAGGACTCCATGCTTGCTTAACAGGCAGTTAAGAAATATAGGTAGTGACCTGGCCTGCCTTCTGGATCTGTAGTTAGCCAGGAAACCCATCCCCAGCTGGAAGATACAGATAAAGAAACCAAGACACAAATGTCAAGTGACATCTGAAATCATACAGCTAATGAGAGGAAGAAGTAGGGCTAAAAGTCGGCATTTGAAGAATGTTGCAAGTTTAAAGTGTTTATCAAACAGTTGCTAGGTTATGATTCTACTGGTGTTCTTTTTTTTTCTCTGCAGTTTTTCTATCACCATCATTTAATAATGACCATTCACTTATTTAAAAAGACTTTTTTGAATATATATTTTCAGTGATTTTAAAAAGAAGAAAGTGAAACAATGACAAACTAGGGGTTACTACGAGAAAACTGAACAATGGAACCACCTAAATATCCAATTACTCTAAAGACCACACTTCCCAGCCTCCTTGAAGCCAGACATGACCACAGACTAGTCTATGATCAATGGAATGTAAACAAACATGAACTGTACAGTTTTCAGGTCATTTTCTTAAGGAGAACAATCTTGCCTTCCCCTTCTTTAGACGAAATGTGGATGCAATGGTAATAACTGGAGCAGCAGTCTTAGACCAAAAAAATGGATGCTATAGTTTGAGGATGGTAGAGTAATCAAATAACGGTACAGTAATCAGATAAGAGGTGCTTGGGTCCGTGACACCATGGAGATACCATGTCATCCTCAAACTGATCACAGCCACACCGTTAGGTAAAAGAGAAACTTCTTGCAGCAACTGAACATAATCTTAACTCACAGTACTTATGTCACCTTTCCTTTGTATAATCTCAAGAAAGAAAATTGATAATAAAGCTAAGTGCCAGCTACAGAGCTCTTTTATGAAAAATGGTGTGAATTTTAAAACAGAAAAGCACAAGAGACAGTCATCACTACATCATGACTTTTATTAACAGCAGAGAATGTTTGTTGCTCATCTTTATTTCCCAGTTCATGTAGCATCCATTTCATTGTGCATACTAGGTAGGTTTCTAATAGATATGGGTTGAAAAAATAAGGAAGTAGTCCATAGAAACCAAGTGAAACAAACATATGTTTAGAGGCAGACCACTTGTTGGTAGATGTGGTGATGGATGAACGTAGCTCCCACGACTCATCCATTGACATAAAACCAAACTACCAAGTATGAAAGATTAGAAAACTTGGATTTGTGGACTCTAACCTTTAAAAATTATGTAAAAAAATTTTTTTTAATTGGGTCATTTGTAGAGATGTGGATGGATCTAGAGACTATCATACTGAATGAAGTAAGTCAGAAAGAGAAAAACAAATATCATATATTAACACATATATGTGGAACCTAGAAAAATGGTACAGATGAACCAGTTTGCAGGGCAGAAATTGAGACACAGATGTAGAGAACAAATGTATGGACACCAAGGGGGGAAAGCGGCAGGGGTTGGGGGTGGTGGTGTAATGAATTGGGCAATTGGGATTGACATGTATACACTGATGTGTATAAAATGGATAACTAATAAGAACCTGCTGTATAAAAAAGTAAATAAAATAAAATTCAAAAAAAATTTTTTTAAAAAAGAAGACAGATTGGATTTGTTGTTGAATGTCACTGTATTTGAACATCAGAGTTGGAGTGGACTTTATAAGTCATCCAGCCTAACTAAACCAGGGGTTCTCAACCCTGTCTTCATAACAGAAACTGCTAGGGAGCCTTTAAAATTTATGAATGCTGGAACCCCCATTCTAGACCAAAGAAATTGGCACTAGGGGTGTGGAGCTCAGTCAAGTGTGTTTTTCTTTTGGGGCGGGTGTTTGTTTTTTTAAGTTGAAACTTACTTTTTAGTTAAATCATGGATTCTTAACACAAGATAAATGGGTTTCTAAGAGATTTATAGAGGGAATTCTAGGAACTATAAAACCGCTGCGGTTGTATCAAAGTTAAATTTACCAGTGTTTTTCTGGGGAAAGAGTCTATACTTCATCAGATCTTCATGATAAGAAAAAAAAAATCACTACTCAAAAGAAGACAGACTGAGTGTTCTATTACTAATTAGCTGTGTGATCACAGGCAAGCCACTCAACCTCCTAAATGTCCTCATCTGTAAATTGGTGGTGATACCTCTATACCTTGCAAGGTTGTTGTAGAGACTGAAGATAAAAGTACATAAATAAACCTATAACTATTCCAGGAACAACTTAGGAGTTCAATTAATAATAGCTACTAATGTTTTTATGTCCTTTGATAACATATTAATAAATGATCAGCCAGCTTCTGACTGAAAACCTTCAGGGATGAAAAATTCCATTTCCACAAGGAATCTCATTCCTTTTGTCATAGCTCAAATGGTTGGGAAGTTGTTTATGATGAGCTGACACAGCTTCACTGCAGATGTTGCCCAATGATCTCTGGGTCATTTCTCTTCTGCAGCTATAGAAAAGGGTAATAATCACTTTCTGAAAGGAGAATGACTTAGATATTTAAGTGCCCACTTTTCAGCAGGGAAAAGAAAGGCCAGAGAATGTTTGGATTCACCCCAGTTCTAAAATTCTATGGTTGTAAAATTTTAGAGATGTTTGATATATGTCTTGAGATAAGTGGCAGTATGTAAAGTACTAGCACATTAATATTATTTGCAAATATATTACATAAAGTAAAAAAATAATATGGTTCTAAATTCTTAAAAATTGCTTACAACTTTCAGTTGAAGTGAATTGTTTTCAGTTGAACCTTATTTTTAAGGTTCTTGCTACACCTACTTGTTTTTATTTAGGTTTTTAGCATATAATTTTGGATACTTTACAAAGGCATTTTCTTTTTTTTTTTTAAACATCTTTATTGGGGTATAATTGCTTTACAATGGTGTGTTAGTTTCTGCTTTATAACAAAGTGAATCAGTCATACATATACATATGTTCCCATATCTCTTCCCTATTGCATCTCCCTCCCTCCCACCCTCCCTATCTCACCCTCCCTATCTCACCCCTCCAGGCAGTCACAAAGCACCGAGCTGATATTCCTGTGCTATGTGGCTGCTTCCCACTAGCTATCTACCTTACATTTGGTAGTGTATATATGTCCATGCCTCTCTCTCACTTTGTCACAGCTCACCCTTCCCCCTCCCCATCTCCTCAAGTCCATTCTCCAGTAGGTCTGTGTCTTTATTCCTGTCTAACCCCTAGGTTCTTCATGACATTTTTTCCCCCTTAAATTCCATATATATGTGTTAGCATATGGTATTTGTCTTTCTCTTTCTGACTTACTTCACTCTGTATGACAGACTCTAGGTCTATCCACCTCATTACAAACAGCTCAATTTTGTTTCTTTTTATGGCTGAGTAATATTCCATTGTATATATGTGCCACATCTTCTTTATCCATTCATCCAATGATGGGCACTTAGGTTGTTTCCATCTTCGGGCTATTGTAAATAGAGCTGCAATGAACATTTTGGTACATGACTCTTTTTGAATTATGGTTTTCTCAGGGTATATGCCCAGTAGTGGGATTGCTGGGTCATATGGTAGTTCTATTTTTAGATTTTTAAGGAACCTCCATACTGTTCTCCATAGTGGCTGCATCAATTCACATTCCCACAAGCAGTGCAGGAGTGTTCCCTTTTCTCCACACCCTCTCCAGCATTTATTGTTTCTAGATGTTTTGATGATGGCCACTCTGACTGGTGTGAGATGATATCTCATTGTAATTTTGATTTGCATTTCTCTAATGATTAATGATGTTGAGAATTCTTTCATGTGTCTCTTGGCAGTCTGTATATCTTCTTTGGAGAAATGTCTATTTAGGTCTTCTGCCCAGTTTTGGATTGGGTTGTTTGTTTTTTTGTTATTGAGCTGCATGAGCTGCTTGTAAATTTTGGAAATTAATTACAAAGGCATTTTCTTTGGCAATGTTTGAAATATATATTTCCTGTAAGCTCTAGTAATCTATAGTTCCTTAAACATAAAAATAGTTAATATAGATTTTAGCAGCACAAAAAAAAGTTCAATGGCAAAAATAGGACAAAAATTTGACAGATAGAAATTTATAGTTTTTTAAGAAGAAAAACTATATAAATACAAGGAACACTTGTTATTGCATTTATAATTCTATAAAACTACAAACTCTCCTTAAAATTTTCATTCATGACATTATGTAAGGCATGGGGCTCTCAGAATTTAGGCGCAAGTATGTTTTCAGAGATGCCTCACTTTTAAACACCTGCTTAGGGTGTTGGTACAGGAAGACATACAAAGGATATTTCCACACATCCCGCACAGGATCGGTGATACAGTTGTGGGTTGACTTCAGGTTGAAAGACATACCTTAACTTCCTGCCAAGTAATAAAGGATCAGAATTCATTGCAACCATCTCCTTTTTCTCTGGAACCCATTTATAACACACACCATCCGAGTAGAGCAAACATAAAGGGTCAGTTACATACGCTGTCAGTTGGACATTCCAGTGCCTTCTGCTGACCTGCCACCACACCTTGACCAACCACTTGGGAGATGTCTTCCTAAAATGTAAAAGATATGGCCAGTTATCAGTATTACAACTGTAGACTCAACTGTACTCTCCAAATTCAGCAGTCAAGCACCATTTAATGGGGCTTGAAGCTACTACATAAATGACCAACACACCAGGCCGGAGAGTTCTATTCATCCACCTGGACTAACTCTCAGAAATGAACACAGGCTTGTCATTTCCAAATGCTTTTTTGCCCTTTCAGGTCTGTCAGGCTTTAAGCCTATCAGATATCTTTTGATGGTCATTTCAGCCAGAGTTTTTTCTTCTTGAACCCTTTCAGCGTTCAAGTCCTGATATTAGAATTTCTTTCCCCTTAAAATATCCAATTAGAGGCAAAAATGTACACTCACTAAAGACACTGGGAGATAAAAGTTAGGCTGAACTCCATGGAGAAGTGCAGACTTCAGACTTAGGAGAGACGCAAACTATCAAAACACATATGAAACTGATGCATAGTTAAAGGACAGTTAGTTGAAATAGATGATGACAGTGATAAATTGACCAGAACGCTTGTCTGCCTCCCACCATATCCCATCCTTTTTTACAGGCAATTTACAGGGGAAATTATTAAATGATGGTTTACTCTAAGGCATGAACTCATGCATTTTGCTTGGACAAGGCAGAGAACACAGAGAGAGACTGATCTGGATAGGAGAAAGGATGGGTTTACTTGGCCATTGGTAAATGTCTGAGAGACACCCAGGCAGAGGGTCTAGTACACAGTTGGCAGATAGGTAATCTATCTCAAGGTGAGAGGAAAGGTGTGACTTGTATAGTAGAGTGTTAGGAGTTTGTGACCCTAGCTCCTCAACTTAAAAGCTCTGAAATCCTGAGCAGGTTATCTGACCTTTCCAAGCCTGAGTTTCTTCGTATATAAAATGAGAAAAAAATAAGAGCAGTTATACACTAGGGATGTTGAAAGGATTAAATGGAGCAATACATGAAAAGCACTAAGCATGGTACCTGGCAAATAGCAGGTATTTAATAAAGATGCTAATGATGATAGATGAAATCAACCTATGATAAACCTACGTTCCTAACTCTGCTATGGGGTTGGTGAAAACAATTACCTGGACAGGACACTTTCTCCTTTGGGGAACACTGGTGTACTATTTGACACCACCACTCCCACCCCCACCCTGGTTTCTTTTCTGGGCATATTGATATACTCTTTTTTTGGCTGCATTGGGTCTTTGCTACTGCACGCGGGCTTTTCTGTAGTTGCAGTGAGCAGGGGCTACTCTTTGTTGCAGTGCGCGGGCTTCAGTAGTTGTGGCACACGGGCTTAGTTGCTCCGTGGCATGTGGGATCTTCCCGGACCAGGGCTCGAACTCGTGTCCCCTGCATTGGCACACAGATTCTTAACCACTGCGCCACCAGGGAAGCCCTGATATACTCTTTCTTCAACAGGCTCCCATCAGATTTGCAACAATACAATAGATAATGATCAGACTATGCCCAGCTGTTCATTATTACTAGATTAGGTTATAATTTCATTTTTGTCTCCTCAATTCCCTATTAGTTTCTAAGCTGAGAGATTTAACCCCACCACGTAATATCCTGAGACTACAGCCTAGGATCCCTGGATGACTGTGAGTACCCCTAGCTGCTTACTTGTAACATTTTTTAGGACCAGAACTATCTCTCATTTAGATTCTCTCTTATTTCCCCCATATGGAAGGAAGATCCTAGAACTCCTCTCCCTCATTCCTAGCTTTTCCTTTCTTTTTTTTTTTAACTTTGCTCCTAAACAGATTATGTGACATAAAAAGAATTTTAAAATTACCTCTTCCCTTAATTCTTCCCTGAGCCCCTGGGTGGTGCCCCTTCACAGCATGACCAATTTATTTTATCACTAATTTTTGTAACATTATATATATTTAAAAATCTTATGTGTTTGTCTCTCATATACTAATATCATTGAGTTTGTCTTATTTGTTTCTTAAACATATGGCAGAATAGAATATAAGCTTGATAAAGGGCTAGTGCTAAATGAATCAAAGTTCAGGAACTTAAATCTTAAATGCACCTGGATGGATTTCAGAGCCAGCCATGAAAGGAAGGGCACACAGTGAAGGTGACCCTGTGGCCTCTATTTTTAAAGGATCATAGCTGAAAACAGAGAAGAAAGACATGGGAAAGTCAGTAAATGGTGCTCATGGGAATTTTCAGAATAAGAACTCTAAACTACCTTATAAACAGAAACCACTGGTGTTGCTCCCTCTAGTGTGGATCAAATGGCCTTAGGAAGAGCAAAAAGTGTCTCTATTTGAAAATGATAATGCAAAGGTCTGCAAGTCTACCTTTGTTTAAACCCAGATTAACCAGCAATGTGACAGAAGAGCTGACTTCCCCAGCTAAACACTTTAAAACCCAATTTGCATGTGACACAGGGTACTACTAATTGTAGAACTTGTCCTCATCATTTGCACTTGTAAATGAAAAGAAAGGGCACTGGAATAGCGGCGAGAAAAATCTGGGTTCAGATTGGTTCCACTACTTACTAGCAGCAGTAGTGCTTAGAAACCTTCATTTCTCCCAACAGTGAGAATGCAGTAACTGCTACCTGAATGAAGCGTTGCCATCAAAGTTGAGTTCAACATATGCTTGCTGAGCACCTGCTCTGTGCTGTGAGAAAAGACTAATGGAGCCTTGCACTTATGACATGTACATATCTGGTGAGACAGAAACTAGAGAAATAATTATGGAAATATTGAATTACAACTGAGAGATATATGTGTGAAGGTATGTGGCAGAGAGCAAGTGCCCAAGAGGTATTAATTTCCTTCCCTTTCTCTTATCTTGTCCTCAAAAATGTGGAAGGATGAAATCAGAGCTCTGAAAAGCATCTGGCCCACCACAGTGTCCCATCTCTTATGCTGATTACCCTTAAACCTCTGGTCCAAGGGACGGAGCCAGTACATGATGGTGATAAAACAATCGTTAGAACTTACAGAGCATGGTTGCCAGTTACCAAGCCAGGTAGGTTATTTTTTTTTTCCCCAATTTTCTGGGGATTTTTAAAAAAATTATTTATTTTTATTTATTTATTTTTGGCTGCGTTGGATCTTCATTGCTGCATGCAGGCTTTCTCTAGTTGCAGCGAGCGGGGCCTACTCTTCGTTGCGGTGCGCGGGCTTCTCACTGCGGTGGCTTCTCTTGTTGCGGAGCATGGGCTCTAGACGCGTGGGCTTCAGTAGTTGTGGCACATGGGCTTAGTTGCTCCGTGGCATGTGAGGCCTTCCCAGACCAGGGCTCGAACCCATATCCCCTGCATTGGCAGGCAGATTCCAAACCACTGCACCACCAGGGAAGCCCAGGTTACATATTTTAGATATCGATGTACACTACAGACCTACGTGTTAGGTACTTCTATCATCATTTTAGAGTTGAAGTAACGGAGGTACAGAGAATCCAAAGTATATGCCAGGGGGCTTCTCTGGTGGCACAGTGGTTAAGAATCCACCTGCCAATGCAGGGGACATGGGTTTGAGCCCTGGTCCGGGAAGATCCCACATGCCACGGAGCAACTAAGCCCGTACACCATACTACTGAGCCTGAACTCTAGAGCACGTGAGTCACAAGTACTGAGCCCATGTGCCACAAGTACTGAGCCTGTGTGCCACAACCACTGAAGCCCATGTGCCTAGAGCCCACGCTCCCAACAAGAGAAGCCACCACAATGAGAAGCCTGCGCACCGCAATGAAGAGTAGCTCCCGCTCGCCTCGACTAGAGAAAGCCCACACGCAGCAACGAAGACCCAACACGGCCAAAAGTAAAAATAAATAAAATCAAAATAAAATTTTAAAAAAAACAAAACAAAGTATACGCCAGGCCAGCACTTAACACAGACACATCTTGTTCCAAAGTCCCTGCCCTTAACCGAGCGGTAAACCACAGGGACAGGGAAAGGGACAGGGAAAATTGTTGTTCCTCCCAACAATTCCTACAAGGTTCCCAGGAGTTGGCCTCAACATAATGATTCCATTTTTAGATTCAACAAGTCGGAACAAGGCATGCCTGCTTATTTCGAGCCTGGGCAGGAAAAACAAAATTCGTGGCACTTGCCACTGCAGTGACCTTGGGTGAGTCACTTTCCTTCGTGTTTACAATTAAATTTAGAACTTACTAATCTCTCAGCTATTGCTCCAAGGGAGCTCTTAGTGCCTTCAAAGATGAGGTTCTGGGACATTTTAAGGTGTTGACTTTGCACAGGGGACCTCTAAATAAGAAGACTGAGGAAGGAGTGTGGAAAGATCTTCTCATTTCATGAAACATACTGATATGACACATTCTGTGTGCATTATGTTATAATCCTCAGCACAGCACTATGCGCCCCTGAAAGAAAATGCTTGGTGGGCCAGGCAAATTACTCTGATAAGAGAAGGAGCTTCAGAGGGCTGGACATAAAAGGCAACACTGGGAATGTTCTTTATAATAGATAATAATGGAATGATATCCAGCTTACAATCACCAAAGCTGGCTGACTTCTGTCCCAAGGCTGGGTACTCAACATGTCTGTCTGTCTGGCCACGGTAACTGGTCCAAGTGTGGACACCCGAACCGCACAAGAACATCCTATAGATTTTCCAAAGTGGACCCAAGGGCACAGAGCCAGCCCCTTTCTGGCAGAGAGGCTTAGGAGCTATGGACAGCCATGCTCATACCATGAGGAAGCCAGTTTGAAGTAGAAGAGAGTCAGATAAATGTACAGAGTCACCTCTGCCAGCACCAGGTCTCTGGTTCCAACTGTCCCTTCCTGCAGTTATGTAAAAAGAACCTGTAGCCTATCAGTGAACTTCCCCTTCTGTCTATAAGAACAAGTTGAGGTTTTATCACTTGCAACCAAGAGACTTCTGATTAAAATGAGGTGGAGCCCAGAAACGATCAGAATAACAAACTCACTGGAGTTGAGTCTGTAAATAGAGATGAAGTGAACTGAGTACAAGACAACAAACTAAAGAAAGCTGCTCAGCCTAAAAGTAGTCAAAGGACAACTTTTGCCTAGATCAGTCCCACCCTAATTTTTTTTTTTTTTTTTTTTGCAGTACGCAGGCCTCTCACCGCTGTGGCCTCTCCCGTTGCGGAGCACAGGCTCCGGACGCGCAGGCTCAGCGGCCATGGTTCACAGGCCCAGCTGCTCCGCGGCATATGGGATCTTCCCGGCCCGGGGCACGAACCCACGTCCCCTGCATCGGCAGGCGGACTCTCAACCACTGCGCCACCAGGGAAGCCCCCACCCTAATTCTTACCCACTCATCTACCCACCTGGATCAGGTGAAACCACATTAGCAAAAGCTCTCACAGTATCTTAACTTTCCCTTCAACAGTACTCATCAACACTAAGTCATTTATTTAAAGTCAGATTCAAATCCAGGCTGTGACACTTATTAGTTGAGTGTCTCCGTGCCTCAGTTTCCTAATCCATAAAATGAGGATAATAATAGGCTTGATCTCATATAAAATATGAATTAATACACTTAGAATGATGCCTTTTGGAGCACATAGTAAATGCAGTGACAGAGTTAGCTGCCATTATTCTCAGCAGTTCTGAAAGCTTTCTGAAGGGAAGACTTATGTGTCATGCTCACTGTGATATGCCCTGTGGCTTGCACAGTGCTGGGGATATAACAGGCCTTCAATATAAACTCACTTATTTTCTGCTTTCTTTGAAAGATAAGATAATCAACATAGGTTTTAGGTTATATGATCTTAAAATTATGTCAGCAAATAAGCCCTCCCCAGAGAAGTGAAAACTTTACAGATGCGAAGAACATCGTAACATTTCTGAGAAGCTCTGGGATTCAGATGATGGGGCACCGAACACAGGTAAGAAAGTATGAGTTCAGGGCTCTGAGCTGTCACAACTAAGAGCTTCTCTGGGCCCATCATGCTTGCTGAATAATTATAAGATTACTTTCTCAATTTAGAAATATCTGGTAAGCAATAGCTTCCTTCTAGGCAAGATGAAATTCCAGGTTGAATAACAAGTCTCCAGAGCAGGCCATTAAATTGGCTGGGAGTGAAAGAAAGCTAGCAGACGTCCAAGATGTGAATTTGTATTAAAAATGTGTACCTATATTTCTGCTTTTTTTGAGTTCATGAGGTTACTTTACTGGCTACACTCACATCTCTATATTATCTTCATTATGATGCAGAGGGGAAGAGAATGGAAGGAAAAGCCAAAAGCTTTTCTCTCGTGACTTTCGTGAAGTAGACTTGACTGTAGATCTACTGTCTTTTTTTATGACTGGGAAAGGGAAATTTATCATGTAGGCAAATCTCAAGTGATTTTCAGAAATACAAGACATAAAGTACAATGAGCTGTGAAAAATGGCACATATTTCAATGTAATTGAACTCTGCCATTGGCAATTTGCATACTGTCACAAAAGAGAGGCCAGCGCTGACTCAGACACATTCTTCTGTAGGGAACACCTACACTCCTGCTATAGATGCTATTTTCTTATTGGATCTGAAACAGAAAATAGTATTCACACAGTGGCATCGGCTTCCGTAGCTGAACCAGAAATCCTACAGTTCTTGATGGACAGCAAACTGGGGATAAAAATGGATTTTAAGCACACAGTTCAGGACCTTGCTTTAAAAATGAGCAGGAGGGCTTCCCTGGTGGCGCAGTGATTGAGAGTCCGCCTGCCGATGCAGGGGACATGGGTTCGTGCCCCGGTCCGGGAAGATCCCACGTGCCGCGGAGCGGCTGGGCCCATGAGCCATGGCCGCTGAGCCTGCGCGTCCGGAGCCTGTGCTCTGCAACGGGAGAGGCCACAGCAGTGAGAGGCCCGCGTACCGAAAAGATAAATAAATAAATAAAAATAAATTAAAAAAAAATGAGCAGGATATTACACCTGAGAATTCCAGCCTGGATGTAAGACTTAGCAAGAAGCCTATAGTCATCAGAAACACATTTTAAACTATTTTTTTCCCCAAACTTGGATGCCAGCACTTTAAAAACACTTAGGAATAATTTTTAATCAAGCACAGCAGTCAAAATTGATAAACTGAACCTGTATCAGAAGTCATGTGGTATATTATTCCTTTAAAATTCTACACTGAACTCATTATCTTCTCCCACAGATATTTTTTTCTCTCTTTTTTTTAAAAATTAGTGACAATATCAGCCTCCCAGTTATCAGGTTTAAAACCACAGCCAGGGACTTCCCTCGTGGCGCGGTGGTTAAGAATCCGCCTGCCAATGCAAGGGACATGTGTTCGAGCCCTGGTCGGGGAAGATCCCACATGCCGTGGAGCAACTAAGCCCGTGCGCCACAACTACTGAGCCCGCGTGCTGCAACTACTGAAGCCTGCTCACCTAGAGTCCATGCTCCGCAACAAGAGAAGTCACCGCAATGAGAAGCCCTCGCATGACAACAAAGAATAGCCCCCGCTCACCGCAACTAGAGAAAGCCCGCATGCAGCAACGAAGACCCAACACAGCCAAAAATACATTACTTAATAGATAAATAAATAAAACCACAGCCAGCCTTTATTAATCTCTGTCTTTGCCTGCTTTCATCTAATCATTTCCAAAGTACTCCTGATTCCAGGATCACAACATGAAGCAAAATAGAGTTTTCTTAGACTTTGGGATTTCAAAGACCAGAAATTTTTCAAAAGGACTTTGAGGTTATAGAGTTACCTCTTTTTTGGGCCAGGTAATTGAAAGCAAGGGAATATTAGGTTGGCGTATATGAATTTGCTAATTTGTGAGTCAAGAAATGGTCAAATATCAGTGATTTAAGAGGGGTCAACCTATTAGAGTCCTCTCCCCACAACTATCACCATGTATTACCACCACAGTGTCATGTAGGAAGAGCCATTTTAACACTAAAAAGTTAGGTAGGACACACTCTTAAAGGACAGTCCTTTAAACTGAATAAATTTAGCTTTATGAAGAACTCTCCACATGGTTATTATTTTTCATATTTCCCACTGACCAGTGAGAACCGTCACAGACCCACATGGGTCTAATTAATAACTCTTTAGTATTATCTGGATAAAGAAGAAAGCTTGGACTTTGGTGTCTGACAGTGGTCATGTCCTGGTTTTTCTACTTATAGGTTACAAGCCATATGACAAATTAGACTTCCTAAACTTCAGCTTCTTTATGGGTTAATACCAAATACCTCTTGGAGAGGCAGTCTGGCACGAGTCAGGCATGTAAGGTTATGAGTCAAACATAAGGTTTTGAATCCTTACTGTGGCACTTACTGCCCCAAGTGCATCAACTTCTGGAATACTCAGGTCCCTCATCTGCCAAATGGAGGGAATAATGCTCCATGATGGGGAGGATGGAGATAATACACTGTGTTCAATTCCTAACAAATGATAAGTGCTCAATAAATGGTGGATGGTATTATTATTACTATTGTTACTACTACTGTTTTTGTTGGGATAAATAAGATAATCTTTTAAAGTGCCTACTACAGGGACAGGTACCTAATAAGTAGTCATTAAATAACAGTTTCGGGCTTCCCTGGTGGCTCAGTGGTTGAGAGTCCGCCTGCCGATGCAGGGGACACAGGTTCGTGCCCCGGTCCGGGAAGATCCCACGTGCTGCGGAGCGGCTAGGCCCATGAGCCATGGTTGCTGAGCCTGCGCGTCCGGAGCCTGTGCTCCGCAACGGGAGAGGCCACAACAGTGAGAGGCCCGCGTACCGCAAAAAAATAAATAAATAAATAAAATTAAATAAAATAAATAACAGTTTCCTGTCTTCCAGAGACACCTAAAACTCAGTAGACAAGAAGGAACAAATCATCTTTCCCCACAAATCTTCTTTTCCTCCTGTTT
Organism: Phocoena sinus; assembly: GCF_008692025.1. Classification (NCBI taxonomy): domain Eukaryota; kingdom Metazoa; phylum Chordata; class Mammalia; order Artiodactyla; family Phocoenidae; genus Phocoena; species Phocoena sinus. The sequence goes on along the minus strand of NC_045763.1, from coordinate 53,467,719 downwards.
TTTTTGTTTGCTTTTTGTTTTGTTTTGGCCACTCCAAGTGGCTTGCGGGATCTTAGTTCCCTGGCCAGGGACTGAACCCAGGTCTGCAGCAGTGAAAGTGCCAAGTCCTAACCATTGGAGCACCGGGGAATTCCCCTCCTCCTCATTCTTTTACCAGTGAATGGCATCAACCAACCAGTCAGCCAGCTGCCCATGATGTAATCCGAGAATGCTTGCCTCACCCCGCTTCTTCTTCAACTTTGACATTCACACAATCATCAAGTCTATCAACTCTAACTCCTGTATTTATTGAATATCTGCACTCACTGACAGACCCCCTAGTTTAGGTCGCTGTCGACTTTCATCTCATTTCCTCTAGCAGCTTTTTAAACTCCCTGCCTTTAGTTTGGACATCTGCTAGCAGATTCTTCACAGGGAGCTCAAAAGGATCTTATCAACAGGCTAATCTCATCATTATAATCCCCCTTTAAAAACCATTCCAAAGGCTTCTGTTGGTATAAAGACCTTTCTCCTGGTCCACAAGGCCCTCCACCACCCAGCTCCTGTCTACTGCTCGGCTTTCACCTTCTGCCAGGCCCACCTGCATGGCCACAGCTGGTAGACCTGGGATGCAGCCTCAGGTACACACAGGTGATGGGGATTATGTAGGTACTCAAGTACTTACAGGTGACGGGGAAGCAGGCATTCTCTAAGCAGGGGTTAGAGAATGGTGGAAAGGTAGGGACTGAAATAAACTATAAGTACATAATTGATGAAAGGGACAGCTTGGAATGCTGGTCTGTTTTCAGTAGAAAATAGAAACCAGGATTTTTAATGTAAAAATCTCCTGACAACCAGTTTGTAACCTTTGCATTAGACCTAATGTGGTGAACTCCTAGATGAAAGATGTCTTATTTATCTTTACATTCCTAGAGCTCGATACATCACAAGTTCTCGGGAAACGTGTACTGAATAAGGAGAGTTCTAGCACACGTTGATTTTATATAGACAAAATCTGGTGTTAACAATAGCTACAGTTACTGAGCCCTTACTGCATTCCAAGCACTATTAAGAGTTTCACATGTAAAATCACACTTCATCTTCACAGAAAACAGGAGGGTCTCCTCCTCCCCCATTTTTGGGTGGAGAAATGAAGGCAGACAGGATAAGTCACTTTCTAGGTCAGAGCTAGTGACGGCAGAGGGGATGTTTATGTCCATTCAGATATCAGAGCCCACGATTTATATCTGACAGCCTTTTTCATCTGAGAAAGCAAGTACTATCAGACCATTTGGAGATACAGGTATTATTTGTAACACTTAACACTGATTTTTCAGTAGGTACATTTGAAAACTTTACGTGGATCAAGTGTATGAAGGGAAAGAGTAAAAAGTGTTCCTAAAATGTTGCTATTCTGGCTGGTGGGGACTCTGAAATGGTAAAACGCACTGTCAGCTGTCGCGTGAATTTCCATGTCACAGCCCGTTTAAGTTAATGATAGTTAATTCAGAAACAATTCATGCTTCCCCAGGCATCTTGCTACCCTGTAAATTCTAAAATCTCCACAAAGAAACTACAGGTTGAATGCCACCTCGAGCTGACTGGAATACTCTCATTTTTCTATCGTTGCCCTAAGGGTCAGAAATTACATTTCATAATGAAAGACAACAGTAAAGACAAACACGGCAGACCGTGTGAAAAAACCTAAACATTTTGAAAAATTTTGAAAAGTCTAAATGTTCTTGAGGCTGCTGCACACGAAGTAGGTCTGTAATGACAGGGATCACTTGATACACAGACTGCATGCACTGTTGCTAAGCAGTGTCATAGAGTGGGGCTAGAATGCCGGGCACATCTGCTGGGGGCATTTCCTAGCAAGGTTATCTTGGGCTGCTGGCCAAGCCTTGGGATGATGCAGATGGTGTAACAACTGCCATTTTAATAGCTCCAAACCTGCGTTCAGACGAAAGCTTTAAAGCACGTGTCCAGCAGAAGGTTTGCATACTGGGAGCAAGAAAGAAATTCTTTCTTTCAGGTATATTACCTTGTTGTTTATTTTATTATAATTTTTGCAAAGACAAAATATGAGAATATATCCTGCCACTGCCATCTCTTGCAGACTGCCATTGCCTCTGTCGCAGTAAACTCCCAGCCAGCCCATCAGTATCCACTCTGGCCCCTGTCCAACCTGATCGCTACATTACAGCTACAGTTTAGAGTCACCTCTGAAAGCCCTCCATGGCTTCCCACTACCCTTAGCATAGAGATCATCTCATCAGCGTGGCCTGGCCCCTGTCAGCCACTCCAGTTTAGTTCCCATCTCACCAGTTCTGGCGACCGTGAACATTCAGAATTTCAGTTCCCCAAACTCCCAGAGGCTCTAAGGTTGCCCAGCTCCCTCCTTCGTTTCTTCTTTGCCCCACTGCCGGGTAGCGCCAGCTTCTTCAGATCTCAGTTCAATTTTCACTGGGAGAGCCCTCCCTGATAAGGTCAAACCCCCCTATTCTGTGCTCTCTTAGCACCAAGCGCCTCTAGTTCTTAGCTTTTATCAAAGTTGAGATTTCAAGCTATATGTAACATTACACGATGTCACTCTCCCATGAAGACTGTAAGCAACACAAGAAGAGAGACTATGTCTGTTTACCTTTGGTAGCATCTTCCCAGGAACTAGCACAGAGTGTAGCGACAGGCTGAACACAGGAATTTATAAGGTAAAGTCAAGCTTTAATTGTGATGGACAAAGAAGTGGGGCTTTTTTTACTTGAGTGCAGATTATATTAAACACTTGCAAAAAGATTCCAAAATGTGGAGAGACTACATTAAAAGTTCCTCGCATAGGATCATATTATAGTTCTTTAACAGAATCACAGAATTTCCAGTGTAGAGGTTACCTAGAATTAAATTTCTGATTTGGTTTCAGTTTGTGGATTGTCTATATTCTGTCTTCCCCTCTTCTTCCTCCTGTAATTTTTTAAAACATCTTTACTGAGATATAATTAACATATCATAACATTCATCCATCTAAAGTGTACAATACAATGGTTTTACCATTCAGAATTATACAAGTGTCATCATAATCAAAGTTTAGAGCATTTCATAATCTCTGAAAGAAACCTTGTACCCATTAGGGTCACTTTCTATCCCCCAGCCATAGGCAACCACTAATTTACTTTCTGTCTATAGATTTTGGTTCTGTCTTTTTTGGGGGGGGTAACATCTGACTTTTTATTGATTCAATCAATACATTGGGAATTTAGTAGCAAGTTAATGGCAAGCACTTACAAAATCTGTTTTTCTACTTTTAAAATAAGCTGTCTTAAACAATCTACAGCAACCTAAAATCACAAGAACACGTGAGTGGCTGAAGCACTTCTGCTGTTATGTCTGTGGCAAGCTTATTAGTAATTTCCTAACAAGTCTTCTAGTGCAAAGTGCACATAATCATTTGGAACCTCCATTACCATATTTGGCTCTCAGTTTCCCCTATAAATAATGGTGCTTAAATGTAAGAATTTGAAGTAAAACTGGGCAAGTGTGCCCATATTGACAGAATTACCGTATGACACAGCAGTTTTACTCCTAGGTATATACCCAAGAGAAATGAAAATACACATCACACAAAAATTTGTAAACAATTGTTTACAGCAGCATTATTAATAATAGCCCTATTAATAGCCCTAATAATAGCCCTATTAATAGCCCTAATAATAGCCCTAATAATAGCCCTAATAATAGCCCTAATAATAGCCCTAATAATAGCCCTATTAATAGCCCTAATAATAGCCCTAATAATAGCCCTATTAGTAGCCCTAATAATAGCCCTAATAATAGCCCTATTAATAGGAGTGAAGCCACGCTGCAGATTTTGATCCTTATAGCATCATGTATCAGTATTTCTTTATCTTTCATTGCTAAATAATAGTCTACTGTATGGATAGACCATATTTTATTTATTCGTTCATCCATTGGTGGACATTTAGGTTGTTTCCATTTGGGGCCTATTATTCATAATGCTTCTGTAAACAATTGTTTACAAGTTCTTGTGTGATGTGTATTTTCACTTCTCTTGGGTATATACCTAGGAGTAAAACTGCTAGGTCATATGGTAATTCTGTTAATATTTTGAGGAACTGCAAACTGTTTTCCAAACTGGCTGGAGCAGCAACGTATGAGAGTTCCAATTTCTCCATATCCTTGTCAGCACTTATATTATCTGTGTATTTGACTATAATCTCCTAGCAGGTATGAAGTGGTACCTCACTGTGGTTTTGATGTGCATTTCTCTAATGGTTAATGAGGCTGACCATCTTTTTATGTGCTTATTGGCCATTTGTATGGAGAAATGCCTGTTCAGATCCCTACCCATCTTTTAATTGAGTTATTTGTCCTTTTATTATTTTGTTGTATGCTAGTAGCTCTGAAATTATTTTACTGGCTATTAGTATCTATAACAACATGGAGAAGGAGACAGACAAGAACCAAAGAAAACATAAATTGGTTTTACATCAAGGCAGAAAACTATAGAATCAGACAAGGCTAGAGATCCAAAGGTGGTAGCAAGAACAGAGGTTAGATATTTATAAGAACAACACAGGGGCTCCCCTAGTGGCGCAGTGGTTGAGAGTCCGCCTGCTGATGCAGGGGACACGGGTTCGTGCCCCTGTCTGGGAAGATCCCACATGCCGCGGAGTGGCTGGGCCCGTGGGCCATGGCCGCTGAGCCTGCACGTCCGGAGCCTGTGCTCCGCAACAGGAGAGGCCATAACAGTGAGAGGCCCGCGTACCGGAAAAAGAAAAAAAAAGGAACAACACAGTACTATCTCTTCCTTTCCTTCTCTTGCTCCTTCCTCCCCACCTAAATACTGAGCTTCTAAAGACTGCAAGCTGATGTGAACACCTGTCCTTGAACATCTCAAGCCCTTTAAGAAGTGCTAATAGTTTTGCTCATCACTGAATCCCCTGTACACAACATTGTCTGACATTCAAGAGATACTCAATGAATAGCTGTTGTTTGAACAAATAGATCACACGGTGATACTTCTGATATTCCAAGAAAGGCTGTCTATGTGAACTGCACAGTGAAGAGAAGATGGGGTTTAGAGGCAAAGGGAACTGGGTTTGAGTCCCAGCCATAGCACCCACCAGCTGTGAGACCTTAGGAACAGACTTGACATCTCTTAGCCTCAGTACCTTATCAGTAAAGTAGGGCTAAAAACATGTGCATCATTGGGTTAAATAAGATAATCAGTATGAAAATGCCTGGCACAGGTTAGCTTCCTGAAATGCTTTAGTTTCCCCCATTTTATGAAACACCGGCGTGGAGGTCTATATCACTTCATTTACCAATGTGAAAGGTAAATTTCAGTATCTACCTGTTTCTATGTTATAATTTTCTATATTGGAGTTCAAGGTTTAGGGAATGAAAATCACAAAGTTCAGATCCCAGCGTAACTCTCTTGCTGTCCCTTGACTTCAGTTTTGTTCTATACCTGTATCTCTCCGAGAAGCAGTACTGCATAGTGGTTTAGAGTGCAGCCTCCAGCCTCACAGTGCATGGACCTGGATCCTGGCTTCACCAGGTGATTATTTAGGCAACTTAACATTTCAGTATCTCAGTTTCCTCATCTCTTAAATGGAGATGATACTAGTACTAACTTCATACGATTGTTATGTGAATGATGTTAGAATAATGCCTGGCACACAGGCATTCAATAGATGCTATCTATTATCAGCAGTTGCATTTTGGGGTTTGAAAAAATTCACTTCAGTTTTCCAAGTTACACGTAATGCTTCACTCAGAACAGCTAATCCTCATCTGGCTGACGCTTAATGCTTTAATCAGCATAACAGCATCATCATCATTAACAACAACTCCCCCTTACACAGTCATTCCGGGTACTCTGGCATGGTTCTACCTAGTACTTTATAGTTATTAACTCCTTTCTCTCACAATAACCCTTTGTTTCTTTCTCCCATTTTACAGATGCAAAAACTGAGGCACAGAGAGGTTAAGCTGTTTGCCTAAGGTTGTATGGCTAGTAAATGGTGGAACCAGGATTTGAATCTAAGTAGAATGGCTCCAATCTTTGCACTCTTAATGATTTAGCTATACTGCCCCAAAAGAGTGTATTATATTAACACAGATATCCCCAACATGATAAAAACATAGGTTTATACCCAAAAGATTAAAATACTTATTTTAGGGATTCATGCTTTTCTATGTCAAGATACCAGGGAGACAAGGACCCTTCAGGATGAGGTGCAGCTCTTCTAATTTCTAGTTTTGTGGTCTTTCACTAAGCAGCTTAAGATCTCATCTGTAAGTCAGTGATTAAATAACTCCTGCCCTACTTCTTACATAGGGTTATTTTGGGGATAAAATTGAATAAAATCATGAACTAATATCATGTTAGAAAAAATAGATATTAAAATATTTAAGCTAACGAGATAATAGATGAGGCAGTTTTGCAAATTGCAAAGCTCTGTGCAAAAATTTTTTTTAAGCTCCTTTCAAAAGGCTTAAAAAACAGTCTTAACAGGCTCTCACCTAGACTTCTGAAATAGATTCCAGACACTTCCCTGTCTCCAGTCTCTCACAATTGGAATCTATGCTTCACCAACCATCACCTGATCAGTTGTCTAAAAACAAGTCATTCTCCTTTTAAAAAATATTTTAGAGAAATCTAATATCTACTGAAGTTATTATAAACTCCTTGGCTGTGAATCTGGGGACTACTGAGATATGGACGAAAGCCAATCATCACTGGATAGTGGAAATAAGCACTGGAATATATGTAGACTCATGGCTTAGTCTTAGCTCGGAAAACAGGTAATCTTGGAGAAGCACTTTAATAGCCCTTTGGAGTATAGTTTCTCATAGGTAGCACCTTGTATATATGTGTATCCATGTAGTTAAGGAGACATTTATTGAGCACTGAACATAAAAAGATGAATATGTTAATCTATAATTCATAGCATATAGTCCCTTCAGTTCTGTGATTCTACCGTTCAACTTTGCACACTGTACATCACCCACACTGTTTGATTCACCTGGTGAACCCCTCAGTAGTCAATCGCCTTCTCATCTTTAAAGGTTCACCTTAAAGGCCAAGAGTCTAAGAAACCGTCCCTAATCCCTGAACGAGATGGTTTTCCTTTCACTTTTGAACTCCTGTAACATTTTTTTTCTCTCTCTTTAATACACTTCTGCCTGGTCTGATTTTCCAGGTACAAATTCTGTTATCCTCACTGATGCTTGAGGGTAAGCTGCTTAAGAGCAAGACCTGTATTTTCCTCCTGGTCTCTCCTGTAGGGGCCAGCAGTGTCTGATGAGATATATGCTCCCACAGGAAGCAAGAAATTCAACCTTTAAAGGGTTAGAGCTTACTGTTTCCAACGGACATAAACTAAGGTAACAGGAGTCAAGGCCCATACAGATCACATGCTGTCCTCTGACGAGGTGCATCCAGCAACCATCCTAGAATGGTGCAGCAATGCAGGGGAGCTGGTGCCAGTCTCACAATAGAAACAAGCAAATGATGACTAGTGATGAGGAACTGTTATTAATACAGTTGACCCTTGAACTACATTGGTTTGAACCACGTGGGTCCACTTACACACGGATTTTTTTCAATAGTAAATACAATACTACACAATCTGCCATCTGAGGTTGGTTGGAGCCGTGGATGTGGAGGAACCCAGAACACAGGGGGCCTTATAAGCTATACATGGATTTTCCACTGTGCAGAAGGTCAGCATCCCTAACCAATGCATTTTTCAAGAGTCAACTGTACTTTATGATGAGACAATAATGAATATGTTAGGTTGAGCCAGATGAAATTTTTACCCTCAAGAACAGCAGTTTCATGATTTAATATAATTTGCTAATTTATGTATTATCTATCTCCCTTCCCCCATCTACCCATGAATGAGTCTCCATGAAGGCACGCATTCTGGTACATTTTGTTCACTTTTGTGTCTCCGGTGCCTGGAACATAGTGGCATTTGGCAAATATTTTCTGAATTAATGCATGAACTTGCTAAGCACCAACTATGTACCTTATACTCTACTACATGTTTATACTTTATTGCCTATTTGTTTCTCATAACATCCTGGTTACTCCCATCCTTCAGATGAGTAAACTGAGGCTTGGTGAGGTCTAACTTGCTCAAGTTAGACATACTCTTAAGCAATGCTAGGCCACTTATATTTATATTTATGCTATAAAAGTTGTTCAAATTTGGCTATCTTTCCTCAGTTGACTAGACAATGGATATTCTATTGGAAATGGTGACAAAGAAATTGTAGAATACCAAAAAGAGGAGGAGGTGGGGGGGGAGGGGAGAAAGAAAAATACCAGTCAATGGGTTTGGGGAAGCTTTTATTCTTATTAAAATGCAGTCTGAAAGAATCTAAAAATTATCCTTATTCTTTCAGGTCCTCTGCCTGAGGGTAGGGCTCTTCAATTATTTTGGCACTTGGAGCCCCATCACTGGTGTTGCCTTCTTGGGAATAGAGGGTGGATGACAGGTGGCTTTTGCCTGCAGCCTATAAGTGAGCCTCTGTGGGACTACCTGCCTCTCCCAACAAGCAAGGGAGTGTTCTCACTCTTTTTACCATTTCCTCTGTGGATGAAATCAGGGGCCTCTACTTGCAAAGCCCTGTTGCTTTAAAATATTTTTCCTTGATCTATCTTTGGAGAAACAGTGCCAAAAAGAACCAGTTAGTAGGGGTTTTTTAAATTTCTTTTTTAATTAATTAATTAATTTTTGGCTGCATTGGGTCTTCATTGCTGCGCTCGGGCTTTTCTAGTTGCGGCGAGCGGGGGCTACTCTTCGTTACAGTGTGCGGGCTTCTCATTGCGGTGGCATCCCTTGTTGCGGAGCACGGGCTCTAGGCGTGTGGGCTTCAGTAGTTGCGGCACATGGGTTCAGTAGTTGTGGCTCGTGGGCTCTAGAGCGCAGGCTCAGTAGTTGTGGCGCATGGGCTTAGTTGCTCCGCGGCTTGTGGGATCTTCCCGGACTAGGGCTCGAACCCGCGTCCACTGCATGGGCAGGCGGATTCTTAACCACTGCACCAACAGGGAAGTCTCAGTAGTATTTTTAAATGAACGAAGGAGCTGGAGTTTGAAATTTGTTGATGTTCCTCATTCCTCTTCAGTGCGAAGATGCAGTTTGTCTTTTGGAAAGGGAACAGTGTAACTTTGGCACGTCTTGTTCAAGAACAATGGTCATAATCTGTTGGTCCCACTATTCTTGATGCCTCACATAAGGTTTGTGTAAGAGCGGACCATTATAATTTCCACTCTTGCTGAAATGTCCTTTTCCTTCAGCCTGAAAGAATCAGTTCATTTTCTAGGATATGGAATCTAAGCCAGTCCTGATATATATATAAAAGTTGAAAGAAGATAAATGGATGATTTTTCAAACTCCCTGAAGTAAAATGAACGACTCTGTGCTGTCATAAAATCACAGTGACCCACCTAAGTGATTAATTCTTTGAGACTCTTAAGATATTTTGAAACAGAGGGAAAAAAAAAGCCCACATTTCTTTCTAGCACTTGCAGTCTAACCCTGGAAGTGCTAGGCTGCAAAACAGAAAGGTAGATTATGAGCAAAGGCTTGGGAGTCAGACCGAATGAGATCAATCTCCAGGACTAGAACATACTAGTGAGTGGCCTTTCGCAAGTTAGTTAACATCTCTAAGCAAGCCTTCAGTTTCTGCACACGTGAAAGAAAAATATTGCCACCTACAGCCGTGAGGATCAGAAAATGAATGTAGAGCACAGGATAGCACGCGGTACCCAGTAAAAGTTCCATAAATATTAAATAACAAGATATGAAACGTTAGGACACATAAGGAGGAAGAGTTCTCTAAAACTGCCTCTCTCCTAATGCTCTAGCCCTTGGGTAAGTTTAAGTATCTTTTATTATGAACACAGGAACCCATTTAACATCTCTTTTCATGCCTCTAGAACTAATTCAGCACCACCCTAGCCTTAAAGAAACCCAATATTAAACAAGATTTAAAAGAGATTGCTTCTTTAGTCCCAGACGGCACAATTCAAATATGAAGAAAGTAGGAGAATACACTGTTCTTTGGGTCATTTGCTATATGGAATAGCTTCCCCTGTCTCAGAGATCAAGATTCCTAGAGAAGCAAACACAACTGATCCAAAATATATACAGTTCATCCCTAAAAAGAACATTGGATAAAACACCCAGTATTCTCACCAGTTTGGAGCTTTCACTTTTAGGCAATTGTTTGATACAAGCTTCGAGACTGCTGTCTTCCTCGCTGGTGCCACCCTGATCCTACGAGACATTAAAAAGAAAATGGCAAAGATGTCATTCTTCACTCGCACTGACTTGAACTGTAGTACAGATACTCAATCATAGTTGCTTGTTTTATTGTTGTAGCGGATATTGTTTCTTCTTTTCTTCCTTTCCAGTAGGTCTTTTTTTTTTTTTTTTTCCCATGGTATCTACAATAACCTGTTGCTCAGAGATACACCTTAGAGAAAGCTGATCCCTACTCTCTGCCCCAAGAGAAGGCCTGATTGCCTTAAGGCTAATCTTATTCTTTTTGCCAATGATTTTGTCAGGAATGGGTACGTGATCCAGTTCTGGTCAATGAGACACCAAGAGAGGTTTGCTGGAGACTTCTGGAAAGGTCCTTCGTAGATCTTAAAAGAACCGCAAGAAGTCCCCATACCTCCCAAGTTAACAAGAGAGCATGAGGTGCAAATAGCCATGGGCAGCCATCCCACAACCAGAAGGAAAGCAGCCTGTGAATGACAGAGCAAAGGCAGAGATGGAAGAACTGGTTCTCTGATGACAAAATGGGGCCACTGGACCAACCAAACCTGAAGCCCAGCCTTATTCTTAGCAATCTTCTGAGGAGAGCTAATCTACTTACTTTTTTTTTCAGTCAGTCTGAGTTAGCTGCTCTGTTCCCTCCAGCCAAAACTTTCTCAGACATTTGTTTATCTTCTGCACAAGGTTAAACTGTTTGATGGGAGACTATGTTTATCTTGTTTATTTGTGAAACTCAGGTACCTAGCACCCTGCCTGGCACATGGAAAACACTTGATAAATACTGGCTGAACCAATAAATGCAGTACTTGCTTTCTTGATGACTTTTTTCCTGCAGATTCCTAAAAATATTTATTTAATGTAAATGAGACATCTGGTAATAATAAGCCACATTAAAATTCTAAAACACATTAGGCATCTCCTCAATTGAATTATGATATATTATATATTATAGTTACTTTCTTTGCTTTCTGAGGACACATAGAGGAGAATAAGGATAATAAATGGAGTATTTGCATTGTATTTATATGGATTTTTATTTTAAAACACCACCATCTGGGATTAGTACAAATTCAGGTGGGGTTGTTAGTAGAGAAATGGTTTTGATTTTGAGACATTCAATCTGGTAATTTAAGAAGTGCAAAATAAAGCAAAGATACAGCATTTTTTCATCTATCAAATGGACAAGAGAATAGAAAGAACACTCAGTATTAATAACGTTGTAGGGAAACAGGAATTCTTACACACCGTTGAAAAATGTAAATTAGCACAATCTTTTCAGAAAAAAGCCCCATACATCATGTAGATATAAATGCAGGGAAAATATGTGCAAGTACATAGAACAAACTTTTTAAGTTGCATACTTCTGGAGAGTAGGACGAGGGATTAGGGAATTTTTGCATTAGTTATTTCTACAGTGTTCGATTATAGAAGAATTAGTGTGTATTACTGCATGTTAAAAACAATAAAGGAGAGACATGAGAAATATCTAAAAGGAAAAAAATCCAAGAAAGTAAGTAGCATGGGCTTTAGAATTGGTCAGATCTGAACTCAAATCTCAACTTTGACATTAGAATTAGAATTATGAGATTTTCTGCAAATTACTTTCTAAATCTGAGTACAGTTGACCCTAATGTGAGGATTAGGGGCACAGATCCTCCCCACAGTTGAAAATCTGTGTATAATTTATAGTTGGCCCTCTGTATCTGTGGTCCCTTGGCATCCAACCGCAGATTGGGTAGTACTATAGTATTTACTATTGAAAGAAATCTGCATATAGGTGGTTCCATACAGTTTAAACCATGTTTTACAAGGGTCAACTTGTGCTTGTTTTTAAAGTACAGATAAAGATATCAAATTAAAAATACTACCCCATCAGGTTGCCTTGAAGATTAATGCACTAACATGTAAAATGTCTATCAGCACAACACCAGGTACAGTTAATTTTGTTTCTAGCTTTTTGTTGAGACAGGTTCTTTGTCCATGACCTGTTTCAAGTAGTCACCATAAAAAGGCTAAATAAGTGTGTACCACTGTAATCCCAATTCAAGGATGATAAAAATGATACATTTAAAATAACATGTTAAAGAACTCCTAGCCAGTAAGAGGCGGATCCAGGATTCACAGCTAGGTAAGAGTACCATCAAAGGCCATGCTCTTGGTAACTATGCTCCAGGCCCTAAGTAAATGATTCTCTTGTTTCTCTCTTATTTTTTCTTTTCAGTACTCAGTGTTGGTAACTAATCTTATGGAAGACAGGATTCATAATCTTAAAAAAAAAAAAATCACTGTCATTAGACCATGGTTTTAACAAAAAGCATTTTAGCATTTGTTAACCAGAAAATTTCAGTAGATACATCCTCCTCTCCATGAATTTTGGGTAATCAAGAAATTACCATATAATATAAACATGCCGAAGTTAAAAAACAAAGCTTGAAAATATATAGATTTTCAGTGTTTTAGACAGTGGGTAAGTTCTAGAGACAGAAAAATTCTGAAGAAACAAATTATACTTTTAAAAATCAGTATATAATCGATGAAAAACCTTTAATGCCTTGATTACTTTGTGTGTCTAGTTCTGTAAGCTGTGGGAAGCCCTGAAGAGACCCTGGGGAGGCTATGCTATCTAACTGGAGGATATAATGGAAACAATGCTTGTAACTGTAGCACTGGATTGTAAAACAAATCCACAGGTGGCTTCTCTAGTAACACTGCAAATGGCCAACTCCTCTGTCCCAGATGAGAGGAGATTTTTCACCAGGGTGGTGGTTAGCTTCATCTAATTAGATCTAATTAGATCTAATTCATCTAATTAAATATATGTCTCCTTGGGGAAAGGAAAGTGATGTTTAAAAAAATCAGAGAAGTCTTTACAGTTCTCAGCAAAGTGAGTAAAAGAGATGAGATCTTCTTGGTCTTTATAAAATGAATACAAAAGTGGGAAAGAAAAGAGCTGCTTGACGCTTTTACTTAGAAAATTTAAGAAAACATGGGGAAGGCAGTCTAGGTTGCACATGATCTACATATCCTTTAAGATTTGAATAAAAACAAAAAAAGAATACCCTTTACATCTACATCCACAGAATTTATCATACGAAGCCATGTCTCAAATGCCCCTTACTCCATAAATCCTTTCCTTCTTCTTAGCTGGAAGATGTCTCTTCTTCCTCTAAGCTTACCTAACAGTTTACCTGAATTCCTTATGTCACATACATCATCTCATTTGTATCCTAATTATGTATGTACAGAATTGATCTCCCTGATGAGACGGAAAGATGCCTGACACTGCCATCTGAGCCTCATTCATCTCCTTGGTCTGATTCATTTTTATATTCATCCTAGGTCTGTCTCATTTCAAAGTTGATGCTCTTTTTAACTGTACCTTGAGACCCTTCTAAAGTGTTTCTTCTGTTTTTAGTTACTTGTTTAGTCTGAGATAGCTCCATAAGGAGGGTTTAAGGTCAAAATCTAGATGGAGAGAAGAGTCAGGTAAAAAGGAAGTTGGACTTGAAAGAGGTTAGCGATAAAGTATTTACTTTCCTAGGAGAGCCAACGTTTATAAAAGAGTTTTCATGCTTAAATGAAGCACAGAACAAAAACAATGTGGGTTCTGTTCTGAGAACAGAATGGCTCGTATATATAAAATACCCTGCTGACTAGAAGCTTAAAAAACAGGAATCAGTCAGATGGAAAGGGAAAAACAGGTCAGCAGGCATGATTTCCAAAGCACAATTGCATCATGGTGGCTTGAAGACCATCTGGCTGATGGACGGTGGCCCACTGACACCCAAGATGATTCAGCTAATCTGGACGGCTGGGTTCCCTTCCTCTGTTGCTGATCTTCAAACCACCTGTCCAAAGCTGCCAGCTCAGCCAAGGCTGCTCAAAGAGAACGACCTTTCCTCATGAAGACTGTGGTCAGTACATTCCACAGTGAATTATGCTTTACAGATAATGAAAGGAAAAGGCATGGCTCATGATTGTACATTTAACACAGACTTTACCCCCTTCGCCCCCACAAAAGGACTGATAAGAAATGCTACTCAATCCCTACTGAGAAGTCTCTTCCAAAGCCTCTGAAAGTTTTAAACTTCCTCTGCTGGGTTCCTCCAACATCTTCAACATAAAGTGATAATAAATTTTATTTTATTTTTGTACTGCTTTATTTTTTTCATACCCAGTATTTGTCTATAGTTTTCTCCAACTAGACAGTGAGAACGTTGACAGTAGGAATTTATGTTTTACTTGAGAGTAGGCTATCAATAAAAGTTAAATTAGTTAAGGATGTTATTGTGGTTTGGAAAAACACTTCTGATCAGATAAACATTCCATAGTGTTGTTCCCTACCCTCTCTCCTCATTTAACATGACAAAAGAGTAAATACAACTGTTTTCCTTTTAAGATTTTACTAAGCAAAATTAATTACAAAAAAAAACCCAGCAACTATACCTCTCTGACATAATTGAAAATTCTTTTTCAAAATAAAACTTATGTTGGTTTAAATTTTGTCATCCCCATATGTCGTAAAACCAACACTCTCTTCAAAAAACCACAAAATGGGGCTTCCCTGGTGGCGCAGTGGTTGAGAGTCCGCCTGCCGATGCAGGGGACATGGGTTCGTGCCCCGGTATGGGAAGATCCCACATGCCATGGAGCAGCTGGGCCCGTGAGCCATGGCCACTGAGCCTGCGCGTCCGGAGCCTGTGCTCCGCAACGGGAGAGGCCACAACAGTGAGAGGCCGGTGTAACCACCCCCCAACCAAAAAAAAAAAAAAAACCCCACAAAATGATTTATTAGTTTCATTGCCAGCCTAAGTTCACAAATATTTCTTTCTGCAAAGTCATGTTTACTTGATGTGACAAATTAAATTTCTTTCTCCTACTCCCAATTATCAGCATATCTTGAAGGCTATTCAGAATCCCAGAAAGGCAATGCACAAGTAAAGATAAAATGGAAATTATCTAATAGGAATCCTTGGGTAATCAACCTCTCCATTCTGTATGAGGCCTGCTCCATTTCACTTAGTATTCAAAAAAGCACAACTTCTGAAAAAAGAAAAAAATGAACGTTCTTACTTCTATAAAGATATTCTAAAAGATTCAGCCTGCCTTATCGAGTAATGGAATAAATATCTTGCCTCCCAAGTATACTTGAGCCCTCATACCTCTCAGGAGATACCATAGCAGTAACTTCCTAATTGGGTTTCCAACTTCAAGACATTTTTGACTTTGCTATTACACTAATCTATGTGAAGTAGAGCCCTGATCACACAATTTCATTATTCAAAATGCCTTCAACAGCTCCAAGTGCCTAATGCCTGACATCCAAACCTTCTGAGATTTAAATTCAAGACTCTCTCATTTGACCTCAATTTATTTTTCCAACCCCATCTTCTATTACTCTCTTTCACATACCCATTATATTCTTCTCCCCATTCCACACCCAGATTTTTCTTACTTCTGTGCTTTTGTTTGTGCTATTCCTACATTCTTATCTAACCATATTCATATTTTAAAATACAATATATCCATCAGAAGTAGCTGTTCTCCTACTAGGAAATACTATCCACCTTCTGTGAACTCCTCCTAAAGCTTTATCTCTTAGGACACCTTGTTCTAGTAACATACATGTCTTATTTCCCCTATAAGACTACAAGCTCTTGAAGGTAAAGACTATGTGCAATTAATCTTTTTATGTTTTGCAAAGCAGGTATTTGGTAAATAATGGCAGAATGAACTGAATCAATAAGAAGTAAGTATGCAACAGTGAAATGAAGCATCAAGGATACAGCAGAAAAGCCATTCACTTATTCCACAAGTATTTATTAAGCAAGTACTATATGCTAAGCACTGAGGACTCAGTGGTCAGGAGGACAGTAAGTCTGGCCCTATAAAAGCATACAATTTAGTGTGGAGTTTACAGTCCTACATTATTAAAACATGGCGATAACGAGGGAAGGAAGAGTGACAGAATCCTAGTTGATAACCCCATTTAGAAATGGGTCCCTCTTTT
This sequence comes from Phocoena sinus, assembly GCF_008692025.1. Lineage (NCBI taxonomy): Eukaryota > Metazoa > Chordata > Mammalia > Artiodactyla > Phocoenidae > Phocoena > Phocoena sinus. The sequence continues at coordinate 53,451,414 of NC_045763.1, read as the reverse complement.
TCTATAGGCCCAAGTGATATCACATAAAGGACCAAGGGCAATTTTCACTTTTTAAATGAATCATGAGTATTATTTAACTATGAAGAGAGTAAAGATTATTAAAGGGAACAGTGTAGGATGAAGTTGGTCATAAGAATAGTATCTCACATTTTTGAGCACTTATATTTCAGGCACTAGGCTTATTAATCTGTATACATTATTTTATTCATTTTGAGTCATAGAAAACTTGGAGGAGGCTTCCAAAAAGCAATTGTCCATGGACTTAGTGGTTATGAATTAACAAAGAGGAAGTGGGGAGGCAACCCAAGTGGAAGAAACAATAGGAACAAAGGCATAAGGGGGAAAATCAACAGATGTATGTGGAGCGCACAGCACGTTAATACACTGTAATGCTGAATAACACAGCTGCCTCTGGGCATATGCGTATGCTACATAGCCGCTCTAGACCCCAGTCTCTTCTGTAAAGTGGTAATAAAAATACTGTCTCTCAGAGGTATGGATGTAAATAGGACTTGGGACAATGCATCCAAGATAGTGGACACAGTATATACTATATTCAATCATCCTTTTCTAAGTTGCTGTCCTGTCAGCAGGAAGGCAGCAGAAACCAGCTGGCTGGGTATAAACTAGAGAAAATACACAGTTAATATTAGAAGTCATTCCTGACAGAAAGTAAACAAAAGAAACCAAACAGGACCCCAGAAATGGTCTTCTCAAACTAAATGTTGACACCAACACTACACCTTTACTCACTCTAAAACACAAAAGTGGGATCTCATAGCAGATTTACAATTTGATGCTAGGCTAGTTTTGTTGCTCACTGAACTGAAAAAAAATATGGGCAATGAAAGAAAAATTCAGTTCCAAGCGGATGCTATTTTGATGGGAACATTCATAACTAAGAGTACTATAGAAAAAATTATTCTAAAATACTGACCCCCACCCATCCAAAACAAAAAGGATTTATATGACATTCTATAAACGCAAAAGAATTAGGAATTAAGTACTAACACTTATTGGGTAGCTACCATGTGCCTGGCACAAAATAACTAGATCTAGATAGATAGATATAGATATCTTCTCCTCTCCCTCTCTCATTTAATCTTAACAACCTTACGAAGTAGGAACTATTGTTGTTATCTCCCTACAGATAAGTGGGGACAGAAGTTACTGTAACTATCCAAGTTCACATGTCTGGTGTATGGCTGTGCTAGGATTTGAACTGAAGTAGCACCCCTCTGGGGCCCCTCATTTCCACCACTGCTAACTGCCTACTCTAGTCTCAGTTAGAATGAAAATACCCAGTGCCAGCAAAGGTGTGGCTAAATGGCTATCAGTGGGGAGTCAATATCACTACAATCTTTTCTGATAGTAACTAGTAGATACAGATTAAAATTTTGAACTTGTGTACTTTTTGCCTCAGCAATTGTACATTGGGGAAATCTACGCTATAGAAATACAAGCACCAGTACCAAATGATTGACATACACATGTGTGCAGGTGTGCACATCACACATGTATGTTTATTTTGGTATTCTTTTACTGGCAAAAAATTGGAAAGCAATCTGAATGTCTGTCAATTGGAAAAAATATATAATACAGCATATTAAATATGACTATTAGATTAAGCAAAATAAAGCACCTTTTCTCTTTTTAATGTATAGAATTTATTCCAGAAGAATGCATAATATGCACCTCAAGCTTAACCAGTCTACAATGACCTCTTAATTTCTGCCTAAATGTAAATGGCACCACCATCTACCTAGTTGCTCAAGCCAAAAATCTAGGTCTATCCACGATTCTCTAGTTCCCTTCGGCTCCCACATTTAATCAAGTCTGATTCAACATCCAAAACATCAAGAATCATCAGCTCACTTTTCTTTGCTTCCAACCCCAAAACCTCATCTAACCACAATCAGGTCTTGCCTGGGCTTCTGCCGTCTGGTGTATTACTTTTACCTTCCTTTAGTCCATTCTCCACCTGGTAGACTATATTATCAGGTCACCTCACTCCCCTATTAAAAACCTTCCAGTGGCTTCTACTGCACACAGACTAAAACCTGAACTTCTTACTCTGACTCACAAAGCTCCTCTCTCCCTCCCACGTCACATTCCCTCCCTCTCTCTTGCATTTTATCCCACTACTCTCCAGGGCTCCCAATACGCGCCCCGAGCTTATTCTTGCTTGAGAGCTATTTTTGTCCTTTCTGCAGAGAAAGCTCTTCCCCCTTATTTTTGCATGTCTGGCTCCTTCTTATCATTTTGATCTTGTTTAAATTTCACCTTGTCCAAGAGGCTTTCCCTATAACCAATCAAAGTAGTCACAAGCCACATTCCCTATTTTAATTATCTGTAAGACACTGAACACTATTGATAATTCTCTTAGTTTATTTATGCATTTGCTAGTTAATTTCCTCATTAGAAGGTAAGCTGAACCATGTCAGGGAGACTTATCTGTTTTATTGATGCCTGTATCTTTAAATACCCAAAATAGTACCTGGCGCGTAATATGCATTCATCGAATACTTGTTGAATGGAAAGAATACGTATCATGTGATCAAATATTTACTAAAAGAGACGCTATTCAAATAGTTTATTTTTGTTATAGAAGCAAAGGAAAAAGTATAGAAAGATACTAAACAATAAAACTTAACTTCCTTGAGGAGGTACGGAAAGGAAAATAAAATTTTCTAATAACTGCATTGTTTGATTAGTTATAATAAATGAGTATTTTAGGGAATTAAAAATAACTTAATAAGTAAAAAATGAGAAGAGAATGTAACGTTCCTCAGCTGGGAATCCCTCAGCTGATTATTTATATAGCCAGCTACCTATCTATCTATCCATCCATCTCTAGAAGCATATTACTATGTTAGCAATCTTGTTGTACTAGTAATTTCTTCACCAATAGATGAAAATGTTTAAAGACACCAGCAATCATAGTATTAAAGTGTTTTTATACCATAAAGAAAGGTATGATTCAGTCATTAAAAAAGAGAATTTTCTAATAAATTCTGAAATGCCTTGTTAGGACAAATTGCATATCTAGAATGAACCTTAAGGAACTTTGAGGAAGGCAGTACTCATATGGTTAAGTTCGAATTTGTTTCTTTAACATTGTTATATTACTTTATAATCAGTGCCTCAAATACTTCCTATTTTAATTAGGGAAATACCCTAGCTAATAAATTCTGAGTTTGGAATACCAGATACTGAAAGTCCATGTAATTCATTCACTAAGCTAATTAGGAGCCATCTTACCTCAGTAGAAGATGGGGAACTTGATGGTAATGGAAAGGGAGTAACGGCCATCTGACTGACTGCATCTTCATTTCTGTGGATGTTAAAATAGGCAGAATCAGTACACAGTAAAAGGCAGTATCAGTACACGGTAAACGCTAAGTTCTTGGCTCAAATTAGAATCACTTCCTAAGTTCTCAGTTGAAAATGCACTCACAGCACCACAGAATTAAAAAAAAATGTAAATATACACTGGTTTTGAGCATGCAAAGCCATTAGGTACAAAAACAGATGTATTACGCAAGGGATACTAAGATACAATTAGTGACAAAGAGTGATGATGCTAGAAGTTGGCCAACTTCTGCTTAGTAAGTCAGGTGCTGCAGAGGATACTTTTGGAAAGGCATCAACTCTTTCAACACCGAGGGGTATAAATTTTTCATATGGGGTGTGCACCCTCTAGGTCCCATTAATGTCTGGAGCATTTTGTTCTTTGAACTGGAAAGGTTCCCAGCCTCCTCATTTGCCTTCTAAATTTGTTCTGCCAGATGAAGGATGATGGGATGTATATGACAGTCCCCGCATGGGCGGACTGTGTGAGAAGGAGTCTAATTGGAGCAGAGGAGGTGGGAGCTAAAACTTCATTACCAGGAGGACAGGCACAGAACAGCTCCTAGAATACCAGTTCTGGTGATTTGGGCTATTTCCACTATTTTACTAGCAAATGGTAGGTAAGCAGTGTTTCTGTGGGAAATCTATCCTTTACTGTTCATTCGTGACACACAACCAAAATAGTTATCTCAAGATTTATGTGAAGTTTGACTTTAGGTTTCACAATATAAACCAAAGAAGCTTCTTACTGGTGTGCAAAGATTTAAGACTGTTCACAGATCTCTTGTCCGGTGTACATAGGATAGCCACTATCTGACTTAGGAGGGCACTCAAATCTATTTTATCCCATTTTATTTTGTATGTCTCACCAATTGGAAAAAGACCCATCAGTCGATGTCTTTCCTACTTTGAGGCTTTAATCATATCACTGCCTTTACCTGAAATGCCTTTCTTTTTAAAATTTATACCCCACCCATCCTTCTCCTCCAGTGTGAGTTCAATAACCTCAACTACATGAATTATTCCCTTGAGTTCAAAGACTATATATTGATGTCTTCCAAATTCACAGTTAGCCTGGATCTTTTTCTGAGCCTAGGATCTGCATATCCAACTCCCACTTTACATCTCCACTAGATGTCTTAGATGCATCTCAAATAAAATAAAGCTCTTTATCCCGCTCAGTTCCCAGAGGGTTCCACAGTCAACTTCCTCTCCACCTTAGTAAATATCAACAGTATTCACCCAGTTGTTTAACTAGGAACCTAAAAGTCATTTTTGAAGCCTCTCACCGCTCAACTGTATACCTAATCCATCAAGAAGTCTTACTGATCCTACCTTCAAAACGTATCTTGAATCTTTGCACTTCTTTCCATCCTATCCTAGTACAAGTGATCATCATTTCTCACCTGAATTAATATATTTAAGAACATCCTATTTGGTCTCCCTACTTACACTCTTCATCCTCTGTTCAATCCATTCTTCACCCAGCAGTCATTATGGTTCTAAAACATAAATCTGATTATATTTCTTTCTCCTGCTTAAAATCCTCCTATGGCTCCTTACTGCACTTAGGATCAAGTTCAAAATTGTTAGGGAGGCTATAAGGCCTTGAGCAATCTGGCCCCAGCTCCCACCTCTGGCCTTTTCTGGTTCTCCCTTCTCTTTCTCACTCTGATCCAACCCAGTTACACAGGCCTCCTCTCCATTTCTCAGCTGAGCCAAGCTCCATCCACCTCATGGCCTTCTCTTATCTTCTCTTCTGCTCTGCATGCTTCATGCCCAAATCTTTTGTCTGATTTTTTCCTATTTCTCCTTCATAGCTCACCATAAATGTCATCTCCTGAAACAAGCTTTCCAGGACCTCTACTATATGCTCACAGCACCTGTCAATGATCATAAATCTGTTTTCTTTCAAAATGTACCTGATTTGTATGCACACCTGCTTCAAATCTGTCTTCCCCTCAAATGGTAAGCACTCCAAGGACAGAACTCATGTCCTTCCTACTCTCTATTACATCATCTAGGGCAAACACATTGCCTGGAAAATAGTCTGTACTTAACACAGTTATTTTTAAAAATGCAACGATCACTCACTTCATTAAAGAGACAGAGGCAGTTTCAGTTCTAGAACTACCATTAAACTAGCTGTGGGATTTGGGGGAAATCACTTCCAAGAGAATCCGTCTCCTGATCTCTTAAGTAATAAGTAGGCTGAACTGTAAGAATTCTAAGTTGATATAAATTCTTGTGGAATAAGGCAGAGTATAAATTAAGAGATGAAGTCTAGGTACCATTTCTTGCTCTAACCTTCTTAAATTCTTAGATTATCTAGCACGCCAGCCAAACCAAAGCAAAGGGAGAAAAACTAAAATCACAAAGTGACACAAAGCATGAAGAACATGTCTGCTTCTTCTGACATTATTATAGATGCCCTGAGCATGCACTATTATGTTAAGAGATGGCTATTGTTTTTCAGGGAGTACAATCCATTCCTCAGCAATTTGCTCATACACAGAAGAAGTAATCAATTACCCATGGGTAAGTAACAGCATTTTCCCAGTGGTGATTCCCTTTCCCATTCAATCTCCCCCATGGAATAGCACAATAGAGCTCAGCTCTGGCTTAGAGCTGAAAGCCAATAGGACATATCTGCTCCAGATTCAGAGCCCGTGGGGCAGAGCGTATTTGGCAGTAATTAAGCAGATGGCTTTTCATATCTCTTTCAAAGGTTACCGGCATTAAAAAACATAGCTACACATAAATTCTTATTGAGAAATTATGATTAGCTGGACCAAGTTATCCCCTCATAATTTAACAATTTTCCCCAAATTAGTATGACTTTACTGGGCTTTAAAGTCCATATTAATTTTTTAAAAACAGAACAGTACAGAAAACCTCAGTGGAGTGAAGAAAGCTGCTATAAAAATTTACAGTTCATAATCCGTTATAATCCACTAGTGAGTGAGTGTTCATACACCTCGGCATTAGCAAGTGGAGACCTGACAGGGCAGCGATTTTAAAGAGAAAGAAATGGGAAGAGGGAAACCAAAGGAGAGAAGATAATTACACTTCACACAAACAGTTAACCTGAAAGACTTCTGGGGACCCTCTGACCCCTCAGAGTCCATGATTCTCATAAGGAATGAAATCTGTTTGCTTCATAATTAACCTTTTCTTCCCAGTATAATCAACATAAGTTTCTTAGGTCCTGGTGCCCCACACGGTACACAATCAGGAATTGTAATTGTTTGTTGGTGTTTTTGTAATTCTTTTTAACAGCTGTTGGGAGAGAGAGAGTGGAATTCTACCATGGATAAATGTGAGAAGGTTTCCAGGGTACCTTGGAACACTGTGTAGGTATGTCCTTATCACTGGACTTGCCGTGCTCTATTAAGATTATTTGTGGGCTCCCCTGGTGGCGCAGTGGTTGAGAGTCCGCCTGCCGATGCAGGGGACACGGGTTCGTGCCCCGGTCCGGGAAGATCCCACATGCCGCGGAGCGGCTGGGCCCGTGAGCCATGGCCACTGAGCCTGCGCGTCCGGAGCCTGTGCTCCTCAACGGGAGGGGCCACGACAGCGAGAGGCCCGCGTACCGCAAAAAAAAAAAAAAAAAAAAAAAAAAAGATTATCTGTGCTGCTGTTTCTCCCTCTCTAAACACAGAGATGGGATCTTATTTCTTTATATCCCCAGCTTGTAGCAGGATACCTCAGCGAGAGTAGGTGTACTATAAATGTCTATTGAGTGAAAGGGGTCTTAACAAAGCAGAAAAAGATATGAAGTAGAACTATCAAGAGTGTGCTCTATGCTTTCCAAGCTACTTCACGAGTTAGAGAAGATGTGCTGCCGCAGTCAGCCAGCTATTGGTATTTTACATTAATGGACATTTCTCGGAGTGTCTGCCCAGCTCACAGTGATTCCATGGATGGGCTATACTGTGTAACACCGACAGCTGGCCTCAACCTCAGTGGATGTAGGGGGCAGACGCCAGCCACATTTTGAGCCCATCAATTATCTCTCCCAGGGACTCAAAATCTAGAACAGACTCATAGAGATCAAGAGTGTGGTATCTAGACAATACTAATGGAAATGCTCAAGGCTAAACAGGGGCTTCGGAACTCCCTTCTGCTGATGTCTCTGAAGTCGCCCTACTTCCTTCTCTTCAGAGTCTTAGCTGTATGGCTTCTTCTTAAGAGTCCACAAGATATCCCTGTATTCTTACAATACATTCTCCTTTTAATTTAAGCTGGCTAGAGTTTACTTCAATTGGTTGAAACTCAATAATATAGCTCTGATTTCATTTTGAATATATTCATTTGCTTAACAAATATTTATACTATGAATACAAAAATGAATAAAACATGATTCCTGCCTTTGATGATATTAGCAATTAGTGAGGAACACAGCTAGGGTAAACAGACAATTACAATAGTGGAATTTCTATCTAGGGACTGTCAATTTAGTTTTTCTCCAAAAGGATGCTAGAACACACCCAATTCAGCTTTTTTGTTTGTAGAATATTTATATTTATGACAAAGACACATTCTGGATCCACATTTCAATTCAATCTTGTTAAAAATATATTCATATTGGTAAAAATCGTGCAAAACATGTGTTAGGCAGAATTCTAAGAAGGCTCCCAAGATTCCTGCTCCCTGGTTTACAGGTTGTGAGTAGGATGAATTCCCTTCCATGATTAGGTTAAATTATACAGCATAGCTGACCTTAAGATAAAGGCAGATTACCAGACTGGGCAAGACCTAATCACATGGGCCCTTTAAATCTGGAGATTTCACTTCTTAGAGCCTCATTGTCCTGATCTCTGAAATTAGTAGGTTGACCTACATGAATTTTAAGGAATGCCTGGAGGTCAGAGATAGAAAGTCAGAGATTAGAAGTACCATCTCTGTCTTGAGCGTGAAAGGGGCCTCATGGTAAAGAATGTGAATGGCCTCTAAAAGCTAAGAAAAGTCTCCATCTAAGAACCAACAAGGAAATAGACTTTAACAAGAATGAGCTTGGAAGTAGATTTTTACCCAAGGCTCCAGAAAAGCGCTCAGCATGGCCAACATCTTGATTTCTGCCTCATGATATCCTAAGCAAAGAGCCCAGCCCCTCTGTGCCAGACTTCTGACCTACAGAACTGTCAGCTAATACATGGGTGTTGTTCTAAGCCATTAAATTTGTGGTAGCTTGTTACACAGCAAGAGAAAAGTAATACCTAACAAAACTTTTTGATTTGGAAAACACGATCACCAGAAACATAACTTTTGAGTTCTTACCATGTACTGCTGTTTTGATGCTTTTTATGTGTTAACTCATTTAACCTTCATAACAATTCTACGTAGTAGTTATAATTATTTTCTTCATTTTACACAGAGGTTAAGCTACCTGACCAAAGTCACAAAGCTAATAAATAGCAAGCTGAGATTAAAATCCAGCCACCTGGTTTCAAAACCTACTCTTTTAACTATTATATTACAGTGTTTTCCATTTCAATAGCCTGACCCAAAGCCACAAATATCTTCTCTCATATATGCAAGCTAATATCCCCAGATCCATCTTGGGGAAAACTTCTACTAGGTCACAATCTACTTTTTTTTTTTTTGCGGTACGCGGGCCTCTCCCGTTGTGGAGCACAGGCTCTGGACGCACAGGCTCAGCAGCCATGGCTCGCGGGCCCAGTTGCTCCGCAGCATGTAGGATCTTCCCGGACCAGGGCACGAACCCACGTCCCCTGCATCGGCAAGCAGACTCTCAACCACTGTGCCACCAGGGAAGTCCTGTCACAATCTACTCTTAAAGCTATTTCACAATTTTCCTCAGGGTAAAGATGCATGCAGGGTTCTAAGTTTGCGCACTCTGACTCGATCAACTTTTCATAATTAAGTTCAGAGTATCACAGCTACATTACTCATCCCTCAAATAAATATAACGACTGTAAAATGCTTTAAAATACTCATTGTGCTTGATAGTGCAGGTAGGATGGTGAATAATATGATGGAGTGTAATTCCCTCAGTACTCTTCTCTGACAGTGAGTAGGGCTGTTCCTAAATCCTCTGGCTGGTAGTTTTCTTCACCTTTAAAGTTGAGCCAGTTCTCGATTAACTACGTTTCCTTTTCTGCCTTGGTGATCATGGAAACACAGGCTGAGATGGAACCTCTGTTGCCTGGGTACCTAACTGACCATAGGGAGCAGAGAGGCCCCCTTGCTGAGCCCCTGTATACCTGTAAAATGAGAAAGAAAGAAACACTGTGTCGTTTTAAGCGACTGACATTTGGGCTGTTAGTTAATGTTTGAAGCATTATTGAGTCTACCCTGACTCAAAGATGTTCTAAACAAGTTTATTCTATAAAATTTTTTTTCCGAAAAGTCATGCTTGTACCTTAATCAGAATAGCTAAAAACTGGAAACAACCCAAATGTCCACCTTCAGGAGAATGGATCAAAAAATTGTGGTATCTTCATAGATTGGAATATTCCTCAGTAATTAAAGGAACTATTGATATATAGGACAACAAGGATAAAACTCAAAAAAAATATGTAAAATGAAAGAAACCAGACACAGAATGATAGATGTTGCTTGATTCTATTTACACAAAGCTCAAGAATAGTTACAACTAATCTGTGGTGACAGAAATCAGAAGTGTTGGCTCTGCAGGGAGGGACTGACTGGAAAGGAGCACCAGGAAGCTTTCCGGGTGAATGAATTTCTTACATTTTTGTTTTGGGTGATGGCTACACAGGTGTATGCTTTGTATTATCAAAACTCAACAAACTGAACACTTAAAATCTATTGCATTGAGTATAAATCATACCCCAGTTTAAAAATGAATTCATGATTATATAATGTGTAAGACATCTATGTGCTTAGTCCTAAGCAGACCTAGGTAAATGTACAGTTCCATCTGCAGTTCTACCAGTAAGATGCAAGATACTATGCAACTTTTAAAAGATCTTACTTCTTAATCTATAAAATTAGGATAATATCTTCTAACAGAATTGAGAGATAACATAAATGTCATAACACTAAAGCATAGGAACAATAGTTAACAGTTAATGTTTTATGATGTTCAGTCTCAGATGCTTACATCTTCAGGTGCTAAGTCCTCAGTTACTCTTGATTCATTCACCCATCAACTCTTACACCCAAAGAAAGCATTCAGTCTAAAGGTCTCATTCCAAAGATTTCATCCTTTTTTCTCTTTTCTTCTAGTTCAATGTCCCCATCCTAATTCATGCACTTTTCACATCGTCTATACTGTGACAACAGCTTTCTCTGTGTCTCAGTCAATCCAAATCACTCCCCTCTCAACTGTGAAATCCCCTCTCTGCAACCAAGCCTGCAAATGCACTCTAAATAACCCAGCATCATAGAGTTCGCTCTATTGGTGTTAGTTTTGCCTGATGTATAGTTATTTATCTGCATGTCTTAGAAGTTCTTGAATAACTTCTTACTTAACTCCGTGGTCTTATATAGTATCTGAGATACAGTAGGTACTCAATAAATACTTGAATTAAATTTGTTCATGCAGTTTAGACTTAATTTTTTCCTATGTAAATCTGCCCAGGTAGCATTAACTAGCTCTTGCTGTACCACTGTCACAACAGTAATCTCTCTCTCTTCTGAATTTCTAAACTACTAACATGGCTTTTCTCAGCAACTTCTTTCTATTCTTCAAAGAATACTTCACTGCATTCTTAGAAGCACATACATGTCACATACACGGATTTGTTGATAAAACCCTTTATGTTTATTCCTTACCCATCAAAGTTGTAACTATAATTAAGTTGTAGTAAGAGATTTCAATAACATGTTATTTAAAGCATCAATCCAGTAATCATTGACTAATTCCTTAGGATTAAATATGAGATTCTCTCTCTAATGTAAACTCTAAAAGAATGCTACAAATTGTGGTTAAAAGAAAGATTAGTGAGATATGAGGAGAACATACTTATCTTCAGGAAAGCACACTGAGCCCATGACAACAGTTTCTGAATGAGGAAAAAAAAAAGACATCTGATGTAATGGGCTGTGTGTGTGTGTGTGTGTGTGTGTGTGTATTTGTAGAATTACATAACTTTTCATTTATCAGGGTCTGAGATATCTCCAAGGAGCATTTCTCCTTCTTTTAAAAGTGAAAGTGTGTTGCATCCTAAAATTTATACGGAATAGCCAAAACAATCTTGAAAAAGAAGAACAAAGTTGGAGGTCTCACGCTTCCTGATTTCACAATGTACTACAATGCTATAGCAATCAAAACAATGTTATACTAGCTTAAGAACAGACATATAGACCGATGGAATAGAATAGAAAGAAAACCCTGAAGTAAACCCTCAGTGTAGGGTCAAATGATTTCAACAAGGGTGCCAAGACCATTCAATGGGGGCAAGGATGATCTTTTCAACAAATTGTACAGGGAAACCTGGATATCCACATGCAAAAGAATGAAGTTGGATCCTTCCCCTATACCATATACAGAAATTAACTCAAAATAGATCAAAGACCTGAACATAAGAGCTAAAACTATAAAACTGTTAAAGAAAACATAGGGGACAAACTTCATGACATTGGATTTGGCAATGATATCTTGCATTTGACACCAAAAGCCCGAGCAACAACAAATAGATAAATTGGACTATATTAAAATGAAAAACTTCCGTGGATCAAAGGACACAATCAACAGAGTGAAAAGGCAACCTATGGAATGGGAGAGAACTTTTGCAAATCGTATATCTGATAATGAGTTAATATCCAGAATACATAAAGAATTCCTGCCACTCAACAACAAAACAAACAACCTGATTAAAAAACAGGAAAAAGACTTGAAAAGACAACTCTCCAAAGAAGTTATACAAATGGCCAATAAACACATAAAAAATGCTCAATATCACTAATCATCAGAGAAATGCACATCAAAACCACAATGAGATACCACCTCATACCCAATAGGATAAATACTATCAAAAAAATGGAAAACAATAAGAGTTGGTGAGGTTGTAGAGAAACTGGAACCCTTGTCCACTGTTGGTAGGAATGTAATATGGTGTAGCTGCTATGGAAACTATAGTGGTTCTTCAAAAAACTGAAAATAGAATTGCCCTATAATTCAGCAATTCCACTTCCGGGTATATATGGAAAAGAATTGAGAGTCTCAAACGGACATTTGTACACTCATGTTCATACTAGCATTATTCACAATAGTCAAAAGGTAGAAGCAAACCAAGTGTTTCTCAACAGATGAATGGATAAACATACAATGGAATATCATTCAGTTTTAAAAAGGAAGGCAATTCTGACACATGCTACAACATGGATGAACCTTGAAAACATTATGGTAAGCGAAATAAGCCAGTAACAAAAGGACAAATACTGTATGAGTCCACTTTTATGAGATACCTAGTGTAGTTAAATTGAGAGAGAGAAAGTAGAAAGATAGTTGCCAGGAGCTTGGAGGTGGGGGCGGAGAGGACAGAATGGGGTATTATTTGTCAATGGGTATAGAGTTGCAGTTCTGCAAGATGTAAAAAGTTTTGGAGATAGATGGCGGTGATGGCTGTACAACAATGTGAATATACTTAATTCTACTTTAACTGTACACTTAAAAATGGTTAATAAGGTAGATTTTATGTTATGCATATTTTACCACAATTAAAAAAATTAACTAAGACCAAACAAAGTACAAGTGTGATGAGAATACATTTGAATTATTTAGAATATCACTTAAAACCATTTTGTCTTCAGGACTGCTCTGGTCTTACCACTTGAAAATTCACTTTCACTAAACCCATAAATCTTATTTTATGTCCACAAAACAGCATTATATCAAAAGTAGAAGTTATGTGCCTGAATTCAACCAGGAGTGCTGAGTACGTTGATTTAATTTTTTGCAACCTGTTCTAAAATGATTATAACTACAATCTAGTGGCTAGCACATTGTTTAGGTGTACACATACAAAAAGCTGAATAAATGAACACATGAACACAACTAAACAGGCCTAGATAATTTTTTCTGACTGTATTATCAATAAGTACAGTGATGTGAGACACTTGAAAATAAACTCTACATTTGCTATATTAATTGGAACATGACATTGAATTAACATTCATCCAGGAAAGCTCCATGTAAATGAACCAGAAGTAACACATAAAACAAAGCAAATCATTATATCTCAGTGGGAGCAAAACTCCTTTCTGAAAAGATTCCAGGAGGTATTTCTAACTATATGAATACACTAAATAGCTTCCAATTTCCAACTGGAAAAACCACCAAAATAGCTAAATATGCTGAATCTGAAATAAATGCCTAGTGAGTGGAATTATGAACTCCATTTTTGGCATTCCTAACAATGTCAATCACTAACTGAGGGCTGCTGGGAGTAACTCAGCATCTAGACCCACATTTTACAAAGGTGGCCCCAGGTAAGTTCTAAATAATGGTTGCCATTTGTACAGAGGAAAAGTTGACTCATAAAATATTTGGCAGTGAAGGTTGGCAGGAGAGTTACTATGGGGAGCTTTAGGACTGGATGGGATAAATGACAGCCTACCAAGTTTCTCATAGAGACTCTTTCTAAAGATAGTACAGTAGATATCCACAGCCATTCTCCTCTTTATTCCGGCTGGCAAAGCCCAAATGTTGTTCAGGTATCCAGCCCTCACCGGAAGGCCATGTGCTAGGAAAGGTGACTCTTCCTGCAGGTATAAATCTGGGAAAAATCTTGCCTGATTTCTCTGAAATCATCGTGGTAATCTCATTTCAAGAGCCAATGGCAATGGAAACCTGTCATACTGGAGATCCTCAGTAGAGACTTGTTCAGAGGTCTTGTGCTCTGCTAAAGAAGTCTGAAAGATAAAACCTTCTCAGGATCCAGGCTTAGAGCCTACATGTGACAAGCATATGTGCAGAGAGAACTCACTCTGGTTGCTCATGATTTGTTCAGAGAGCTCTACTTTTAGCATCCTTCCCATTCATTAGGATTCTTTGGCAGCAAGCAATAGAAATGAATTTAGGCCACCTTAAGCAAAAGGTAATTTATTAGAGGGATATTGGAATCTCTCAAAACATAGGCAGGCTATATGATCAGACTTGGAACAGACCAGGAACTAAGAGACTTCCAGAGGACAAGGAAGCAGGATGCAGAATGATGTCATAGCAGGAGCCTCTGATCAAGGCCCTGTGGCTCCATGAATAAACACTGTACATATAAAGTCACTCACATTACTTGCTTCCTGTTCTAAGCCTAAGGTATCATACTGCCCAAACTTAGGTTGCATGACCACCCACTGGCCACACCTTGGCAGTGAAAGAGAGATCTATTTCAGCTTCTACAGAGGGAGACAGGTATCTAGATTTACTGTTTTTACTGTTCCATCATACTATATACATTGTGTGCATGTGTGTGTGTGTTCGGGGGAGAGGAGTCTATCAAAGGAAACAGGCATTCTACTGTGTAGAAAGGTGTAAAAATACTGCCAAAAAAAAAAATAAATCCCATCATCCCTGTGACTATCACAACTAGCTGAGTGCCAAAAGAAGTGAAACAAATATAGTCATTTTTCCCACAAGCTGGTATTAAGAAATAGGAGCAGCAAAGAAAAAGTTAGCAATTCTATTCACGCAATAATAACAGTGGTTTTCAAAGATACTTTACAAGTCATACAAGAAAGATGGGCTTGTTTGGTAGCAGCACTTTACCTAATTGACTAAATTCATCAGAATTCACGAATGGCCCTGTAAAATATTTGGTTACTTCAGACTACCTAGCTACAGCCACCCTCAAAAGAGAAACATTTATGGCTACTGTGGATATTCAAAAGAATATGTCATAGGCTGTCATGATGTTTCCAGAAATGTATGACCCGATGGAATGATAACTGGATTAAATATACAGCTTCCCAAGGTTACCACAGTCTGTCAAAGGGAGCAATATATAAATTCCAATGTTTTTGACAAAAGATCAAAACACAAAACACTCTAATTTCACCTTGTTCTTGAACCAAAAGTCTTATAAATGCTACTTATGAATTTAAAATTACTATTTAAAATGGATAGTACAGGACACAAGTATGGAAGAAATAAGCAAGAGTCATCATTTCAGAGCACCTGAGAGACTTATATGGATCTACCACACGGTCCAACTAAACAAAGAAACAGAAGAGCCTTGAAACTGCAGGAGAGTCTCTACTTCCTACAACTGCTAACATGGTTCAGTGCTAATGACAGGCCTCCTCCTCAAACCTTCTTGTCATATATGCCATGGATGATATTTTATTGTGCACTTGAAAAGGCGCCTTACATTCTTTAATGTCCTTTAATGGTCTATGAGAGTGAGAAAGATGCTTGCTTACAGAAATCAAATCAAATGACACACATAGCTGTGTTCATCCAATGATACTTTCCTAAAGAAGGACTGCTTTTCTTCTAGAAGTAATGTTCAGGTATATTGGGCATAACATCCAATTCTAGAAATCTTTCGCTTTCTATACATACTATGACTTTGCTTACTTATCCTTCTGGTCTGGGGTTAAACGTCTTTCTCTGTGACACCCTCCCACAGGCTTCAAAGACCAGGCTAGGTGTCTCTCTTATATGTTCCTATAGTATCACAGCACTTACACCACTGGATAAGGTACTGGACTGTTTTACTCTCTGTGTCCTCTCTTAGGGCAGAGACTGTGTTCTCTGTGTCACTCGCTCCACAACACTAGCACAAGTAGGCACTGTGCAAATACTTGTCAAACAAATGCATGAATGTTTCTTAAGTCAAATTCATACTTGTTCCCACAATCTTTTTTCCCTCCTATTGATCAAAACTAGATGTAAAGAATCAAGAGCACAATAAAGGTCTTAAAAACAGGCTTTCAATTTGTTAATTCAGATGGACTTACTCCGACATTCACATTAATTTCAAATCAACTTCATCTTTTAGGGACATGGCTAGAGGATAACAGGCCACACCATATTTTTAATTACAAAAACAAGACATGTTCAGTGGATACAGTAAGGTGGATCCCATGGCGAGTCCCCTTTCACTTGTTAGGGCTTGACAGCTAGCACTAAATCTTTCCAAGGGTTTCAGTTTCATTTGGCCTCCTTTAGCCCCAGCAGTTTTTAACAGTACGCATTTTCCACATGTAATTAAGTAATGGAGAGTGAGTTGTTATACATGACATTTAATTTTCGATAGTGGGGGAAGGTATGACAAGAGCTGCAGGCGAGATCATTAATCTTCTTGGATCCCTGCACTGCCACATACAGCAATTCATTCTTGATCGTATTAACACAGAGTTCCTACTGTACTGAAATTGGAGCGCTTGTGTAGAGGGGCTCATGTGGGATAGGAAAACTCACAGAATTGAATGTGTGCTACACAGTAAGCCCCCAGATTGTAATATACATCTAGATGATCTAGAGTAGAATAATTTAGTATACCAGAGTCTATATGTGCATTGGGCACAATTACATGATTACAGGATTGTCCAAAATCTAGCAATGTAGGGAGAAAAGGGCAAAAAGTGATTATGTAAGTCATATATACACAGCAGCAACTTGCTAATTTTCCTTGATGACTCACACACCCCTTTTGTGAATTACAGATCAATTAGTATATGAATAAAGACAAGTGTTAAAAGAATATAAGGACGTGATCACACAAATGTACATCACTACAGATTAAAGACCCTAGTTAATTAAAATGTTGCCTGCAGCATATTTTAACAGCTTTCTGTGATTACTACTAATCATTCTCCCAAACCTGTGGCCAGTTCCCATTTTTATCTCAATTGTCAATAAATTTGAAAAAGAGTTGCTCAGGTATAAAAGCCAAAATTTTCTGTATAATGGAAATGCACAGGGAATCACTAATTTCAACTAAGGAAGGAAATACTGCCAAAGAGAAGCACTAATCAAAGAAATACAATTTATAAAAATCAGTTTTTAAAGTAACATTATATCACACAAAGCAGTTATGCCGTTTTAAGGAAAAGTACAATTGCGTCTGTTGTACTGAGATGATTTAAGTGCTAAATTCCTGAAACTTGGTAACAAATCAATATTTAATTGTTTCAGGATTTGGTTCCAAAATAAGCAAAATTAGAGTCCTTGTAACAATAGCCTGAAAGAGGTAATTTATAGGCAGAGGCTGAAAGATGTATCTAAATGAGTAATGAACTAGACAATCAGCCTGAAAAAGCGAGGATGATGTGTTGGATAGCACCTAAAATGCACAGGTTATTACTACACATGAATAGGACACCAATCTACCACGATACCCTTATTGGTGATGTAAAGAGCTGATAAGCAATGAAGTATTTTCTTTTTTGATTTCCTTAAGTGCTTTAAATTCCGACCCTACTTGATATCACTTACCTCAGTAA
The DNA here is from genome assembly GCF_008692025.1 of Phocoena sinus. Taxonomy (NCBI): domain Eukaryota; kingdom Metazoa; phylum Chordata; class Mammalia; order Artiodactyla; family Phocoenidae; genus Phocoena; species Phocoena sinus. Next base: position 53,433,684 of record NC_045763.1, on the reverse strand, counting down.
AATCTATTTAATACATTTTATTGACATGGGGATTAATTGATGTTAATTAGATTTCTCTTTATACAGTCCTCAATTAAAGAGCGTTCTACTCCTTGTTGGAGGATCAGGTCATCATTTAAAAAAGAAGACCACGGAGAAGAAACAGAAGCAGAAGCAGCAGCAGCTCAACAACAACAGACAGGGAAATAAAAGACATTTTAGGCAGGCTGTGTCCTTGTCTCTTATTCTAACATGTACCAGAAATGGTTGTATATAATGTCCGTACCTATCTCTTCTAGGGCTTAATCATTATGATGTTAATTAAAGCATTCTAAAACTGTGAATGCGCTTCACTCAAAAATTGGTCAAGATTCTGGAATGAGACAAAGTATATATGAGAAGTGGTTCTTCTTTTTACCCCTCCTCTTCCCTTCTCCCTAAATACTTCTTTCCTTCTCTTTTACCTCTGTCCTCCCTCCCTCCCCGCCTTCTTCTGCCATCAACATCATCACCAGCACCTTCATCACTATAGCAGCCACCATTGTTGAGTCCATATTGCCAGGCAATTTACATGTATAAATACATTAGACATGTATAAATACATTATAAATATAGAGTTAGCTATATTATCCCCATACCAAAGCTCAGGAAACTGACCAAGCTCACAAAGCTGGGATATCACAGAGTAGGTTTCAAGCCCAGGCAGGGTGAACTGTGGTTTCTTTTTTTAATCACTAAGCCTTAGAGTTCAGTCTTGTTTTAGAAAACAAGGTAAGAGTTCTTAGTCAAATGACTTTAGGTAACAGTTCTTTGTCAAATGACTAGTTCCTTCCCTATGGACACTGAAGCGTTAATTAATTAATAAAATGCTGGCACACAAATTATTAGATACATATCTATTGAATAAAACAAAAGGTTGTAAACAGTGCATACATCTCTCTTGATACAATTCAAGCTCATTTCCCTTTAGATAGTCTAAAAGTGGATATGACTAGACTGTTCAGAATCAAGCCCACATCATTTTTCCCCCTATAAAAGAAGATATAGAAACTCTTCCTAAGTTAGATTATTTGAGAAAGTAGTAGGGAGAGGGACTGAAGTATGAGGAATTCTGTAAAATATGAGTTATATGTCTATATGCATTTTTGAATCCACAAAATAAGTCACACTAACTTACTATGATTGCTGCCTTTGGAGAATAAATAATCTGGATTACTCAGTAGGAGCTGAAAGGAAATTTATTCAATAAAGCCTTCTGAGTGCCCACTGTGTGCTAGGCACTATAATGTAATGACCATGTAAGAAAGCCTCATAATTAGATGACATATTTTGAATGTAGTTTGATCCTTCTAAATTTCTTAAAATCACTTCCAGTAAATAAGTATGCAGCAGCATCCTCAATCACGCTTACACCATTAATTTCCTGAACAAATTTTTTTCTTGATTCTGATCAAAATTGAAACCACCAGACACTAAATTAATGGGAGTATATTACTATTATTAAAATTCTACTCAGCTTTCTCTTCTGTACTCTAAATAATTTCAGTTCGTTTAACCTTTCTTTCTTGAAGGAGGGGGGTTCTATTTCCCAACTACTTAATTGCATTAAATGATTTCCTTTGGATCCTACTCAATTTTCTTTTGCTCTCTTTAAAATGGGATGACCCGGCATGAGTAATAAAGGCCCCACAAACGCTGAAGAGGTAACAGTAATGTTAATCATTAATAATGTCCCTTGCAGCAGTCACCACCATGTGCCGAGCACTGATGTGCAGACTCCACTGAGTGCTATCTAACGTCTTCTCATGTGATCCTCACACAGCTTTACATAAAGTTCTAAAGCCTAAATGGCTTCACCTCTTTACTTGTATGCACTTCTCTTGATGGACATCTTAAATTTTTGAGGGGCTGACCTTTCCTCAAGTCTGTTCATGTTTTCACCTAATTTTGTAACCTCTGGCAACAGCAAGGGCCAAGAAACCCCAGAAAAGAGATTGGTGTCTGACAGAGGACTTCAAGGTGAGTAAGCCAGAGGTGGTCGTCTTAATAAATACATACAGACAGATGAGAGGAGGAAGGTTTCTCCCCCTAGAAACAAGGGTAAAAACCCCTGGAAATCCAGAAAGTGTTACTGAGCAAGAGAAAAGGGCATCAATGTAGGATTTCTTCAGGAGCAAAGCAGCAACGCCTGTGAGGCTGAAGTGATGGCATGGGAAGGAATATTTCAATCACCTACATTAGTGCCCATATCTGGGAATAAAACTCCCCCTTAATCCCAGCCATCTCCTGGGAGTGGATGGGTCTTACTAACAGGTAACTATAGAGAAGGGGGAGAAAAACAATGATCATCACCATCATAAAGGACCAGCTAACATTTTTTCAAGCCTTTACTCCATGCTGGGCACTGTGGTAAGCATTTCTAATTTTTGAAACACCACAATGAGTGAGGTAAGTGCATTATAGCCCCCATTTTACAGATAATAACTGAGGCCCAAAGCAAAAAGAAACAGCATGACAGTTAACATACAGGGTTAGTTACATCCCCAAGAATAATTCAGACTCATCTGTCATTTCAGTCCAATAACAGGGAATCAAGCTTCCTTCCACTGCTGGTGATGGCCACCACCAATGAGGAGTCCCAATTCTGACTCATTTAAGCCAAAAGGGCTCAGTCAGCTAGCAGATGAGGTGTGGGCAAATGTGGAGCCCCAAACGGACCACACGACTCCAGACAGCAGAGCTCACATCTCCTCCCCTCTGTATTTCTCACAAGCACTGTTAATACGAAGCTTCTAAAATTTTCCTGGTTCTTTTTTTCCTGCATATTCTTTGATGAAGGCATTAATGATTCAGCAAATTACCAAATGATGGTGACAGTAGGATGAGAAGCTAGAATATTCTATCATATTTATAAAGAGGATAATCAGGAAGAATTTTTTTTAAAATGGAAATAAAAGTACAAGCCTCAATTACCACTTCTATCATGTGAAACATAAATAACAAGAACACATCACAATCGAAACGATCTATACTTTTCTTGAAGTGACAGTCACAAGAGGGAAATACATTTTTAGAATACAGTGATTTTGTTAAACAGACGAAAGATGAAATAGTCTTACACAAATGATAACATCTCAAGAGGAGATCTTAAGTTTTAGAAAACCAGATGTATCTATCCTACCTGATGAAAACAAGCTTGACCTTTGACGGGGCAGTCTTAATAATGGCAGATGCATTTTGATGACTTCTTCCATACAGGATCTGATTGTTTATCTGTGGGGGAAAAAAATCAAATGCACTTGTAAAATTGTAATATATATATATTTTGTATGAAACTATATATGTATATATACATGTATACAAGTATATGTGTATGTACTTGGAATTAGAAAATGAAGTTCATTCATTTTTAAGTAGGTAGATGTAGGACTCTTTAATGCTAAAATTCTTAACATTCTTCAGAGTATAGATTCAAACACTAATTCTAAGCAGCTGCTAAAATCTCTTAAATTCTAATTTGAATGCAGTTAATAAAGAACATACAGTTTTTGATCCTTTTGCTAAACTTGACAGCAGCAGTTGAGCTAGATGCAAAAACCTTATGACAGATATTTCATTTCCTACAGCTTTTCCAGACTCCTAAAAAATGCAGAAAACAGACCAAACTGTGGTATTCATCAGAGCTCTGGAGTGTCCATTAAATATGATTCTGTAAACGTGTCAAGGTTATTACATAGC